>NW_027270895.1:1647500-2327500 GCF_040938485.1 Diadema antillarum
CGGCGCCTGCGCCTGGAGCCTGACCCCACGGTGCTATTTGTGGTGGAGTTGCTGCCCACCTCTAGAACCTCGTCCGGCTCGTACCAGTTCGTGTACGACTGCCAGGCGGTGCCCTCGCAGTTGCAGACGATGGTGCCCGCCCACACGGAGGCGGCATCCACACCATCGTGAGCTCTGAGCAGAGTGTCGTCTGAAGATGTCACATACGGCATGATGTGCTGAAGGGATCCGTTGCCCACACGCCAGGTGTCGAACATCTCCACCAGGGTGGAATTCTGGCTGCTGTCTTCGTTGGTGAAGCTGTAGTTGAAGGGGACCTCGTAGATTCCACCCCACCTGCCGCGGTTCACTGACTCCAGACGGTACTGCAACAGATCAGCAAAGTGGGACATGTGTGATTAGAACCTAGTACCTTTCTTGCATCTAATCTCTTGCATAATGCATTATATTCACACACCTTTGCAACTGATTGACAAATTGCGCTACATCGACATAAATATTACCACAAGCACTAACAGTAGTACACAAAACCCTAGCCATGATAAAAGAAATCATGGGCATATATACTTGAGCAGGATTCGAACCTACGACCTCCTGATCTCCAGACAGGCGTCACCTCTACTAACACTGATCAATTCAGTGTTTATTTACATCAATGTAAGGCAATTTGTCAATCAGTTGCAATGAAAACATCTCGACGGAAGAATTTCATGAATTGAATAGTTCACACACCGGTATATGGCTTTCATAGTAATAGGCTAACATCATTGATAAGTTTTATTCTTTTTTGGCTTAACTGGTAATAGGAGTGTCTGAAATACATTTGTCTCCTTTGCCACTAAGTTACAGTACTTTAAAAATAAAGGTGAGAAAAATAGAATGGATAGAGGTAGGCCGAGGGCACAAGACGAGCTTCACCTTGAAAGTACTTCCAAGTCCCATGGATTTGATGTTATTTGCATGGGTCAGAATGGAGTAGTCCCCATTCAAGGACGGGTACGATTCATTCCGCAGCTCAACGTTACTAGCACTCCATCCACTCGCCGTCACTGCCGAAACAAGAAGCGTCCAGCCTCCCCCATCCGTTGTCATGTCGCAGTAGACGTCCATCGTGGTCAGACCGACTCTGATGGTGTAGATGCCGTCCTGAGGGGTATTTCCACGCGCCTTTGCCACGATGTAATGCACATTGCAGGATGTGTAATCTACAAGATACAAAGGGGAAAAAATCACTTTTAGGTATGTAAACTACACTGTACACTTCAATGGCATGATTGCCATTGTTGTCATGAAAGAACATTGTGTACACGTACCTCATGCCATGTACTAATACAAACTTGATTTAAAAAATTCTTAATAACAAAATTCTTTAAAGAAAGATAACATGATAAAATTCATGGACAGTGATATTTGAGCTTCATGGTGACTTGTATGTAATTTCAAATGAAAAGGAACTCAAACCCGTTGAGAACGAGTCCCGAGTATACTCAAGCAAGTGTCAATGAGAAATGCATGTTGTAGCAAAATCAGCCCGTCCTATTAAAACGGGTTAAAGGGTTTAGGCTGCCAGACAAGGACTTTGTTTGCTGTATGACAGATATCTGCACCACTTATACAACATTTGTCACAGCATTTTTTCATCTTAAAAATTACTACCAAGTCACCAAAATGACAACTACCAATAAGTCACCAAAATGACAACATTTTGACAATTTACAATCTTCTCAAGGGTCAATGTACTGTAACCATTTAATTCTCAATGGCAACCAATGGTAATCCATTGAAAATGGGCTGATGTTGCTACAACACTCATTTCCCATAGACCCCTGCCCGAGTATACTCAGGACTCGTCCTCAACGGGTGAACATTATTATAGCTCAAGACATTTCTGGCCGCTGCATGCACCCAATGGCAATCTTCAAAGTGGCACACATGGTTTATAGCTCAGCCAATACCTGCTGTGCATATTCTAGTCGTCAAAACTTTACTATTATCAATACCAATGGACCTGATAATTTAGAAAGCAATAACACAACACGGAATGTATCAGATCATTATGAATTACAATGTAAAATTCCCTTTTGGCAAAGCAGTCCCCTTCCATTTGTAACGTACAGTCTTGCCTCACATAATAGAAGCGACCATTCTTAAGGCTCCCAAAATAGTTGTGACGATAAAAACTTCTGGCTGTGACATATCCACTTACCCACTCCAAAGTAAGCATGAGTCAAACTGAGGGAGAGCGACTCGCCACCAAACGCCACCGAGGTGTCACTCAGCGTACACACCGAGTTGCTGAAGTCGTAGTTGAACGAGGCGCAGCGGGCATCAGTCACACAAATTGCAGCGCAGTCCAATGGGGAAGACACGGAGATCGTCGCAAATATGCCCTCCTCCAGCATGCTGTTTATGGTCCGGCTGAAGAAGTGGGGCAAATCCGCTGCGACAAAAATAAATAAATCATAAAAGCCACAAAGTAAAGATGCTGCTTAAATGGAGAGTATTTGTGACCCTGCATCACAAAATGACCATATAGTCACCAGACATGAATTTTTAGTTTAATAAGGATTAGATTCTGATAGAGCAGATTCTAAGCTTTAAAATGATAATAATAACTCAGTACAAATAGACTTTCCTAAACTATCTAGATAATGGAAAGAAAGTACACATACTGGATGAGTGTTTACTGAGAAAAGAGGCTTTGAAGTTTAAGGTCTATATAACAGTTGCTTTAAAAACCTTACCAAGCACTGCTCTGTGCAATGAATTGGGCAAAACAACAGGATGTTAATCTCTTTTGCAACTACAGAGAAGGGATTATTTGTTTAAGCTTAAATTTCATGCAATATATTAGCACATTGTATTTATGACTAGAACTAACATTCAAATCAGTGGCATGATCCCTTGAAAAGTTATTTGAGTTGAAAATGAAGACTGTATTAAACAGTTTTTCAAAATGAAAAGGTCCTTCTGTTATTAAAAGACTTCCTAATGACACAATTCTACACAAAGAGTATTAACAAATGGCAAAAAAACACAATCATTTTTTTTTTTGATGATCCCACATTTCAAAATTATGTGAAATAACAAGTGCTCTTTCTGATAGTTTGAAAACCTTCCCCTGTTGAGGACGAGTCCTAAGTATACTTGGGCAGGGGTCTATGGGAAATGCGTATTGTGGCAAAATCAAGCCATCCTTAACAGGTTAAGATTGACTGGCTTGACCCACTTCACCTACATCATTCTATTTTGAGCCCTCACATACAATCGGTGTAAATGCCTTTTTGGTGGTTTCGTGACGCACAGTGACTTTGCCCTAGTGAAATTTGCTGGCAAGTTTTATAAAAGCAACACAACACACACTTGTTCTTCACAATTTCCTTTCATTAAAAAGCCATGTGTTTTCCTTCATCTTTATCCAGGTGTAAATGAATTGTATGAGATTGTATTTTTCACAATATGATTTTCCTCGATGTCATTTAATTGACATTTTGCCACAAGATACGAGATCGGCATCAACATTACTCCTGTCTTTTCTTAATTTCGTTCCATCCACGGCGGAATTCAGAAGGAGAGGCTGCGACTTACCGTCCACTTGGTCCAGCTGCCTGTTGGAGCGACATTTCAGCCCCTCGTCCTGCTGCGGAGGTAGGTCACATGACCTGGTCCTCTGGTGAGTTCCAGTGCCTTCGCAAGGCTCCGAGCAGGTACCCCACGCATTCCATCCTCCGAATGCACCATTGACTAAATGAATACAAGGAGAAGGATGTCAAAAATCAAATGGTTATGTAACATCATCACCTCTTCTCATTTGCATATTTAGTCATCACAACCAATATTACTGTAACATGAAAATATGTGAAACTTCAAAAATCCTTAAATATTTTCATCTCTTGTCCAATTGGAACCAATGCAAGGTACATTTTCACTGGTCTGTTTAATTTTGTGTAACTTGGTTTAATCTTATTCATTGACCCTTTGTGGTTTGTTCACTGATTGGCATGCAAATTGTGACCCGCTACAACAAAATGATCCTAAAGTCGGGAGAGGTCGATTATTTGAAAATTGCATGACACAATTTCCTAATCTTTCTGCTTTAAAATGATATATAACAAATCTTATAAAAATAATCAGCTGTGGAGATATCGATGTTTAAAAGAGAGCATGTCGAGACGTCTGGAATATCACTGTTTCGAGAAAAGCGCCCTAAAAGTTCTCCTTACGATCAAGGGACACGCAAGTCAGTATTCACCTCCGGACAATAGAAGGTAAGCCCTAGCAACCCCCGAAGAGCTCATTCAAGCACATCAGCGTCGGCGGTCTCCTCACCAACCAATCAGTGACCAGGATGTGAGAAGCGGCTGAGCATAGCGCACCCCGCCCGCACGCACCAGTGAACTGGGCAGTGTGCGAGCTTCACGCTTCGGTTAGCGGCAAGCAGCAAACTGACCAATGAGATCAATCTGGTCGTTGTTAGGGGCGGAGCCTATCTGTGGCGCTCAATCCAAATGTTTGAACAGTTTCTGCTTCGTTGAAACGCCAAAAAACATGGCCCAGAAAAACGCTATTTTTTGGTCTTTCCTTTCATCATTTTGCTTCAAAATTTCGACAGACAATAGAAGACATGTCAGACTCTAATAATATGTCAAATTCAGAAAACCCTAAGTTTTGACCAATTTTGATGCTCTGACTTCAAACTCGATTTTCACGGCTTTGACCGTGCGCGACTTTAGGACCATTTTGTTGTAGCGGGTCACAATTGGTATATGTGCTCTTTGCCAATTGGCACTAATGTCTGGAAAGCATTGTCAAAGAATTAGATACAATACCTTTTATCCCACGGTCCCTATCCACTGGCACCATGGCCATCCGATTCAATTGAGGCCCAAAATTGTTACGCCAGAGAGGGCTCACTAACTTTGCTACAACTAAAGGTGAGTTCAAGCGCTCTCCTAGATCGAACTGTTGACCACATCCCAATGTGCTCTAAAAGGGTCGCAAAAGCACACTAAGAGTTTGCATGTGAGAATACACATAACATGCACATACTGTACGTCATAATGCTGAGTTCATTCTCTTAATTCGAGACAGCTGTAAGTAGTTCAAGTGCGCAAGGTGAATGACCCTATTGCTACAAAATGAGTGGCCTCTTCTAAAAATAACTCGCGAGGTACGCCTTGTCAATAGAGTGCTCGAACCTTGCTCCACACCTGGCACAGTTCAGTATGGTACGCTACAATCTACTGTAGGTTAGTTTGCTTTGGTTCGCTTTAAAGCATTCAAACGCACCCTTGGTCAAATCTGGACGGATTTCTGAATGCTGACAGAAGATCTTGCAAGTTGCAGCTTCTGTAAGCTGAGTCTGAGAACATGAACACTTAAAATACAGGACACAGATTTTAAATCCCTCAAAATGTCCCATCACTTCTTTCCCCACCTTGTTGGACCGTCCCGTACAGCCTCACTCTCATTGCGATGCTGCTGTTCCAGGTCTTTGGTTCGATCCTCACGTACCGAACGTTGTTAACTGGATCCAAGCTGTGCCGAACCACAGAGGAATTATCCAAATTTCCTTGGATGAGCTAAAAACAACGACCATAAAATAGAGACAGAAATATAGATGAGTCTTATTGCATTGACATTCATACTCACCAACAAATGGAGAGGCAAGAAAGTTCAAATATTGACTGTGAATTAACTACTGTATACGCCGAATATTTCGTGAGGTTTTTATTTTCGCGAATTTTGCGAGTCAGGTGCTATTCGCGAAATTAAAGACACACAAAAATATTGACTCTGATCCCGATATGAATGTGACGTACGGGTGTACACTTCTCCATTCATTACAGGACTCCACGATCGCGAATTTAACCACTCGCGAAATCGTCAGGAATTCCTGATTTGCGAAAATTAAGACTCGCGAAATATATGACGTATACAGTACCTTGACATGATTGCGATGATATACAGGTTAATGCACACATGGACATCTATACAACTGTATTTTTACTGTAACTGTGATTATCGATGATTGGGTCTAAATGCTCTTCTGTGCCAATTCATCACACTTTTCTATCGTAAAACAAATTTTACTAACTGATCATTATATAGGTGCTTATTTTTTTGCACTATGACTGTATAAAATGCATGTAACGTGTACGTGTGAATAGTCACATACAGAGTTCCTTTTATTGCACGTTGAGATCACTGCACAAATTTATATCAACTACTAAATATGGAAATGTAGTATTGATAATGCACAGTAAGATGCTACCAATACTAGCATTATTATCATGCCCATTTCAACACAAAGAAATGATCCACTGTGATCAAAGATGAGAGGAATACAAGCTGTTAACTACTACAGTGTAGTAACATTCACATAGTACTCATCATCACTAACAGGACTTGAAGTTAGGTAACACTGAGCTGCACTTTATAAAATTAGTGCATTGCATCGCATGCAATGGCCCCGTACAAATGTATGATACATTACGCTTTTGCACCCGATGTTAATTTACCAGAAGATACTCAATACTCATAAGGGCAAGCCTATACATATTCACAGGCTCATTGTTATCTGCAGTCACATGGGTGTTCTAACTATCATGCTTCGAGGGGTGCCATATCATTAACCTGCACATGTGTCAGTGTACTGACAGTCGGTGTCTGGATGTCACCAATCATCAGAAACAAAAACGAGTCAGCGAAGGCACTACTGTAAAAGTGGAAATTTTCGCGGTGTTGAAATTTTTCGCGCATTTCGGGCAACCAGAAACTAGCGCGAAAATAAAAGCACGTGAATATTTTTGCTTGCCATATGTTTTTGTGTGTGATGTCTTAATTCCGTGTAATTAAAAACACACGAAATTCTTCTGACCCAGCCAAGCATGATTAGTCACACGAAACTATCCACTTCTACCGTAATTGATGACCGAAGCATTGTAAGGGTTTAGATTTCACTTACCCTGGTTGCGTCACTTCCATAGTAGTTCCACAACACTCCGTCAATCGAGTAGGACAGATAGTAGCCGGTGACCCAGGCATCGCAGCAAGGGCGCCCTCTGGTGGCGACGCCCTTCAGGGACACATACTGCCCAAAGTCAAACTGGTGGGGGGGGGGGGGGTGGGGAAGAGAGAATAACAAAGTTTGACAGAGGTTTAAAATAAGACAAGATATGACACCAACATCTGTTTGGGTGGATATGAGACCTGGGAGGCATTTCATCAAGTGTTTTATTGGTGATTTTTCACTGACAAATTTGCTCTCAGCCAATACGATGCAAGGATTTTAGTAGCTTTAAACAGTAGTCAGTGATTGAAAAGTTTCATGAAAACATGCTGTCCTGAAAAACCTCACCAGGCTTTAATCCATGAGAATTCAATGTTCTTGTCCTATGGAGCATGTGGAGACTAACATCTACTTAAAAAAACCAAGCAAACAAACAAAGCAAGCAAACAAACAAACAAACAGACAGACAAAGATCCAAAGATTATCCACGAATGTTGGAAGACATCATCCCCTCAAACTTACCTGCAGGTATTCCCCGTCCGCCGAGTCGTTGGCTGGCACCCAGGCATCCGTATCGCTGTCACCATAGAGGGCAGCCTTGGAGGCATCCAGGCCAGACTGGGAGGAGGATGCTGTAATGTTGTATGAGCCGGAGGTCCATCTCTCAGTCATGGGCTCACCGTCACCTTGGCAACAAATTAAAAAAAAAATCATAACGAGAAGAGGTGAGAAGATTAATCTTTTACTTTTTAAGAGTAATCTAAATATAGTTAAGAAGTGAGAAGATTCGCTTTTTTGCCTTTCTCCTTAACCCGTTGAAGATGGTTTGATTTTGCTACAACACGCATTTCCCATAGATGCTTGCCCGAGTATTCTCGGGACTCGTCCTCAACAGGTTAAGGAATTTTGAGACAGATTCACATTATTTAATCCATCACCTGTTTAGGGTGTATTTTGCAGTTACTTGCTTAATTTCACTGTGGATACTCTAAAGCAGTCTTTTGCTCCCAACTTCACTCGTAATACATGTTTATATATTCAATATTCTAATTATATTATCACTAGCAATATTCAACACTCTTATTTCAACATACACATTGTTAAAAAGAGACAGCAAAAAACCTAAAGACACATCTTTTCTAGTCTCACCTGCTTAGATTTGATAGTCATATGATATAAATTCAATCAAATCTAATCTAATTTCATTTCCAATACCTCACAATTTTTGAGATATTTAAAGGCAATTACAACAAATCAATGATGTACAACGTGTACCAAATATGTAAACATACATTTGAAAGCAGAAAAAGAATAAGAGTAAAAGAAACTATTCATTCAAAATCATTGCATCCTTGAAAAAAATGATAGTAAAAAAAGCAATCTACATGTAGGTATTCAAACAATACATGATAAAGTTAGCATTGTGTAATGAAGGTAAGATAGTAAAGATGCAACAGAAAAAAAAAATCAAATAAATGAAAGAGAGAGCAAAGAAGACCAAAAGTGGATTTTTTTTTTTTAGTTTTGGAGTGAGATATAAAAGTGACTTACTTCTGTCAATGCAGAATGCATCCCAACTCTCCGCAGCCGTCCCCTGGCCCATGTCTACCACTCCTGCAGACCCGGCGGCCCCGCCGCATGCGGCACGGGGCGTCTGCACCACGTAGGCACTGGTTCCGTCTGCCAGCCAGCCCCTGCGACAGAGCTCGACGCCGCTGTCGTAGGCATCCTGAAGATCATCGGACGTGGCGAGCTCTGCCCCAAGGCTCTGGCAATAGCCTGAGGCTTCGGAGTAGGTCATGTTTGTTGCCGTGGAGTCTTGGAAGGCATAGGATCCTGGAAGGTGGGGGGAGAGAAACAAAGCTGTGGGTTAGAGATATATTAAGCTCGCAGGTATTGACCGATTCTGTGACGCGCTATGTGTATTTTTGGCATGGGCGCAGCCATAGTGGGTGTATCAGCCGACCCCCCCTCCGCACTCCCCCACCCCTCTCCCTACATTAGCACGCGCGCAGAATGAAAAACTGCTTTAGCCAATAGGCATCTCATACTGAGTGCGCGAATGCTTGCTAGTGCGCGAACCTTTGTTACAAGTGCGTGATAAACATGTTGCCCGGGGGTGGGGGAGAGCAGGGGGGGTCGGCTGATACACATACTATGGCTGCGCCCTGTGTCCTGTAAGTCTTGGGTGATCAGGCATAACCACTGCAGGACAATGAGCTTCTACTTGGAGTTAAGGGTGAAAGATGTCAAAAATCATCAAAAAAATTGTTTAACCCATTAAGAACGAGTCCCAAGTATACTCAGGCAAGTGTCTATAGGAAATGCGTGTTGTAGCCAAATCAGCCTATCCTAAATGGGTTCATTTGATGAGAAATAGATATTTTGCCTTTGTGAGAGGTGAAACAAGGAATAAGAAATAGGGGGAGACACCATGATTAAAATCACCTTCAGCACTCCTAGAATAGGCGACAAATGTGTCTTTTGTTATAACAAGTAGAATAAAGTTTGTTTCTGCAGACAACCCAACAAGCAGGCAGAGGGGCTATGAAAGCAAGCATTTGTGGTTAACCTGTTGAGGAGGACAAGCTGATATTGCTATAACACACATTTCCCATTGACACCTGCCCAAGTATACTGAGACTAGTCTTCAATGGGTTCAAACGGCTGGGATGCTTTCTGTAGCTACAGAAATGTGACCATGTATTCTTATGATCAGTGAGATATCAATTGCAAACCTGTGTAAAGGAAGGCATGGAAGCCAGTGGGGGTGGAGGGATAGCAATTAGGAAATGACTTTTTTAAAAATAAATATTCTGATCCTTGTAAATGCAAAATAGGCAGCAAACACACGTCTTATGTATTAAAAAAAAAGAAAAACAAATGAATGTAGCAAAAAGCCTGCTGAAAACTGCTTATCCAAAAGTGGTGACCAGTGGAGTAAAATGGAGTCAAAAGGGGGACTGAGCTTTCAATCCTAGCAGAATCTTCGTCAGAGGCAAAATGACAAACAGGCAGGGAAAGCAATCACATAAGGACTACACACAACAAGAACAGTCAGGGCCCGGGCTAGGGACACAGAACAAAGAAAACAAAAGGAGAGGGTAACTGGTCATGGGCAAGGAGCCCAACAAATATAGGGAGGGGGATTAGAGGCAGGAGGGTGGACAGTAGACAAAAGGCAGGGGCTGGTCAGTGATGATCCCAAGGATCAAGGGGGACAACCTGTGAAGGATGAGGATGAATAGGGAGGCAACATCAAACAGGATGAAGAACAACAGAGGGATAAAGAATAGGAAAATAGTAAAATAGCAACAGCATAAGTGAAGGGGTGGGGGTGGGGGGGGGGGCTGAACAAGTAGCAGCTCTAACCTAGTGTAAAAAGAAGAGGCATCAAAGAAATACAAGTTAGTTTGTATAGAGCTCATACATTTTCTGTAATCTTCACTGACTGGACTTTATGACATGACATTTGCACTTGGAAAATTCATGCTAAATGAAGTCTGATTTACCGATATCTATCTCGACTTCACAGAAGGACAGCTGGATGTTTGATGCAGAGACGCTCTGTATGGCGAGGTATCGGCCTGTCAGCAGATTGCAGTTGACGTCGTAAGTCGACGCAGAAGATGTCACCTTTTCGCCGCATCGGACATTGTCGCTGGGGGTGTTGCTGAGGCCAAGTCGAACGACAAATGGTGTAAGACTCCATGCTGCAGTAAAAAGAGAAAATAAAATCCATATACCATGTTTTACTCAAAACTGCTTTGATACTTCCTTCTAAACATATGTATGATGCTACAAAGTACTGCAAATGATACGTACATGTGACAATACCACACACATGTACACACACACACACACACACACACACACATACTATGCAAATATTATAAGTGGCTACTAAAATAGATACTCATACGGATTGATACATACATACATGCATACTTGGATGGATACACATAGATAGATTGATAGATTGATAGATAGTGTAGATAGAGAGATAGATGGATAGATAGACAGATAGATAGATAGATAGACAGATAGATAGATAGATAGAAAGATAGATAAAATAGGTGAATAGGTCTTAGATAGATATAATCCATCCATCCCTCAATCCATCCATTAGTCAATCAATCAATCAATTAATCAAAATCAATCGATCAATCAAGCAAGCAAGCAAGCAAGCAAGCAAGCAAGCAAGCAAGCAAGCAATCAATCAATCAATCAATCAATCAATCAATCAATCAATCAATCAAAGCTCAGGACAACAACAACAACCAAAACAAAAGAGAGACTCACAGCAACTGCTGCAAGCATCAGTGCGGGCGTAGATCTTGACGGAGCGGACGGCGTAGACCCCTCCGAGGTCAACCTGCCACCAGGGTGTGCTCTCCGATTCTGTCAGGATACAGGAGCCGCTACTGAACTGGCCCGAGGTGGTGCCATCCAGAGCGAGATTGGACGATCCGTCGCTGGCCGTGGAGCTTTGCGATGTCGACTTGTCAGAGTACATGTTCACTCTTTCACCTGCATGCAACAAACGGTAGAAAATATGATGGGTGCTGTGCAAGACAGTGATTGCTTTTAAACACCCTAATATGCCAATATGCTAGTACTCGGAACAGTCACTCACAGTAAAAGTCCTCCAGAGCAAAATTTATTCAAAGGCTTGAAAAGTTAGATGACTCCAGCAAAAGCACTCAAGAAATGCACAGACCAGTAAAAACTAGGATTATATGAGATCACTTTATCCCCGTTGAGGACGGACTGATTTTGCAGCAACACGCATTTCCCATAGACACCTGCCCGAGTATACTCAGGACTCGTCCTCAACGGGTTAAAAAAGTGTAATCAGTCATATTGTATGACACACTTTTTCAGGATAGGATAATACAGACCATGACTACGTGCACAAATGAACATAAATGGATACTCTTGCAGAGGTAATCACAAATTTGGCGCTTTCAGGTTCCAAAAACTGAAACTTTAAGGTAGGGGTTAACTTTAAGGTAGGGATAATTATATAATCATACTATTTGCATCAGGTCCTATACTCTACGCTCAAATGTCCAGCGACAGGTCCTATACTCTGTGACTTTCTACTTGCTTGGTTTTAATCGAAGATTATCATTCATTATTCAATGAAAATCTAACAACATTTGATTACGCATTCCTACTTGAGCATTCAGTAGATGAGTCGCAGGTCTCCGTGATGTACTGGTCATTGAGGTCGCATTCGTTGCCGCCGTGCTGCGGCGAGGGATTGTCGCACGCCCGATACCGGTATCGCACGCCCCCCGAACCGCAATGGATGCTACAATCGGACCAGCCTTGCCAATCTCCCAAGCCACCATCAACTGATTGTGAATGAGAATGAGATGTCAAACAATGAAATATCAGAGGAAACACAGAGAAAGAAATAAATATACATAAAACATTATGTGCATGTGTGTAATTTCTTTGGTAGTATTTCTGAGTGCTGAATATGTTTAGGAAGGGTTGTAATAAGTTAACTGGTGATTAATACAAATTTAAGCCATATGGGTACATTTTGTGTGTTATCCAAATCAAAGACATGACAGCAATTTTTTCCTAAATGCAGTCATGGCAAAATTTGGTTGATACATGTATTTTACTGTGGTATAAAGGAAACTTTTCAAACAAACAATGTAAAAATTCAAACTGCCACAAAGAATTGAAGAGAAGTACGCATGTCATCATTTCATCAAATTGGAATGCTGCATAAAATCTATTCAATGCTTCATGTTCAAATAAAAGAGTCTGATGATATGTGTAATATTTTTTCAAAGGTCTCCTTCAGATATAAGCAAGATCTGTGTTTCCCTCCAATATTCACATTTATATTGAACTATAAACTCTACATGAAAACATCAGCTGACAGCCAATGGCTGCTAAAACACAATTTTGGTCCCAATGTAGTACAAACTTGTAAGTTCGCTGCGCATCATTGAAATTACTGACAACACAATTACAGAGCGAAAGCACAATATCTGCAAATTAAAGTCCTTGATGATCTTACTCGGACAAGCATGGGTGCCGCAGATCTGCGTTTGAGTGGAGGTCTCGTTCGAGGGGCAGTCTGCGCCTCCGTCGGCCGGGCTCGGGTTCGTGCAGGATCGGTTCCGTGACTGGCTGCCAAAGCCTCCGCAAGATAAACTGCACTCCGACCAGTCGCTCCATTCGCTCCATCCACCATGTGCTAAAAGGTGACATGCGCAAAGGTAAAGTTGCGTTACGGTCATTGGGCAACCAGAATTGATATCTTAACATCTTGTTTCTTTCATACAGCAAATAAAAGAATGCTTCCTTTAGTAAGAAAGAGAGCCTTGCTGGTCAGAGTAATTGTATATACTTTTATTTCGAGGCAAAAGGAGCACCAGCCATCATGATTTTGGATTCAGCATGGATGATACCGTCCATAGGATGACAAGACCAGCCTCATGTCCCAACATTCACCTCAGATGAGTGAAAAGATGTCTCCACATTCATGAGTGAAAAGACATGTTTCATTCTTTTCGCAACATTTTCCTAAAATATCACTTCAAATAATGTAGAAACATCACACTGTAGATTACACCTTGCACAATAGTGAGAGTATTGTTCAGAAAAACTCAGATCTCATTTTTTTGTGACCTTTTATAACTAAGCGCTTGTAACCTTTATTCTCCCAACCAGCCCCATAAATATATAATGCTATGAATTCACTTTAATGACATATACAACATAGAATACATGATGGGACATTTGATATATCTTCCCATGGGTGACAAGCCCTTTGATTTCAAGTGGTATGTATCAAAAACCTCCTAATCCAATTTTGAAGATCAAAAGTACTGATTTGAATTCTAAAACATTACAATGATAAGAATTCCCCCCCGCAAAAAAAAAAAAATCAAATGTTTCTACAACTGTACATTATAAAATGTCAATATTTATGTTATTTTGCTAAAATGTTACAACAATGGAACAGATTTTCTGTTCTCCTGAAAACTCATGATTTTTAAGATTAGCCAACTCGTCACCCCAGGGACAACATAGCACATTATACATGTATATCATATTTATAAAAATATTCTTTATAAGCTTCAAATGACATATTAAAGAAATTATAGCTACTATGTCTATATGCTTGCAAATTTTCAATCATATGAATTGATGAAACAGGATTGAATTTGAAGTGAAAAAAAAAAAAACTCTGACTCACTGGGACAGGTGATATTACTGCTGCAGTTCTGCCATTCAGCGTCATCCCCGACACAGTCCGTTCCATTGTAGGCTGGTTCCGGGTCTGTGCAGGTCCTCGTTCGGTACTGGGTCCCACCAACACAGGTCTGACTGCACACAGACCAGGCTGACCAATCGGCCCAGCTGCCATTCACTAGAAAATTGATGGGTGGAAAAATCAGATAGAGCAAAAAGTGCCGTCAAACCAATCAAGTCTAGGAGGTTAATTTCTAAAAGAAATCACTATCCTGTCATACTCAAATTGGCAACTTTGAATTTCACTTTATGTCTCAAATTGTGTGCTACTAGTAGAGAGAAGCATATAAACTATGATATGAAAGATGTTGCCAATTTGCCCATCAGATATAAATTCCACTCAATTAAGAGGGTTTTGATAATCTGCACCCACACAACTAAATATGAAAAGCTCTTTTAATGGAAGCATCAAAGAATATGTGGCTTCTTGTACTTTACTGAATAAAGACCCCTGGAAGATGTCATAAATGTTGAATGTTCAAAGAAATACATCGTATGTTGGCTCACAGATTCTTCCTAAAATGTTCACTGACCTGTTGCCTCTTCTAACCAAAAAATCAAACCACTTGATCCATCAACATCTTCAAAATTCTGAGTGATCTAACTCCTTCTTAATCTAAACAGATGCTCAACACTACACTACTACAATATGTGTTGCTAATAAAATGAGACAAAAAAGAAAACAGAGAAACTAATCTAATATTCTATTTTCAAAAATGCATGAACAAGCAGTGACCTATTAAAAAGAAAAAGAGGTGAGATAAATATTATGTTACTGTGGAAAAATGGAAATACATAATTATGAATTTTAACCTTCAAAAGAAACAAAATGGTTATTTCAAAGAAATCTCAAATTCACAAAGGTCACTCACCTGGACAAGGACTTCGTGTACAGGGGTCAAGATCAGTGTCCGCCCCCTCACAGTCATTGCCGTCGTGCTGCGGGGCGGGGCTGTCACACTGCCTGGTCCGAATGTAGTAGCCGCTCCCACAGGTGACGTTGCACTCGGTCCAGTTGCTCCACTCACCGTACTGACCGTCGACTGAGAAGCAAATGAAAATAGGCATCGTCATCATCATCAACACTGACAGAGCTATTTTAGAGCATGCTGCAGTGACATTTTAGATAACTCTGAAGAGTTGGGGACAAATATTTGTGGGATGCTTGGTGTACGTAAGCATCAAACATGGAGGGACTCGGTTACTGACAAAAGTGTGTTTTGTGCAAATCAAACAAAAAAAACATTTTTTTTTCCTACCACTGGCATGATACTATGAAAAAGTTGAACCTTTTGTACTTGATACACAGCATATACATTAAAGAGAAACTGGAATATTTCAAACTTTGATTATTATTAGTGGCCTTAATGAACAATGATTTGATGCAAACACAAAAAGGTAGTGCTATGTCAAGTAGCCTGACAAAAGAAACTTATTCTTTATATCAAAATACATCTCAGGCTTGACACTAACGGTGGCCCGGTGGCCCGGGGCCACCAAAAATGAAAGTCGGGCCACCAAATTTCAAAAAGGGCAAATTTGGTGGCCCGCCTCGGGCCACCAAAATTTTTTGAAAAGTATGTCAATAAATTCGTAACTTTTTGCGCCGGAAATTAGCAGTTAAATTTGTTCAAAGGATGGATGAAAAGGACTGAATGAATGCCTGAGAGTGAGTGTTGCAAGTTTGTTGAAGTTTATTTATGAGTAGATATGTCCAACTTCTAATTCTTACCATCATAAATCTTAAATATTTGACTCATTAAAAAAAAAAAAAAGGACTTTTAATGTTTTTTATTGTTTTTTTTTTTTCGGGACACCAAATTTTTCTCCCGGGCCACCAAAAATTTGAAATTTACGATTTTGGTGGCCCCATCGGGCCACCAAACAAAAAAGTTAGTGTCGAGCCATGTCTATAACCTCCAAGCAACACATACACTGTATATACCTATTAGAAGAGCAGAGCATTATTTTGCACTGCAACCCACACAATACCAGTTGACGCTGAAATTCATTACATACATTGTAGGAATAGACGAGAGAAAATACTGCAAATTTATGGATTGTAATTTAACTCATCTCCCACCATCATCAGCAGGTGTTTACAGACATATAGAAGTACAAGGCTGAATAAAGTTTCTTGAAACAAAAGGAAGAGTCTTATTTGATACCAAATGGTTGGCAGGTACTGTATGCTATTATGAGCATAATCAGGAAAAATAAAATTTAAATCTGTTCTCCCCACTACTGAAAAAAATAGAAGTTTTAGCGTGCATTTTAATTTCCTGAGAGCCAAGATTAGCAAAATAAAAATGCACATGAGAGTTCTTGTCAACACTGTACGCATTGAACGCTAGTGGCATTTTATGAAAATTTCATGCTACAAAAAGGCCACCAGCTCCACTTTGTAAAAAAAAAAAATTATGCGGCAAATATTCCTGGTTTTAAAGTGACAGAGACACTGTGTCAATCAAAGCAACACCATAAGAGAGCAAACTTGAATCGATGAAGTCTGTCACGAGAGAAGATAGACAGGACATTAACGCACCTGCAGGACAAGCGTTGCCGTCCTCCGTTCCGCACGATACGGTCTCGATGGCATCCCCGAGGGACGAACAATCGTCTCCGCCGTACATCGGGGGCGGGTTGGTGCAGTTCCTCGTCCGGTTCTGCCACCCTCCGAACCGATTTCCGTCGCCATCCCACGAGTAGCACGAGACACTGCATTCGCCGTACGCCCAGTCTGTGTAGTTTCCATTCTCTGCAGCAAGAAAACACATCCAAGAATTAATCATATACATTGTAATATTTGCAAACTTGAGTTATGTTGTGGAATTATCAAGATACAGTCATTTTAGAAGGAGCACGTACATGAGAACTAGATGCTTATTACTTGGTCCTCAGCAATATTGCTAAATCTGACTACACAACATACCGGTACCAAACCAGATTACTGTGCTTTGGGAACATGTAACAGCTTGAAACCTTTTTATGTGAATTTCAGGCTTATTGGAACAATCTCGAATACAAATACCTGCTAACAGATTTGTGAAAATATTAAATGTTTTACATAAATAATTTCAACTACTACCACTGCACCTTCGTAATGCAGAACAAAGTTGCAGAGTTCTATTCAAACCCATCTGCTGTAAAGCGCTTTCAACTTTAAAATAAGAATTAAAGCATACACAGTGATATCAAATATTTAGCATTGCTCAAAAGTAGTGCAATGCCCTTGCAGGTTCTCAAGAAACATTACAGAAACACATCATTCATAAAAGTAAATCTCATACTGAAAGAGAAAAAGAAGAGCAACAGACAGATGGACTGTCAGACAGAAAATACAAAGCTCATGTATACTCAAAATGCTATATATTTTGTAGTGGTTTAAGTTTGCGATGTTCCCTAGTCAACTGATATTTGCAACTGGATATCAAGGCAAATTGCCTTCAATATTGCAACAAAAATACCCCAAGTATCTTACTTTAATGGTGGACATTTGGAAATTCCTATTCCAGAAAAGGGATATCTAGTTTAATACCTTTACTTCGGTACTCCATCACAAAGTCAAATGGTTGAAAAATTATCTTAATTCAGGAAAATATCATGCTGACAAAATACATTGGCATAAAACAGTAATTACTACCAACTTGATCCACTAGTTTTCCATGTCTCATGCCCAAGTCCAACACCTACCTGGTGGGCACACTGTACCGCAGGACCCAAACTCGGTCCGGTTCCCCTCACAGTACTGGCCGTCCAGGATTGGCGCCGGATTGGAGCATGTCCTGTTCCTCTGCCTGGTGCCCATGAGGGCGCTAGAGTCACACGTCTGGCTGCAGTCGGACCACTCGCCCCAGCTCCCCCAGTTACCGTCAGCTGGAAGAGAGAGAGAGAGGAAAGGAATTGAGGTGTATCCCATTGGTTAACCAGTTGAAGACTAGTCCAGAGTATACTCGGACAGGTGTCAATGGGAAATGTGTGTTATAGCAAAATCAGCTCATCCTCAATGGGTTATTAACTCTTTATGTGCCACATTCACATGTCCGACTCAGTCGACGGCGTGCAAACTTCACATATTCTGCTCAACAAACAAAGCCGCCAAAACCGATCGATAATTCGCTAATCACTGCTAATCCCGTGGCACAATGAAAGCGTTTCTCGTGCTTTTGTTCCTCTCATACACGGCTTTCATTCTATGTGGTGATTGAGTATCAAGCGGTGGTCCCAACTAGATTTGCTCGTATATTCTAAGTAATCGCTATCACGGTTTTATGTGCAAAAGTCATGATTTTACAGTAATGTAGCAACTGGTCATTCAAAAGAAAAATTGAAAATAGATTCGTCATACAATTTATATCGAAACGAAGCTTGGAATTCCTCTTTAACTTTGCCTACTATTATGCCCATCTTAACAGAAATTTGTAGAAGTTATACAAATTGGAAAAGCAGAATTCTTTCTCAAAGCATGACTACCTTCGTGTCTCAGAATAACTTGGCACACAGGGGGTTTCCACCATGGCACATAAAGAGTTAAATCAATGTAAGAACCATACCCTGTTGTGTTCACTGGAGTTTCATATGCGATTTGTTTTCTTTTTGCTCATCAGCACACATCCTATAAATCTTGAGCTCATTCGAAACAGGGTGCAAATCTTTCAGATCCTTACTGTATCATATTGGACTTCGTAATTATGGAACTGTCACATTTTCACCTATCTGGGAGAGGGTTTTTGTCTGTTTGTTTGTTTGTTTGTTTGTTTGATTGCTTGTTTGTTTGGTTGGTTGGTTGGGTTTTTTGTTGGGGGGGAGGGGAAGGGGCTTGATAGGATGAAGATGAATATTATGGCAAGTCCATGCTCAGTGTGTAAGTGCATAGAGGTTAAAGACATCATGAAATACATGTATTAACTATGCTTGTAAATATAGTGTCATATCATAAAAGATCAGCTGTCACAAATGTTGGGTGATAACTGCATTCCTGAGTCAATTCTACCGTAGATTAATCAGCAATAAAATAAACATGGAACAAAGTCATGGTGGAATGCGAAAACTCACTCTGGGCGATTTCACAGATGTACGGCCTCGACGTGTCGCAGCCTGAGTCCATCAGTCGCCACTCCCAAGTGCGGGAGTTGTAGCCCAGCGTCACGCAGGACCCCGCCCCCGTCGGGTAGTGCTTCACCCATGGCGCCTCCTCGCTGCTCCGCCAGGAGGTCGCATCGGGGCCTCCGCTGCCGTCATCGAAGGAGAGGGTGTCGGACTGGTAGATGAGTCCGGTGAAGAACTCCTTGCTTTCAGTCATACCCAAGTTCTTCAACCACCAGCTCACCTGAAATGGCAGGGGGAAAGTGACGTCAGTGACAGGCAGTACAGGCAACGCCCTTTCATATCACTACTAGAAACTTTCGAGAAAAGCCACTGGCATTCAATGCATTGTGCAGACAAACACTTTTATTGTGTGTAAATGTTTTTATGAATCTTGGATCTTTGCAAAATTTGCTAAAGTTTTATGCGCTTTAAAATTTCTCGTTTGACAGTATATTTAATCATCTATATATCTGCCTATATGCCAGGTTATGTGAATAACATGTAGCATGTATTTTCTCTAATGTTATCTTCTAACATGATAAACCAGCTTTCTAAATCTTAAAATCAGATGGACTATTTCACCTATATACTGTAAAACACGATACATTTGCGGCATGAAAATTTCGGGAATTGGAGTCGACGACCTTTCCGGAGGCATGAAATTTTCGTGAATTGCTGCTGGCGTCCAGTGCATATTGTGTAGGCAAGAACCTTCGTGTGCATTTTAATTCTGCGAACGTTGCCCCTCGCGAAATTCACGAAATTAAAATGCACACGAACATTCCTCGTTTTTACAGTACCTCATCAAGTTCAGTCTGGTTGTTGATGTACAGCAATTGTCCTGTGTAGTTGCTCATGACGACGCAGGAATCGTTGGCACTGCTGTAGGTCTCATAGTTAGTGGAGTCGTTGACGAGCTTGTAGCAGCTGCTGTAACTAGCCGTCCACCCTGCTGGACAGTCGACTGCAGAGAGGAGAAATATCAATTAAATTTGTATTTTCTTCATTGCTATGCTTCCTTACATTTCTTTCATTTACTTAACAAGTGTTCCTCCCAGAAACGGTTGAGATATCACATGCAAATGCAGAATAATTGATAGCCAAATTAGCACAATCTATTCTCTTTTCATCATTATAATACTCAGCAATTATTGTCAAGTTCATTATATTTGTTATCTTTACACTCTAACTTGAATAGTAAAATCGACTATGTTGACATTTTCAGTGACCATTAACAGTGTAACTGTTGTCATTATAATCAATGCTATCATCATCATCATACAAACACTTTTATCACTTTTATCATCATCATCATCATTATCATTCATCATTACTATACCAACACTTTCATCACTGTTGTCATATTTGCACAGCCGTCATCTCCACAAGAATGTCTTCATTATTCTCATCAACATTCTGGTGGTCATCATAATATGAGATGGCTATCATAAGTATCTTTTCATTGTCATTATCGCTATCATCAATGCTATAATTATTGCATGTAGTAACACATTGTTACATAATCATTACCATCATCAATACCACATCACGTTACTATAAAATATCATCACTATTACAATTGTCTCCATCACTAACGTCAATGCTGCTTCCTCAGACTGTGGACACAAGGAGAAGGGAGCTACTCACCGATTGGACAGCGGTCCCAGCAAGCCCTCGTATCGGTCAGATTGTCCTGGCAGAACTGACCGTCCAGTATCGGGGCGGGGTTGTTACACTCCCTGGTCCTCTCCTGGGTGCCATGGCCGCAGCTGTCCGTGCATCGGCTCCAAGGTCCCCACTCTCCCACATCTCCAGGGGCTAAAAGGGGGGGGGGGGGTAAAGATAATGGGGGATGTGGTCATGTGCCAATACGCTAAAAAAAAAATTCATATCAAGTGAATAAATAAGCATGATTTCACACTGTCTAATTTGTTATAGACAAGATGAAAATATACTTTTTCAAAGTACAATGGGGCACATCTGTCTCAAATGAAAGGAGAGTGGAAGCAGAGGGAGGGGGATGTCTTTCCAACAAATTCTTAAAAAGAATACTTTTTTTTGGTATTTATCCCAGGTAACAAGTGGATCAGCTTTTTCAGTCCATGTTTGTTAGTTCATGAACCCTTGCATTTACTGATCCTCCCTCTACGGGTAACTTGTAAATGGATCTTCTTCTCGGGAAGGAACAGTTGCTACATAATATGCTCATGAAGTAATAAAAGCCCTTCTAGTTTCTGTACCTTGAGTGACTTCACAAATGAAGCCGAGCTCTTTTTCGCAGGGCACGTCTCCAAACAGCCACTCATGGGCGTCAAAGTCGTACATCATGGCAACACACTCCCTCCCCTCTTGGTCACGGGGAAAGTCCCGTGCCCACCAATCTGAGTTCGGCCACGTCGCGCTGGACGGTCCGTTGATCGACGACCCGTAGTAGAGCATGGCCGAGTTCACGTAAGAGTGCCCGATAAAGATACGGTCACCACGAGGCACGTTCCGGTTCTTTAACGCCCAGTTGAGGAAGAACTGCTCTTCGTAGCTGTCCACATAGACTACGTGTCCAGTGTAGTTGCTGTGCTCTTTGCAAGTGATGTTCGCATTCTCCATCGTCGTGTTGTCATAAGAGTCGACAAAGAATGAGTAGCAGCTGTCGTAGAATGGTTCGTAGCCAGCGGGACAGCTCACTGTGAATGGAAAGAAAGATTTCGATAAATCTGTGAATCCTGAACAATATTAAAGGGAAGGTAAACCCAAAGAGCAATGTGGATTGAGTGAATTTTTAAAGTGTTGGTGTTGGAACCGCTGGATGAGGAGAATACTAGAGGATATGACGTATGAGTGGACAACAATACAAAGAAAATATAAAGGAAATTCAACAAAAATTCACTTTTCTAGAATTATGAAAGAGCAATGGACCAACCGCTTTCAGAAAGCAGGGGGAATAATTGCTACCCTTAACATAATGTCAATATCAAGTTGATGGAATTTGTAATTTTCATGAAAAATGGATTTTTGTAGAATTTTCTTTATATTTTCTTGGTATAGTTGTCCACTCATACGTCATAACCTCTAGTAGTCTCCTCATCCAGCGGTTCCGACACCAAAACTTTAAAAATTCATAACTTTTGCATCGATTGTCCGATTTTCTTCAAACTTTCACTGATGTGTTCTACTATTGTTGCTGCTTTCACTCAATCTACATTGCTCTTGGGGTTTATCTTCCCTTTAACACAGAATGAGACAACAAATCACAAGTGATATAAATCAAGCGTAGTCCCAAACTTCGATGGTTTAACATAGAACTAAACAAGAAATTATAAGTGATGTCACAATAGCTCTGGAAGCTCTTTGAAACACATCTTGTATTTATTCAAGGTTGGCAGAAGCTTGTTAATTGCATGTTATAATCACCCCAACAACTGAAACTTTGGGGGAAATCCCTTATCTCTGTTGCAGTTTTCCTACACTCTGACAATAAAAAATGAATATGCTGATATATGTACTGTAAAAGTGGTAGTAAATAGGATTACAGGATTGTCACAATAAAGAGAAAAACTATACTTTCAAGCAGTAAAAAGAGTGTAGTAAAATTTCATGTGACTGTCATCTATTCAAATACTAATAAGTCACATCAATATCACAGAGAACGATAAACAAGTGTGATTGAATGACAAAATACTCTTTATTTCTTCAAATCTTGTTGCCATACCGATGCTACAGGGAGAGCTGCAGTTTCTTGTCTGATTGGCTGGTCCTGGGCAGGAATCACCGTCGAGGATTGGGGTCGGACTGTCGCAGACTCGCTGCCGGGTCTGTGTGCCGTTGCCGCACCTTTCACTGCATTCGCTCCAGCCGAGCCACGACCCCCAGTTCCCATGAGCTTTGGGAAGAAGCAGAAAAATTATGTTGGTTATTAAGCTCTGCTGTGCTTACACTCAACAAACTATTACTATCATATGACTCACATTTGATTTCAAAGAACAATCTTGAAGAATTTGAGGGGAGAGATACATATCCATATATCACATCAGATTTGGCAGATAAATCTTCTTTGATGTGGATCAACTTTGTCATTTTTCACCTCTGCCAACTGGTAACTCAAGAATATCAACTCAACTGGAGGAAGGTATGCATGTAATAGTTGTTCCCTCTTTAATAATTATGACACTTTCATCCTCAAGTGTAGTGTAGTGAGCATTAGATGACTAGTTTATATTTCACAGAATTATACTTCTTTACTTTATAAGTTTTTAAAAATCCAACTCTTAACACCATAACCTTAAAAACACAGCAAAAACACTGTCAATCAACACTTCTATCTAGACTCTGTCATTACAAATAGTCAATGATGACAGATTTGCTAATCTTAGTCCCCATTTGAAGTAGATGTCCCTTCTTCCATCTTTTCAGACATCACTTTGGTAGAATCAAAAGAAAAGTGGCTATTTACCAGTAAAAGTTGCATGATTGGTAAAATGCTCTACATAAGCTGATACTAAAACGATTACATTATTATCAACAGTGGACACAGGAGGGCTAATGATAACACAGGTATTTACAATAGAAGGGGCTGCAATGAATTACAGAAACTGGAGTGACTCAAACATGCTAAGAAAACAACACTTACTCTTGGTAATCTCACAAATGTAGCCAAGGTTTCTGTGACAGGGTATATCTCGCAGCAGCCACTGATATCTCTCATCATCATAGAACATCGCCACGCACTCTTCCGCGCTGGCCGATGGATATCCCGTCACCCACAACTGGTCAGTGTTCCAGCCGGTCAGGTTGACTGCCAGCGTGCTGTTGGCATAGTAGATGTCACCACTGCTATATGTGAGCCCAACATACACTGACGCCCGATCCTTGCCGAACTCCGAGTCCTCGAGACGGAAGCCGAGGAACTCAAGCTCCTCGAACGACTGGACGTAGGCGAGATGACCCGTGTCATTGGTCAGTGAGAGACAGGCTCTCCTGGCAGAGTTTTGGTCAGTGAATTCGAACGAGTCGTCAATCACCTTGTAGCAACTTTCGTCATACACGGAGAATCCGGCGGGACAAGTTACTGTAACACAACAAGCAGAACAGTGGGAAAGAGGCAGTGAATTTCAGGTACTACATTATAAAGTAACTTGCAGATAATGTATCTAGAGTAATGTGAGGATAATGTATCAGGAGTTTGAAGTAACTGTTAGATATCATAATATGGGTACAGTCTCTAAAATCAGGTGGAGAAAAAAGGATCTACACAACTACACCATGAGGAAAATGAAGATCACAAATATCTAAATGTCTCACATGGAAAAAAAAAAACATAAAAAAAGGTCCCAAGCATAAATGAAATTACAAGGAACATACAACAACTAGAAATGTCGCTATGGCGACTGATGCCTCCGCCATAATGCATGATTCTCCCAATAGGTGTATAGTACAATGTCTGCACAATGTGTGATGACAGTTTCACATAACTGGCAAAATATCGAAATAACAGGTTTGTCAGAAATATCTTGAATGTTCACTTTCCACGAACTGGGTTTGCTATAATTGTCTATTAAAGAGTGCAGGTACACATATTTGGGGAATTGAAAATTTTTACTTGACTTCTGACCGACCTTATTATAAGTTTATGCATTGAGTATAATTTTCAAGGTATGAAGAAAGAGTGTAAATACAGTACAAAATACATCTCTTTTTTTTCATTTAAACCTGACCTTTGACCCTTGACCTTTGACCTGCTGGCTGGAAATTTCCAAGAGAATCTCCATGAAGTAATACATGTACATATATTAAATTTTAAAACTAATAATGCAATCATTGCATATACTAGCATATGAGGGAAATAATAACATTTTGAGGAGTTAACCTTGACCTTTGACCCCCTGATTGACCCATGACCCCTATATTCCCTAGATAATCCCTGCCAGTCAGTACATGCATATGTACCAAGTTGCATGAAGATACATTGAACCATTTGCGAGAAAAGTGATATTGCAACATTTTCACCTAACCTTTTACCTTTTGACCTTTGACCTTATGACATGAAACTCTCTCTGGAGAATCTTTACGCAGTAGTACATGTCTACACTAAGTTTCAAGAAAATAACTGCGGGCATTGCATAGATATGGGGGAAATAGCAACATTTTTAGCATTTGACCTTGACCTTTTGACCTTTGACCTCTTGTCAATGTCACTAGAATTTACTCAACTAATTTTCCCATCGTACATCATCCTTGGACCAAGTTTGGTGAAAGTTGCTTCATCCAGTTTTGAGTTATCACGTAAACAGATAAATTTTAGGATTTGACCTTGATCTTTGACCCCCATCATACTTCATACTTGGACCAAGTTTGGTAAAATTTCAGTAAATATTACTCGAGTTATCTCGTAAACGAAAGCGGACGGACGTACGTACGGACGGACAACCCGAAAACATAATGCCTCCGGCACCACTTCGTGGCGGAGGCATAAAAAAAGAGTATAATGTACAGTGAAAGAAAGCGTGACACAAAAAAAACCCCAAATGACTATGTATGTCATACACAAGGGGAAAGGCTTAAGGGTAAAGGAGGACAAGATTTGAAACGGACAACTAAAGTGTAATTGCAACTGTCAATTA
Organism: Diadema antillarum; assembly: GCF_040938485.1. Lineage (NCBI taxonomy): Eukaryota > Metazoa > Echinodermata > Echinoidea > Diadematoida > Diadematidae > Diadema > Diadema antillarum. Next base: position 1,673,499 of record NW_027270895.1, read on the forward strand.
AAGTATAATTGACCACACCCATATTAACTGGTTGAAAAATAGATTCTTGAATTGATGAGGACAAGAAAATAAATGACTGATTACTTTGGGTTGACAACATTAAAAAAAGTACCCCAATTTCACATTACACAGATGAAACTCACCATTAGGACAAACTGACGTGCACGTCTGAGTCTGCTCTGATATGCCTGTACAGTTGGCTCCTCCCAGAATGGGGGCGGGGTCATTGCAGAGGCGGACCCTGGTCTGGTGGCCACTCCCACACGTTCCGTTGCACTCTCCCCATGGTTGCCACAAGCCCCAGTTACCATCACCTGGAAAGGGAGGGAAAGTGAGGCTTGGTGATTACTAAAATCAGGACCCTCCCTCTTTTGTGTGTACAAGCAGACTCCTACCTCACTTTGGAGGCAGTTACCATGGCAACTGGTGATCAGCTTTGAGCAATTGTTCATACTCAATTGCTGACACTATACATGTTTAAAGTGTTGAAGCACTTTTTCGATTAAACCTTTGTTCCACTACAGGGTAAGTAAATTATATCTTAATTTAACACTCCATATCTAATTCCAAAGCTGCTTGCTGATCAATTTACTTCTGAATTTGATGTTGTTAACACGGTTGTCATGATGTTAATATTTATATCACATATGATTAGTCTTGATCGCTTGACTGTATAATAAAGGTCCTTTTGGCACAATAAACAATGTAAACGTGTTTCACAGTTGTTTCACTGTATCTAAATCCAACTACAGTGCCAATCCACCAACAATCTATTTGTCGAGGAATCACATGACACCTTGCAGGGGAGAAAGAAAAACACTTTTAAACAATCGCAGCGAAATTTGCACACATGTGATTCCACAGAGATCAGTGCTGAGTAATCCTTCTCAAGCATTCCTTAGTAGTTATTCAACAAAATTGCCCAATATCAGGGCAAAAAAGAAAATGCCAGAGCATGAAAAATACAAATCACTGCGCGTAATGGTACATCAGAGCGAAACACAGTGCACATACCCAAGTTGACCTCGCAGATATAACCCAAGCTCTGAGAGCAGGGTTCATTGGTTACTTTCCACGTGGACCCGCTCTTTTCCAACATCGTACAGGCAGCAGAGTTCCCGTCGCCCGTGCTGTGTGAGCCACCAGACCACATGGAGTCTCCCGCCTCTTCCCACGATGTCGAATTCATCTCCTGGCTTGACCCATACTCCCAGTCAAAGGTCAGATTCCCCGAGGCGACATCAACCTTCACGCCCGTGTAGTACTTGGCCGTTTGGTCTGCATATTTGTCTGCGAGTACACCGGCAATGTAGTTTTCTTCATAGAGGCTGTTCACAAAGAGGAGATGGCCCCCGTATATGGTGAGGTTCTGGCAGTCCGTCTTTGCGTCGTTGTAAGTTGCAGAATCGTTAATCCGGAGCAGGTAGCAGGTGTCGTACTTGGTGATAAAGCCATCCGGGCAGTCCACTGCACATCAATAAATGAGGGGTTCAAAAATATTAAAGAGGACCAAGGAAGACTAAACATTTCCAAGTTTTTAAACAAGACGGTCTCCATGAATCTTGGTGCTTGAAGTTAGATGTGTAATAATCTTACATACGATAAATGTACATATTTTCTAATCACCTCAAAACTCAATGAAAAACCTAATGGGAATGTTTGCTACCACAAGCCATTGCATAAATATGCAATGATTCTAATTCTGTTTGAGGACGTTATCAAACCCTGTTGAAAGCTAGTCCCGATTAAACTCAGACGGGTGTCTATGGGAAACATGTTAAAGTAAAATCGGCTCCTTCTCAATCATTTCAGTGGAACAAGGAGTGACAAAAAAATACCATTTAAAATAATAGTTTCCACCCTTAGATATGTTTTTGTTTAACAGTGCAGAAAGCTCTGGGCACAGTGACTGTGAAAAGTCACCTGGACAATAAACACAAATGATGCCCTACAAAACTGGAGCCATCTCACTAAGCCAACAGCCAACTGAAAGGACAATAAGAAAGATAGAAACAAACCTAAATAAACAAAGGAAAGAAAGAAGGAAAGATTAAAGAAGGAAAGGAAATAGAAAAGAAAGGTAAAAAAACAAATGAATGACAGAAAGAAAAATGACAGAAAGATGGCAACTCACCAATTGGGCAGATGGTACCACATGTCCTGTTTTGCTCCACCTCCCCCTCGCACTCGTCTCCGCCCAAAAGTGGGGCGGGGCTGTCACAGTAGCGATGGCGCAGCTGCACCCCTTCCCCTGGTCCACAGGTGACACTGCACTCCTCCCACGCTGCCCACTCACTCAGGTTACCATGGGCTGTACAGTGTTAAAGAGATCATGAGTGAGAACGACTGTACGACTGGCAAGCCACATCAGCTGTTCTAACTATCTCATACATTTATGAAAATAACTGATGCATGAACTCTGTGGCATACAATCCAACCTGAGAATAGACTATGCCCTTCATACTTTCCTATTTGCTATATGAGTCGCACACACTGATTTTGCGTGAGGACTGAAAATAAGTGAAATGGGTCAACCTAGCTGAACTTGACTTTTTCATATTTTCTGAAAGAGCGGGTCTTCTTTTACATTATGCTAAAATTTGGTATCATAAAACGGGCAGGAAAGTGTGTTATTTTAGCAGTTTATCTCGAACATTTTTGGTAGAATAGTGTGATTATGTGTGTTTTGAGAATCCCTTTTTCATTTCTGAAAAACCTTGTCCACACTCTTCACTTTCAACTCTAATAAGTTTTGAAAGGATAGGGCTACTGCTTTGAAAGTTGGCATTAATTACGGACAGAATGTGTTAATGAGGCGTGTTTAATTTTAGTTTAATCTGATAATCCCTTCATTGTCGTTACTCTGGTGGTTTACTTCCTGTTTTTTTTTTTGTCCCATTCACCGCACAGCCAGCACGGTTTGGTAAAGATTAAGCGCTTGAATAGACACTGTACTTCAGAGCCTCTTTTCTCAGTTCACACTTTTCCTGAGTTTGTGTTTTCTTTCCAATATTTAGATAGGTTAGGAGAGTCCATTTGATTTGAGTTATACATCATTTTAAAGCTTAAAGTCTGCTCTTTCAGAATATGGTCTTAACTAAAAATTCATGTCTGGCGACTTTTTGTTTGTTTTGAGGTGCACAGTCACATATGCTAACTGCTTCCAAACAATTCATATCTTTGCTTTAAATGCTGTAGATATTACCAGCATTCTTTGCATATCAGTTGTCTAGACTATGATAAAGTTGTGATGGTGTAAGCATGTGTGCCTGTGTGTGAACACAATGGATCATAATGTATTCCTTTGTTTCATTTCTGTCATTTGTTGTGTTCTTTTTATAGCGCACATGCTGCAAGCTGCAAGCAAGACAGAACAGAGTGATGATATAGAAACTGTTTTCTAATTTTTACTCATGCATTTCTACTCAAAGGACAGCCCTAAATTCATGTTCTTCCCAATTGACCGCTGTTTTGATCTGTGATAACAACTTTCACATAATATCGTAACAAATAGCAAGCACTTTCAACCACACAAAAGTAGCAAGGAGTGTATTTAAGCATGATACATAGGAAGAAGAATTACGCAAGTTCATTTCACAATGAGGGAATTAAAGTTATCCATAGGATTTCTAGTGGCAGCAGAAAGGTCATTTGTGTATCAAATGTAGAAGCCAAGTCGGTTGCAACTGTTATTGGAAGAGAGAGAGAGAGAAAGAAAGAGCGAGATAAATCATGAATGAAGCTACTCACTCTTGTCTTGTTCACAGATGTACTCAAGATCATCAGAGCAGGCGACGTTAGCCCAGGCCCACGATGACCCGTCAGCGACAATAGCAATGCAGGCCTGGTTACCTGAAGGGTAGCCTGAGGCCCAGCCATTCAGGTCCACTGTGGTAGAGGTGGATCCGATCGAGACGGTCCCACTCCCGCTCGAGTCGTAGGTGAGACCCGTCATGAACTCCTTGCCTTCGGGGGTATTCTCGGCAGTCAGAATTCCGGCGATGATATCCAGTTCATCGGCGCTGGTAACGTACACGAGGTGGCCACTGATGGCGCTGCAGGCCGCCTCTGCGGCCTGGAGTGAACTTTGGGAGAGGGACACCATGTAGCAGGAGTTGATACCCGGAAAGCAGCCATCGGTGCAGTTGACTGTTGGAAAGCAGAAGAGAACATCAGAGACTTTTGAATATCACTATTCCAGTGTTCATCTTAAAAATTATCAGTAGTCTCTGAGGCATATTGTTAGTATAATTCATACCTTCTGTGTGAAGGAATCCCCCTCCAGACTGCACAGCACAAATCTTAACCTGTTGAGGACGGTATGATTAAAATTACTTCAACACACATTTCGCATCACACCTGCCCGAGTATACTCGGGACTCGTCCTCAATGGGTTAAAAAGGCAATTTCAAAGAGCATTCTATTTTATAGGATCTAGGCTAAAGTTTCTGCAATAAGCAATTAAAACCCCAGCAGGGTGAAGGTATAACTATTTGTGGAATGGATGTTTTCTCATTCTGACATCGCACTGCAGTGCTCCTAGCCTTTACTTGGCTTTAGAATTCAGATGGCTCTGACAAGCACTAAAAGAAACCCAACAACAAACAATCGAAATCACATTAAAACATTCTAAGATACATCAGAGAGACTGGTAGTTCCATTTCCCGTAAACCACAGCATTGAAATGTCAGGGCCTACTCTCAACAAGTCAAGAAGAAGGATCTTATAAGTAGACACTTCAACATCAGAGCTAACATCAGCAATTAATCAAGAGTGAGATTTCTTGAACCAAAGTAGAAACATTGCACTTTCATTACACAATTTGAGAAAAATTCAGTGAGGAAACTCACTACACTAGCTAGGGGGCATTTCATGAAGCATCTTGTCCAACAAAGTTGTCCGACAAATTTGCTCTCAGCCAATCAGATGCAAGGATTTCAGTAGCTTGTAACAGTTTGTCAGAGAAATATCTGACCAAAACGCTTCATCCCCCCCCCCCCCCCCCCCCTCCCGGAATAAAATGTTTGAATAACATGTGAATTTAGTTTCAGAAAAAGACAATGACCAAACTTACCAGAATAGTCCGCACACTCTGGCCCAGCAAAGCCGTCCACACAGGTACAGTTGTACCCGTTGGCATCATCAACACACGTAGCCCCATTCTGACATGGATTGCTGGCACACTCATCGACATCAGTCTGGCAGTGATATCCTGAAAGAAAGAAAAAAAAAGGATGGATTTTATTCTGCCTGTAGAGCAGACTATCATCCATATTTGCCAGGGAAGTAGTAAAACCGCTAGTATAACTACAGTCCCTAACAGGGCCAAAGCAGCTAGCCCAATCAGACGCTGTGCAAAGCACGTTTTTACAGAGCAGCATGGTATGCATGTGCCTCAACTAGAAGCATGATGCATGTCTGGAAAACCTTTGCCAAAGGCACAAATGAGTCATGAAACTATAATGTCCTGCTAGTAGAACATCTATTAGGGGTCATTCTATTGTGATAACATTCACAATTAATCTTGCACGGTTTAAAAAGTACTAGTAGATGTTTAGGCCAGAAGAAATTCCTAGTGAAATGATTGGAACAGAAAATGTTTAGACTAACGACCTATTTTCCCCGTTTACTGTGTAACTACTACGAGCATCTTGATGTAACTTTTAGGACCTTTTAAACTGGTTCTACACAGCCCAGTCGCTGGGCTTCGCAGCATTTCATGATTTGGTCGGGCTATTTTTGGGACCTAGACTGACGACTAGAAAGTGATAGATTTAACTACCAACATGCAACACTTGCCAACACTAGCAATTTAAGCATTCAGTAGCAAAAGTAAAGTTTAGCCAATTTTTACGGGCACATATATTAACGCAGACGGGCCTAGATTAGTAATGCCAACTGACGTTTACAAATACAACACAATAATAAACGTATGGGACTAATCCAACACAAAAACTGCTGCTCGAGGCAAATTGGGTAATCACTGACAAATCAAGAATGCTAAAATTGTTCATACCAACAGTAATCGTTTCAAATGAAGAAACCTATCGACGTGCCATTAATAGTGTTCTGACAAACACACTAGTATGCGTTCACCATCGATCTGAAGTAAACTTGTAATTCACCCACACATCACACGCGAGATGCCCGGCAGCTGTTCCCCATGATTTGCGCATGACCGTGTTATGTCTTATAAATACAGTCAAACCTGTCTATAGCGGCCACCCAAGGGAGACGGAAAAAGTGGCCGTTATAGACAGGTGGCCGCTATAGACAGGTACTCCAACTTTGAGTGCATTGCTTACATGTACATGTATCATCGTTGTATCCTTAGTATGTACATATACAGTGTATGTGTGTACGTATGCATAACCGTGTGTTTCATGCATTTAATCATGCCGGTGTATATGAAATTGTTGCACAGTAGCATGTTTATTGTCGTGAAGAATCGTGCATTATTATGACTGAATGAGGGATGAATGCAGCGGTGGCGATCACTGAACGTTGCTCGCACGGCTACCAAACAGAAAAATACGCTGAATTATCGGCTTGGCTACGGCTCCATTGGGTTTTTGGCCGCTATAGACAGGTTAATATCTCCCGCGGGAAACAAAATTTGTGGCCGCTGGCCGCGTTAGAGAGGTGGCCGCTATACACAGGGTCTTTAACAGGGCTTTTCTCTCGGGGGGATTTTGCCGTGGCCGCTATAGACAGGTGGCCGCTATAGACAGGTGGCCGCTAAGGCAGGTTTGACTGTATTCATATAATTAATTGTCGGCGGGCTATCGTTTGAATGGTGATTGGCTAAAAGTTTCGAGCTGTTACGGAACGGGAGAACCATTAATATGTGAATTACCTTTAATAAATCTATAATAACTACTCATCTTTATCCTGTTAGTCCAAAGTTCTAACTTTTAGGTTTCTGTTAAATCGTGACAATTTTACATCTTTGTCTCTTCTTCCAAAAGTTTTTTTTTTTTTTTTTTGAGCATGTTTGATATTAAGCTTATAAAAAATGCATGTGCATAAAGATGTAAAAATATCATCCGTAGGCCTACTAAGTATGTTATGAAAGTATCCGTTTTTAGGATTGGATCACACAGTCATTTTCACTCACCCACAAAGCCGTCTTTGCAGGAGCACGTATAGTAGTTGACGTGGTCGATGCACTCGCCGCCGTTCTGGCACGGGTTCGACGCGCATTCGTCTTCGTTGACCTGGCAGAAGTCGCCCGACATCCCGGCCTGACAGTCACACGTCACGTTCCACACGTAGGAGCTTGAGTCCGTGCACGTGGAATTGATGCAAGGGTTGGGCACACAGTCCTCTGTACAGGCAAATGATGATGAAAAGGAAAATAACTTAGAAGAAGAGGAGAGGCTGGTTGGTTTAATAGTGATGTTGTAGAATGATTATGCAACACCTCTCTCTTAATGCAGTTTCTTCATAATCATCATCATCATCATCATCATCATCATCATTGCTTTGACTCTTTCCGATACTACAGTTTTGTTCTTATTCTTTGACAACCTACACAATAAGACCACGTAGGCTATGGGTTGTCAATCGAGATGCATCTGCAACGAGTACCCTGGCCGCAGCGGTTGCGCCCCTAGCACGTGTGCTTGATTAAGCAAGGCGCTTTATCCACATTGCGTATAGGTGTAGTCCTACGGGAAACGGGACTTTAATTCATCGGTTCCAATTTTGCTTTTTGTTTCACATGGATTTGTTTTGCTTCCGTAGCGGCCATGTAAAACAAATTAATAATTTGATTCATTACAACACACCATCAGTTTTTCAGAAGTCCTTAAAGGGGAAGGCTAGTAACTGATCAGTGGGAATCAGTGGAAATGCTGGGAGATGATTGTTCCAATCCTTATGGGATTCATTCAAGAGTTCATTGTATATCTATTGTTGTGTGAAAATGATTTGCTTCAGAATGGTCTCATATTCAAGTAATGTGCAGTTTAATGCTTCCAGGTTAGCGTCCCTGGTCTGTGACGGGGCATTAATCTGCACATTACTTGAATATGAGACCGTTCTGAAGCAAATCATTTCACACAACAATAGATATACAATGAACTCTTGAATGAATCCCATAAGGATTGGAACAATCATCTCCCAGCATTTCCACTGATTCCCACTGATCAGTTACTAGCCTTCCCCTTTAATATTACATACAATATCTTTTTGTCAGTTTCCAGTTTTATATACATTAATTACTACAGAACAAAAGAGATAGCTTGAACCCCTCCCCCCCCCCCCCCGAATACACGCATCCACTGAACTGTGACCACACGTAAACCTATAATTATTACGAATGTCATGGCACTCATCTCCGGCCGAATCTAAATTATGTATTCTTACGTTCAAAATAGTGTTCTTGAATGATTATCTGCCTCCGTCACTAGATTGCATGTCGTATGTTCATATTCATTAATAATGTGTTACAATTGTTTTATTTTTTTTATTTTTTTTTATTTTTTCCCCAACTTGATTTCATGTCAGTTCATGTCAGTTGACATTGGTTCATTTGATTTTGTTTTATATCGGTTTGTAGCTTTGTTGATTCATTATTCGCTGCTCTATGTATTTTTTGAGGGTCCTACATCACACAAGCTCTACTTTTTAGTAGGACCCTCCTTTTCCATTCCCATCCTTAATTTGCTTGTACTTTATATGCATAATGTATATGCTTGAAAAAAAAATACGATTGTGTTTTCTTCATTAATTGTTACACATTTTCACATGTATTTTGTCTTTTTTGCAATTATTACAAATATGTTCTGCTTATACTTTTTATATAATTTCTTTTTTTATTTCATGGAAATGAAAATAGATTTGAATCTTAAATCTTGAAAATCTTGAAATGTGTAAGAGTGTTGATATATATCTGAATTTTCCATTATACAGTGGAAACTCAGTATAAGGACAATTTGTTCTTTATCAGATATTTTGTTACATCAGTAATCAATAAACAATACAAAACAAAGGAAATGAATTCATTGGGATCGGAGAAATTAGTTTGTTACGTCAGGGATATTTTGTTATATCAAATCTCTTTATATCGAGTTTCCACTGTATGAGCGATTGTTTCCAAACCTCTGCATCCATAGAACTCCAGCCTCATACATGGATGGTTGTGGCACACCGTGGGGTGAAGTCGGATGCTGGTAGCTGTGATAGGGTTCGCCAGCGTGTTGTTTACTATTCCATTCTTGTCTGAGTTTCCAGTGAACATCTGTGGAAAAGAAATGGAGGATTTTTTTTTTACTTACTGTGTGTTTGCCACATACATAGGGTGCAGAAACGTTTAAACCCGATGAAAATGGAAAGACAAAATCAAGGGATATGAACAAATGATAAAATTATGCGTTGTACGTGAGAAGAGAGAAGGGAGCCAAAAAAAAAGATTAATTGCTGGTGTGAACAATAATAATATTTTTTTTTATTACGGGTTGATTTTGTTACGTAAGTCTTTGGTCACAGACTTCCCCACCACGCATGGCGCGTGCATCCATGCGTTAGCAAGTAAGGTAAGCGTATAGGGTTGTATCATTATGGGTTCGTTATTTATTCGTTGGCCACAGGTTTTGGCAAAGTCGTTAAATAGCCCCAATCGTAGGCTCGTAAGTTGTTGTTGTTTTTTTCTCTAAATCAAGATTTGTGTGTAGTTGAATCACATTAGATCATATCAAATCAAGTTAGAGAAAGAAGAAAATAGCACAAGGGCATCATCTGTCTGTTGAAGCTATCACATACCGTTGTCTGACCGGCGCTCTCTTGGTACGTGCTCCACGTTCCCCCGTTGCCGTCGTGTACACGTAGGAGAGATAGTACTCCGAGCAGTAGATCGCATCGAGGTCGGGATGGTCGAAGCCCTGGGTGGAGACGGCTCCGATCACCTTCGGCTCGTTGAAATCAATCTGTAGAAAAGGCAGGAGCGATGGGTATTATGCTCATAGCTAGTCATACGTGATGATGAAAAAATTATCGCTTATGCGACTACAGATGTCTCAAATTGTGCTCTTTTAAAGATTAGCATTGTACAAATACATTATCAGAATAAAAGAGGGCAAAAGAGCGTAATTCTCTTGATATCATTTAGGACAAACACTGTTTGATATAAGTAGCAGAAATAAAACGGAAGTTTGAGCATATTAAAACGTCTTCTGTTTGGATAGACTTTATAGCCAATTGAGAAGACATTTATAACGTTTGCACAAAATGTATGTCCGAGATTGATACTTCGTATTGCTTATATGATATGGATCCATAATTCGACGTCTTTTTTTTTTCCTCTGCCTAATCCGACTTTCTGAGTAGGTTCTCGTCTCATTTGAATTTTTGGGATGTTTTATGAGAGTCTGTTCTTCGTTTTGTCACATCAAGGTATTCATTATTCTTCTTTTTTTTAATCTGCGTAAATCTCTCGCTCCCTTCCTCTAAAGGTGTTTATCAGATCTATCTATCTATCTACATATCAATGCCACGTTATCTCATCAATTCAATTCGATGCAATTCAATAATATTCAAATTACTTTTTCAATCCAAAAACAAGACAGCTTATTTCTCTACACTTCCTTATAAGTACTGACCACATTTCATACACTACATTGTCCTCATCCACTGCCCCTCTCTTTTTTCCCATACTATATCATTTTATCCTATAATTATGCAATTAAGTGTGATTTCATGATTTCATTCTACAGAGTATTTCCAATGAATTTTGAATTGGTATTTGTCATAAAAAGCAACCGTGCATTGTATTTCAAATCACAGTATTTTCCCATCAATTGATGATGTTGTATTGATTTTGAGTACTGACATGAATTCAAATGTTTATTTGAAATTCCCTTCTTGTTGGAGATGAAATAAATGACATCGAATCAAATGAATTATTAGACTGTTTTGTTATATTTAAAGACATTTATGCTTTGTTGATTTTTTGTGTGTATAATTGTGACCAATTCAGCAATCTAACTGCTGCAAGTCACGATTTTGATAAACCATGAATAATAAGGTTAATATACATATGTTCCTGAGCATGGTTCCATGACAAATTTGTTCCTGCGACAATTCCTCCCATGAAGTATCTGCATGCTGTTAAGCCAAACATAAATTCTACCCACAAACATAAACCTAGTCCTAATCCTAATCCTCACATCAAACTAGATCTAAAACCCTGTCGCAACCCTTACTCTAACCCTAAGTCCTTTGAGAAAATAGGACCGGATCGATTGTCGCAGGAAAAAATGTTGTGTCACCTCCTGAGCTACAGGTACTCATCTCACCTGGATCCATTCCGTGACGTTGTTGATGTCGTCCACCTCCCCTGCACACCAGCCGCCCGGTGAGTTGAGCCTCACGTGGTCCCTCGAGATGTCCAGAGGACCATTCTCCACACCACCGAGATAGGAGGACATGGAGATCTGTGAGAGGGAGATGGTACCGTCCTCCAGACCGACAGGTGGGTTGGGACACTCGCCTGGAGAGGTTTAGCATCATCCGGGATGGGGGGATAATCATGAACAAAGTAGCACTAATATATGGAAATGTGAAACGATGAGGCCTTACTGGTTCTTGACAATTATTTTCTTGTTCAATTCAATTCAGTTCAACTCAACTCAATTTAGTCTTATTTTTTTCCATCATCGTCATTGTCGAACAAAATGAAAATGTGATGAGAGTACAAATTATACATGGTATACAAGCGAGAAGTAAAGTATGTACACTATAATGGAGAAAAGTACCTAATGTATATGGAAATGAATGTATAATTGTATAAAAGAAACATTTCGATAGTGTTTCCCGAAATTCTTGAATAATGATTGGCACATTAGCATAACATGGTGTTGTTGTTATTGTTGTTTTTCATTTTCTCCTTTTATATAATATGGCTCTCAAACTATGACACAATGACACAATGCCTATCCTATTAATGTAAATAATAATGACGATAATACAATACTGAATACGGCAGAATTTGCTATGATGATATAACTGATTTAACTAGGTATTATCACAATGCTTTTACCATGATTATCACTAATGAAATTATTGTGTATATAGGTATAGAATTATCACGCTTCATAACCATTAATATCATCATTATTATGCGTTATGAATATTTCAGGAGTTGTGAAAATGACACACAGCAAAGTACCGAATTATATCTGTTACTGCTGTTCTGCAACGTACCAAATTATTTCTGTTACATTTACCAATGGAGTTTGTTCTAACTAGACTGTTGTACATTATTTGTAAAGACAAAATGTAATGATGACGTAGTGATGTAAGCATAGATTTGTTGCATATTTCTAGAAGAACTGCCAATGTTACCACAGTTCCCTTTGTTAAGAACATCTCAACGATGTAACTAACATCGTAATGCGATCGATAAATCTTTCTCTTCTCATCTCGTCTCTTCTCTTCGAATATATTTGCTTCCTTTCTTTTCAAATTAGGCCATATTCAATACCGAATAAGTATTTTAACACGGGCCTTCTTGGCCTTGTATCTCTATTATTTACGTTTTAATACTGTAAGGGGGATGATTGTAATCGAAAATAAAGAAAATTTAATTAAATAATTAAACTTTATTCATTAACGTGGTAACAAAACATTTGTATCGTTAATTCATTCTTTCAAAAGAAGACGCATCATGATGTATTGACTTGATTTTCTTGTTCGAAACCGACGTGACTGAAGAAAGTGGATTTAAAAAAATAGAATGTACGAAATATTGCACAAACCTGTTAACTTTGTGTAATAGTTCGATTCTTTCATTTCCGTCACATTGATCCCTCGAGTGACGTCATCGTCACTGATAATAAAGCATTCCTCTTCTCCGAAATTGAATTCGAACGCCACGCATTTGACTTGGTGCGCGTACAGACATGCACTCGCACATTCGCTCTCGTTGAGGGCAGCGACTTCGGCCGTTTTGTTGGTGTAAAGCGCCCCCGTGTACGACGACTTGGTGAAGAAACTGAACGGGAAATCTATATACGTCGGAAACAAAATGAAATATAACATTGCACTCTCTTTTGTTGGAAGATAAAATAAAGGCAAGCAAACCTGGACCACTCACTCAATCAATAAAAAAAGAGAATAAAAATGTTCACAATGAAGATTTAGTACCATTCCTGACGAGGAGAAGTTTGGGCTGTATTGATTGTAAGATTATGACGATAAATCAACAACACATAATAACCCAGAAAGTGCTATTGCGTACAAATGATAATTTATGGTAATTTCTCGCACTTATTCGTATACGAATTACTTCCTGTTCGGAAGGCTAGGTTATTTCGTGGATAGACACGCATTGCATTGATGGCCGAATATCAAAATGAATTTACAAACTGATGATCTTGCACGTAGCTGGTTGTGAGCATAAGATTATTGATAAGCAACCATTCAAAATAAATTTGGTTTACAGTGATTTGTTGGCAAGAGACACTTCCGTAGAAAACAAAACATATAGCAGAAGTACATGTAAGAATTTCTTATGATAATAATAGGATATTAAAGAACCACGGTATACGCGTCCATGTTACGAGGATATGGAACAATATGATATAAATATTGCATCTCATTCATGTTTTGTCAAACTATTTATTTTACACATGATGCAATAATGAGTTGGGGCGAGTCCAAATTTGATATACCAGGCTTCGTCTAAAATCCATCAGAAAGATTCTATCCGATGGTGAAAGTTTAATGATTATCATCGGGAATAGACACGTTTTATTGCCAAATTTTGTTTGATTCAGTCAACAGCTCACATTTTTTCCCTACATTGATAGCTGCGTAAACATTTTGTTGTCTACCTTTAACTTGTATAATAAGGATACTCGCTCTACAGAAAGAAATTGTTAATGGCTACAAAAACAACATACTTTTTGACTGAAATTATGGAAACATTTCTCAATTCATCAATCATATACTGCATCTGCTTTATTTTCTACGCTATTTTTTTTTTCTCAGCGAGGTTTAAAATCCCTCGTATTTACTCACCAGCAGCGTAGCCTGTTGCACAGAGGGCCGCCAAAATCACCTGGAAATAAGAGCATGTCAAACAACTTTACAGTAAAGTCTGAAAGAAGCAGATCAGAGAGCTTTCGCAGTCATTTTTTTAATCTTTTCGTAAGCCTACATTTACGGGGTGGGGGTAGGGGTTAACTTTGTTTGGTTCTAGAAGATGCACTACCAGATGGGATTAACATCATGATTATAATCAAGTGTGAAAATAAAGATAAATCGATGTACATAAGGTTGTAAGGCACCCCCTTAACTCAACTACACACATTCCGCTTAAATATCAAATTTACTTCACATTATGAAAATTATTTCGAGTGCTTTTTAACAGTTGTCTCTTTTTTCTTTCTTTCTTTCTTTCTTTTTTCTCCCTTACTTTCTTGTTAGCAACAAATTAATCTTGATATCAGTTCGTCGTGGTCGTACAAACAAGTTTGCATTTTTCACCCCTCGGTTAATTTGTTTATCAATGTAGAAGTAACAGGATAAAGTCGGGTTCATACATTATAGGTGACGATGACTACTTATATAAACAATAATGTTTAAGTTATGAAAGAGTTAATGGACAAATATTCAACAGCGCAATTTGTGATATAGACAGTGATATTTGCCAGAGAAGATATACCACACAGATTGACAAAAGAGTGATACATTCCCATGTCATTCAATGCGCATGTTTCACAAGACAGCTTATGATATCCTATTGTGATAGATAAAAGAGCATGCAGTTTGTTACTGACAATTACGTGCAATTCACCCATTCATTTTAGGCTGATTTTAACAGGTAGATATAGAATATTTATAATTATACTGCACAATGTTGATAATATATACATAATTATATGCATCTATATTGTGAAAGAACATACATTGGAACAAACTCCACTGCAAATTTTCGTTGATAATTCGCATTATTCGTCACACTGTCAAAAGATATACTGAAATCTTATATGACATTTAGCTGATTGGCGTTTCAAAGATGAATTGTGGATTTTCACACGCGTACATCATGTAGAATGAGTACGTCAATAGTCATAGCAAAGTGAGAAAACACGATCAGAAAGTTTTCAAATTGAGTTTAAGCATAGCCTTTTGATTGCAATTGTGAGGGTAATCGATAGGAAGAGTATTACGGTGATCTGGTTTGGATTAAAGTATCCGTCACGAAAAAAGAATCCCTGAGTGTAACAGTCGGCACATTCTTACTGACTGATCTAACAAGAGTCGTGACCACAAATAACTCCATTCTTACAGGGTTTTTTTTTTTAATATCAATTTTGCATCAGATAATCTTTAAAGAACCATCTTTTGATATGATTCACAATGCAAATCACACAGTTGTCCTTTTTTCAAAATTGTAATATCAAACGCTGAATTTGAAACAGCAGAGAAATAGGTTATTGTCGTAACTTGGATTATGCTAATCACTGCATAATGGTCTGGTCGGCAAGGACTGATAGACAAGGTGTCTTAGTATAACAGAAAAACTTACCAGAAAGAGATCAATGCCTTTTCTTCTTTCCATCTTTGGAAAAAGTGATAATCCGCATATATTATTCCGTTACCATGGCAAATGTATCGCGCCAATGCAAGCGGTGCAGAACTACGCAAAGATGGTGTTAAAAACCCCAAAGTTATCTCTGCGTCTTCCACAGTGCTTGCGCGTCTTGCGTTAGTCTCAAGATGGCGACCGCAAGGTGTGTGTTTTTTCCTCCCTACAACCTTTTCTTTCTTTCACCCCTCCTCGGTACTTTTATAACTGTTGCATTACGCCCGGAAAACAATAAACTCCTTACCCACATAGTACCTATGCAGTGACGCACACTTTACAATACTTATCCCTCCCCGGCTCACAAGTATCGATCGTCGAACATTTTTAGACAAGAGCGTCTAAAGGCAGTGATCGATAGTCATCGATTGACTCAATTCTAAAGACCTTGGTCCGCATTTTGAGGAGTACGTCACAACAAAGGATAAGCGATTCAAACAATAGGAGCACATCTCCGATGTTCTTGTAACTACAACTTCTTCTTGCTCAACGCAGACTTCGCCGAGTTCTCACCAGTGTTACATGAGCAATCTGGCCTTAATTAGCCATAATTTTCTTAAGACCATTATTTCGCCGTTCGACCAAGAAGAAAAAGCCTTTCACAACAGAGGAAGTGCACAAGAACGACCAAAGAACGAATCTAAACGTGACAGACTGAGAGATGTGGGAAGTGTTGTGACTTAATCTTTTAATTGACAGGAAAAGTTAAGATGAAACGATAAAAGTACATAAGGAATTGGAATACAACTGTAATCATATCAAAGATTCATCCATTCACATAAAGCAATGAAGGTAGAGAAAAATCTTGTTACAATTACGAGCCTTATAGATAAACAATAGCATGTGCACGAAGATTGTGCAAGTAATATCATATTGAAAACATATAGAATCTTTCGGATAATTATACGCATATTATTACTCGTGTGTGCAAATTCGTGTTGTTTTTTTCTCTGTGAGATACATACTAAAGCTTCAATTATCCATGTTTGGTCAACGTTTTCTCCAAAGAGAAATTAATATGATTCATTAATTACACCATTCCATAACCACATTTATAGATAACAACATTTGTATACCTTTATACACAATCTACACGTGTCATTATTAATTATGGAACTCTTCTCCAGACAATCAATTAATTTCGGAGTCATTTTTTGTTTTAGTCAATGTACACCCTAGTATGCAGTCTACGCAAGTTCAGTCATTTAACATAATTTCTCTTGCGGCATCTCTTGCGGCATTCTTTCTGGATTTCCCTCACAGAAATACAGAGTTGATAGATAGATGAATAAATAAATAAGAAGTGAATAAATGAATTAACAAATAATAACTGAATAAGTAAATCTACTATGAGATGACAAATAATTAATGAAAATAAGCCAGTGGAATGCATGGACACTTAGTAGGTTATCATTATTTCGATGCCAATGCTGCCATAACATGATTAACGAAGGCAATAAGGGAAAAACGCTGAAAACTGGTAAAAGAAATGATTTTAGTTATTTCCATTTCCATGTTTCCAAAATCAAATTCATTCGGTACAAAATAAGTATTCAAAATGTACTGAAGCCGTAGCCATCTCAGGTAAAACAGCGAAGTCATTTAACACTTAACACATATACAAATGAAATGATTCCCTACATGTACATGTATATGGATATAGGCAAATAACAAAGTATGTAAACGAAGGATCAATTGTAATTGCTAGTACTAACTTATTTTAGTGCACGTGCTTAATTCTAGGATAGTACAGACATTTCACAATTTTGTGTGTTAACAACGAGTAAACATTGGCAATAATATTGCAATCGCGAGTTCTATTCTATTTGGTTCGCTTGTAACCATACTCGTAATCTAACTATAGCAGGTAAACTTCCATAACGATTTCAAGAAAGTTACTACACCAATCCATTCTCGATTACTTCTAACTATAATTAAGCTTGTGCGAGCAGGTTTTCATTTCAAATTCCAGCATAGAAATGTCTTTTATAATCATAAGTATTTTTGTCGTTTCAGGCGCTCTTTAAAAGAAAGCAACTACCTACTGCACCTCTAAGAAATTAAAAGTGCTTTGGTGTTGCAACATGAATCGATGATTGCGAAACGATGTTGTAACTCGTGCGTTTCATTCATTCTAAAATATATAGAAGTAATACACGTTTCGTCTGTAAAGACGGAATTTGATATTAAACAATCAGCTTCTGTCAAAATCTCCAGATTCAGTTCAAATGTTATTATGGTAAGGGTAGCAGTTAGCAAAATTTTAACGTGCTCACTGAATTCAATATCACTGTTTCTTGTGCTCTTGAAGTCTGGAATACATGAGGCAAACTAAACTGCTCGTATTAGGTTGTTAGGTACGAATTGAATTGATTGAAAACAAATTACAATTTGATTTCAAACCAGCCGTCAACAAGGGCAAGGCGAATTACAAATACGAACATTCATTCATTTTGACTGAAGTCAAAATGGGGGTACAATTTGTAAATAACGCTCGGTGGCCATGGTGGCATAATATACGAGAACAAATAAATTCCTTCTCCCTTTTCCCCTTCTTTCCAAGGTTCATCTATAACGTCACGTAATCACGGGAATGCTTGCATAATAGAAACTGCAACCCTTATAGACCTTGTGAGATAATTCTAGAAAAGAAAAGAACTCAAGTGCAGACTGAAGCCTGTGTAAATCAAAGCGACATCACCTAGTTTCAGTTATATGATATATAACACCACAAACAAAACATTTAGCCATCGTAAGTTTGTTTTTTTTTTTTTGCGTTGCCGTTATTCCTAGTGGATATAATAAATCCTTTTTTTTTCAGTGATATGATACATAACACCATGAACAGAACATTTTGCCATCGTAAGAAGGCTAATGTAACATGAAAACAACCATTAATCAACAAATCATTATAACAATAAGTAAGTTTAATCTTCTGTCATCTGACAAAAAAAAAATCCAACTTGGGGACTTAGAACTAGAAAAAAATGATATGCAGCGAGTGTATTTGATTTCTAATTTGGCAAACAACACATGGACTTGATAGCCTTTTACTATCAAAACCTAAAGGCAGACTCATGGTATCATAAAATGGCTTCAATCATCAGAAGGGCAGTAGATTATACAAGTATTAACCTATCTTACTATCTCCTTTCCATCGTTCGTATTTCTACGTACGCCTATCAGTATCATGCAGCTGAGTTGCAAAAAGTCCAACGCATCACGTGAAGGAGAGAATAAGAAATACGTTTTAAAATGAGGTCAAAGGTGAGTGTTCAAGACAGCGACTCCGTTCTCGTATGACGTCACGTCTTTTGCATTGGCGTTATTCCGACTGGGTCCCGTCTCCATCTTGTCCGTTCTCTGCTTATAGTAACCATGGCAACAGACGATGGCCAGGATGAGGTAGATGAGGAGAGCAACACTAATAGCTGTTGTTGAAGCTATGATGATCGCCTGGTCTTCATTTCTCTCACCTGATGATCACAATCACAAAGATCACAGCAAAACCATATTTGATTTGATTTGATTTGATTTATTTACATATACATGTATTCTTAAGTTGTTCATCTTTTCTGAGTAACATTATCATAATCATTGTTTACAGCTTCAAGTTTAAAAAATTATATTATAAGGGACTACCCTTATACAAGCCCTCGCGACGGTCCTTTGGAAGCTTGCGCATAAACTTTTAAGTTCTACCTTATTGGACATATCAAAAATGAAAATGAAAGCACGCATTTCCAAACACGCAGGGGCGGGGGCGCTGTACCATAGTGGATACGACTCCCTACTCTCAATTGGAGGACCGGAGTTCGATTCCTGCCTAGCGCTTACGTCCTTGGACAAGATGATTTTACCCACTATGTCCCTCTTGACGGAACAGATGTTTTTCCTAGCGACCCCAAACCCGACAAAAATGAATAAAATATAGAACGAATTAACTTGTACGGTGGGCTTGAATACATCAGGAATGTTTACTTCTAATGCATCGTTTTGTTGTTGTTGTTGTTGTTCTTCTTCTTCTTTTTGTGTTTCCTGGTGGAGTAATATTTCTCTTTCCACGTACCTAAAGTTTGAAATCGCGTGTAGTAAAAACGGTGTTTGTAGCGCTTTTGTTCTTTCTTCGGCCCGAAATGCTTTTTTTTTTCTCCATTTGCCATCCATCAAACTACTGGAGAGAGAACATGACAAGACCCTAGGAAATCATATCGAAACAATCAAGAATGGCGTTGAAAACAAACACTTCAAACTCATGCCATCTAATGAAGAGAGTTAATCTGTTGCGCTACTGCAGCCGTAATGGGTTTGACGTCTTCGACAACTACTGAGTAGTCATGAATATTTATGAAAAATAAAATGAAAAAAAAGTATTGTCACAAATCTTTCCGTTCCCAGTTGTTGTTGTTGTTTTTTTAAGAGTGCGCTTTACAGAAGAGCATCTGCTCCAACACTATTGCTCGGAAAAACTTTACTTCCTAATTGATCATGGTACTTGTATGATATCCTATATGTCATAATCATTAACATCTGCGACGTATATTTTACTCTTGAAAAGTACACTGTCACTTGTCATATTATACTACTCTTGCAAAGTATATTGTCACTTGGTATACATTTTGTGTAGGAATCTGTTCATTTCTTATTCTATGAAAAGGGAGAGTTTATGGTACCGATAGCAGGGGCGGATCCAAGAATTCCGGAAAGAGGGGGGGGGGGGGTTGCAAAGAAGTTTAGATTTTTGGTGCCACTTCCGGGTTTAACCGGCTAATGAGGGAAAAAAAAGGGGGTGGGGGGGGGGGGGGCTTTGACGGGTCTTTTCTAGTGCCACTTCTGCAGGGTTTCATGAGTTAACGCTCAGTGCGGCACCCCCCCCCCCCCCCCACCTCCCTTGATCCGCCACTATGTAGTTAATTAAGACGCTCTGCACTTGCGCAAACTGTTTTTAGTTATAAGTGATTGAAGACATTGGAAACAACATGCCCTATGATGTGATACCATTCCATTAGTAGAACCTACCAGTTGACGTCGAATCTCTTGAATCCACGTCTGCTGCTGATGTCTGCCTTGGACTTGTGGAGTGTACGGCCGTTGTGGCATCGGGAATTGTACTAAGGCGGGACGACGCTGAGTCCACCGACGATACTCCTTCCGTCATCATCGAATCCGTGTTCGTTATCGGAACAGTCACGCTAGATGCCGTCGATGACGTTGATGATGTTGAAGGCGGGGTGGTCATCGCATGCGATGTGCCGCCTGAAGACGGCTCCATCGAAATCAGCTCCGCAGAAGACGTCCGTTCTGTGGACGCGGTGGTCGTTCGCGGCTGGGTAGAAAACGTTGTCGTCTTTGATTGCGTTGATGATATAGGTTGGTCAGACGCTGTCTCCGTTGTTGGCACTATTTCCGTCGACATAACGCGTGCAGTTGTCTCTGCTGACGTAGTAATGTCAGCGCTTTGCGTTGATGGTTTGATAGTTGTTGTTATCTCTTCAATAAGAATCATGGAAATTACAAGTGAGCTTTATATTCACGGCATATTGATAGCAGATAAATGTCTTATAGTATATTGTAAAATATGAAAAAAAAAAGAAAATCACGTATAAACAATATCTTATAGTATACGTACTAGGACATTTACAAAATCAAATTGATATATACATACTTTTTTCTATTACAATATTATATCATTAATATCTTTTATTTCTATTTTTTGGTGTAGGCCAACTCATATGTGATTATGTATATCTCATAGCTGGATATTATGTATAGGCTCTATTTTCTTATGTAATATTATGCATCCTATATAGCTGGATATCATGTATTATTCAGTTTTGTTACATTTGATGTATTTTTTATTATTCATTGAGAAATCTGAAATAAATAAATGAAATGAAATGAAATGAAATGAAATGAACTATGAATCATTACTCATGTGATGGATATGAACTTTTAGGTCCTGAACTTGTATAACCCATTGTGACGAAATTTCGTAATAACCGGGTCCCTTGTAAAGGGAGAGCACCATAGTGGCTACAGTAGTAGTAGAAGAAGAAGAAGTAGTAGTAGTAGTAGAAGTAGAAGAAGAAGAAGTAGTAGTAGAAGTAGTAATAGCAGTAGTAGTAGTAGTGGTGGTGGTAGTAGCAGCAGCAGCAGTATAAGTCGTAGTATAGTAGGTTGTAGCAGTAGTAGTAGTGGAAGTAGTAGGAATTTATTCATAAATACCCACATACTCTGCTGCATACCTCGACATACTGGAGCTTGAGAGGTCCAGACCCCATTTTGACACACCGAACTCGATGTTCCGTCGGCGAGCTCGTATCCCGAGTAACAGGTAAAGTACGCGATGTCGCCGTGTTGGTAAGGTGCGGCCGCACCGTAGATCACGCCGAACGAAACAGGGCCGATATCCGGGCAGTTCGCTTGACGGAGCAAATAGAAACACATTGGAAAAAACTCCAGTTTTACTCAAGGTGGTTAATGAACGGTTGCCATGGTTAGGCCTAAAATTCGCTATTCGAAAGATTTGTTATTCCTAATTATCCGGAAATGAGATAAGGTTCGTAATTCTGAATGTTCCTTTGTAGTTTTCTAATTCTTTGATTTGTACATACTATCGTTTTTTCGGATTACCGAACCTTCGCGAACCCTATCTTATTTTCGGATATTCAAACTTTCGGAATAACGAACCTTATTTCATTTTCGGATTTGCAAATCATCGGTATAACGATCCTCACTTCATTTTCAGACGAACGAACCTTTGGAATAATGAACTTTTGGAATAACGCCACATATCTGCGGATTATTAAGGAACTCTATTTTATTTTCGGATTACAGATCATAGTGAATTTGTGTGTTTCGGAATAACAAACCTCCGGAAAAGCGAACTTTATTTTATTTTCGGATTAACAAGCCTTCGGAATAATGAGCATCACCCTGATAAACACATACTTAATGTGCAATGCCACTTTAAGTATATAATGGTTTACTATAACTCTCTCAGAACCTATCACATAAAGCCGCATTGATATTGTTTAAAATGTTGCCACAGGACAGAAAGACTAATAGCTTTCATAACGTTACACGAAACAAGCAGAACATGGAAAGCATGGTTGGCATTACCTTAATCAAACACAGGAGAATGTCATGGTACCTTTGAGTTTCACATGCTTTCCAGGAGCAGTAAGATCGTTCTATAATTAATAGTAACGACATTGTGAAGAATTTCATAGGAATTGTATTATCCACAAAAAGAATAGAACTATAATAGTGTACAATTAGATAAGAGAGTTAGGCTTTCATTCTGATCAGAACAAACATACTCTTGAAAAAAAAGTATCAACTGCTAAATTCTATCGTTTTTCTGATTACAACGAAACAGGCATTGTTAAGTTTATTTAATTTCACTTTTAACAAGTTCAGTGGTGCTAGATGTTAATGATTGTTGAATCTATGGTGAAAACAAAAGTATTTACGATAGCAAGTCAGTGGTTCGCCATTGAAGGACCCATTGTCGCAGATCAACGTCGTAGTCGAAGCGGAGCCCGCGGAAAATCCCATATCACACACGATAACGACTGCGTCGCCGTGGTTTACCGCTGTCTGCTGGACGGCGAGGTTTGAGTTGTCGATTACGGGTGGTAGACATTTACCTGACAAAGTGATGAAAACACAATTATATGAAGACTTCATGGCAAAAGGGGTTAAGTACTTTTTTAAGTAAGTCCATTATCAGAGCGAATTAAAAGCGAAATAAAGATAAATAAAAAGAAAATGAATAGAGCGAAATAAAACCTGTAACATTACACGGACTTTTAGTTATTAAAAGCATCCAATATTTCCTGAAATTGTCCTTGTCTTTAGTAGCTTCAATGACAAATATCACAATCTAACAAGAATGGAATTAGCTGTGTATTTTTTTGATGGTTTGCATGGTGAAGTAAATGAGGGAGAGGGGTTTGCAGTAACACCATGCATACGTAGTCCTTGCAGGGACCGTTGGCAGAAGAAGAGCCTAGAAAGAGATTTTTTTATTAGCTCGCTTTGTGATAAAACTTTGTATGATTACGTCGATTGCACACGGTGTGAAGACAAGTTTGGGGTGAAATAAGGTGAAGAGATTATGAACAGATTGCGTTTGAATGCATGAATCGTTTCTAATCTAGTATTCAAAAGATTAAGGAACATTTTCCTCTTTGAATAATTGCCTTCCTTTGCTTAAAAACGCAAGGATTTCACTTTACCGGGGAAACGCATGAGTTCAACTGATTACAGAATTCTTAACTTAATCGATGGTTGTTGTTTTTTTATTGGAATAACGTGGTTATTACTTGTGACAACTGAATGCACTTTTTGTCTCTGTTGTATAAAGAACTCAGAGAAATATAAACAACTTGCATATCGGCATCGATGTATATTGCGTGCCATCAGATAATAATTGTGCACGTACACGTCTGCAATCTATTCCCAGCTTAATTCATAGGCCAGTACAAAGACAGATAGGTAGCATTCATTTGTTTTCACAAAGTAGCTTCAATGAATGAGATTCCAGATTTCATTACACTTTACAGAGCAAATACCGAGGCAAATTGGAACTGATGCGGGATCCCATACGCCATCTCGACAAGTTGCAGACGACACGCCAATGAGAGTGAAATTTGGAGCGCATGCGTACGTGATCACTTCGGCGTTGAGGTACGTGCCGCCTGTGGTGGCGCTATTCTGAAATTCTGGAGCCTGGCACGACGCTACGTTCGAGAACATAAGATGGAAGTATTAATTTTGCAGATTTGGTTTTACTTGAAAACAAACGAAATGCAAACAAAAGTTATGTGAGCGATTACTTTGCAATGCGAGGGCATGGCACAATAGAGAAGCAAGCGCTTGCTCTAAAATGATTACCATTATCAATTAGCAGCAACATACAACAGGGGCGGATCCAGGAATTCAGTAAAGGGGAGGCGCCTTAACAAAAATTAAGGGGAGCGCACGCGCCACCCCATTTTTCTTTTTTAATTTCCTATGTTTTATTAAAAAAAATAAAGTGGGGGCACGCGCCCGGTGCCCCCCCCCCCCACCCCTCTCGATTTGCCACTGTAGATGATAGAGATATATATATTTTTACGACTCCTGAATCACGTCTCCAATAAACCACTGATAACACTGAAAACATTTTGACAAAGCGAGTTCGACGTTGACATTTACCTGCACACGTTGGCGTGTTGAAAGGGTTCCATATTCCGCCCGAGTCACACACGGCCTGTTGAGGACCTATGATGGAAAAATCCTCTTCGCAGTAGTAGTCTATGCGTGTGTACAGGGAGTAGAAGTCTTGGTAGGCCGTGACGTTCCCATTGACAGGAAGCTGAGGTCTCGTGCAGCCACTAGCAGCTGGAAATAACGATGATAAAGATGATGATAATGAAAGCAAAATATTATTCAGAGGGGTGAAGGTTCAGGTGGGAGTTTCATTAAAGTAGAGGGAGAGAGATTGAAGAAAGTCATACCTGAACCTTCACCCCCATGAATAACATCTTGCTTTCATTTAATATGCCTTGTCCGCCTTGGCCTACTTAACATGGCAATGTCGGTATTTCGGAGCTTGGGTATTTCTTCCAAGTTCATGGTGTCACTGCCGGCAAGTTACCCGAGATAACGCGAAAGGCAGATTGATGACAGGTTCGAGTCCCACTGGCTCCCTCTATTTTTTCCGACACGTTTCCAGAGCTGCCAACTTTTTTAGAGGCCTTTCAGTACTTTGATGGCTGAAAATCAGTAATTTGCACCATTTTTGAGTAAAAATCAGTAATCCTTAACTCTGTAATAGAATTTATCACAGACAATGATTTCTAAAATCAGTAATTTGCTTGAAACCTTCAGTATTCTTCTCCAATTTCAGTAGAAATTACTGAAAATCAGTACTAGTTGGCAGCTCTGCGTTTCTTAATTCATAGATCAGCAGTTGGGTCTTAACAAATTCCATTTGTAGAGTGAGGTAAATTGAAGAAACGCACACCCGAATGATGATAATGTTGATGAGGATGATAATGATGGTGATTTCAATGATAAAGTAGTAATGACAATATTATTGCTGAAAACAAATCACAATGCCCAAGGATGATGGCATGGAAGCTTCACCATAAGAATGCATGAACGGGGCCTCAGAACTAAACAATAAATCATGCATAAATTCTTCACAGCGAACTTATAAAGCAAGCGTCATTGATTTGGAAATACATCGCTTCATTTCTAAAATATGTGAGCCTCTATGTCATCATCCTTGTTCAGCGTATAAGTTGTTTCGGGTTTTCAGAGAATTGGTTTCTCTGCTCAAGGACCACAATGAAATCCACAAATCTATACGTAGACCTGTCGATTTATGTACCGCTACATGATATGAAATTATGACAATCGTCTGGACTTCCCCTTTAAATATCTAAACAACTACTGACCTTCACATGTTGGACCAGTGCCCAATGCCCAGTTTCCAGATTGACACTCATTGGACTGTGGACCAATTAGAGCTCCCGAGCAGCTGTACGTCACGATAGAGCCATCGCTATAGCAACCGTTTCCGCTGGGGATGTATCCACTGACTCCAGTCCCAAAGGGCGTGGCTAAAGTTGCTTCTGTGCATTCTTTAATAGTGTGGAAGCATTTGTCGAAAAAAAGGTATCACTATATGAAATTGTATGCTCATTACACTCCTTCCACATGATATATTTCTATTGTTCATCTATTGTTCACATACTTACTGTATTCAACTCAATGGATCAGCATATCATATCTTTATTTCTACAATAAAAGAGATATGAAAAGAGAGATGAGAGGTGGAGTGTGTTAGTGTGCGTGTGCGTCCAAGGGGGACTAGGGAAAAAGAGCGACAAGATCGTGAAAATGGATAAAATGGAAAGAGCAAAAATATTTTTGTATATATGTATATGTATAGAATAAATAAATAAATATATACATATATATATATATATACATACATAAATATACTATGTGTGCGTGTGTGTGTGTGTGTGTGTGTGTGTGTGTGTGTGAGTGTGTGTGCGCTCGTATGTGTGAGATCAGAAGAGCACAGGACAAGAACACAAACTTTGGAGGAAAGCGTTTATTACCAGTCCTCCAAACATGTCACTTAAACGTGGACTAATCCTGCGGGTAAATATGCACAAGTTGTGTCAGCGCTTGTTCTGCATTCTTGGCCGAAGTGTCAGGAATGTATCCTTGGTATTACACTTTCCATCGAGTTACACGACTTTCATCTATAGAGTATAGTTGAGGATAATTGGGCTCTAATACAGTAAATGAGATAAAGACAGCTAGGGGGAGAGAGAGGGAGAGAGAGAGGGGGGGGGGGAGCCTTCTTTGTGCAAGTGATAAAAACTCTACGAATATTAACGATGACACATTAGAACAACGCTTACTTATGATCAGAAAAAAATACAAAAAGAATTTAAACTAAAAGTAGGTTTTAGTGAAAACCGCACTCTCCTACGTGATGAGATACACTAACATTATGTATACATGCCGTGTGAAAGAATAAGTTCATAATACATACTCTTTAGGTACGTTATTCTTACAATGAACTCATTTTTGTGATCTCTTCATAATTCTCTACATACCACTGTATTGTTTTCTGGTATGTGGCATCATAAATTACCTTGGAATTTCCATCTAGACATGGGACACAGGATTTTACTAACACATGGTCTCATTTTTCTATCTATCTTTGCCTGATGTGCGGAATTTCAGCTTAAAGTTAAAACAAAGTTAGCAGTGCTGACTTCAAAGACACGGGTTACAAGCACACATTAATTTGTGAATCCTATTCAAAGAAGTTAGAAGGAGAAAGGCATATCAGCATAATTTTGTCAGTGTGTTTAAGTCAATCGTCGTTAGTGCACAAAAACGAAATAAGGTTCGTTATTCCGAAGGTTCGCTCATCCGGAAACGGAAAATCTGAAAAACGAACCTAAGTTCATACTCGGATTAATGGACCTTCGCATTAACGAACTGTAACCTCACTCGATATCTGGTCCACCCGTCTACACAGCAGTCACGTAAGAAAATAAACGTGAGCCTGTTCATCATTTTTTTCTCAAACGAATATCATTTTATTGTGATTTCAGACACCGGTATTAACTATCCACAAGCATACAAGGCTTACTTACCACTCGGTGAACAAGCTTGTCCAAATGTGGCCACTGTACGTTTGGAGGAATGTATGCATTAAGAAAATGATTGGCGGAACGAATTTCTGTTTTTGCTTTCTCAAAAACATTTTGGTCAAATCTGCAAATAACCATGTCAAATGAATGATATCCGGGGCAATTATGATTATGATACATAATGCTTCGCTGACTATTTAACCTTAAATATATGACTATGCTACTTTGCAAGATTACATCACACGATTCACGATAATAAATACAAATTTGAAAAAAATATCACACAGTAAATCCTAAACAGTTTTAACCAATATCACATGAAGAAAAAATGTTTTTCATTGTGTTTATTAGATAATGAGTCCAGATTCATTGCCGTTAAGCATGTAAAGAACTGAGTGTGTCCTATTGTTTTAAATTTGTATTCGTTCATTGTTGGTGGACATCTAAAAGCCCATTACTTTTATGCTATTGTATGAGAACTCACAACATTTCGTCAATAAGAACGACAATGTTGTTTACATGCGAGTAAACATAATTATTATTCCAATGTTTGGCTATACATTATCTGTGTTACACATCTGGAAATGTAAATTGTTATATATTGAAAATTGAAAATACTTTTTTAATTCTGAGTTTCTGAACAAGTCTCACTGAGTTGAGATTTTGATTTGTTTGTATACCTTAATCAATACACTCTAAGACGGACACACGGAAACGGATTTCAGAATACATACCAACTAATGAAGAAAGCGCAAATGCGAACAATGGGTCCATTCCACGAAAAAGGTGTAAATCAAACATGTCCAGATTCAGATGTATCGTCGAAACTTTGTCCTCGAAGAAATGACAAGGAGAGTTGCTTTACGTCCTCATGTATCTCTTGTAAGTCACCTGTGACAATTGAACCGAGTTACAAGTGTAGGCAAACGTGTTTTCTTTCTGCGAACGTGACAGACACGAGAGTACATGCAATTAAGAACGCCTATTTACTTTCTGCTAACACCAGTGTTTGATTTATCAGTGAATAATACGTTAAACACAGGCTTAGCAGTGATTCGCCCATAATCTCCTTGTTGGTGTTACTAAAACTAATGAGTGTATTGAGATTGGTATGAAGATGCAAAACCAAGAAAGGGAACACCTTTCTTTTCGGGGGGGGGGGGGGATTGTTCCTCCCTATCATCGAATTATTTTGGGTTAATTGCATCACTCCAGTATTCCAAAGGATAGAAACTGTCGAAATTGTCAAGTGAATGTGCCGTTGTTTTTGTTTTCGAAGATATTTTTTTTTATATATGTACATATAAATATAAAATGCATAAACAAAGCTAATACATGCGTACTTCAAATCAGACTCATGCACGCTCCTTTTGAGAATGTGAAGTGCGGATAATTTTCCGAAATTCTAAAAACCCTATTTCTGAGAACCCCATTTCACAAATTGTGCTGTTACGAATTTACGACAAGGTGGACTATGAAGTTATGTAATGATGATTTGCCTGCGCTGCCAACCTGCGAGATAAGGTATGCGTTTATATACTCATTAAGAAAAAAAGCATGAGATTATGTCTATCCAAACAACACAAAATACACACACACACACACAAATCAATGATTGGTGTGTCTGTGTGTGCATGTGTGTGTGTGTGCTTGCATGTAGGCTTATGTATGTGTGTTAATTGCGTATTCAGTTATTTATTTTATATTTCGCTTTTGAGGATAAAATATTTAATGCCGGTCAGGCATCTAGGCACAGGATGGAAAACAATGATGATCGTAGCAATGTTAATAACAATGATAGCAACAATGATAAAAGATATCCCGACCAATTTAAAACTTTCTCCAACCAATTAAACGTTTCGAGCAATCAATTTCGTCCGAAACGCAATTTCTGTAACAAATCAAAATTCAAATTTGCCTTTGGCCGCTGAAACACAACTCGGTGATCAAACTGCAAATTACGCCAAACGATTTGACACAGTTAAGAATGGTATTCGTCAATCCTATATTCCATTTTCTTTTCTCATTTGGCAAATAGCAAAAAATGTTCTCCTTCTATCAATGTCAAATCTGGGGAGAAACTGGATCTCTTTTCCGGAAATGGTGTTTTGACTTTCGTCTATGCCCCAGCTGCTCTCTAATCGTTTATTTCAGTGCGTATTAATAGACCGCCTTAATAACACATTCAAATTATAGTTACGAGTATTTCTTTACTTTCGTTTTTTTCGCTTTTTTTTACAGAAAGGTTGTTCCTGACTACCAAAATAATTTGCCGAGGTGAAAAATAGGGGACAAAGATGAAACCATGAACACAAACATGCACGCAAGAAATGAAACTGAGTCACAAGATAAGCAAAGATAACAAGGTAAAGAAAAATATGTATAGGAAGAAATAGAATGAAAACGGAAGAAAAATAACGAGTCATAAATGAAACAGAACAGACGAAGAAAATGAAAAAAAAAATGAAAAGGAAGATAAAAAGTGAAAAAAAAGAAAGAATGAAAGTAGATCGTATGTATGTTTGAGTGTGCATGCACGATGGATAAAAATGTGAATTGTGTCCACGCGGATATAACGTATACAGTGACTCTATAAATTGAATAAATTAAACAGAAAATCAACTTCCATAGACTTTCCCGAATTTCAATGCGCGAAAAAATCACCAGTCGTGGTTTAATGCAGATATCTGAAATACAGTTGTACAAACGCACTTAGATGAAAACATTTCCTGCTAACAATTTTGATCGCTCACTAAACAAAATTGCCTGCAGTGCTGTAACTTGAAACTACTTTGCTGTTTGTGTTAATTTTGGTTACAGTTCGTTATTCCAAGGGTTTGTTATTTCGAGGTTAGTTGATCCGAAATTATTAAATAAGGTTCTTTGGATATTCCGAGGAATCGTTAGAACGCACCTTCTTTTCGTTTTCGGATTAACGGACCATTGGAATAACAAACCTTATTTCATTTTCGGATAAACGAACCTTCAGAATAATGAACCTTATTTCGTTTTCGAATAAGCGAACCTTCGTAATAACGAATCTTATTTCAATTTCTGATCAATGAACCTTCGGAATAACGCTACAAATATTCGGAATAACGAACCAATTTCAATTTGCGGATTAACGAACCTTCGGATAAACGAATATTACCCGTTAATCGTTGATTTCAATGATTGATAGGGGCACGACAAGCAAGGTATCGTTAACACTGCTCTTACCTCCTTGCTACATGATAACTACTAACAATTTTTCAATAATGATAATGAATAAAAATCGGAAAAAGTAGCTAGCAAACACATAATGTACAAGTGTATGAACACTTCGATGCATGACAAAAAATAGCGCCACCTATAGTTTGTGTAAGCTTATCACCATTGAGAGCTGCAAGACTAGTATAATCACATACGGATATGTACACAGAAGAGGGAATTGTACAATGGTCATTCTCCGCTACGACTTTTTTGATCGACATTGTTTGGTCCTCGCTGAGGAATGACACAAGAATTGCGCCACCAACGTTCATTAACCTTTGATAAACTCCAAAATGATTAAGCAGCTGGCATAAAACACAAACAAACAAAGGATAATTGGAAAAGAAAACAGGACATTTGGGTCCACCCGTGTGTGATAAGTTTGTCTTCTGTTGTTGTTGTTGTTGTTGTTGTTGTTGTTGTTGTTACAATATCCGGTGATCTGCCATCTAGGTTTAATCAATATTCAATTCAAAGACCTGAAAGACAAACTTTTGATGGCTGAACGTGAGAGTTGTGAGAATTGATTGGCGATCATTTGTACACATTTGTGATTACTGGAGAAGACTTGGCGCGTTCCTAAACTAGACATAAAATACAAGTAGTGCCACAACTGCAGAGAACTGTATGGCTACATTACTTGAGATTCACCCGCGAAGTTTACTGACTCTAAGCTCTCTTATTACGTAGCAAGTATTTCATCAGCATTTCGAGGGTCTAAAAAAGAAGAAGAAAGTTTACAATTACAGTGTATACGCTACGTCGTGAAAAAAAAAAAACATTCAACAAAAGCCAAGGGAATATGAATGAGTCTAGTATAAAATAATGTGACAGTTTGGAGATATAAATCGTAAAAAAAGAGAAAGGATAAAAATAAATATATAAAAATCTGTATTTTTAATTTTATTTACACATGGGGACTTTTCATGTGATTTTTTGAACTGTGATTGTACAGATGTGTGTGTGTGTTTGTATTATACATTATATATTATGATAATTATAATATTCAATTATTCAAAAATACATGATAGTCGAGTTTTCTCATTGTGCTGAAATTGCAGTAAAGTAACAGTCAGAAGTAAGCATATAGAGACATTTGCAATACACCTGTCTGGACATATTCTGCAACCTCCTCGAATCCTGAAAAGCACACACACACACACACACACACACACATACATACACACACACGTTGTCATTTTCAATGTTTGGTTATTATAAATCATCTGTATTTGGAATAAATTGCCAACATAGTGGCTTTTCAATAACCAGTTTTTGGGCAGCTAAAATCATGAAATAATGTTGTCCTGTCTAGATCTGTTGAGGTCAAATCACTGACCAATGACCCATTTATGGCAGCATTTCTTCAAAGGGTCACTTTAAACAATTGAGCCCTACAGTGTATTTCACTTTCAGATTATTAAACATCTAGGTATGGGGAATTTATACTGAAATAATGAACCTTCGGAATTATATATGATTTTAGCCAGTGCAGTTATGGTTCGTACCACTGGGTGATGTTCATTATTCCGAAGGTTCTTATTTCAGTATAATTTTTTTTTCACAATAATATATATATATATATATATATATATATATATATATATATATATATATAATAAAATATACATGGATATATATGCACACATTCAAGCAAGCACATACAATAAACAAGGGCATAAATATGTACAAACACACTAAATGTAGCTGTAAGAAAAACAAATATCAGCCTTGTGCATTCTTTATTAAGCAATTTTTGAAGATATAATGGTCTGTTGTGACTTGAAAATCAGAAAAAAAAAACAATGCCTCCGGCACCACTTCGTGGCGGAGACATAAAAACAGCATGTGATTGAGACAAATAATGTCTTTGTCTCAGGAAGAATGGTGTTTCTTTACAGTTCATCGTTTGTGTAATCCTCTGTTACATCAAAAGCACATGATTTTGTTTGTACTTTTTACCTTTTGATACTTTTCCTTGAAGACTATGTCCCCATTTTGTGCAAAGTGTTTGAAACAATATTCCACAAAGCAATCGGTATTCATGATTTATGATAAGAGAGTAGATGTTTGCTGATACTATAACCTAAAGACTATTATACAGGTGGTTGTAGAAATATAAAAGAAAACAACCTCCTCTTTACAGATTGCGCAATGAGAGGGTGGAGGTATGCCGACTGAAATCAGGGAGGTGGGATTCCCACCTCCCTGCTGAAATACTGCATTCAATCACAACACATACATGGTATATATACACTTGTATTGTACATTATTTACATTGCACACTTTGCATCACAGTTGCATGATAATCATACAAATGTAAATTTGACAGCTACAAGATTAAAAGCTTGAAACTAAGAAAGGAATTCACATAAATTTGACATCACAAGTGAAAGTAATATAATAATGTTTATTTACTAAAAAGGTATGGGCTGTAACAAAGAATTTAAAGTCATTCCAAATCACACGTCTACTTCTTCTGCTAGTAGAATAAACAAACCCCTCGTATGCTATAGAGGAGTATGTTTCAATTATTTTTGTTGAAACGTATTACTCAAGCCTCTACACATTAAAAGCAATTTTGATCAGAGAATTATTTTGAATGAACTTGATGAAAGAAATGCATGTAGAATTAAAAATATTGAAGAGTGGCTTTTTAAGATAGGACAACAAATGTGCAAGAAATGAAGAAAACAGCAAAAAAACAGAGGACATTTAATAATTTTGCCGGCCAAAATTGGCCACCAGAAATTGATAATAAAATGACCTTTGTTATAACAATGTCAAGTATGCATAGTATTATGAAAAATTACAAATACAAACAAACTTTGTCAGACAAGAGTGTCAGAAAAAAATAAAAATCTTCCCTGACACCCTTCAACGAACTTAGTTATACACTTGGAACATCTCTCCACCACATAGTTTGATACTCAAGGAATGACTATCATCTGGTAATGACTACCTGAAGTATTAATGTTTCTAAAGTTTACAGCTCTCTACAAAGTCTTAATTATCTCCTAGTTGTATCACACACTCTAAAACATAAAAGAAAGGGCACACTTCCTGCAACTTCTGTATGGTATGATATCAAAGTTTATTGCAGGAAAGAACTTGACAAACTCATATCATAATCTTTAACCTTTAAAACATTTTCTTCCTTTGTTTCTCTGTCAATCCTGCAGTATTGGACTAAAAACCCCACAGAAAAATGTAAAAACACTGTTATCATCATAACAAAGAGAAAACTACTTTGAAAGAGAGATTATTCATGCAGAGACTGTATTCACTTTATTGTGGTGGGATGCAATATGCTTGTATACCAGGAGGTATTACAAACTGGTAAAACTATCATGATTTGTTTATAGATTTGTGCTGTGGCTTGTCTGAAGAACTGCATGAAGTTGTGCTCATCATTCATTACTTGAAATTGAAACATTGCAATTTGTCAAATTTGTGCATGTGGTATGTACACCAGTATTTACACTGTAAATTACACAGGTAATGACTAATGGGAGAGAGAACAGACAGTATAATGTTCCACCCCAAGGTTTCGATTTATCATCAGCATTATTATCTTTTTCTTGAATAGCATTACAAACACTGGGGTGGAGATATTCTGTATAATATTCCTCACAAAGCAGTCATCATGTGCTAATATTACATGGGCTGTTTCCAAGCATTCGAAGAACACACACTTTTCAATTTCATCACAAAAACTCCACTATGCCTGTCAGACGTAGACATCATTTTCAGACTTTCAAACGGCATTCAAAAAATAAAATCTGCACTGGTCATCTGGTTTTGGACATTGCAGACAACAAAAGAACATGTAAATCTTTTCACTGCAGGAAAGGAAAAAAAAAAGCTCTTTCACATGATATCCCCTGCCATATGTTCACATGAAAATGTTGCCCATGGTAGGACATACAGCAGGTGTTCTGACATTAACATACATTTGTACATTGTAATGGTGCTCTATTATAACATGACCATCTTTTTCTCTTTGTGAATTGTCTTCGACCAACCAACAAAATACCACACAATGTATTTGGTGCTCTCATGCGGCGAAATGCTGCATTCATGTATACTCGCTTAAGGTGCCAGTTTTGTGATTCATCTAATTTCTCACCATTACTGTTTAATGTACAAATGTTACATGAAGCAGGAGCATTCGGCAAGAAAATATTTGTCCCACATAAAGAAAACAGTCAGAAGCACATTCAAGATTTTGTCTGCCCACGAAAAGAGCATGAGCAAAACACATCAAACAGAAACATTATAATACAGCTGTTCATAGAACACACACATTACAAATTCCTATGATGCATGTTGCACACTTCATATACCATGTCACTTAACAAAAATCAAGAATTGACCTTGGTATAAAGTTGACAAACAGCCGATGGTATGTATAGACTCACATCACATAGTGTAATATCTTATACATCAATGAAAAAAAGACAAATTATTTTCAAATATTCGCATGTATCACGACAACCAGCTATGCTGGGAAGTAAGCCTGTGTTAAAGAATTATTAACTCGTTGAGGACAAGTCCAGAGTATACTCGGGCAAGTGTCTATGGGAAAAGCGTGTTGTAATAAAACAAACCATCCTCAACAGGTTAAGACTAGACACATCTCTATAGGGACTGAGTATGCCTCCACCATATCGCATTATTCTCCCTAGGGTCTGTTATACATCTTGACGGTGTGAGATGACATGTGAGACGACAGCGACAGTTTCACACGACTGATACAAAATGGAAACGACATGTTTGAAAGTTTGATGGCACAACCCCTAATGTCTTTAGTGCTTTATACATTCCTTTCATCAGATTTAATTTGGATGGCTAAATTGTTTCAGGTCAGAGAGCAAAAGAGAGGAATTTGACGAATTTCACTTGACATTTGACCCTTACCCTTTGACCCCATGGCCCATATATATTTTCTATAATCACTAATAGCTAATATCCAATATTCATGACAATACTTTGAGCTATTTTCAAAATGTGGGGAACAATAGCAATATGTTATTGTAATTCAACCTTTGACCGAATGGCCCAAATCTTTCTTCACAGAATAATTGGCAGTATACATGTACGTACAAGTTTAGTTTAATTAAAGTATACATGCACTGAGTATTTGTCAAGGTCAAGGTAAATTATTGTGCAATTTCAGCATTAAATAGCATATCTTTTATAGCTTTGAATATTCTCAAGAGAATCATCGTCAGGCTGTACATGCATTTATAAGTTTCATGAAGCTACCTTCAGCCATTTCTAACATATGAAGAAAAAAAGTGAAATTTTGAAATTTTCACTTCACCTTTGATCTTTGAACTTTGACCCCATGGCCCGAAGTTTTCCCTAGAGAATCTTTACCTGGTACTACATGTATATATGCAACGTTTTATGAAAATACCTTCTGGCATTGCAGAGATATGGGGTAAATAGTAAAATTATAAGAATTTGATCTTGACCTTTGACCTTGAGTGTGTGAATCCAAAAGTTGATAAGCACAGCTTAGTTCACTCTTACATACATATATGCCAAATTTCATTTTGATGCCTCATATGGTTCTTTGGAAACCTATTCCCTACAGGAACCTGGCGGACTGTGTATTAGATCTATGAGGATTTCAAAATTTGGTATGGAACAGGTTAAGTTACGCTGTCCACAAAAGCGACTGCAGACAGAAAGGTGGATGGAAGGACGGAATGACGGAAAGATGGAAAAATGGACGGACGGACGGACAACCCGAAAAATATGTTATCTCGGGCGACACTACGTGGCAGAGGCATAAAAACTTTTGATAAACATGCATCAATATGGTGGAGGGATTAGTTGAGATTATTGAACTAGTGTCCATCATAAGAATAAGTGGCAATGGGTAAAAAGTAGTTGCTGGGTATATTAACCTGTTGAGGACTTGCCCCAAATAATTATATTTTATCATGGGGAGGGGAAGGGGTTGTCATAAAAGCGAGCGGGCCATCAATTCTAAACGGGGGTGGGTCTCTGGAAAGCTCATCATCGGCGTCATCATCGTCATCATCACCATCATCACCATCACTCCTCGTAATATTGCTCCCATTTGGGTATCAAGATTGATTTGCTGATATAAACTCTGCCGACAGGTTTGCGTGAGAGACGCTATCCTCGACGCAGGGCCACCATGAGTTTGATCCAGAGCAGTCGTTTGTGCGGATACATGGTCCAAAAATTCTTCCATACTTTCGTTATAAAAAAAAGAGAACAACAACCAGAATGCTACGTAGTACTACGTCGCAAAGCTGGACAGTCTGTGCTTATTCAGTATGTGTTCATGCAGTTTTGGGCTATACCGGCTTCGGCGGCTTTGAGTAGCCGCTGTTTTTTTTGTTCTGTGGGCGAGAAACGAGTAATGAAACGGCCGTGAAAGAGGAAAAGGGAATGTGGAAACAACATGACAAGAATCATTGCATGAACATAGGTTGATAATAATAATAATAAAAACAAAAGAATATGAGCTGATACAAGTGTATAATACACGTGACTTCTGCACTCTGTCAATCTACATATACAGTGTAAGTACAATGTAAGTACTGTATAAGCTGTTATTTTCGCGTACAGATATTTTCGCGAATGAGGATGTCAGAGACATTTTCGAGAGATATTGTTTTTCATGAACTGACACCAATGGTATCACAAATGCAGTATACCTTAGCGCAATGCGACATTTATTTTCGCGTGCTGTTAAATTGGCAGGCCAACTGTGATTCGCGAAATTCGCGAAAATTAAACCCTCGCGAAAATAACAGCTTACACAGCAGACTGATACAGTACATGACAGTAAGGATATAATGGTTTGCTAAACAATGCGTAAAATACCAGACGGTGTTTAGGAATGACATAATGACATTTCCATGACAACTGAGAGTTCATTATCATCTGAAAAGTGTGTCATTGGAGCATGCCCATTTATTGTGTGTGTGTGTGTGTTTTGTGTGTGTGTGTGTGTGTGTGTGTGTGTGTCTTTTTTTAAAAAATTCCCCTCTCTTTAAATCACAGCTTAGAATGTGTAGAATGTATAACCATGATGGCGGTGAATAAGAATCGACAAGCACTTGATGTAACGCGAGGTGACATATATTGAGGAAAACAACACAAGACATAAATTCATGGCTCCAAATATCTGGTTACATACAAGCAGTTTCCTAGTCCAGTACACAAAACACAGGGTTGCACACCGACACTTCAAAATGAAAAACATTCATGGCTACAACCAATGGGAAAAACCATACACATCCATCAGTCAAAAGTTAGGTGCTCCCTTTAGCCCTTGCTCCTTGTGCGATGCAACATGAAATGTGACTGAACATAGGCACACATTTTTCTATAGGGCGGGTACGTGAGGTGTGCAGCATTGCCGATTGGAAGAAGCGGAAGAAGGCAGATGATGGCTGGTACAAAGGAAGACTAGATAATTGTCCGAAGGCCTTTAAAAATCATCCTTTTCCTGCAAAAAGGTTCCAAAGAGGGTACAGCACCATATGAGGGAAAAGGAGAGAAAGAGATAGACAGAGTGAGAGTTAGAGATAGAGATAGATAGATAGATCGAGATAGATAGATAGATAGATAGATAGGTAGATAAAGATAGATAGATAGATAGATAGATAGATAGATAGAGATAGAGATAGAGATAGAGATAGAGATAGAGATAGAGATAGAGATAGAGATAGAGATAGAGATAGAGATAGAGATAGAGATAGAGATAGAGATAGAGATAGAGATAGAGATAGAGATAGAGATAGAGATAGAGATAGAGATAGAGATAGAGATAGAGATAGAGATAGAGATAGAGATAGAGATAGAGATAGAGATAGAGATAGAGATAGAGATAGAGATAGAGATAGAGATAGAGATAGATAGATAGATAGATAGATAGATATAGATAGATAGATAGATAGGTAGATAGATAGATAGGGAGAGGGAGAGAGAGAGAGAGAGAGAGAGAGAGAGATGGGGGGGGGGGGTTGAAGAAGGTAATGGAGGTGGGAGAAAACAAACATTTTGCTCTCTTTTTCAGTATCATAGTTCATTTTGGATGCAATGTAGAACCATGCATTCATGCACATTCTCAAGGACCATTCTTCTGCCTTTTTTTTTCATGCTTTACAATAATCCATCAAATCACCCAAAACACACCTCTGTGGTTCGGTGATGTAACTCTTTATTCTAAACTTTACCATCCATTGAGGTAAAATAAAAATCAACTTTATTTGAGTCTCTCATTGTTCATACACAATTGTGTGTTGTTGTTTTTTCAAGATCAAACTTTCCAAAGCCCCTTCACTGCTACAATAATTGTTGTTGTTCATTTTCCATCTGTGAAGATGGCTGGATAGCCCATATTCAGCTACACTAAGCTGGTCTTCCATGGGGTCCAGTTGGTTGTGGGGTGGGACCACTTCACCGGGTTAGACACCCTGCTCTTTGCGATGAATGAATGAAGCGGGATCTTTTACGTGCATGAGCTGTGACTCTCTCATACACGGGACCTCCATTTTATGTCCTATCCGAGGGACAGAGTGTTTTGCCTCTTGCTAGAGGGGATGGTATGTTTACACACAACATTGCTCAGTCCAGACTCGGGTTTGAACCCGGGCCGCGTGATCGTGAGGCAGACGCGCTACCGACTGAGCCAACTTTTAATTGGCAATACATTTGAGAAAATGTCAGTTCTTGTTTCTCCCTCAAATTGGGAAATTTGTGCAAATGCATTTTTCATTTTGTGCCAATTATATATATCTATTTCAATTTCTATATGCAGTGAAATTTAGAGTTGCCAATTCAGGGATGACCATGATGATTTCTGCCACAAAATTCACCCAGGACTTGACAGGTTCAACTATATCCAGCCATGCTGTGCATTATGGGTAAGATGTACAAATATCTCTTTGATGAGGCATGCTTCATGTTGAGATCATTGGAAAGACTTTCCCTGGAACCTTTTGTAGGGTCACAAGTACTATGCTCCCCTCCCAGCCCCCCCCCCCCCCCCCCCCCCTCCCCCCTCACTCCCCTGCACATGCAACATGCAAATCTGTCATCCATACAAATGCTTTTAAAAAACGTTCACTTTGAAACCCTGCCCTGTATTTCTCCGGTTGGTTGACATGCCATACAAATTCAGGAAAACTTATGGGACAGAAACTACAAAATATGAATATACTGTAAAAGTGGAAATTTTCGCGCATTTCGCGCAACCAGAAACTAGCGCGAAAATAAAAGCATGCAAGTATTTTTGCTTGCCATATGTTCCTGTGCGTGATGTATTGATTCCGAGGAAACTCTTCTGACCCGGCCAAGCGCGAAAAATTAGTCGCGCAGAAATATCCACTTTTTACAGTGAAGAATAGACAAGAATAGGGTGTGGTTAATAGGAAGATATGATAGTATCTGTTTATGTTTATTCATTACTGGCTAGAATCAATGGAGTGATTGTTTCCTTACAAGCTCAGAAAAGAAATGAAATGAATTAAAAAAAAAAGAAGTTTGAAAACAAAATTAAAATCAGGTTGTAAGGAGGCTGCCACTGTAATGAAATGATTAATACCAACAGTTCAAATACAGGTATAAATTCTTTTAGTACCATCAAACATAAACATAATGTCCATGGTCCTGAACAAGTGAATGTTTTCCTCACATTAGTACAATTACCATTCATATGGTAGTCTACCAGTATTGTAGCACTGGTATGACAGACTATGTGACAAAGTATCATACTGCCCTCTCCAGGCAAAAAATAGAAATGCTTTATCCAGACTGCCAAAACTTTTGAATCTATCTGTCTCAAATGACATCATTTAATTGCAGAAACTGAAACATACATTCCCAAATTAATTCAGATACTGTTGCCCAGAATAGTTTACTATGTCCTCCATCAGAGCAATAACAAAGAATGTATAGTATCGAGTACCCTTAAACTCTGCCCTACTTATATATATATGACATTATATTCGTTATAAAAAAAGGTGAATGAACTATCCTTCAGAAAGTCTTGTTTAGAATAATTTAATGGGTGGCTTTGTTCTAATTTGGTACGTCATATCATTTCTTTGAAAAGATCATGTGAAAGATTTGTTAGCTATTGAACAATGTGTAAAGTGATATGGGGGGGGGGGGGAGGGGCTGATAGACTACAGAAAAAAAAGAAAGAAAGGATGTTGGTCAGGTCATGAGGCTGATAAGACGTTCTGTGAAAAAGAGTGATATATGTAAAGGACGTTGGGGCCCCGAAAGTGGAGATAAGAGTGAAGATAGGATACATGTAATGACACAAGTGGTCCAAAAATAAGGCCAACCGAACAATCACAGGAACACGCTGGACAGACGAGACAACATTGAGGATAGTTAAAGGATTCATTCTTGGAATACGTCAAAGACACTCATTTGGTGGCACACAGGACTACATCGTGTGTCTCGTTTTGAATCACAAACTTGTTATGATACAATGAGACATCCTTGTACTTATCAAGTAGCCATGCTGGACAAAAACAAACATACACACATACACATACAAGCAAACACACACACACACACACACACACACACGTATACTAAGATATTGACCTCAAAAAGCTGCATCACTTCCGTATTGGTGATCCCTGGCATTTATCCCCAAGCTGAATTATCCTTCAGGTTTATGCCAGCTTTTGAAGTGTGTGCGTGTGTGTCACACACAAACACACTGCTATAGCTTCTGACCATTTGAGCATTGAGAATTTAGAGTTTCTGGGACGAACACTAAACTAGGACTTTCTATAGCTCAGTCGGTAGAGCACTGGGCTAGCATCCAGAGGTCTCGGGTTCGAATCCCGATGCAATCCCATTTTCTTTGCTCAATTTTCCACTAATAAAAGATATTGACCTATAAAAATGTCATCAAGGCAATAGTAATAATCTTTTTGCCATTTCATGACAATGTGCAGCCCTTCTACAAATTTCTCTGAAAACATTCAGTTATCAAAAACATTCAATATTCCACAACGCTGGATCAAACTAGTGCCCGAAAAGCTTTATCTTTCGTAGAAAAGTGACCCTTTGGCACATCAAGACTTACACAAAATTGACTCCGTTCAACAATTATGGAGCAAAAAAGTCTTCAAATTAATGCACACCTATACACTTCATCAAATAAAACTTCTTCCCTTTCCACATTTTCACAAGAAATTTCAAACATCAGTACTCCTGTTGCTTTAATAGTACACGTGAATTTTGTGTAAGAAGGGGTTTTTGCTTGCTGGGCACCATTGGGAATATTTCAGTACCTCTTGGACAGCTTTTCATGCTTCCAAGAAGGACAATCATCTTATCAACAAACACAAAATAAAAAGGAGAATGACAGCGAGAGGAAGTTTATAGTGAAAGGGGCTAATCAAATGCAACTGAGCAGAGCAGTTTATATTGGCAAGTCACAGGCACCATCACCATAATGCACAAAATACAAGCATACAGATAACATGCACAAACATACAGACATATATTATATATGTGTATATTTTCTAATAAACATAAGCATCCACTTCTTGTTTAGACAGAGCACCATCTATTGGTGACTACGATATTACAGTATCCTCTTTTACTTTAATTAAAAAATGGCATCACTACATTGATTGCTAGCAAAGATGGGTATGAACTTGAATTTTGGTCTATTCCTTTTGTGATATACAATGGAAGTGTTTGACAAAGTCCTTGTTCTATTTCTTTTTTTTTGTATTTGTTTACATGATGTGGCTGAAATTCCCCACAATGATGTAATGATGATGTCATAGGTTGGGAATGGGGAATGGGGAATGTGAGCTTGTGTCTTGGTCAAAATTTTGTGTCATTTTTCTTCTTCTGGGTGAACATATCACTGTCGATTCAGAATGTTGCTGATGAGAAAGGTCTGCGTCAAGTGCCATCCTCAAGGCTAAATGTAAGCCTGTTAAAGTTTCAGTGTGGAAATGACACTTGGCAACTGTTTTTTTTTTGGTGATGTAAATTGAACTCTCCTTAAAATGGATACCATTTGATGGCCTTGAAAAGAAAAAACAAACAAACAAAAAACACACACACGCACAAGAAAAATGCAGCATACATTTCCTGCCTGTACATTTCAGATTTGCTGGTTGGTATCCATATCCATCAACACATCTAGGTTACTGCTATCCATTGGTTTTCATATGCTTCATTTTCATCAAGGTTTGAAAAAATCTACACACTGAAGGTCAATGTGTGCGGTGTTCCAAAATTTGCCAGAGTGTATATGCTGCAGCCATCAAAAGAATAGCTGGCCTCAAAATAATGCAGACTTCTTCCTTTTGTCATTTGGTTTGTATCTATGTAAACTTTTCTTTGTTACTTTCTTTAAAGATTGTTCTTACTGTTGATTTCACACTTAAAGAAATTAAATGTAAATACAGAAGCAAAAATGAGCAGCAAAAAAGCAACTGCTGAAGGTTCCTTGTTTTAGAAAAAGAAGGCTGAATGCAACTTTGTTTAAAGTCATAAAGGCACCTCTTTTAAGAACAAGAGGGTGCTTATTAAAGCAAGTATTACCAAGTTCACCCTTTGCCTCCTCATCCTGAACAACCAACTTGCCTTTTTTTTGCCCTAAGCAAGGCACCTTTGATTAATGTGACATTTTACCTCTTTGTCCAGAACAAATCATCTGGGCAAGTGTCTAACTGAGTTTTCTCAAATTCCTGCCCTAAACAAATCATCTTGGTAAGTTTCAGTAGCTTGACTTCTTTGTCCTTTAATTAGCAAGGTGCCTTGGGAGAGATTTGAGAAAGTCACCTTCTTGCCACACATCTGGGCTTCTGTATGAAAGGGACCTTAATCTGTTGAGGACGAGTCCCGAGTATCCTCGGACAAGCGCCCATGGGAAATGCATGCTGTAGCAAAAGCAGCCCGTCCTCAACAGGTTAAAGGGATGGTACAGTATTAGAGGTGAGAATTGATCTTTTAACTTTTTGCAAGATATTAAGAAACCGTTTGTAAAATAATACAGAGCGTAACTTTCTAAGAGGAATTCAAAGTTTATTTGATGAAAATCGGTTTTGGAATGGCTGAGACATCCAAAAATAAAGTAAAACAAAGCGATCGTAATAAAAGGTGGGTCCCACATTTTATTATTATAAATTGCTCTGTTTTGGGCATCTCAGCCATTTCAAAATCAATTTTCATCAAATAAATGTTGAATTCCTTTTGGAATTACAGGCTCTAACATACCTCATAAGAGGTTTCTCATAATCTCACCCCAAAATGTTAGAAACCTGAGGTTCGGTCTCAACCAAAACTATACGATCCCTTTAAATGCCCATGATAGGCTTTAGATACTCACCCTACAACAGTAGCAGTAACAGGCCAGTACAACGATGGCGAGGAGAATGAGACCACCGATGGAGCAACCGATGATGATGGGGATGTTGTCCATCTTGCTTATCATCGCCGGAGCTGGACAGCCATGATCGAGGGTTTGACACAGATGGACAAAGAGAAAGAGACAGACAGACAGACAGACAGATGGACAGACAAATGGAGAGACAGAGAAGGAGAACAAAACAGATGCAGAGAGAGAGAAAGAAGACACAGAGAGGGAAAGAGAGAAAAAGGCAGAAAACGATAGGAGAAAGATAGAAAGATAGAAAAATAGAAAGATACAGAGACAAAGGTACACAGTAAGAAAATAGTGAACACAAATATCGAAAGATAGAAACAAACAGAAATATGGGTAACAGAATGGGTAACACAATGGAAAGAGATATATATATATATAAAAATAAAAGAGAGATATGGACAGAGATATAAAGAGAGAAAAGAATAGATGAACAGAGAGAGGAATAGGAGGATTGAAAAACAGGAAAAAGAGGCAATACAGAGAATTGTAAAGCAAATATCAAATGTACAATCCAG
This sequence comes from Diadema antillarum, assembly GCF_040938485.1. Classification (NCBI taxonomy): domain Eukaryota; kingdom Metazoa; phylum Echinodermata; class Echinoidea; order Diadematoida; family Diadematidae; genus Diadema; species Diadema antillarum. The sequence goes on from NW_027270895.1 coordinate 1,718,463, forward strand.
CTTAAATAAGTGTCATTTTGAACAATATGACACATGACAATGGAGCTACAAGATATGATATGACTAGTAAATTTTGAGGTGTATATCTATCATAACAAATACTGAACAGAACACTAATAACTGATGAATACCTCATCAAGGGATTTTTAGAGGAGTTCAGCGATCATTCGTCAATGTATTCAAAACTAAATTGGCACTGACAGACAAAATGAAAAGATTTGAATGTCCTTCATGGCTAAAAGTAATAAACAATTAATTTCTCATCATATCGCACAGAACAAACAAGTGGACAGTCAGACACACAACTACCCCTAAGTGCTTTATAGATAAAATCATCAGTAAAAGATATCATCATGCCTGCAGTGCCCTCACTATTCTGTTCAATGACAGAGTGTATTAATTGCACACCGCTGCACATTACCGGGCCATTCTCCCCCGCTAATGAAGTGCTCATTACCCCCAGGAAATATTCACGGGCCACTCGGTCGCCATTAATCTACATAAATCATCCAAACGTGGTATGAATTAGCTTGTAACAGGCAGGCATTTTTACATGCATATTTCCAGTACTTGATTAACATACTTGTACGATGAGGGTGAATGACCCCTTTTGGACAGTATGTATCACCTCATATTAGCACAATTTACAAATAGAACTGCCTTTCTCCTACTAAAAGCACTATCACGGTTACAGAGAAGAAATACCAAAAAACCACAAGCTGAGAGTGACACACGCAAAATCATTCTTTCATGGTAATCAAACAGTGAGCAACATGCCACTGTGAATTCGAACTAATCACATGAGGACCAGAATAAAGTTTCATAAAAAAAGATACGACTCAACCCAACTTGCCTATATTCCACACATACAATAAACCCTTCTACTTAAAAGCAATGAATGTGTGAGATTTCTAAAAAAAAAAAAAAGAATAGCAAGAAGAAGAATATTGTATATTCAAGTTAGAGATATCATGGTTAGAGTATTCATATCGCTTTTAGTTTCTTTCTAAACTTGGGATGCAATGATAGTATTGAAGACTACCAGCCAAGGATTTCCTTATTAATGTGATTTACAAAAGGTGTAGTACCTCCCATGGGGTGTGGTCATAAATTATTTTGAATCTAATATAGAACAGCACCATAACACTGGCAATGCCACTGTTCATTAACATCATCAGACACAGCACATACATTACATCACTTGTCACATATATTTATGAATTTGTCCTTATCAAAGAAGGAATTAAATGAAAAAGAGATGGGGGGAATTTCAGGGATCAAAGGTTGGTCAACAAAACACTGATTACATTGGATCGGACGAGGGGAATCCCCCTATTCAAAAAGGAATGTACAGTGACATGTACAGTAAAGCTAAAAGTGCTTCAAAGGACTTTGAGCAATGAGGTATCCTGTCTGTCTGAGCTGGATGATAGCCAGAGATAGTCCTTGACAACAGGAAATAATTCTCTCTCTTTTTTTCTCCCTCGTAATAAATTCTACATTTCCTCCAATTGGTGCCATTCCTGCACATCATTCACTCTTCACCCCCTGAGAAACAACAAAACAAATGCAAAAATAAAACAACACAAGCTCCATTTAAAACATATTGTTCAAGCATCACCTGCATCTGGTTCATCTGGTTACTTTTACTTCTATTTTCACCTCTGCGGAGGTTATGTTTTCATTAAATACCATTTGTTTGTTTGTCCGTGTGCAAAATAAACGGTTTTGAATGATGCAGGAAAGGTTGAGAATGACACAAGGAACAGATTATTAAATTTTGGTAGTGATCTGGAAATTTTTATGGATTTTATGAAGGATTTTCAATGTTTGGCAGGTAGGGTCAATAAACTTGTGAGTTCAGGCTGCCCGTTTTTAAAGTTTTCTTACACGCACTAAAGTGTGTGGTCTAGTTTCCTGCTAGGGCGAGATGCGCCGCGCAGCTGAGGGGTGATAATGTAACAAAGGCTTCTATCTTGGGAAATGGAACGATTTTTCAGCATGCATACGTATGGGTGAAAATCACTTAATATCTACTCGTATATGGAAAAACAAGATCATTGGTGGAAGTTAGCTGCTTGGCGGAGGTCTGTGCTCTCAGAGTGCTTATCTAGTTTGACTTGATTTCTATTTCCACAATCTCATACTGTGTACATGTATCAAATGTAAAGCATGTTATCACTTCTGTTATTGATACTGATGCAACACTCAATACTAAGTGAAATCTTAAGAACCACTCATATCCAACTTCCTTTTCCTGATGTTACTCTGCACAATTGTTATGACTGCTTTAAAATACCAAACACACCCAAGGATGACATAACAAGAAACAGTTTTGTTTGTACATTGTACACGCCCAAAGAGACAAGTGGCATAGAAAAAATCACCACATCCTGTGTATTTTTGGTGCCGAGACGGTCGATCTATCATGTACATTCTTGCAAGACATTATTGGGAGAAAAGTTTCGATATCTAGCTAATCACATAAAGCACACCACCAAAATCCATGATTGGCTGACTGAAAATGCAAGTGAAACTACCATTTTAATACTGTCATCATCATCGTCCATACAAGGATAATAATATTTCTCTCTGAGAGAAACTCTCTCATATGACTCTTCCTTAAGGCGGGGCATCCACTAAAAGTTTAAAATAATATTAAAGCGAAATGAAGCAACAGGATTTGGAATCATGTGATAACACCGTGTTGGGGTAAAAAAAACAAACAATGTTCAACATTGAAGTAAAGTACGTATCAGAATCTTATGTCATTGCAATGCATCGTAACCAAACATTTTGATGAATACCAAGGATGAAATAGTAATACATGTAATAATCACATAAAATTGCATTTTTTTATTATCACATTAAAATTTACAAATATGACAGCATGATTAAATGAATGGTATGTAGCTCCTGTGTATTATATATATTTTCTGCTCAACAGCAGTGTACTGGATTTAACAAGTTATCGAAAGTTCAAGAAACAAAAATGAAATAAAAAGGATGCAAAAATTTCATAGTGTTCAGACTGACGGACTAATATTAGACCCATCACTACCCACTGGTAAATTCTAGATATCAAACGTGAGAAAACTGCACAATAAAATTGATCTCAGTCGATGCGCCAAATGTTCAAAGTAACACAACGAAAACATAATAAAAGATGAATATTCCAGTTGTAAACATAAGTAGAAAATGTAAGCACTCTGAGAGCGCAGACCTCTGCCAAGCAGCTCATTTCCACCACTGATCTTGTTCTTCCATCATCAGCGATTTCCACCTATATGTATGCATGCTCAAAGTCGCCCAATTTCCCAATATAGAAGCCTTTTGTTAAGTCATCAACTTCCAGCTACATGGTGCACCTCGCCCTAGCAGAACACACACTTTAGTGCGCATATGCAAACCTCAAAAATGTGCAGCTTGAACTCCCAAATTCATCGACCCTACCTGCCAAAATATTGAAAATCCATCATAAAATCCACAAAAATGCTAGGGTCACTATCAAAATTTAATCATCTGATACTTGAGTCGTTTTCAACCTTTCCTATAAGTTTCATCCAAATCTGTTCCCCACTTTCTGAGTTATTGTGTACACAGACAAACCAACAATTCAGCAATGATGAAAAACATAACATCCTCCCTTGGCGGAGGTCATCTGAGTTTGATATCACAGGGACAAAGCTGCCAAGCTTCCCGGATTCTCCAAGACGCTTTTTTTTTTTTCAAAATCAGATATTTCTTCAGGCTCTGACAAGACATACATGTAAAGCAGTATAAGAAATATCCCCCTACACCACAGACATGCTTCATTTTGAGTTGGCAATGTGTATCATGTGACTGCACTGAGTGACTATCTTGAGGGGCTCACGGGATTGCCATAAATCTATGAATATCTATCGACATTCCATGGTCGTAACGTTCGCTATATTGCTGGTACAGAATTGCTAAAAATTTTGATGCATGTAGCTCCTTTGTTTACGTTCCAAAACATGCCACCTGACATTACAGAGACATATTAAACCATTGATATAGCAAACAGGAAACATGAATATCATCATGATAAGCACAAACAAAAACGTAAGTAGAAAGTTACCTGATGTCGGCTTGTCTGGTCCATCCGGCTTGGCTGTCTTTACAGACTGAGTGGTCGGCGTTTCTACGAGATGAAATGAATGATAGAAACAGAGAAAACAGAGAGAATAAGCGAAAAGATGAAGAAATATAATGATATTATTCAATAGGATAAATAAAATGTGATCATAAAAATGGTCATAAATTGATCACAAAAATGATAAATAATAATAACCATGACAGTAGTAATACTTTCCATCCTTTTGTTTAGAGTGCATAGAGAGCTCAATTATTAAATGCATTGTTGAAAAGTTAATTGCATAGAATGCATACAGGCAGGTAGATATCTTTTTACACTGTACATCTACATTTTTATATGTATCACAAGTAAAGCACCAGCAGGGTGTAAGTTGTTTCTTATCAAAAAGAGGTTATTCCCCTTCTAGAGTTGCAGACATGGATGATAAAGGTGAAGAGAGTATGATGGTAAATGTGTTTGGAGTTAACTCTTTACGTACCCGCCACCACATCCCAATGATGCAACATGGGTTATGCAAGGCATTAAGCAGCTATGGTTTTGAAATAATGCCCCGAAAACCAGAAACCGAACTGAGCAAGGTGTGACACATGCCATTTAGCAAACAATGCACACTACAGGTTACCTCAGGCTACTTTCATACTGAAAAAAAAAAAGTTCATTTGACATCAACTTTCTATAACCCAGTTCTACTTCTGGTAGGGTTATGCAATATTTGGACATAAAAGAAATGACATTTCATACAACAGTTGTATCACAAACTCAATTGCAAACATCAATTGAACACATATCTCCAAGTATATTGTGCACATGCATGCACTGGTACGTCTACATGCATGCAACATACACATGGTTTGTATGCAGAAGTGGAATGAGGTTGAGGTGAGCTCCGCATCTCTATCTAGATTTACATATCTAGGGCCACCACTGGTCATCCATGACTTGAGAAACGTGTCTGGAGAAGTTATCATATTCAAGTTTACTTTCAGACTTTCTCATACACTAAAAAAAAAAAAAAAAAAAAAAAAAAAATTCATTCATATGAAATATGTTTTTAACATTGAGACAAGTTCTTTTGCCAGTCTAAACTGGTTCTATCTGCTGCTCCCATTAACAACCTGTTCACACATAAATGTCAAGGGTGGTCCCGGGTAGATTAAACCAGACAGGGAAAGTCAGTGGCAAGTCAAGATAATCTGAGACATTTTGTCTTTAAAAATAGTATACCGATACACGTTGACTGGTGGTGTCGGGATCTCGATGCTCTGATGAAGGGCTCAAGCTGCTATTAATAATGCCAAATTTGGAACTTTTCTTTTAAAAATGCGATGATAACACTGAGGACACCACACCTTTAAACAAGCGTGATCGTCTTTTATAAGTGAATTAGAGTACAAAGCCGTTGTCTTTCCTGCAATTACAAGTTAACGAGTGACACGCAAGTCATGATGGAGCGTATGGAAGGCTGCATGCGACACTAAAGAACACAGCGCTAGTATGATGGGCTCTATTTTTATGAGGATATGGCATGCAACACTGCACACACTTGATTACACGAGCAGAGAAAACAAACTGCAAATTACTAGACGATTTTGCGTGCACATAATACCCAACAAACAATCATAAATATTATCTGAAATGGGGAAACTGAGAATTAATCTTCCGATACGGCTGCAACTTTCAACCCAGCCTATCAGTTTTCATTGCCGTTAAACTGTTGCTACAATGAAGTCACTTGCAGACTGAAGACAATGAAAGAGGTTGTCTTGCAGAAAACATTTGTCAATTCAAAGCTGATATGAATATCAAAACATATATGATCGTTCATATCATTCAAGGAATTGCAAGAAACAAACAAACAAACAAACAAACAAACAAACAAACCCATATTCTATCCACTTGCCAAAATGGGTCCTTGAGACAAAGGCTAAAAAGATCTTTCAACAGGCAAGTGCCAATTCAATTTTACTTGCCAAACAGTCAAGTTCAGTCACCCCTGGCAAGTGGCAAGTGGACAAGTAGGTGTGAGCACCTTGATACAGTGAAGTCTCTATATAATAATTTCAGACACAGCAGAAAGGAAATTTCGCAGGTTCCATTATTTCATATACTCATCTGTTTTCTTTTTATAATCCCTGATAACGACATACCCCAACTGTATAAAAAGGAAATTTCAGTGCTTCCATGCAGCTTGTTAGCACAGGGTTTCCCTGTACACACACACATGCACACACACACTATACATAGCATGCATGAATTCCTTTATCATGTATCATTAATGTCATTGTTATCATAATAAGTGTATCTTCTATAAAGCTCACTCAGTTGATGTAAACAGGTATAGCTGAGTTCATAATGTATATTGTAGTGACAATTAAAAAGTAACTAAGATTTTTTATACTGTATATACAGGAATATAGAAATCTATTGGTATCAAAATGATCTGTGACCACTTCCTAATAGCTACTGTACAGCATGTTTTCTCACATAGCATGTGGTATAGGCTTTGTTGATTGCCTTCGATCTAAAAAAAACAAAACAAAACAAAACACACAAACATTCCCTGGCTACTCTTTCGGTATCTTTCTGTCACTTGTAGAGAGAGAGAAAAAAAAATATGTCTTTGGTGTTGACTGTTCCTGACCTACCAGCAATCAGAGCCTAATAATAATATATTGCCTGATATCGATCTCCTTCTTTTAGTATCACTCTGGAAATCCTGAGGGATGATGAAAATATGAAGGCATGGGGGCATACTGGGTGGGTAACAGGAAGGGGACGTAATTGGTGTGGAAAAACAGCACGTGCATCGAAAATATTGGCCCTCATCATGTGAGCCCACATTTGATTTGGTCTCAGTCGGTTTCACAACGTTGTCAAGGGAAGTGGGCAGCAAAATTTCATTTCGGTTTCAATTGAACAAATTGTAGTTGTATTTCCGACACGAGGAAGTGTGATGTGAGGGTAAAAAATGACCCTGAAGTAAAAAAAAAAAAAAAAAAAATCCTAAAGCTAAATGCAAGCAATGAAATATGATGATTAAGGCAAAAATATGAAATATGATATTTGTTTTTGTAATACAAAGGTCATATGAGTGTCCTGTCCAAATTCCAGAGCCTATTTTGTTTCAAGGGTTGAATGCAAAGCATATACTGTTATTCTTTGCCTTTTTTTTTTGTGAGGCATGTTATTTTTGCACTAGTCCTTTGAACAAATTGTAGATCGTTTGGGAGTTTATTGTCATGTTTCTGGTCCTTCCACACTGAACTGAGAATGGTGCTGTGTGAACATTTCGTATCCGTTTGCTTTGAGACACACAACAAACATAATGCCGATCATCGGCGTGGGTAACAATATAAAAATATAGAAATCAATATACTCTAATCTACTACATCATGTTTGTCAAGCACAGAGAGCTATAAATATCTAACAAACTAAATCAGCTGTCAACTTGTTTACATTACCCAACTCAACAACCCATTACTAGCTCATGTCAATAAATGCAATTATGTTCCAACTGCCACATGCAATTTGTATCAATCCAGCTACAAAATTCCAGGCAAATGTACTAGAGGAACTCCTTAAATATCCCCAAGCTGTTTTTGTTTTGTTTTGTTTTGTTTTTTGTTTAATGCATGCAAGTGTTGAAATGTCCTCATTCATTAATCGAGGATAAAGAACACAACTCCCAAAGGCTTTGTATTGAACTGGTAAGGTCGAGCAGTATGTATACTGAGGTAGTTTTGACCATGCTTCTAGGTTGAAATTTCAGCCACATATCATACACACGTTTTATCGTTTGTCTGTGTTGCCAGCACTTATTGGGGCTGATTGGTTACATCATTACATGGATAAGTTCCTACCATCCCCTTATGTCCCCCTTCCCTCTCCGGTTCCAAAAACATCCTCACCAAGCTCTGGTACGTGTCAATAAAAGCAATGCAAGCATGAGCAGGCCTACAACTGACTGACCGACTGGCATTTGATGGCAAGGTAGAATGTAACTGGACCAGCTGTCCATCAAATTTCTAGGATGTTGTTATCCTAAGCACTGTGAATGTTGATGAAGTGTTCTATGTCAAACATTTGAGCATACATGCACAGCATATGAAAATAGATGACATCCAGTGTCATTCTAGATGGGTCTAACATATGTACCCAGATTATGGATGCCTCTATGATGGTACTGTATCTCCTACTTGTATGTATGTATTGTGTATATAAATTTACATTAAAATACACTTATGGATGCAAATCTTGCAGACAAAAAAAAAGAAAAGAAATCTAAAGACATAGCAATAGACACTACAATGTAATATTCTGAATGAAAATGAAGAAAATATTTGGTGCAAAGGTGGAAGAACTGCCAAAGCATGCTATCATATAAAATGCTACAAAACAAACAAACAAGCTATAACAAACACACACACACACACACACACACAAAATCCCTTCTATACGGGCAGCTCCCCCCCCCCCCCTCTCTCTCTCTCTCTCTCTCTCTCGCTGTGTGTCTACTGGGGTGTGGCAAGAAAGTTGCAATCAATTGCAAATAATTGCTAATTTTGAAACAACCGTTTTAATTGGCTCAGGGTCTGCCCTATTAAGAAGACATGCATGCAACAATGATTTTGATTGGCCAGTGACAATCAGTTGCAAGTTGCAATTAATTGCAACTTTCTTGCAACACCCCATATATCTCTCACCTATCTCTCATAATGAATACATACACACATATGTGTGTGTATGCATGTTCACATATGTGGCTATTGTCAAGAGATCCTACAAGTATGTATTGTATATCATGTCATTTTAGTGGTTCCAGCACTGGATGCAGACTTGCTCCACCAGGCCTGCGAGGGCACACTCCATATCCCCGGCTTCGGATTCTCTCCTCCGGAAAGTAAGTGAGAGAATATCAATAATGGCAAGAGGACAAATATCGGGGAAGAATAAATAATGAGGGAAAAGAAAGGTTACGCTGACATATGAATGACAGCTAGATCTACCCCTTGCGACTGTTATTTAAGATTACAAAGAAATGGAGGAAAATAAGAAAGCAATATATGATCACCAACCTATTCCTTTCTTTCTCTGTCCCTCCCCTCTCCTCCTTTTCCCCCTCCCCATCCCTTCACTATCCTCCCCTTCTCTCTTCTTTCCCTTGGATACTCCTTCCTATATCCTCCCCTCCTAATTTCCTTCTCCAACCCTCACCTTTTCCTCTCCTATCTGTCACCCCCTCTTCTCCTTACCCTTTCTTCACTCTCTTCTCCCGCTTTCCACTTACCCATTCTTTCATACCCCTCCCCTTCATCCCCTTACCCCATGTCCTCTTCTCTATATTCTTTTCTTAAGCTAGGTGCCTACAGACAGATGCATGATATTCCAATCCTGAAGCTACATGTAGCTGCAAGTTCTACTACATGATACAAATGTTGATGCAGCACAAAAATCTGCCATTGTCTAAATCTGTCTCTAGAAATTGTCTAGAGTACAGTTTACATGAGTATTCATGCTTTAAAAGGAATTATCATAATTCATCTCATGAAATGATTTTACCCAAGAATATAATGTTGAGTCAAGTGTCACACAAACTACAGCACGTGAGCATTAATTTTTCCTGTACCTCAATAGTTGGTCTTACATATGATAATCTTTCTAATGAGAAAATTAGCCAAGTAGGGCTGCTAGTTTGAAAACCAGATTATCCTCATTAGGTTGTGCAAAATTATAGTGCCTTGTAATCAGAAAACAGTGCATGCAAACATGATTATAAACATTGCCTAGTTCATGGAAGTTCAACTCAAAGCTGTTGTAACCAAGAGAACCACCATCCTTGCTCTCATAATCTGCACGAGGGGAAAATGATGTTTTCCACATTTCAGGGTCGGGTACCATATCTGCTTGGCCTACACAGATAAAAGCACCCTTTCGATAGTAACATGCACTTGTTGTACAGCTATCAATCACCTGCTAGATATGACAAATGCTAGATCTACTGCATACTTTCTTTTCATGTCAATACCTAATTATATTTCATTATCTCATGAGTCAGCCCATACATAAACAAGGACAAAAAGAAACAGCACAAAAAAAAAACAAAACATAAAGAAAATAACAAGAGGAAACTAACAAAAGACGAAGATCAAACAACAAAAAGAAAAATCGGAGCATCTGTAAAGTAATTTCTCATAAATGTTTACAGAATGGAAGAGCTCTTTGTCATCTGAAAATCACAAGGCTGCTAATTATCATACATGTCAACTAGTGACCTTATGCTTCTCCCATTAAATGTAATATAGGAGCATGAAATGTCTGTATTATGTAGAATGATTGAGACGTGACATTTTGTCATGATAAGGCAAGAATATGAGGAACATTTGTCTCTCCCTGTATTTGAGTTATAGTACAATGGAGCAGGTTGAAAATTTGATGACCTGTTTCCACAGAACTACTTAACTGTCATCTGTAGATTTAATTTTGTAGAAACTATAATGGCTCCTACTTAGAGAAAAGGCGCAGACTAATAAATACACTGTGCTAAATTGATTTGGGGCAAGTGGAGGGTCTAAATACACCCAATAATTAAGGCAGTGCACACAAAGACGACCTCCATTCCTGGCAAAAGTGTCTTGGAGGGATTTCAGACAAGAGAGTTTTCTCGTTTTGTAATCACGTTTCAGACACACGTCCGATCATGGTCACAGTAATGAGCAGTTCAGACACAGAAAAAAAAAAAATCTCCTCACCGACCGCTAATGTGACTGACAGTACATTGTACATGATGACAACTGTGAAACTTATCTTCGTACAGCCTGTCAATCAATTGAGGAGCTCTTAATGTGCATACTAGTACCTGTGAACATCTATTCTTTTGCATGCACACAATGCAAATGTGACAATGAGGTCATGAACTTAGCTCCACACTGTTTCAATCGTGTGCCAGTTCAGACTGCACAGGCAGGCCTAAAATCCAGCGAGACTCAACAGGACAGCACCTACGGATCAAAAATGGCCCAAAGTGATTTGGGAAATGTGCTTTCAAGAAGCATGTTTTGCATTTTCTTATAGACCTACCTACAAATTTGATAAAGACAAACTGACCAGCTCGCAACATGCTGCTAAACAGGTTTAAGTGCCAGTTCTCTCGCAAGTGTGCAACCCCTGAGAGACCCCTACCATCCCCTGCGAAAGAAGGATCAATGCCTTTAAGAGGGTAATTTAATGAAAGCCTGATTGCTCTAGCAGGGGCCAGAGATCCCCGTCCCCCGGCAAGCTGTTGAGGAATTCTACGAAGCGTGTCTGACTAGAATGGCAGACGAAAGACATCCCGTTGTTGTTCTTTGTGCTCCACTCAGCTCTGCCTCTGTCATTTTCGCTCGGATGCGGACGGTGATGAAGATGGCAGATGATGTACCGAATGTGATAATTTACAACTTGTTTAGTCATCACACAAAACGTTCGCATGACCTGTTCACTTCTGTCACATGGACTAGATAATTTCATTGTTGCGACATTCTCAACCCCCAAACTCAAAAGATCTTACCCTAAGGTATTGATTATGAAGTCAATGAAGAACTACCTGGTAAATACATTTTTTTAAAAGAATATCATTGCAAGGGATGATTATATATTCAAAATAATGAATCTATCTCCAAACTTATTCTACCTAATTCACAAAATAACTTGCTGTACAAGTAATATGAAATGTCGACATTTAAAACATTTAAATGTCTATGACTTGATTTTGAGGTGAGAAGAGTAATTTCCATTAGCACTTTGGATGCATCAGTGAAAAGTAAAACTTTTTCAAACTATATTTGTTAGGAAGAGAGCAGGTGTTGGAAAACTTTATATAAGATTATTGATGGAACTAATAATATTTTCTCCTGCATTTATGGTCAACAAACGTGGGTTTCAAAACACCAAGTCTCATTAAGGGGAAGCACCACGAACACAAGGTGAAAACTGACTTTTTTTCTCGAATTTCAGCTTGCACAATACATGTTACATAAAAGACGTCATTAACCTATGCACACACTTTATGTACAATTTCAGTGCACTTGTATTAGCCAACTGACACCTATGTTCCTCTGCTAGCTTTCTGCCACATGCTGGGTGTATTCATCGTCGGACAGGGTCATATGTTTTGTGCTGTCTCGACAAGATATGGAACGAGGACCGGTGATACCGGATGTCACGCTGTGTTTGCATCCAACAACTGGGGAGTGCTCCCATGGTGTTGGCATGCCGGGACTTGAGGGACATGGGATAGAAGGGGGTACGAGTTTTGACAGTGTAATCTGACCCGTAATTTCTAGGGATTCTTCATAGGTTGCAGGTTAGATTTTGACAGGTCAACGTGTTCATATGTGTGCACAAGTTTTAGGTGCTTTATTAAAGTTGTTGCATCTCTGCATTACGATATTGGTATGCAATCTATGTTACAGGATCTGCCCTGCTTACATCTGATATTTGCTTCCAGTTTGATAAGAATGGGGGTACAACTGTAAGCTTCATTTGACACTCTAAATTCAGGAGTGTCTTCAATCTCAAAATGACTGTAAGACAACCAAATTGTGAGAAAAATTGTATCTGATCAAATCCAGACTGACCCCAGCACTGATTCCTAGCCAAATGAAGTGATTGAAATAGCTTCCTTTCACACAAATTCCTTTTAATGCATTTCAATCTCATAAAAGGGGCACTTCAGAGCCATGTTAATATCAACCTGTTGCAGTATCTAGCATGTGCAGTGCAGACTTTTGACCTTTGACCTAAGGTCAATCCTAATCATGCTGCCTTTATCAGAGATAACATACTCTCAATTATTGAGCATCAATTTTTCTTAAATATGCTGCAGTGATGATCTATCTATAAGTATCTATACATCTGGGTGAAGACATTTTGTGTCACGTAGATTTTGCTCGTGTTTCAAATCTGGTCATGAAAAGCCACTTGACTGCCCTTAAAAGGTCAGAGAGATTCTCTCCTCAGTAATAAGTTGTTGCGATGATAGGTTGATGGAGGACAGTAAAGAGTCCCGGGCCTTGGATTCCTGCTGAGCTCTGTATTGGATTACCCAAGACTTCCATAAACCACACGCCCAATCGGCATCATTGTCTGTTGATTAGGGTCACGCCTACAAATATCACTCGGCCGTGAAAGGGTGAGATCAGATTTCGACCTCTTGAGGGAGGAATAGGGGGGAACGGAGAACATTACTTGCTGTATCGTGAGCAATATCGAAGCGGTCATCTCAATTTTATGTCATATCAGGTTCGGTGCATGATTATGCTCTTATTGCGTGGAGAATATGTCTCATATTTCTTTTTATTGGCAAGGGACATTCTGTGTGGGTACTCTACAATTTCTCTTCCAAGGATATTTTTTAAGGTTGTACTTACGCTTCAAATCACAATGGCACACCTACGATGAAATAACATCAATATTCACAACCTACGATTATAAGAAATGTCTGATTATCTACTTTATATCCATTAATGTCTCTCTGACTTCGCTCTCATTACATCTTTCTCTTTCTGTGTCTCTAATCTAACCTCACAAGGGACCTTTTTTCTCGTCCAATCAAAGTTAATTTCTGATGTGACCTTTTCGCGTACATTCACCCAGACACAGCTGTCTCGGTGTCTTTGACACAACATCCTTCATCTGGTTTGGTTTTCTTGAAATTAAAGAAAAAAAAGTTGCATCTTTCTTTCTTGCTTATATCAAATATTCTTTACCACTATATCATGTCTTGCCTTTGCTGATTCAGACATGATTATAATCACTGTAGGTAAAATTCTCTCAAGTTCTTCTCCGATAAACCTAGCAGCTTTGTTGTTTGAAACCAATGGCAAACTGTCAAATTTGGATGAGAGCAACACTACAACTTACATAATTCTATTTTCTGATAAATTCTGGTATGTCATTTGACTTCTATTCCTATGAAAACTGCTTTGTCCCATAAAAACCAAAACTATTGGGTTATGGATTTATCAGGTTTTCAAAAGAAAAATCAGCTTTCAACCTGAAGTCAACCTATTCAACCTGATGTCAAAACAAATTATGCATTTAAAAGAAAAAATCAACATACATAGCCAACATCCATACAACGCAAACAAGTTGCTATACTCTTCAAGAATGGATTGGATGTAATGCATCAAATTTATGGGTTAATGAATTTCAGTTTCATTGAGCATTTAATAGCAAAAGTAATGACTGGATATAAATGCATGGTTGACTTTCTATTTAAAAATTCAAAAGTTGTAAAACTTCTAGAAAAGGAGATGCATTACAAAGCATGTGTACATAAAATGCAGAAAAATTTCATTTAACTTTTGATTTATAAGGAAATGGGCAAAGATCAACAACAAAAAAATGATTCAATAGAGTATATTATAAAGAGACACAGGCATATACACAATGTATATAAAGTATGAATATCACACAAACAGTAAAAGTACTGCATAACTTGACAGGCTGTGCAGTGCTACGAAACACGAGTTCATGCAAATACTTAAAAATCATATCTTGGCATATAAGTGCCAATGTCAAGTTCCACATTCACAGACAAGCGGCGGTGTATTCACAGTTGATATTCTATCGCAGCTAAGGTGAAGTCAAGTACATAGAACAATCAAAACCAGAAATGAATCATCTGAATAAAAATCCATGCATTGATTAAAAGCAGCTTATACAGGTGTAGCGTACTATTGATTTATGACAGCCAAAGAAATTTTGAAGATGTATGTGTGGGTCTATATACATATCTATGAATACAGAATGAATTCGTGTACAAAGAAAAAACAACAACAACTCTTAACCAGTTGAGGACGGTTTGATTTTGCTACAACACGCATTTCCCATAGGCACTTGCCCGAGTATACTCAGGACTCGTCCTCAACGGGTTAAACACAAACAAAAACAAAGGGATCATGGTATCCCCTAGCTGGGCAGAACAATGATTTTACATCTTCTTTTGACAGGTATGCAAGATTGAAGAAGAGGGCACAAGAGGCTGTCGTCATTTGGTATAGTTGCGTAAAGTGGACTTGTGTGTGTCTTTGTGTATATGATTGCTCTCTTCCCATCTGTTCATCTTTCAGCTTTCACCGAACGGAATAACATACAAACACAAAGAGCATGACAAACAACACAAAACATTTCACAGACAGAGTTGCTGCAGGGATGCAATGTTACTGCACGTCCCTCTATTACATACCAACATGACAAACAGCCCAGTTTCAAAGGAATTTTGAAATTAAAGTTTGCTACATCTATCTACATCTACACAAAAAGGGGGCGGGGGGAACGGAAGGCAGGGGGCATGAGAAAGAAAGATGTCGAAAGTTAAATGTCTGTCCACTGCATGCATGAGGGTGTTCAACTTTCGACCGCTAAGGGGGGAAAAGTCTCATCCCCCTGAAACTAACCTGAGGCCGAACCTGATTTTTGAGGGGCATCAGTTTTTTGAGAACTTTTTTCGGAGGGCGACGTTGGGGCAGTCGTCGCCCGTGTGGTCTGTTTGGCAGTTGACCTCAGCGTCGTTGTGGGTTGGGTGGTCGGGACTTCCGAGTTGAGCGCAAATCGAGAAAGATTTTGAGAAATAACACGTCTCTTTAGTCCAACAACCACGACTCGCAAAAGATTATTTGTACTTACCTTTCAGCTCATGAAGTTGATATTGAAAAGGAAGAAATTTTGCCCACATCAGTCTACTCACAGCATTAGAACATAGTCCTTCAAGATGCCCAGATACTTAATAGAGAAAGCAGTTTAGTTTGATGTAATGCATTTGTTATTTCTAGGAGCTTAAAGCTTGAAGCAAGAAGCATAATAATTATGGAGATTTTGCTAGCTGGAATCAATTGTACTGTGACATTTACAATAGTGCATGGAAGCATTCAGTCTCAAAGAGCAAAGAGCACGATTGGTTAAAAGTAATTCTTTTATGAAGTCTATCTCACTACCAAACGCAAGATATGTAAACTGTGCAAATTTTTCAAATAGCAAATGAAGGCATTGAAGGATACATACTAAAAGCACAAACCAGCAATATATATTATAGCACATGAAGGATATAAAGCACAAACCAGCATAACGGCAAAATCATTTTCATATTACTCTAGAATTGCTTAATATCACGAGTGGTCCCTGTTGCACTGCACAAAAAGGTACCATCAATTATCGGACAGCAACTTAATCCTGTAACACAGAGTACTACACATGACTGCATTGGTGTAAGAAATAAAAGAAATGTAAAACTGTTCACACACAGTATAGCCCTCTGCCAGAAAGGGCCATACACAAGTGGGTTAATTGTATTGTTTTATTCACTTCCATCTATAAGGACTTGCAGCTCTGTATGCAACAGGGCCCTGTAAAGAAGAAATAACTGGCACTGTCATTGAAAGATAATCAATTTATGAACTATTCCATCAGTGCCGTTATACATTGCATGCATGACCAGCCGGTCCTTGCAAGGCAGCCACACCAGCCTGCCTTCAAATGTCTGATGCTGAGTCTGTGCATGCATGCCAACATAAGATGGCATGCCAACCGTATGTAGGTTGGGATTATGGTGGAAACAGTTGCCATGGTAACCTAGTCTATAAAAGGAAATATAAACCTGGATTAAACAGATGCATGGGTAGCCCAACAAAGGCCATGGAACATATGCAGACGGAGGCATGCATGCATGCATATGAGTTTCTGAAAGCTAGTTCTGCATATTTTCTACGAATGATGAAATCTGATACAAAACATGAAGATGACAATATTGCTAATCTCAGGTTGGAGAAAGAACTGAACTTTTGCGTTTCAAGCAAAAACACTGGGTCTAAAATGATATAAAATTTCACCTCATGAATCAAAATGTGTACTGCTAAGGTGAGTTCAATACTTAACATCACTTGATGTCAACAATAATCAGCAAACATTGGTGTTGATATGATTGTATGACATCATTTCAACTACTAGACATTATTTGAGCAAACCTCCAACATTAACAGTAGTAATGATAATCCCTATCCTGTCTTTTCATTAATTTTTTTTTTCTGTTCTGTTTTTCTTTTTTTTTGTAAGGGGAGGGGTTGGTACACTGTTACAGTATCTATCTGTTATTTTTGCATACAGACATCTTCGGGAATGAGGTGGTCTTAGACATTTTCGCGAATTGTTGTTTTCCTATTAAAATGGAAACCTCGGTTTAATATCGTAAGTGTACTATTACCCCAGCGCATAGTGACTTTTTCACACGTTGTTAAATTCACGGTCCAAGAGTGATTCGCGAAATTCACAAAAAATTAAACCCTCGCAAAAATAATAGCTTATGCAGTAGTGGAAATCATACGTACATGTATGATGTAAGAATGAATGTTCATGTATCATAAAAAGGGCTGTACATGATTCAACGGAAGGAATGGTACACTGGCTGGACTGCTGCTGAGTGCACACATTAAACTGATAGGGAATGATAGGCACGTTGCCATGGCAACAGTTTCAGTGGGATGCGAGTCTATGAGAAAAATCACATCATACTGTACATGACATAAACATTGGGCACATCAGTGAATTTTCTTATATGGTTGATGTACATTACATAACACAAGCTCTTGTTAACAAACAGGTGTAAACTGATTGATTTGAAACCAAAATGAAACAGTTACAAAATGTACCTGCTAACAAAAAATGTCTTCAATTAATTGAAAAGTTTGTGGAATACATATTTGTGAATAGTAGATGCATATTATATTATGGTCTCACACCAGGCAGAAACATAAATTTAGGGTTGAGTCGTGTAGCTCCATGGATTGATTTCATGTGCGTTTTACCTGCTGCAGTGGTATTCAGATTTTCTGGCATTATGGCTGTTGAGAAAAAGGAGGAAACTCTATAATTCAACACCTGCATCAAACAGTAATTCCACATCACACTGAGATGACTAAAAAGACACAGGCTGCGTTTATCACCTCACATCTGGCGAAGAATTAAGGTTTTCAAATAGTTCAATTTTTTGGGAGTTTTGGGCAGTTGATAAACACAGAGTTGTTTTGCAGTTGCAAATGTGTTTGAGCCAGAAGCATGTGTCTATACAAAACGTTGGTAAATGTAAAGTCATTTTAAAAATGTGTTCATAGCTTGGACCTGCCCAAGCCAACCACTACCAACTGCACACTCCGCTCCTTGGGTTAAACTGCACAATGAAGCTATGCAGTGACAAGGCCTCCCGATCGACTCACAACAGAGTTGATAAATACAACAACTCGAGAAACGCAAATCTGAGAGGCATTTTCAAATGTGTTTTGATAGTGGGTATTGAAACATGTTTCAAACATGGGAAAGTTGATAAACAAGGCCATAGTACAACAAAATGAAGAGGATGACAGAGGCCTCATAAAAACTGGACATAAATTATGGATTAAGTTATTGAATCACACTGTTTCACTGGTTTTCACTAAATGGTGATATTGGTTGCAATCATATCAAATGCAATGTTGCTGCAGCAAATATCCTCAACTCCTAACTCTCACACATCATATCTTCATTCAGCTGTACCACCCACGAAACACAAAGTGTGTATAACTGTCTGAAAAAAAAAAATGCAAAAACTAACAAATGGAACTGTCCACTTTTCACTGGTCAATTTGTTAACTCCTAATTGTCATTTTCTTTTCAATACTAGTGACCTTCATTGAATAAAGAGGTGCTGATGACTTTTTTTTTCTTCTTTTTTTTTGGGGGGGGGGGGGGGGAGGTGGGTACCTTGTAGCATTCTTACAAACCACAAACAGTGGACAATAATGAGAAGAAATGGCATATCCACCACAAATCTGATTTAAGGAACTTGAATGAATACTGACCCACTAAAAAAATCCTTACAAACAATTTACAGAGAATGACCACAGGAATAAAATGAGAGATTTATTAAAAAATGCAGATTGAAAGGTACAAGCATAATGGTAAGGTTAAGTGCATCTCACCAAGATTATATTCATCTCATTTCAAAATGTTATTATGAATTGAAACCTGGTAGACATCCTGTAATTACAGAGAATTTGATGCTGGCTGCACACTGTCCGGTTAGACTGACCCCTAGCTTGAAGTGACCATTGGTGGAACTATATTTTATTACTATAATATTTTTTTTTTTGCCTGGGGAAAATAGAAGCAGGAGGTGTGACCAGCATCTGTTATTCTCTCACTCACTCTATTTTCCTGTTGTCTGGGGCCTACCATAATGGTCAACCCATTAAAACGTCTGGACGATTATGGTCAACAACTGACCACAACCAACAGAGAGGAAGACACATGGTATAGCTATCAATGCAAGTGCTGCAAAGACTGTTTAATTGATAGCGTCTGTCCCAATATTAATTCACACACAGGGTTAAATACTCAAATAATACATTCATCAACGACTTGATTGTACACTGTATGGGAATGTTGTTATAAATCATGAAAAGTGACAGCTATTCTCCACTCAACACTGCTTTTTGTCCATCAAGAAAGGTGAATGAACTTCCTTCAGGAGTAAAATGGTGTCCAGTGATTCTTCCTTAAAGGGAAGCAGTCCTGAGATTTTCACTGTACTGATAATTAAGAAGAGTAAAAAATATAAACTTTCACCAATTTATACGCTTGGACATCAAAAATTGTCTCCGTACGCGATTTTTGAAAAATAATTCCTGCAAGCGATCGTGAAAGAGCCGGCAAAAAGATGCTACGTAGTGCATGCCCTACTCACCAAGTTGACAGCCGTGCCTCTAAAAACCAATTTAAGTGTTCAAATGATTAGTTGCAATTTTATCATATAATGTGAAAGTTTGTGGTTTTATAATTTCAAACAAAATATTTCAAGCTTAGATATATATAATTTAAGAAAAATTAATATTGTAAACATAAATTTATATGTATTTTTAAACCAAATATACCATGAACTTGACATCAAGTAGGCACCGTCGTGTTCTAGCTTCCGTCTGTGTTGCATACTTCTTAGCGTAGAAACCACTCTCGCGCGCAAATCCTTACCATACCAATGTATACATACACAGTACACTCGACTCCGTCCAGTCAATTTTGGCATTCAAACCGAAGATAACCTGTGCATGAGAGAGTCGAATTCTTAAGAAAATATTGTTTGTATCTCAATATTTCTGTAAGTAGTCAGATAATCGCCTTTCCTCGAAAAAAAAAAATATGACGTGAGCCGGGAAGGATAAACACAGGGGGTCGTAGGGATATGATTTCGCTCCACTTTGCCGTGCATGTCCAGTCGGCACTGGCAGCAGCTAGCTCACAGTGGCACTGTACTGCAGTCCAACCCCGGCTGCAAGCCCACGGTAAATTAAACATAGCTAGCCACTTTCCTTACCTCTCTACGCTTTTTTCCCTCGGTTCTCTTCGAAGTCGATGCTCGAGGTGTTTCTGTTTTGTAACTCATGTGAGCAAATGGTCAGGATTGCATCTGGTTTCAGGAGTTTTCTCGGTTTATAACCGAGGGCCACAGCCTGCCGGTCCACGTAAAAACATCGCTTCACAAATTGTCCACGCACAGGTAGGTCACAACACGATTTCGAGATTTTGTAGGCCCTAAGTTTCTTATGTTCGGCATCGTTGTACCGATATTTCCCAGCCATACAGCTCACCTTTCACGATACTTTTGTTAGTCTGGGACGGAAAAAAGGATTTTCCTGGGAAATTTTCTGCACGATTCGAGCAAAACTACTGATGTAAGATAGCCTGACCAGACGACGCTGAATGCGGTCGCCCCTGTAGTGTACTAGCAGGCCTGTGTAGAATCGTTTCTACCTACAAATATGTACACTCTGTACGTACGATAGAACATGCATGAGCGGCGACAGGTAGGGCTGCAGCTGCGCTTGAGACTGGAAAAGTGCGAAGGGCAAACCGCGTACGGGGTGCGTACGCGTATCTACCGTAGATCTATCATCTAGTTGTACCGTCCACACGTGCGAATATAATACACAATACATACACACACACACAAACACACACACACACACACACACACACAACGTAGAAACAATGTCAAATACGAGTCGGAGTAGCCACCGACGTCTTCATGCATCCGGGTAAACTAGGGAGCGTACGGATAACGAGCAGAACACGGCTGGGAAGAGTTGTGCATCGACGACGTATGACTCTCCGCCAAGACTTGCTCATTAGCATATTCACCATGCAGAGTCACACTTTTTCAACCAAAATGTACGAGCTTATTTGGTGATTTTAAAGTTTGTTTTTGGTGAAAGTAGTTCATTGGAGGTACCAACAACAACATATTTTTTTGAATTTCGTGAGGACTGTGTCCCTTTAATTGTAATGACTGCTCACATCAATATGGTATTTGAGAACACCCCTCTATAAGAAAGTATCACAAATAAATCCTGGAAATAACTCTATCTATAATTCAAGCTCTTTTTTTTACCATTTGAGAACTGGCACAAATTTATACCTTTCGTTAAGTCCATCCCATTTTTGAATCAATTTTAAGAACTAGAATAAAAACAAAACCAACAGGAAAGTCAGCATTTCCATTTTGATGAATAGGAGAGTTATTCATTTTATAAGTTGTTGGTTTTTATTTTTATTTTTCTCCCCCTCTTGACAGTGATATCAATCAAAGCCAGTCTCTGGTTCTCGGCAGATGG
Organism: Diadema antillarum; assembly: GCF_040938485.1. NCBI lineage: Eukaryota > Metazoa > Echinodermata > Echinoidea > Diadematoida > Diadematidae > Diadema > Diadema antillarum. Next base: position 1,740,255 of record NW_027270895.1, read on the forward strand.
ATCATAGTATGTTTCTCTCTCTCTCAGTATCCTATATATGCCATATATTCCATTGAATGTAATCATTATATGCCCTTTCAAAAGGCCACTGTGATATAGTCGCTTCCTCTCTTAGCTCAGTGTCTCCATGTTTCCTTCCATGTTCGATTAACGGAGGCCCCCCTTTTTTTTCTTCTTCTTCTTCTGAAGGATGGCACAACATGCATTTGAGACATATATGTCTGCTTTTATCTTGCGATTGTGTGCCTCAATCTTGCTCAGAGAAAACAAGAATATGAACACAATCCAAGTTTGAATGGTCGACCAGGATTTGTTAGAAATGTGAAATTAGATTTTATCCTTTTTGCCAGCTGAAAACATTGGCACACATTCTCTCAATTTATTACCATTGTGTTTTTGTTTTGCTTTGTTTTTGTTACAAATGAGAAAATATGATGTGATGGGCACTCTGTGTTCTAATTTGGGATAAGATTTATGGGCAAATTTGAGGAAAAAATGAGGCAAATCACAAAAATTACCAATAAACACTCTGTGACTTCCTTACTGTTGATTCACAAACAGAATGGAACATGACAGTGCTAATGGCAGTGTATTGAGGACTTTGTAGCTTAAGACATTACATAAAAATCTTCATTTCTTTTAAACCCTTATTCAAGTTTATTTGAAATCAATTAAATATGTTGTGGTATATGAAGAACAGTCTTGAGTAATAATGTGCTAGTCAAATGTACACAATTAAATCTACTGACATATTAACCTTAAAACATAATCATGCAATTTGATAGATAATTCATAATTTGCCGATTCTTTACAAAACGTTGCAGTACTTGCCACTCACTACTCTTTCTGCAATAAAAACTTTCCCAGAACTGAACAAGTGCATTTGAGGGGAGATGAAAAAGAAACACATTATGAGTCAGGTATTAAAGGGAGTGATACTCTGCATTATAAAGTCAATTGAAAGGTATGCCATATCTGGAGAGAGTGGGTCAAGTCAGGTATTTAGTCAAGTCAGGTATTTAGTCAGATAGGTACCTTTAAACTTGATGTCAATACATCATTTAATCCTAAGGGATTCCAGTCAGTTGCTGGAACCATTATCATTGTTTACAGTCCTACCTGGCTGGAAAGGGAAGGAGTCTCTCGAGATTTAAGCAAGCCACTCAAACACTGGGACAAGGTTATGAAATCAGAGCCTTTTCTGATTCAGACTTCAGGGTTGCAGACTTTAAACACACAAAGAACGCTTTTGTAATCATATTTATGAATCATATTTAAGAAAAGCATTTTAAAACGTTGGTAGGGTTAAAAAGTGTTCAGATATAAACTAATGTATTGTAAAGTCTTCTCCCTGACTGCTCTAGTGATTGATGATATTCTATGACAACAGCTGTATCATATTTTCTATGACTTATCAGCTGTCAATCAAATGTGCATCTCGCTTTATGATTTCAAATATACTAGGAGAGCATCTGCAGAAAAATATATGCACACACTGTAAAAGGAAACAAAATATCATAATCTCATAATGATGATGATAACAATAATGATAATGATAATAATAACAATAATGATAATAATAATAATAATAATAATAATAATAATAATAATAATAATAATATTAATATTAATAAAGATAAGATGATACCATTTAATGTAGATATGTTAATGAAAAAAATAAGCACCCAACATTATCATATATGACAAGGAATGTACTTTGAAACCGATCTTTTGGAAGTACATACAGTCAACCTCGCGTAAGTCGACATAATCGGGACTGAGCAAAACACGTCGACTTACGCGAATGTCGACTTACGCGTAAGTCGACATTGTGTCGACTTATAAATGAAAACTAATTTCCCCTGTACAGAGTTATAGATTTGGATCACGATGCGGATCGCTACCCAGATCTTATTCCTTTTGCCGCCAAAACATGCCTACTGACATCAGCAACAATTATGTTTTAGTTCATGCATAAATCTCGCGCGGGTTAGCAACGACAACGCACAATTCCCAAATCTCTAGAGAGATTTTGAGAGAGCGGGATCGGAAACCTAGGCCCGTTTCTAGACACTTTATGTTTTAAACTTGATTTGAAATATCAAATGCAAATTCCCCAAAATTGCCTTAAACTTTGCGATTTAAATTCAAGTGCGTTGCTGCGGAGATATGCTTGTGATTTTGCATGATTCTGTCGAGATAATTTTTCAGTGCCGACTGAGTTGAAATATGTGTGATTTTCCTTCCCTAAGTCGCCATATTTGTTCTGTTTAAAATTTCTATTGCCATACTCTGAAAATGAATTGTTCTCGCGCTCCGATTCGTAACATTACCGCTCTGTACGGCGCGGGCCCGTCTGAAATAAAAAGAAGAAGAAAAGTTTGTTTTAAAACATCTTTCGGACTACTATAACCTTCGCAAAAACAAACCTCTTTCCATTGTCGGACTAATTTAACTTTGGACTGAGATTTCAACCTTCGGCATAGCGAACTTTAACAATAATTCGTTGTCATTTTTTCATTGACATTTTGTGAAGCAGCATGCGTTTCGGCAGTTTGAAACGTGTGAATGTTGCGATGTCTTTCCCCTGCAAGTGCAGACTAAGTTCGGTCACGGCGAAAGTGCCGTTACGAAATAAAGAATAATGCGAGCCTTTTCAACCATAACTCACTTCCGTAAATTTTTATGCGTTTAAACGCAGTGTCTAGTTTCGGACAAAACCCGCAAGTCTTTTCTGCAACGCTTTTGCTTTTTGAATACAGTGTTGCTTGTGATTTGACGGACTTGCATTTGATTTTTAGAGTTGCGTTTAAACGCAATTGAGTTTAAATTTCATACAATTTTCTAGTTTCGTGTGATTATCAAACGCAAGTCTTTTCAGCGTTCCGTGTGATTTGATGGACTTGCATTTGATTTTCAGAATTGCGTTTAGTTTTTAATTTTGCTTACGAAATGAAAAATAATGCAAATCTTTTAAATAACACACTTCCGCAGATGTTTAGAGATGCGTTTAAACGCAGTTTCTTATAGTTTCGTACAAAATCGCAAGTCTTTTCTGCAACGCTCTTGCTTCTAAATACAGGGTTATGTGTGATTTGATGGACTTACATTTGATTTTTAGAGTTTCGTTTAAACGCAATTGAGTTTTAAAAAGTTCCCTACAATTTTCTAGTTTCGTAAGATTGTGAAACGCAAGTCTTTTCAGCGTTCCGTGTGATTTGATGGACTTACATTTGATTTTTAGAGTTGCGTTTAAACGCGATTGAGTTCAAAAAAAGTTCCCTACAATTTTCTAGTTTCGTACGATTATCAAACGCACGTCTTTCAGCTTTCCGTGTGATTTGATGGACTTGCATTGGATTTTCAGAGTTGCGTTTAATTTCTAATTTTACGAAATAAAAAGAGTAATGCAAGTCTTTTCAACAATAACGCACTTCCGTAGATGTATAGAGATGTTTTTAAACGCAGTTTCTAGTTTTGTACAAAACCGCAAGTCTTCTCTGCAACGCTCTTGCGTTTAAATGCATCGTTGTGTGTGATTTGATGAACTTGCATTTGATTTTTAGAGTTGCGTTTAAACGCAATTGAGTTTCAGGTTCGTACAATTATTTTCAAGTTTCATGATTATCAGTCTTTTCAGCAACGCACTTGCGTTTAAATGCAAAAGTTGCGTGTGATTTGATACACCTGCATCTGATTTTTTGTTTTAGTTGCATTATTGGTTGCATTGCAATAAATTTTCTAGGAAGGGTCCAGGTTTTAATACCGCTTCGGAATTATTAACGTCAGAATATTCGGAGATTTACAAAAACATTTCATGTTCGGATAATGAATACCTACTGGGACATAGTTAAGTGTACAAAATTTTTGCGTTTTGAGAAAAATGAGAGGGAGGAAAGGGGTAAAGTGAACTGCCTTGGGTACTACATTGTAATACTCCAGGTGTAAATGAGTGTATGTCCTTTCTATTCTGGCATACAAGACGATGGACGCATGGCGCGATCGCTACCGCACCGTACACTAGCGAATTACCGAGTAGAAATGCAGCGAATCGGAGCGGGAAAACAATTCTTTTTCAGAGAATGGCGATAAGATTTTGAGCGAAAAATTATGTCGACTTAGACGAGGGAATTAACACGTATTTCAGCTCAGTTGGCACTGAAAAATCAGGTCGACTTACGCGAGTTGTCGACTTATAAATGTCGACTAAGACGAGGAAATTTTCAAGGAATAACAAAGGCAAATATCGGGACTTTTTTATTGTGTCGACTTAAGCGAGTTGTCGACTTATGCGATGTCGACTTAGGCAAGGTCTACTGTATATCTAAAAAATTAGCACTGCTGCCGAAACTGTTAAGAAAAACACTTTATATAACATGATTACTCTCTATTCTCTCCTATGATAGAGAATTCACTGTCAAAAGAAGGAGAGGAAAAATGTTATGATAAATGTGTAGAAGTGTGTCTTATACAGACCAAGATGAATGAATATAAAGGTCTGTTAATTCTATTTTGTTAATATCAGAGAGATCTATCCTGAATGGCAAGAAAAGGAACAGTTTTTCAAGGTAATTAGAGAAATAACCAATACTGTCAGTCAACCATATAGGCCATATTTGTAAATCTATAAAAGTAAATTAATCAACCACAGCATAATAGACAATAGATCTCACTTGGAATGTGGAAGTAAATAAATAGTTGTTATTATTTAGTAATTAAATGGGGAAGGGATAGAATATGTGTTACTGACTGTACAGTCAAGTGACCCTGGATGCACTATCAGATTTGTATGCATGGATGAGAATAGGTTGGCTTGCCTAGATCAGGATCAAAGTCAAAGGACTATACTGTCAAAGCATTTTCATAAAGAAGAACGAATTATATAACTTCAGTCATATTTTCTTGGGACAATTCTAATTTCCAAAACAGAAAGCATTGTGATGAAGGACAAATGTATTCAAGGTTCTACATCCTGAAGCCTGACTTTGCTCTTAGCATCAAGCACTTTACAATCACTCATTATCCTGATTTTGGTTATCATCATCATTGTCCTTTTATTATTATCATCATCATTATTATTTCTATCTTCAATCAGAAAAAAAATGTCATCTCATCTACATGGAAGATTTCTAATACTGGGCTACTATTGTACCTCTATGCTGCTCTCCATGTTACCTCATCGAATTTCTAAATTAATTTTCATCATCAAAAGCTATAGGCAGCAAGGTTAAAGACAGAAACATGTTTTGCAAGCTTCAGAAAGATGAGTACTAAAATTAAAATCAATATTTTGTCAGGATCTCCTGGAAAAAAAGTTTTTGAAAGGGGAAATAATTCCTTTTTATTATAGGCTGATACAGTATGGATCTCTGATTTCAGAACATTTAGGAAAAACCTTTGAAATGGGCATATTAGCTAGGGATACACAATCTATTAACCCATTCCCTACGGGAAGTCTATGGAGATTTCTGAATTCGGTATGGAATGGGTTAAGTGTAATTGATTACAGGTGGAACTTAAACATAATAATGTACTTTGTATGATAGGACAAACTTAAAATTTTGATTTAAATCTAATCCAACTGTTTCACAATGGTGCAATAAGCTGCACACATCAGAGAAAAACTGAGTTCTTGAATGTCATGCGATGGATATTCAGATAAATACTGGCAAGACTCTTGAAACTAAATGTAGTAATTTGATATGTTATGCCCTGAGGAGCTAACTGGGGCTGAATAGAAAATCATTCTACTGGGGCTGAATAGAAAATCAGTTGTCAAATAAAGGGAAGTATGGTATACAAAACCCTGTTAGAAGTTGAAAGGTCTAAATGTTAACAGTGTAATAACAGGATTTGTGAGTTGTTAAAGTGGCACCACATGACCCTCATGTGCTGCCCTCAGAATAAGCTATTCTACTTGGACTGAATTGAAACCGTTCGTCAAAATGAAGGGACTAAGGGTTGTTCTACAAGTGCTGTTAAATGTTGAAAGGTCTACATCGATGTTAACGATGTACCTGAAAAAATTGTGAGTTGTTAAATTGGAGCCTCGGAATGAGCTGTTCTTCTGGGATTGAATAGTAACCATTTGTCACAATGAAGAGAAAATATAACGAAGGGTGTATTACAAGTGCTGTTAAAAGGTATGGCTTAAATGCTATTGGTGTTTCACAACATGATTCACGATTCGTTGAATTGGCAACAAATGACTTTCATGTTTTGTGTGTGTGGGGGGTGGGGGAGGGGATGCCATACACTATTACATCCAATCATGCACAATGACCACACGTTCTAGTATGGTGAATCTTGTTTGAATGAAATAGTAATCAGTGTTATAAGGACATTTAATTCTCTGTAAGGACTGGCGCATTTCTGTGATAAATTATTCTCATCAATCTGGAATGCAAATGCATAATTAGGTCTCATGTAGTTCTCTTTTATCTCCAGTCTTTGAAATAATGCACAAAATGGGCTAATTATGCATTTGCCATGCATCATCCAAGGTTGTACATAGTATCTGAGATCATGCACTCTCCATGTTATAATACAGCACATCAGATGGAGAAGGGAAAGAAGTGACTACAAGATGTGAAGAACTATACTAATAGTAGTATTTCATGGTGGACAGTCCGGCTGTTAGCGGGTGAATCCCAGTTGTTATTGCATTCATTCATTCCACTTTGGTTTGGAAAAAAAAAATTCAAAGGCTGTTGTTACCTGTACCGTTTCCAAGATTCCCAGGCATTTTCACTGTTGGAAAATAGAAATTAGCGAGGGTTAATTTGCTGTAAGCCAGTCCTAGAGGTGAGGTTGAAGTGTTTCAGCTGGGATCAAATCTGACATTGCATACTTTAGTGGAAAACAAGACTTGTCATTGGGCATTCAGATCTCTGGCAGCAGCCAAGCTCAGAAATATTTCATGCATGCTGGTTTTGATTACCGTTGATACTTTGATATGATCCATCTATTCTCCCTTCTCTCCATCTCTCTCTCTACCCCTCTCTTGCTCACTTCATTTTTCCTTCTTTTTTAAAGCTGTATAGTTCCTTCCGACACAATGTTATCGTTTCCTTCTGATTCTGTGAAGATATCTCATCTTCAAAGCCTTGTCTTGTCAGAAAACATTCATTTCTATGCTTTATTTATGTTTTCTCCTCTCCATCGCACTCTACTTTTGACTGCTCTCCTCTTTTATTCTGCATTCTATGTTATCTAAGAATTATCTCCCCTCATCTTACTCTCTCTCTCTCTATCTATCTATCTATCTATCTGTCTATCTCTCTAATCCACTTTGAATCCACGCATATGAAACATGTAATTTCCAGGTATTCCAAACATTCATTAAGCAGTTATTACATGAGGTACACCTAGAGGCCTGTTTTCTGTCGCAGGGAAATCAGGCGATGACACATCTAATGGAGACATACTTGGTGGTAAGCTGATGTTACCTCCTGCCCCCCTGTCACTTTTCCAAACATACATACACTCATGACAGGGTCGTATTATCGCCCACACTCAAAACATCTACTTGGTGGAGGCGAAGCATAGAAAAAGAGGGAGAGAAAACAGAATATACCATAATACAGAGATGGAGTAGACTGTGAGAAATATGGCAGAGAGAAGGAGGTAGAGAAAGAGACACAGGCAGGGAAGAGGTAGAAAAGCTGATGAGGGATAATGCCTAGTGAGCATGATAAACACATTACAGATGGAGAGAGAGAGAGTGAAACGAGAGATATAGGGAGAGATAACATACATTGTAGGGTAAGAGAGATAGAGAGATATGAAGAGATAATATCTAAAGGGTGAGATGGAGAGACAGAAAGAGATGAAGAGATAATATATGGTGAGAGTGTCTATAGAAAGAGATGGAGATATAACATAGGGTGAGAGAAGAGAGATATGAAGATAACATAGGGTGAGAGAAGAAAGATATGAAGATATAACATAGGGTGAGAGAGAGATAGAAAGGGATGAATATATAACATAGGGTGAGAAAGAGATAGAAAGAGATGAAGATATAACATAGGGAGAGAGAGAGAGAACAGGGGAATAGTGCACAAACAGAGATATAACAGAGGGAAAGGGAGGGAGGGAGAGAGGGAGAGAGCAGAAGAAGAAAGAACAACGAGACAGCAAAGGGAGGGAGGGTTGACAAAGAGAGAAAAAAAGAGACATAGACAGAAAGTATGGAGAGGGAGAGAGAAAGAGAGAACAAGGAAGGGGAGAGGAATAACAGAGAGGATAACAGAGGGGCTGAGAGTAAAAGAAAAAGGGAGAGGCAGAAAGATGAAAGGATGGAATATATAAGGAGAGATAGGGAGAGAAGAGGTAGGAAGAAGTCAGAGCTCGAGAGACCTTGTTCCGTTCTCCACTGCACGTCTAGTGATTTAATATCTTCTCTTGATCATGGTGGCGTGACCCTCCCAGCTCAACGTGCGCCCCCGGGGAGGCTTGTCCCGCCAATATTCATACTCCGATGGCTAAAAAGGCCGCCGCAGCACAAACAGACGCACACATGGAAACCATGGAGCGTGCAAAAAGCCCAGATATGTTTACAAGTCACACAGACAGAACTACAGCACATCAAGCAAAGCAGTGACTTTGACACACACTGGCAAGCATCGTTTTTGTTTTGCTTCACAAGCAGATTGCCCAGAAAATGAAGCATAAATTGAGAAAGAGAGAAAAGAAATATAAAGCTGACAATATTTTCTAATATCTACTTTCAGTCTTTCCCATTTATAGATAACATAACAAGGAAGAGAGAGGTTGGGTAAGTGATCAGAAAATGCAGAAAAATCTGCAAATTTCATGAAAACAGTAATAGATGAAGAGTCAGATGGAATATACAAAAGTGTAAGGATATCATCCCAAACTACCCAATGGTCAAACTATGCACGGACTACACACTGAAGAGGTGAACATATGAACACAAAATATAGTTTTACACACAAACATTAAAAAAGACAAACACACACTTAGACAGATAGAAGTATGTCATTGAATATCTTTGTCAATGAACATCTTTGTCAAGCTAAGCAGAGATGGGGGAGAGGCAAATTAAGGTGACAGCTGGGTCCAAGAGAAAGATGTAAGAAAAGAACGTAGAGGGAGGGAACTTTGGAGTATGGTTTCAAAAACTAATATATCTACGAGACACACAAACCTGGCAGCTTTGGAGCAGATGCAGCGGGATGGTGCCCCCCCCCCCCACCCCCCCCCCCCGTCTCCCCAGGCAATAGAAGATGGTGAGGCAGAATGAGAGATAGAAATTGTGGGGGGGGGGGGGGGGGGGGGGGGGGAGGGAGGAAAGAAGGCAAAGAGACAGAGAAGTAGAGAGAGAAATACACAGATATTGACAGTGTAGACAGACAGAGGTTTCCTTAACAGTTGGGAAGCCAGACAAAGACAAGGCATTATGGCCTGTGGCGCAACGAATATTCTGTACATATAACCCCAAATGGGTCGCATACTAATTATCTACGAGTGCACTTCGCGTACGCACAAGTCATGGCATGCATTAGACATTGTACGATATCCTTTCCGACGCTGGATTCCGTCTAAAGCTGTTGATGTGGCTCCACTACAGCTGCTGCCAATAAAATAAATTAGTTGTCATCTTGCATTTAGTGCAACGAGGACAAACTTGCTCCCTCAGCCATGCATTTAGAAGCCCCTTATCTAGAAAATTAGCTCACAGGGAGAGGATACACATTTTGTGTTATGGAAAAAAGCACTCTCTAAAGAAAACAGAAAAGAGTGAATTTTGGGTGAAAATTTTAGAGTGAGTGCATTTCATGAAATGTTCCACTCTTGAAGGAGTGAAGAACAGAAAAGAGTGAATTTTGTCCGACAACTTGTGAAAATTTGCTTCAGCCAATCAGAAGAGTCAGTACCTCAGACGAGATAACTGCTTCATGAAATGCCCCCCATGAGTGATCCCTGAGGTCACTCTAAAATGAGTGAAAATGAACATTTTCACTCAAAATTCACTCCAATTTCACTCTAAATTCACCTTTTTCCGTTATTCACTCCTTCAAAAGTGAATATTTTCCCTCGATTTTTTTTTTTCATAGAGAGAGTAATACAGGAAGAAGCTGGCATTTGTATTCACTGTCCTAGCACATGATACTGGGTGATGATACAAGTAGCAAAGGGATAAAACGACAAGAAATGGCATGTCTGTTAAATAGCACTGATTTGTTTTAACTTCATCTATGTTTGAATTGCAAAGATTGCTGAGTGCATCTTCGTGCCATGAATGCTACATTTTTTTTTTCTCTCTCTCTTCTGCTTTTAGATGGATACAATGCAGAGCTAACAAGCGAATAAACTGATTCATACCGGTACTCACAACATGTGAAATCTGTCAGGTACAGGTAAACACCCTGCATGTACAAGACTCTCCTGTTGAGAACAGCATGATATGTCTTGGGGTACCATCTTATTCATTTTATTACTAGCCACTCAGACTGATTTAGCGCTAAACTTTGTGGCAGTATGTAAAAATGTCTGCCACAATGTGCTCAGATATCACGAGTAACCTTGACTTCTGGATTTGTATTTGTTTTGTAAAGTGGGCCTCGTCTCTGTCTTGTTTAGCCCATGAGGGCGGGCTAATTTTGCTACAACACACATTTCCCATAGACACTTGCCCGAGTATACTCGGGACTCAACGGCTCAACGGCTTAAAGGACAAGTTCACCCTTCTAAACATGCGAATTGAGAGAATTGCAGCAATATTAGAATCAAACAAATCAGTGCGGGTTTGAGGGAAATCAGACAATCACCTCAAAAGTTATGAATTTTTAAAGTTTCTGCGCAGTCACTGCTGGATGAGAAGACTACTACAATTTATGATGTCACATACATAGAATGATATTAGAAAAAAAAAGAGAATTTCACAGAAATTCACTTTTCAAAAAAGTACATATTATTCCCTAGACTAGTCATTGACATATGTTAAGGATAATCCCCCTGCCTTCAGAAAGAGGCAAGTCACATGCTCTTTTATTATGCAAGAAAAGTGAAAATATGTTGAATTTTCTTTATAATTTCTTTATATCGCTGTACACATGTGACATTACAAACTGTTGCAGTCTTCCCATCCAGTGATGGCGGCACTGAAACTTTAAAAATGCATAACTTTTGAATGGATTGTCTGATTTTCCTCAAATTTTCACTGATGTGTTCTAATGATATCATACACTCTCTCAATTCACATGTATATGAATGTGAACTGTTAACTGAAATTCAGAAACACCCCTTTATAAGGCTTCCTAACCATTCAATCTTAACCCATTGAGGACGAGTCCCGAGCATACTCGGGAAAGTGTCTATAGGAAATGCGTGTTGTAGCAAAATCAGCCTGTCCTCAACGGATTAATACTAACTCTAGGTCGTACCAAACATCTGGCATGTGACGAACTTCGGATTGAAAGTCGTCCTTGTTCCACACCTCTTGCGAATTCTTTAGCTCAGAAAAAAATTGTGCTAAAGGCATCTTCGAGAATTAAAGAAAAAATACCTCTCAAATATAAATTGCTTGTTGATTGAGCACAAAAATAACTGTATGTACAATACAGGAAACGGATGGGTTGAAAAGAAGAAGATGAATGCAGTGTATTGTAGCCTAAACTGGACTTCCTTTTAAGCATGTTGATGTGCAAAATTTTGTAATATTGAGGTATTAGTGGACAGCAGCTAGTCTAAAATTTACATTTGATCACGGCACAATTTGGTTTTAAAGCATGATTTTGAGTAATAGTGCATCAAGCATTTACACCGTGTACACACACACACACACAGACACACACACACATGTGCGCACAAGCAAATCTTTAGTAAGAACACTATCTAGGCACCTGTACGCATGTATTGACTGGGTGTTTGGGCTGAAGTCATTGTTGGGGTGGGTAACTGTAAAGCTGTTGGGAGCAAGGAGAGCATAGAATTTCATCAATTAAAGGGATCGTTTAGTTTTGGTTGAGACATAATTTCAGGTTTCAAACATTTTTTGGTGAGATACTGAGAAACCTCTAATGAAATAGGAAAGAGCATGTAATTCTATGAGGAATTCAACGTTTATTTGATGAAAATTGGTTTTGAAATGGCTGAGATATCCAAACAGAGCGATTCTAATAAAATGTGAGACCCATCTTTCATTATGATTGCCTTGTTTTACTTTGTTTTTGGATGTTTCAGTCATTCCAAACCCGATTTTCATCAAATAAACTTTGAATTCCTCTTAAAATGTTATGCTCTGTAGTATTTCATAAGTGTCTTCTTGGTATTCCATGAGGAATTCAACTGTTTATTTGATGAAAATTGGTTTTGAAATGGCTGAGATATCCAAAACAGAGCGATTCTAATAAAATGTGAGACCCACCTTTCATTATGATCGCTTTGTTTTACTTTGTTTTTGGATGTTTCAGTCATTCCAAACCTGATTTTCATCAAATAAACTTTGAATTCCTCTTAAAATGTTATGCTCTGTACTATTTCATAAGTGTCTTCTTGGTATCTCGCAAAAAGTTAAAAGCTATATTCTTATCTCCACCAATACTGTACCATCCCTTTAAAGCATCATATTATGCACAACAAAACAGTTTAAAAAGCAGCAGTTTGCTTTTCACCAGGTCATCATTTGTTCACTGCTTGCCTCTTGCGGACTTGCTTTTACTGTTAGTTGAAAACTGAACATACATTATAAAACATGAAACAAGAAAGCGGCATGAAATTTGCGTTCCTGTCACAGGGATGGACAATTTGGTAGTATTTCACTGCTTGTACAAGAATTCAAGTACCACCTTCACATTTTTGTTCTAGAGTATTGCAGCACACCTTCATATGTTGCTTCTATCAGGAGTCCTCACTCTTTCTCCTCACATTTTTTTTTTCGTAATCAACTTTATACCAACTAAAGAAATGACAAATTGATTCAAAGAAATGTGACACAAAACTAGAAAGAAGAAAATGACATAAAAATGTGATTCATACTGCAGATAAAAAGGAAAGTTCTTCTTATTGAATTACTTGGTCTGGGTAAGTCTGCGTTACTTGTATCAGGCACTTCATCTTCCCTTCAAACGGAAAAAACTAGCCTGTTCAACTCCAGACTGTTTTGACGCTTAGATTAAAGCAAGATATGGTGACAGTTTATCATGAAAGTTGATTATAATTATCATGATATAATTTGCATGGAGTAAGGTCTGCGTCAATGTACATTGGTGAAGAACAAAATAGAACTAACCATGAAATTTTGCAACAATAAAAAAATACAGTTCCAAACAAATACGTTGAGAAAATAATATGCACCCCAATCTTTTAAAGAACTTCATTATTGTACTAATCCTGCAAGCGACAACTCGATGACAACTTTCTTTTTTTAACGCATCAGGATATGAACATCTGCTGGTACTGTAAAGTACTTGACCGCTCCTAGTCAGCCGACAAATGATACTAGAAATAAAATCTTCTGAGTTGTGCTGCAAGCGGTGATTCAGTTTGAAGAGGCAACTTCAAGGACTGGATGTGGCACAGTAGCCGTATATCACCGGAGTCACTCTTTTGTTTTTTCATAATAAATGTCAGTATCCCATTCACAGACTTTCTCACATGTGTTATATCTTTACACACAAAGTAAATTCACACATACAGACACAGACACACAATACAACCCCCCCACACACACACACACACACAAGAAGTAAATGACAAGGAAAATCTTACTTGAGTATGATTTACGAACATCCAAACCAAAAGTAAATGCTGTGCTGTGAATATCAGTTTATACCAGGAAACAATGGCTATGTTCTGCATATATATTTTTTTCCATTATTAAAATCTGGCACTGTCATTATCATTAACATTATAATTTGTCACCGTAGTAGTAGAAGTGGTATCACTAATAAACTTTAAAGTCAGTTTTACTAAATAAAATCTAACTACATGAGACAGCAAGAAGTGATTGTAGATTCATTCACTTCTCAGTCGATTTTTAGTATTCTTCTTTGATTATTCCTAAAAAACAATCACAAATGATTAAATTACTGTACATAAATTTGTGATTGACGTAACAGTCTATGGGTTTGACTATAATTTATATACCAGCTCCATTTGAGAGTCATTGTAGCCAAGTGAAGTTTGGGAAACCATTTTCAAAAAGTGCAAATTACTGACCGGCTTAAATACAAGCACAAACTTGCACAAGGATGACATACATTGCATTTTGAAGGACTTGGTAATGAACAGAAGAACTAGCATTAAAATAAATGATTGGAATCTAGATATACATTTGGTAGTTGTTGAGGGTCTAACTCGGTGATATCAAAATAGACAAGAATCCTGAAAGTCACCCAGTACAATTCTATAGGAGGCAGGTTCATAATGTACTAGCTCCTGATTTTCCTTTCATTCAATTGCTTGGCCTTCAATATGCATGAAGTAACAAAATGAGGGCAACCTGCAGACTTCTTTGACAGTGGGATGCAATACAAATCCATTGCATACATGGTAACAAGGAGACTGGTGCTCATGAATTAAAAAAGAATAACAACTACATAACCCTTCCTTCCTTCCTACTGCCAGCTATTGACATGACTCGGATAGCTTTCTTCCACTTGTGTGGCTTGATTTTAAATAACTTGTAAATGAACTGAGAGCCTTGAGATTACACCGCATGCCCCTGTATCAAAGTTATTACTGCTCTCGAAGTATAACACTTAGGATCGCTTGTTAATAATGTTATGTCCTAGAATATCACGTTCAACATTGAGTCCCTAATTGCAGGAATGCGCTTTAATCGCCTCCGGTACATTGAGCAATTCATAGGAGCATGAGGAGGTTCGTAAATAGATAAACATCTACAAGTACTATCGCTCTTCAATGCCGCAATAGACATTTACTCTGTACTTTTAGAATTGGAGCGTCTCTGTCATGTCAGGGAAAAAGAGAAGAGAGAGAGAGGGAGAGAGAGGATAGGGAACATAGCAGGAAATATAAGGTGTGCGATTTACTCGGTTTCAATGAAAGGTCACTGCTAGATAAGTGGCTTGCCTCATGATTAAATGTGGGCAGCTATTCAATAAAATGTCCCTTAAATACCACTGCAAGAGGAGCATTAACTGAAGACCTGGCAGTTTTATTTATTTTTCTTTTCTTTTCTTCGCCCCAGCGAAGGCACAATAATGGGTGTCCTCCATGCCTTCACATCAGCGGCATAGAATACCAAGATTGAACCGCAGGAGGGTTGCACACATTCAATTTGAATCCCTCCTCCCCCCCCCCCCACTCTCTCCACGAAATCAGATGAGTTCCTTTCCTCGCGTGAGAATGAATGAAGAGAGGGAAAGGGGAGAGAGAGTCAAAAGAGAGGACATGAGCAGGTTGAGTTTTCACTTCATTTCCTGACTTCAGTATGTGCAGTTTGGATCCATTTTCTCATGCTACACAGCAGTACTTCGGGAGGTTTCCACCTGTCTTTCACTTTTAACGTAAAATTCCATCCGATCTTCAAGTTCAACTTCAAAAGGAAATATAATATATAAATGGGATGGTAAATGTTTCATGAATGTCAGATATGAAATATGAAAGTCATGGTGCCTGAAAGTTTAATGTGTTTTCATGAAAGAGCGGGATATCATATCAAACTGGTCAGAATTGCTTTACCTTATGCAAAATGTGATGAGGTGATGTGGCGATATAATTTGACCGTCTCAAAACTCTCATCACCCTGAATTCATCATTTGAAATACATTTTTTATATCAAATGTACAAAGAAAAAAAATCATGAACTATCCCCATCAACAACAAAAAAATCGAGGTATGTAATACTGTACAAGTGATAACACTTGAAAGCAAACAGGCTGAACTTGTTAATAATCTATGATCTATTAAAAACATGTTTATTTCACAAAACCTCTTGAGTGCAATCCAGTGGGAGAACCATGAGACAATGACAATCCTGATTGATATCATTTTCATATTAATTCAATATATGAGTGACCAAATAATACTTTTGTGGAAACATGTGAAACTTAGGCAGACCATTATAAACTGTCTTCATATTTCATGTCCAAGTTCAATGATTTTACAGGTATTGTTTACCACTGGAAGTAGTGATTTAAAAATTGTCCAAGTTTTCACATTTGATGCATGCAATTTGTATTTGTAGGTCATTTGTATCAGGGAGGTTGTATCACAAAACATCCTACCATATAAAGATTTTGCAATAAAGCCTAAAATATATTTAAGGAGATATCACTATTTTCAAACCATTACTGCAGATGGTTTATTAGCTAGAAACAATCTTATTATAACTATTGTACGTAGTTATATCTAATAATACTTTAAGTAACATCGATTATACTGATTAACATATTTACATTGGTTTTTTTTTATCTCGAACTCACACTTTAGAACTACTTTAGGTACTACAGCTGGGTATTTGTTTCATATGCAAATGGTAAATAATGCCTTTAAGTTTGTTATTTATGTTTGAAGATGGCGCTGGAGTAGAATTGCACTTTAAACACAGCTAAACACATACTTACAACAAGAGAGATATCCGTATTATATCATAGCTCTTTCATTTTGTTGCTTCTTTTTTTTTGGGGGGGGGGGAGGGAGTTGACAATGAGGGCAGTACATGTGTGTTTGCATACATCATGGTCCTCCTGCTTCCCTTTCCCCAAGATAAGAAAAAAAATTACGATATGTGTCATCATGGATTGAGCAAATGGGCCTCCTCACAGTTGAGCTTATCTCTGAGAAGGCAAGGGTTAAAGTAGACACGTAACTGCAATGACTCACACTGACTTCCTTAAGCCTCTTCCTGTCCCAGCCCGCGGGGGCAGCACTCACCTGGGAGACTTCGGCTTCACCAAGCAGAGGGACGACGGGCGTCCATTGAAAAAAAGGAAACCGCACCGTTGGCTTGTGATTTCACTACAGGTTCTACTGCATGAGGGTGGCAGGTCTCTTTCGTGCTACATTAGCCATCAATTGTTGTATGACTGGCATGAGATTCTGTGCGACTTATGACATTTGACAAGTTTACCACTGCAGGCATGCTATGTTAAACTCACATTGATCTAGAACATAAACTCTGATTTCTGCTTTTTCTTCCATTAAAGCATCAAAGTTCTCATCGAGTTTATACCTCGGATAAAGAAGTGATTGAGGGAGCTACATACAGGATAATGAGCTTTTCTCCTTTCCCAAACCACTCACCAGTGATAATGAAATACTTAGACTGCAAAATGTTTCTTTTCAAGTCCAGATTCTCAATAATAGCAACATTGTTCCAACAGCAAACATGGTTTTTATGTCAACAGAAAAAAAACCCATCTGCTTGAATGTTGATTCTAGCAGTTTCCTTCCCATTTCATCAAACGGAAAAGAGATCTACTATTTGTCATTTACACGTCCTCATACACCGATACAAATTTTGTAGAGCTATCTTCTTCAGGGTTACAGTATGTAGAATCGTAGTATCAAATGGTGTGACTACATTTGTATGACATCAATGCCATGTGATATTATAGCAGCGTGATACAATTAACATCAATGATCCTATTTTGTCATGAGACTCCCAAGGGGGGGGGGGGGGGGGTTGAGGGATATTAAAGGCTTAGAGAATGGGGGTAAACGACCTTGATAGGTGGTTATAATCTGTTGCAAACCATTCAGGAACGCTTTATGCACCTTGTAGCGGAGTTATACAACACAGTTGAGGTAGCATATTGGGAGATCAGAGAGATGATCAAATGGTTTGCATGTAAATATGGATACATTTCAAAATGCATGAAATTTCCTTGAGGAATTATCCAGATACTACTGTAAAAGGATGCGCATGGATGAATTAAAGATAAGAGGATATTCATGGAAGCCCATCTTTAAGGTTTATCATGGCCTTCCGTTTGTTGATGTCTTGCCAACAAAACAAGACAGGCACGTCTTCATACTTAGTCTGTCAAAAATCAGATTTGGTTCAAGATTCAAGAGATTCAAGATTCAAATTTATTTTCACCTCCATCATGGTTGCCATAGTACGAGTCTTCCTGAACATCCAATTTGTTGATGACAATTTGAAATTCTTTGAAATTATAACTTGTTGATGACAATTTGATGACAAATTATAATTTGTTGATGACAGTTTGATGACAATTTGAAATTCTTGGAGCATACTCTCCTCATACACCCTACATTGGCACCGATGAGAAGAGAATGACTTTGATATGATTGGCACTCGGGAATGGCAGGTGGGTTTTAAATGTTTTAGAAATGCTATAACTTCCTTCTTTTTTTTTTTACATAGTTCCTAAGCAGGATTGACATGAATTAAGATGGTAAAGAAGATGAGACGCAGACAGGAAATGAAGTATACAATGTATCAAGACTTGAACTTAGACTACCATTAGTTTATGCTGAATTCTACTGGCCTCCATCTGGAGCACATTGCACTGAACAAATGCATTAATGAAAATGTAAGGAAGAAACAAATTATAGAAGAAGTAAAAGGCCTCTGCTGATTTTTCAGATCTATCCACTGATATGCAGGTAAAGCTCAGCGAACCAACAGGAAATTATTCATTTTCTTAAGGCTGCAGTATTGTAATAAATTAAACACTCAGACACTTCTGATTAGTATACTTTGAAAAGTGGGTGCAATTTATTTAAATTAAAATTCCAAATTCAAATGAGATTTTATTTCCAATAGCACATTTTTGTTGATACAAGTTTAAGGAGAAAAAAATTTCAGTGTGTAGTGACCAATGCCATGGTGGGTAGAAAAGTTGTTCTGAAGCATGGGTTTGTTTTTGTTTGTTTGTTTGTTTTACACTTGTGCTGTAGCAGAGATAATTTGTCTCTTGAGTTTACATGGCCTAAACTAAATTCACATGAGATATCAAGGATCGTTCAAGCTATGTGTAGAAAATGCACTTCCCATACACCTAAGTTTATGATATCAAATTCTGAATAATTTTCTGGAATGAAAAAGGAAAATGTTTGGTCTGTAAAATTGTTTCTGTCTCTGCATGGTCCATATAATATGACAATTCATGCCATCGCTTTCCTTGCACTTGACTATCTTTTGACAAGTCCATCCGTGGGGCTCTGACTATGTGTATAGGGTGCTTAAAGGTCAACAAATGTCTGCTTCATAAGCAACAATGTGTGCAAATCAAGAAACCTGGCAAAGCGCTGTACGCCTTGCGCCGACAAGACTAAACAAATCTGGAGAAGCCGATCGCCTGCAGGAAAGAGTGACGGTTGCTCGCATCATTTGGTGCGATGCGAGAGCGGGGGAAGACGAAAATCCCCCCTCCCCTCTCCCCATAAGCCTCCCAGGCACATGATGAAAATGAATGCGGGCAAAGCATCCACTCAGACAATCAAGACATCGCAGGAGGTGAACGAACAGCGGAGAAGAACAGTACCAGCAAAACTTTGCATACTGAGACTTCATTGCCATCCTGCTATGCACTATGTCCAACCATGAAGCTCCACGGTCCAGCCAAGGAGCTCCAACTACCGGTATAAGCCATGGCGCAGGTGCGAAGTGGTCCTTCGATACAGCTCAGACTAACCAGCAGAAAGAGGAGGGGGAAGCTAAAATTACCAACGGTGCAACATATCGATATCTCCCAGCTGCAGCACATGAGGAACATTGATTGTGCTTTTTATGTCTCTGGCCAGCTACAGACAGAGTTACATAATCTAATTAGGTTTAATGGATGTTCCTTAAATAGAGAGCGAGGGGAAACAGACATGAACTGCTGGGGGGGGGGGAATAGTTATAGGATCCTGTTATTAGAATATGATGAATATGCAATGACACAATCGTGATAGCAATGTATACAATCTTGATAGCAATGTACACAATCGCGAAAGCAATGTTCAGAGGTCTAAAAGGAGGATGTTGCTATGAAAACATCACACAGGAAACAAAGGATTCACGGTCTGGAGTAAAAAGGAAACAGTGCTGAGAACATGATTACATATCATTACTTTATACAGTTATACGCTATCCACGTCTAATTGAAAAATAAAGCATGTTTTTTCTTTTGAAAGACAAAAAGCACACTTCCTCAAAACAGTGAATAATGATACAATGTAGCCTCCAATTCAAATCTTCTTTGTTGTATTAACCCGTTAAGGACGGGCTAATTTTGCTACAAGACGCATTTCTCATAGACACCTGCCCAAGTATACTTGGGATTCGTCTTTAACGGGTTTAGCCCTGCATCTTTCCATGAAATCACGTTTGACCTTGCAAAAACTGCTGCAAAATGCAAGCCGAATGCATAATACTTGCAGCGAAATTCAAGACATTGATCAGACAGAGTGAGACTGCGTAAGGAAGACTAAAGGTATTTCGCACTCCTCTTCTCTCCTCTGCACATCATGATTGAAGTGAGTGCATTGCTACCACCCAATACATTATGAATGCATGGATTGGATGATGAGTGACAACAGTACATCCATATGATGATTCAGTCTTTGAGTTTTTGCTCTACACTTCACATCATCCCCTCCTCAGGCAGCTCAGTTTGAGAGCTTGCTTTTAAAAATCTGCCATTGCAAGACGCACTATTCTATTCTAAGAAGGATTCTATGTTAAGAAGTAATTCTGAATCTCATGCCACTCTCACTTTTCTTTTCTATTCTTTTTTTCACCGCTAGGTGTATGGAAGACGTATGTAGTTTGCCAGCAAATTTACGGCCATGTACATCAACAGAATCTTTCAACAGAAACTTAAAATATGAAAGAGCATGCAATTTTATGAGGAATTCAATGTTTATTTGATAAAGATTGGTTTTGAAATGGCTGAGATATCCAAAAAAGAACGATCCTAATAAAGTGTGGGACCCACACTTTGTAACGATCGCTTTGTTTTACTTTGTTTTTGGATGTTTCAGTTATTCCAAACCCGATTTTCATCAAATAAACTTTGAATTCCTCTAAAAATGGTATGCTCTGTGCTATATTATAAGTGTTTTCTTGGTATCTTGCAAAAATTTGAAAGCCTATTTCTCATCTCAACCAAAACTGTACTATCCCTTTAAAGACATATTTATTCTTACTGTAATGTAACAATATTGGAGAGCTCTATATAAAGCGCCAAGAGCTGTTTTATTGATTATGTGGTAAATATAAGCACCAGTTTATTATTATTATCACTATCATTATTGTTATGAAAGACCATGTGGAAGAATTAATTCAACTTTTCATGACTCAAAACTTGTTGACAGAATGCCACATCATCTGGTTTTCTGAGGGTTTCTACGTAGATGGTGATACCAAAACAAAGATATTTTTACAAATCTCATTAATAGAAAGTGGCAGATTTATGAACATTATGCCAGAGTATCTGCTAGTGTTACAGAGTCTTGTGGTGGTGTTTATGGAGCTGCTTCAATGCAGCAGAAGAAACATATATTACAGGCCAAATTTGAAAGCACTTTTAAATTAAATTGATTTGCTTTTTACCTTTGACCCTCTAAAGGGAGCATTAAATGCTTATAATATAAAATCAAGCAACCACAGACTGAAGGCGTAAAGGTAGGGGATACCTTTTACAGACCTCCCAAAATGCAGCAAAACATTAAATATGAACCTCAGGGGACTTGCTTAGGCCACTGCTTAGAAATTTGGAAGTCAACAGTTATCTAAAATTTGAATAATGCACAAAACTCAACTACTCAGAGCTCTGTGTGTCAGCCACACTTAAGCCTTTTTGTTGCAGTCTCCTGTATTTGTTATCTATAAACACAAATCCAAAAGTACAAGAGCTGATGTAATAACATATAGAGTGTGTGGCAAGAATGTATATAGAAATGAGGCTTGCGTTGATGAACTTTCTTCACAAAATATACATGATGAACACACATGCAGTGCATGGGTCTGCAAAGCTAGCCTAGTAATGTACTGGAATTTACGGTGAGCCCCGAAAAAAATTCAATTCAAAATCTAACGGTCAAAAAAACGTACTAAATGTTACCTTCCACTTTCAATACTTTATGGGAGTTTCTAAAATGATACTCTCTTCAACATGCCACTGTATTTATACAACTCTTCATTTAAGGCATGCAAATGGGATTCCCTACCTTTAAAGTCCCCTCAAAAGACCCGGGCAATGAGGGAAAAAGGGCCTTGCCCAGGGGTGCAACCGCTGCAGCATTGGGATTCAAACCAGGGACCTCGTGATCGACAGTCCATTGTTTGATCCACTGAGCCTCAATATAACCCCTCGATATTAACCCGTTGAAGACGAGTCCAGAATATACTTGGGCAGGTGTGTATGGGAAATGCGCGTTGTAGCAAAATCAGACCGTTCTCACTGGGTAATAAAGCTATTAAACAGTTCCTATTCCAAATTCGTCATTGGGTCAAGTGGTCATATGAACTATTAAAGCATTTGAGTTTTTTGTACTTTGATTCAATTTTACAAGTCCATGTGAAGCAAGACTTGGTGGTCATTTGTGCAAGTACTGTGACTAAACCCTTTTGGAGAAAATTTTTGTAGCAATTGCTGTTTCTCTAAAAGTGAAGTAAGTAAGGTTTGAAAATGAAGTATAAACTTCTTGTGTTCAAATCTTTAAATGGAATATATATATATATATATATATATATATATAATATATATATATGATATATATATTCATTTATATATGCAAATTGGTTCATAGCATATGAAGAGAAGCCCTGATAACCATAATACTACAAATGTATGTACAGGTTTTCCTGCCTATGAGGGCAGTATTTAGTGTAATTATAGCACTTTACTTTTATGAGCCCTGACAGGACCTGAACATATCAATTCCCCATTCCTCATCATCCCATTGTTCCATGGTTCTCTGTCACTGTAGTGAAAGTTGTTTGATGTGCTTCCAGTTTCTTTGGTCAAATAAACAAGGATGACAATATCCTATAGATTCCTATATCTTATCTTTCTAGTATGACACATTATTGACAAACTGCAGACATCTCCATACAAATTCAGAACTGATACTAAAACCATCAAAAGTACTGTAGCACTAGCCATTAAATATTATGATGGGTTTAATATTCACTGAAATGTGATACATGAAAGGCCATCGATCCGCCAGTATTATTCTCTGTAGAAGCACAGACACAATTTACAACAGTTCGTCGTTGAGTGAGAATGATAAGGGCGTTAAGGTGCCTCGAACACTATCCCCCTATTCAGATGCATGCCATTTTATACCAAGACTCGATAACGAAACGACGTATAAAGAATCATCATATAGCCGACAGACCGTTCAGACACTAATTTCGACCTTTCTCGGAAACGTCGTATAGATGTGCACTTTCATACAGGCATGCTGTTATAGTCATGAGTGACAGCTATGGGGTCGCCTTTCATGCGCGCTCCCATTAAGCCCCGCCCCGTTATACCGTTCTATGGTCGCCATACGTTCAGACGCACACGGAATGCTGATTCGCTATCGAGTTCTAGTTGGAAACAATACTCTGACCATCGTTTCGCTATATGTCATTTCGTTATACGTCGTTTCGTTAGTCAGCGTTCAGACATATATATTCATCATAAAGCTATACCGTTTTGGTATAGCTATACCGTTCTAGTATAATTTTTTTTTTTGTCTGAATGTCTGTGTATGTCTTTCCTGACAAATTAATGCCCTTATTATTCTCAACCGACAGTTTCTAGATTTATATAGATGCATGACAGCTTCTCAGGTGTCTTCAGCTTCTTCTGTGAGTGTGTGTAGGTGAATGTGTGTGTATCCTACAATCCTATTGGACAATGACTGAGAGTAATGAGATGCTATCTTACTGTGTCACATGACAACTCACTATTAAAGGGATGGTACAGTATTAGTGGAGATGAGAATTGGGCTTTTAACTTTTTGCGAGAAACCAAGAAAACACTGAAATAGTACAGAGCATACCATTTTAACCCACTGAGGACGGTTTGATTTTGCTACAACACGCATTTCCCATAGACGCTTGCCCGAGTATACTCGGGACTTGTCCTCAACAGGTTAAGAGGAATTCAGTTTATTTGATGAAAATCAGGTTTGGAATGACTAAAACATCCAAAAACAAAGTAAAACAAAGCGATCATAATAAAAGGTGGGTCCCACACTTTATTAGAATCGCTCTGTTTTGGATATCTCAGCCATTTCAAAACCATTTTTCATCAAATAAATGTTGAATTCCTCAAGGAATTACATGCTCTTTCATATTTCATAAGAGGTTTCTCATTATCTCACACAAAAAAATGTTAGAAACCTGAAATTAGGTCTCAACTAAAACTATACAATCCCTTTAAAAGCTGTTCCATTTATCCAGAAGATGTACAATATCCATCAGTTTGATTTCTACCTCCACCAGTAGGTGAAACCTACAACCAGCGGAGGTTATGTTTTCAGTTCCATATGTTTGCTTGGCTGTCCATTGTGTCTGTCTTTGTGCAACATTCTGCACAATGTAGATCAGGCAAATTTGCAGTCTTTCTACAAATTTCATTTTTTCTTTTGCAAACAATATCATGCAGACTTAATTAAGATGGAAGCAAGCCTGTGGGCTAGCCACAAAGTTGGTATGGTTATGCATCAGTGGACCAATGTGGTTGTTACACAAATGATAAAAGCTATAGAGTAGTGAGAACTGCTAAATCTTCCCAAACTTGACCTTGATTCTACGTCATCAAAATTCTACAATGCATGAATAAATTTGATCCACTTCTTTTTTCTTTCCTTATCCCCTCTCTTGTGTCTTAAATAAAGATAGATAGAACATGGTAGGGATGAAAAAGAGGGTGTTTTCACTGAACTCAAACAAAAAGGACAAAACTAAGCTAGCCCTCATTGGTAAAGCATTTTCTTTGCTGTTATTACCTCCGCCAAGGGAGGAGGTTATGTTTTCGTTACCGTTGGTTTGTTTGTTTGTTCGTTAGTTAGTTAGTAGTAATAGTTAGTTAGTTAGTTTGTCTGTGTGCAAAATAACTCAAAAAGTAGTTAACGGATTGGGATGAAACTTGCAGGAAAGTTTGAAAATGACACAAGTAACAAACGATTAACTTTTGGTAGTGATCCAAAAATTTTGGGGGAATTTATGAAGGATTTTTGATATTTTGGCAGGTAGGGTCAATGAACTTGGAGTTCAGGCTGGCATATTTGAGGTTTGCATGCGCGCACTAAAGTGCGTGCTCTAGTTTCTGCTAGGGCGAGGTGCGCTGTGCAGCTGTGGGTTTATGACGTAACAAAGGCTTCTATATTGGGAAATCGGGCGACTTTCAGCACACAATGCTATAAATACGTATGGGTGGAAATCACTGATATCTCTATGGAAGAATAAGATCAGTGGTGGAAATGAGCTGCATGCTTGCATGGCGGAGGTCTGCGCTCTCAGAGTGCTTTTCTAGTTCTTTATAGAACAAAACCCAGCCACATGACCAAGACAACGGTCAATTGCATGTCTCATACAGTTTTAGGTTACAGCTCTCTAGAATCATCTGACCAAGAATCAAGTGCTTGGAGGAAGCTCATAATTGTACTAGTCTATGCACCCAATCACTCCACAAGGACACCCTCCTAAAATTTTGTTAAAACGCATTCATCTCTGGAAACGAAATACATACAAAATGGCAGACGTGGATACGCACAGATAAGACAATGTCTGGTATTGATGCATGATGCCGATAAATTGTACATCCCGTCTCAAAGCAACAAAACCTTGGCACCTAAATGTTTCCTTTCCTGCACAAGACTTGAAAAACAGTACAATTTACAAACAATAATGCAAAAAATTATAATTTTCTCAATGTTGCCGAGTGGGTACCTATGGACTCCACATCCTACTCAGACAGTGACCAATCTATTACAAGTATTTCACTATGTTACTTTTACCTGTTCAGTGAGTTCAAATCTAACCACGCAAGTGGGAGTGCGAGTTTCTAGCACCATGTTTCCCCTCGTCAAACTTTACCAGACATTATCAAAAACTTAATTGCAGCAATATCAAGGCTAGCAGTACAAGTACTGTAAAAGCAGAAATTTTTGCACCATTAAACTTTCTCCCTTGGCCAGGTGAAATGAATTTTGAATGTTTTTAATTTCGTGGACAATTAATTGTTATGACAATCCAGCCAGCACTTCTAACAGCTCATCAAGTCTGCAACGTAAGGCAGCACTTGAAAACATTATTAAAAAGGTATTAAATTGATTGGCATGAAGATATTACTGCAAGTTTTAATTTCACACTAGTTTCATGTCACACAAAATGTTCAAAAAGTTCCACATTGTGAGAATTGCCACTTTAACAGTACTGCTTGACTTTGTACTGGTTAGCATGACTACCTGGCAATCATTACACATACCTGCCAAGCTTAAAATTCAGTGAATCAAGAAATAAATGAGCAGAGATACTGCATAAAGAGGAATTTTCACCTATCTCCAAACATCACTACATAGGGTATTTACTAAAAGTTGGAAAAACAAAGTTGAATAAAAACTCTTCTTTCTTGGAAAAACAAAAGAATCACAATAAAAATGAGGAACAGCTGGCAGGTATGCCACCATGTATTTAATAGAACTTTGCAAATGTTTGTCTGCTTTCTGCTATGCAAGAGAGTTCTGACTCCATTCTCATTCACAAAACTTTGACAGTCTTGTCACAAAACTGAATGTTCCCTTTTCCTGGCAATGTACTGATGCCTCAGGCTGACAAAAATAGAATGAGGAACATCAATGTTACAGGTAATAACGACTGACTTTAATATGACTGCCCCATGCAGAGGAAATTGTGTGGGTGGGACAGACAAGCTTTTATCACACAGTACAAATCAGTGTATCAAACATCGTGTACAAGTACTGTATACACATAGCTGCGTCAACATCCACCAGCTATTTTGATGCAATATGGTATTAAAACATGCTTCTAAATTTGGCATTTTCCTGTCTATTAAAAGCACTAGTATGATAAAAATGGAGACATGTGATGGCTTATAATTTCCTTTATATTCAATACGAAAGTAACACATTTTTATAGTTTTTTTTTTACACTGCAATCCACACAAGGGGATTAATAACATAAATTCTACAAAGCACACCTCTCTCTATAATCTTTTAAAAAGTTTCTATTTGGTATCGAATGCATCTCATTTCTTTTTTCTTGCTCGGTTGAATTGCTTGAAGAATTTGGCATAATGTCGACTGGTTTTTACTCTGTACAGGCTAATCATTCATTTTATCTTTAATTTCTATGTATGAGATACACATGTACCTCATTCGTCATCAAAAAAAAAGGAGTAAATTATGCATATAAACTGATGAGTAAATTACAATGTAAATCAACCCAATTCATGCCATGATGTGCATTTTGGAGCTTGATTACCCTGTTGAGGACGGACTGATTTTTCTACAACGCACATTTCCTATAGACACTTGCCCGAGTATACTTGGGACTCGTCCTCAGCAGGTTTAAAACACAAAATTTTGATAATAATTATGTCTCCCTGGTACATTACCTACAGGTATCACCAGACAAAACTCAGTACTATCCTTGTGACAACTCTGAACCTACGAACTTGACTTCTTCCTTCCCCCCCACCCACCCTCACACACACACACACACACACACACACACATACACACACACAGACACACATACAATAGTCACCCATGAATCATGATTGTAGCCCCCTTGTAACAAGGAAACACTCCTGATAAAGTGTGAACACAAAGGCAGCTGAAGAGCCAAAGATAAGTGTGTCTACATCTGTCTACACAGCTGTCTTCTCAATTTACCATTTGTTGCGCACGTACTGTACACTTCATGCCTTTATATTCCTGTTATCCTTCTCTCTGCGGTGGAACTGTGATCTGTGTTTATAAGGTGGCAGACAGTATAACAGTAGTTCTCATGCCACCACAAGAACATTTACATGAGTTTCAAAGCATTTGAAGTTTTCTACGCTCACTTCTATTTGTCAGCACACATAAGAACTGAGAAGTATACTAACAACTGGAAGAAGATATATAGTATATTACAGTGAAAAAAGGTTATAATTATGTGATTAATGCCCTTGTGTGGACAGCTGATGAGTAAAGTAAAAAGAATTGCTATGTAGTATTGCTCCTATAGATAAGATAAATATCACACCAAAATGTTAATATGATATAGTATGATGTAAACAGTTCAACTAGAACAAACAGTTGCAGGAAGGGAGCAAAATCCTAAAGCAGTCTGCCCGGGATACCTGATTTCTATGATTTTTTCTCCTCCAATCTTTTAATAGCACAGACAAAGAGGCAAGCAACCATGACGTTCAATTAAACTTGTAGCCATCACTCGCAAGAGAAAGAATCTTATGGCAAAGTGCCTGAGCCAAGTCAACCATGCTTGACCAAAAGGCAATCAAAGGTAAATTTCGCTTTGATACTTGAATCTAACCCTTGTATGACTGACTTCTAAAATAAGTATTGAGCGTACAATGACAGAGAGAGAGAGAGGATTACCGGGAAATTAGGGTAAAGAAGTCAAGGATGTTGAGTTGCAATCCTTTAAAATCTTCTTTTATTGTAGCCTTTATGGGATGTTAACATGCATAATGGGACATTAAAACCCCATCTGCAACTACCCTTGCAACAGTTACGGGTCAAGAAGATCCCATTCGGGGGCAAATCTTTGTTGTGGAATATAAAGGGTGAATTTCAGTCAGGAACTTGTTTGCAAACTGTGAATGCCAAGGAAGCAAAGACCTTTTAACCCCATTTTTTGGACAATCCCAAGTGATTCCTGTTATCATTCCCACTAAGCCTCAGCATGCTTGTACTTGAAATGACTATAATTATATAAAGGATTAAACACTGTTGCCATCACTGGCAATGCATTTTTGGAGTGCAGCTCTCACTAGTCTGCTCAAAATACCCACATTTGAGTATTTAAAGGGATAGTACAGTATTGGTGGAGATTAGAATTGGGCTTTTAACTTTTTGCGAGATACCAAGAAAACACTTATGATATGGTACAGAGCATACCATTTTAAGAGGAATTCAAAGTTTATATGATGAAAATCGGGTGTGGAATGAATGAAACATCCAAAAACAAAGTAAAACAAAGCAATCGTAATAAAGTGTGGGTCCCACACTTTATTAGAATCACTCTCTTTTGGATATCTCAGCCATTTCAAAACCAATTTTCATCAAATAAACGTTGGATTCCTCATAGAATTACATGCTCTTTCATATTTCCTAAGAGGTCTCTCATTATCTCACCAAAAAATTTTAGAAACCTGAAATTAGCTCTCAACCAAAACTGTACGATCCCTTTAAGCAGCAAGTGAATACACAGAACTGTCTGAACATCAGTGCATTTTTGCTGAAGTATTACACTTTTAAAGGGATCGTATCGTTTTGGTTGAGACCCAACTTCAGATTTCTAACATTTTGGGGTGAGATAATAAAAAACTCTATAATGAAATATGAAAAAACATGTAATTCCAAGAGGAATTCAACGTCTGTGTGATGAAAATTGGTTTTGAAATGGCTGAGATACCCAAAACAGAGTAATTCTAATCAAAGGTGGAACCCACCTTTTATTACGATTGCTTTGCTTTACTTTGTTTTTGGATGTCTCAGCCATTCTAAAAACAATTTTCATCAAATAAACTCTGAATTCCACTTAGAAAGGTATGCTCTATACTATTTCAAAAGTGCTTTCTTGGTAACTTGCAAAGAGTTAAACACCCAATCCTCATCTCCACCAACACTATACTATCCCTTTAAGCAAGGGCAGTCGCTTGTTGTGGTATTATCATAACTGTTCTCTAAGAATTTCTATAAATTCTGTCGTAATTGTTTTCATATACATACACACTCACTCGCACAAACTTTGTACATTTGAAAAGCATCGTCTTTTATCATGAAATACTGTCTGATACCGAGTGATTACAGTCAACATGTACACTGTATAAACAATGCCCAACTGAATATTATTCTACTGAGAGATTTCTCTGTAGAATAACATTTCCTTGAAGAGAGCTTGCGGTTTAAACTAAAAGATTAACATACTTTGCCCATCACCTAATCACAGAGCCATTTGCTTCAGTGAGTATGGACAACTGGATGAATAACAAATCTCTATTGTTTAACACGTAAAAGGACACCATCAGCATGAATGTACTAGTGACTTATACCCTAAGAATGTTTAGTGCATTTTTTCTTTGTACCTTTGTTTTTCTCTTTGCGGTTAAACCACATAATGCCTGAATGTATCGTGGAGTGAACTCGACTGAACACTAATCGTTTTACATGTGCCCTCTTTTATCACTCACATATAATTCATTGCACAACAAAGTTTGTGTGCTTGCTGTGGGGAGGTTTTAATAAATAGCTTTGTTTCGCTACAAAAGCAGTTTCAGATATCACTTCGTTTCATAAGAATGATGATAAGTAATCTGTGTTTGTTTGCTTAAGAGTGTGTGTGTGTGTGTGTGTGTGTGTGTGTGTGTGAGGGTAGATTTGGTATGCATCCTAAGTAGCAGTTTTACATAAACCTGAATTTGATGTACACTACAATTTCACAGTTTAAGTAGTTTTGGATGAGATAGGGTTTCATGTTTTAAATTTTTGCACGATTACTAGAAACCACTTATAAAATATCAAAGAGCAGATAATTCTAACAGGAATTAAAAAGCTTATATGTGATGAAAATGGGTTTTGAAATAGAGTAAAACAAAGTGGTCCTAATAAAAGGTGGGACCCACCCAATTATATGTATAGCTGAACAGGAAGATCACATACAGAAGCATGCCTAGGAAAGTAAATCAAACAAAATGCCCTTCTATTTCATGTAGTTTATTCATAGATGCTGGCAATGCATAAAATATTTAATTGTCAATTTCACCCAGGGTAACTCTAGTACTGTATAATTACAATTGATGGTAAAAATAGCATTGTCCTTTAGATCCAGGGCAGCCATTATGATTATTACCCGCCAGTATTGCTAGCTCAATTACAAAATTGCTGTATTCCTGGGTCATGGGGCATACAGAGGGTTGGACAGCATCCTGTCTGTAGGATTGTGCCACACCCTATGTGCAAGATTTGAACCTTGTTTGTTCATCATGAGCCTGATCCTCTATACCACAACACCCCAAGACTTCACTAAGGAAAACAAACATGTTGAACATGCCATTTCATGATGTGGTCCAATGAGTCAAGAGAGATACTGTACAGTATATAGAGAGAAATCTATTCTGGAGCTTTGCATCAGGCTTTCCTTATTTCAGTTAAGAAGTATTGGAGGGTCAGTTTTTTATTTTTTATTTTATTTTATTTTTTTTTGGGGGGGGTTCATTTTGATGGTTACAAAAAATATCAAGCTGCTGAATTTCCTGCTTAAAAGATTTCTGCACATTTGCCATAATTTATCATAAATACAAATTGTTGTAATCTTATCATATTTATGGAAGAATTGCAAGGACCAATATCTATGTGTACAGTAGTTGGTCTGTACTGAAAAGAAGTAATGATACAGCTGACCATGAGAGCCCTTTCATGCTGGTGAAAGAAGAACTTGTTTACAAAGTACAGTTTACTTTCAAGTTCAGAACTTTTCCCCAAGAACACTTTGACAGATAAAGGTACTAGTATCAAATTTATGATACATTCACATATCGCTCTAACTGCTGATAGGTCATTGCATTTGAAGAGTTTCTTTGCAAAAACCGATAAGTCTATTTTTGAAGATTTTGAAGTACGGTCTCTGTCATAAAGTACAAAATAATACATTTTAAGTGATATATTGGTCACTACATATACAGTGTAGACACATTTTTGAAGTTATGGTCAAAAGAAGCAAAAAATGTCTTATTATCCTTTTTATTTTTCTTGACCTTTAATCGCAAATATCTCCATTTGGCAAATATGGACTTATCGGTTTTTGCGAACAAACTCTTCATTTACAGATTTCTGAGATTTAGCATGCAAGCATTCTTGTGTCATCATATCGAGCTCGTTTTTTGATTGTCTGAAGGCTGGTGAAAGACATGACAGAGCAACCTACAGAAATAGCAATGAAGATCCATTAATGTCAGGCATGTTCTTTTGCTGAATAATCACAATACAGAAAAAATAGCGTACCCTCATCTTGTTCCACGTATTAAAAATGTTTCTTTTTATTTTGCAATTTAATCCCTGCCCTACACTACTGATAGCCCCTTCTCAGATTCGTCTGAAGAAAAAATAACAGCAAATATTCACAAAGTCTACATCGTTACCAACAAGCAGCATCTGCTTACTCATGAATACTGTATACGCCAAATATTTTGTGAGGTTTTTATTTTCGCGAATTTCGCGAGTCGTGTGCCATTCGCGAAATGAAAGACATGCGAAAAATAATGACTCTGATCCCGATAAGAATGTTACGCACACCTCCGTTCAGTACAGTACTCCACGATCACAAATTTAACACCCGCGAAATTGTCGGGAAGTCCCGATTCGCGTAAATTTAGACTCACTAAATGTATGGCGTATACAGTATATGATTAAAGACAGCATAATATTTAAAATACCATGTGCTATATGCCACTTCCATATAATAACATCAGGTGGGCACATTACATGTATATACACATAGAAAGACTGAGTGGATGTTTCTACTGTTATTTGTTCATTGTCCAGTGTTGCCGGCATGCTCCTGTGCGTCTTCTCTGAATGTCAGAGTACCAACACTAAATGTGCCTTCACTATGTTCTGTTTCTATCATTGTCTGCCCTAATAAGTGTTCTATTCCTACAATACGGACACTTGCTCAGCAAGAAAACAAAAATGAAAACAAACAACAACCCCCCTTTCTTCTTCCTCCTTGTGGATTTTTTCATCATTCTCTTTTCACCATTCGGCTTTACACGTTCACACAATGATGACTATGAATGTGCAATGCAAATCCCCATTTGAGGCGGCTTAGTTCCAGCCCAGTTACCCAGGTTGTCACCCTACAGTCACACTCTTTCTTTTATACACTTACTCACCTTCTGGTTGAGGAATAGACAGGAGTGTCTGAGTAAGCACAGTCTACTGCAGCATGGCATGGCACAGAAGTCAAAAGGTTTCCTCACTGGCTAGGCCACGAGTTCACGACAAAAGAGTTCGGTGAGAAAGGTGTCAAAAGCACTGTGCTGCAACTACAACACGCAGTATGATACACCCAGGTAAAGGGGAGGAGGTAGTGTTCACACAACAAACAGTTACTTTACTTTACATGAATGTGTGAATATACTGCACGAACATGGACCAATTTACACTTATAAAAATTGTAGAAACCACACTATAGTAGCATGTACTGTAATTCCAATCAGGTTTTAATTTGTATTAAATGTGGCTAACTATAACGCAAAAAAAAGAAGGATTGGTTGTCTAGCTTGTGGATTTTGTAGGCGTACTGAAAATATGTTTGATAGAACTTGGTTATAATCTAGTGTACCATTCAAAGAATGGTTTATTCTAACCCGCTGAGGACGGACTGATTTTTCTGTAACACACATTTCCCATAGACACCTGGCTGAGTATACTCGGGACTCATCTTTGACAGTTTAACCCATTGAGGATAAGCTGATTTTGAATGTACCATTAAAAGAACGGTTTATTTCAACCCATTGAAGACGAGTTGATTTTGCTATTTAAAACTTGCATTTCCCCTCAAGACACCTGCCCATGCACTGTAAAACATGATATATTCGCAGCATGAAATTTTTGCAAATTGGAGCCGACAGCCTTTTTCGTGGCATGAAATTTTCGCAAATTGCCACTGGCATTCAATGCATATAGCGTAGACAAGAGCTTTCGTGGGCATTTTAATTTCACGAATCTTGGCAATCGCGAAATTTGCGAAATTAAAATGCACGCGAACATTCCTCGTTTTACAGTACACTTGAGACTATAGTCTTCACCAGGTTATACCCTGTCTATGGGGAAATCGAGCATGGTAAATCCAGTCAATCATAGATTCCATAGATTCTGAAACATTAAAAAAAAAATTCCATAGCTTTATATTCACACAAGAGACTATGGTGGTGTTTCTGAGCCTACAGCTATCATATTTTGAACAAGCAAGCATTGTTTAAAGTGATCTCAGAGGAATACAACAGAAGAAGTAGGCATATCTTCAAACATTTATAATCACTATTAAACTAGTTCTATGCATTTCATCTCAACAGAGCTGAGCAACTGTTTTTTTCCCCCTGTGAGATTAAATCTCCTTTCTGGAAAGAAATGAAGTGAAGTGTTATCCTCTACGAGCAAAGCCCATGAAGCTGCAAATTAAATGATAAGCCCAAGGATGAAACATTACGCCTACACACACCCTAACCACATGCAACCATAGGACGGATCGCAGGATTAAAGAATCACCACAAAACACGGCAGAGTATGACAACAGTATGACGCACAGACGTGAGAAGACGTCAGGTACTCCGGTGCCTCACATGCCACCAAAATAAGTTTGACGCAAAGAAGAATTACTTCCTCTCCGCAAGATAAGAAATAGAGTGTGAGTAAAATAGAGTAGGGGGCAGCTAACCATTATACGTAGATAGACAGGGGGAGAATGAGAGGAAAAAGAAGAGTCATTTAAATGCATCATTAAGCGTGGGACAAATATCATCGTTAAGAGCAAAATAACGTACGATAATAAGTCAGCTCAAAGGTCTGCATCCAATGAAGCATAGCTGATCTGTTTCTCCAAAACAGTTTCAAACTGACCTTGAAAATTCCATTCGCAATCTTGTTTATAATCCCTCAAAAGGTAGATAATTAAAAAAGCAGACATTCAAACATTAAGTCTCTTCATAACGGATTCTGTCAAAAAATGATAGTCATTATTAACTTTGTTCTGTTTCAATCTACACTGTATGGGCTACTTTCAAACCTGAGAACAGCAGAGGTATAAAAGTACTTCCCAAACACCTGGTCACAGTTATAACTCTCTGTGAACTTTGTAATTTGCAATAATACTCCCAATCAATGACCTACAATTATTTCCTTTATAATCTTGTTCGTAATAGTCCTCTAGATCCTATCAAGAATCAAAACATGAGGTTTAACAGCCTCCTTTATAACCACTCCTGTTGTAATAATGATTGCAACTTTGTTCAAGGAGGTATTTCTATAAATACCATTACAAGTACTTCCTTTGGTTACCTTATGATGAAATAATCAAGCCTCTGGCATGTTTTCTTACTTTAAGATGAAAGTTTTCTTTTCCTTAGATTTCTCAGACTCACACTTTGAACAAAAGGACAGAATATGCCTAGTAGCTGCTGCATGCGCTATGGATTGGACATTATTGGATTTTTTTTTTTCCAAGTGGCTCAACCACTGGCTTTTCAATAGTTATGATCAGCTATAATTGGTTCCATTCATACAGTGTAGTCCCTATTTCTCCTTTATTGCAAGAATATCAAAAGCTATTTCACTTGTGTGTTACTCATGATGAGTTGTGTCTATCAAAATTTTACCACATTTTACCACATCCTATACATGGCGGCCACACTATTATGTCCACAAGCAAAAATTTGCTTGAAGGGTACAAGCACTGTATACTGCTTTGATAGGATCATTGGAGAATCAGTGAAGTGTGCATGATGCTATTTTCCAAAAGCCCATTGCAAGTGACCTTGAATCAGCACTTTACAAATTTGTACAAATTTGTCCAGTTCATAAATTATGAATAAAAGGGCCATAGGTTCACCTATATATGATGTTCAAATGCAATGTGAGATTTTATGCATGCAATCTAAAAGGTGTGTACTTGCATTAAAAAAAAAGCCTTTTACATTCTAGATGTACCACATTACCAGACAACAACAAATAACAAACTTGATTTTGACTGTCATTATTTTCATAGAGTATATATAACATACACAAATTATAATATACTGTACAAATATCAGACTGCTTTGAGGTGCATAGCACTGCTAAGAATACCACCAAGGCAAAGTAGCTTTAATCATGATCCAATAGAAAGTAGTATAAAATTAAAGGGATGCAGTATTGGTGGATATGAACAAATCCCGTTTAATGTTAAGATATCTAGATTCTAATCAGGTTTAATGCACTGTAAAACAAAACGATCGTGAAGTTGATGTGCTACCAGTCAGGAATTAAAATTTCATACATAAAGTATTATTTCACAATTCACTGAAATGAATTGCTTGTGCTCTTGTAAGATATGCTTGATGCATCTTGTAAAACTACAAGATGACTGCTGGGCAGTATAGCAAAAACTATCTACTGCACTTCTGACCAATCAGAATCATGGATTCATCAAATGAGGTAAATGAAAAAAAAAATGATTTATTAGCTAATGTATCACAATATCAAGACCACCTGAATTCTTCCTGCATATTTTTTTTCTCATTTTTTTTTTTAGAAAGACAAATCTTTTATACTAGTATTATTTTTAGCAAGAATAATTTGTAAGACTTTTGGTGTTGAAATGTCTCCACCATACATTCAGCAACTCATTGCTTCTATACTAGCTTTGTGCCATAAACGACACCAGAGAAAAATGGAAGAATAATGTCTTTGAACTCAATTCATTTGTCATACAGCCGTAATACTACATGTACATGTACAGGGGACACAAATACATTGGAGAAAAACACCACTTTGCTCCTTTTTTTTAATTGCACTGGAGTTCTCAACTGCTTTATCGAAGACAGCATCTGTCTGTCACGCATCATATCATAACCTGAAAATATCAACGAGAGACTCTCTCTCTCCATCCACCCCCCCCAACCCTGATCACCTGCTGTTACAGCAGATGACATCTAGATTGTGTTACAATGTATTTCAGTTCTTTTCTTCTTCTTCTTTTCCACTTTCTGCATTTGTGGCTCCGAAGGATGATGCTTACTAGCCAATGCATCACTTATGGATTAATATAAGATGACAAGATAACATTTCTACGCAGAGTTTTATTCTCCATTAAATGTGGGTATAGATTGATACTGTAATTTGATATAAATGTGGGATGAGTCCCGAGTAAACTCGGGTAAGTGTCTATGGGAAATGCGTGTTGTAGCAAAATCAAACCATCCTCAATTTAATAATACTATCTCACAAGACTATGACTTTTTATTCAAAACAAAGCATTACGGGGAAAGTTTGCATGGATTACCAATAAACGCTGATGAAAAATCTTGTTATAAAGTGATAAGGTACATATGTGCTCAAAGAATGTATAAAGGGTTTATTGATATAAAATGTAAAAGACATGAAACAGGTGCAGAGCTCAATATCAAATCGGCAATGGGCAAATTCATGCATCTATATTCGGATGTTGTTGTGGCCAAAATCAAAAGATAAGGAACAGCTATAACAAATCCCACCATTTAAAACAAAACAATGCACTGATATGTGTAGATTAATAATGCAAACTGGTGGGCATTGAAGTTTGGTAGACTCAGTCAATAGTGAAGAAGAACACACAAGAAAAAGAGGAAGAAGAAGAAGAAGAAGAAAAGAAGGAGAAGAAGAAAAAAAGAAGAAGAAGAAGAAAAAAGAAGAAGAAGAAGAAGAAGAAGGTGCAAACAAAAAAGGACCAAATGTGTTTAATATTCAAGCAACATGTAGCAAATATGACTAGGTGGGTCAAGATACTATAATGAAAACAAACGCCTTCACACTTGATGTGAACAGTAAACATTGCAGCTGAGAACCAGAAGAGCGACTTATGACTGTAAAATACCAACGAAGTATGCTTTTTGGTATCAACAGACCTACTGTATGATTTTTGTTTTCTTCAATCACTGTACTTTACAACTTTAAATGTGATTGACATCCCCCAAACACCCAGTAGTATTCCAACTTGTTGGTATTACACAGTCAGCCTCCTGTTCAAATGTGTTTCAAAGATCCTGAAGGCTTCAAAATTTCAATACATCTTACTTTTACATAGGTAGCAACCTGGGCTCTGTTACATATTTCATCCCCAGAGCAAAGTGAAGTTAATTTCTTCCTAGACAGTGCATGCAGAGTTGAACACATTTCCCAAGACCACTATTATGTGTGTACACTTTTAAGATATTAATCTGTGCATCAGATGCAGAAGATTGCAGAAGAATTGCAGACTGGTAACAACAGATCACAGGACAGAAGGTTACAAGTATGTCACCACTTCTGTCAAGCATTCAGCTAGAAAAATACAAAGTAGGTCTGTCAAAAGAATGATGAATAGGAGTATTAGGGTATTTCCACTTCTGTAACCTCTGCCTGTAGAGCTATGATTTACTGATGCTAGGAATGTGCACTTGAGTAACAAATCTCTGAATATAAACAGGATATGACAAAAATAACATGATAGCTTTTGTTCATTTCCAAGTAGGTGAGAAAGGTGGAACTCTGTTCAATGCATAAATTCTTCTTACAGCTGCATGTACTTCATCTGAGATTAAGAATGCATTTCACATTGGTGAACTTTGATCTAGACATGTGGTTTTCAGCATCATACTATCTATTTCAATGCTATGCTACTCTTCGAGTTTGCATTCAAAGTTCAAATATGATTTTTTTTCCCCCTAATGGTACACAAAGAAAGAACCAACAACTGACCCAATATTTGCTACAGATGGATGTAGCCTAGCATACATAACACAATTTGCATTATAACCCATATTTTGCATCTAAGCCTGTATACTCATACAAAGTCCTTTTTTCTTCAAGCTGTTCAGAGAAATTGTTAGCTATGCGTGTCACAAGATATTCCAGTATGCCTCAGGATAAAGCTGGATGCATATTGTGCTTCGGACGTCAACTGTAAGTGGCTTAAGCTCCATGAATTTGCGGGGATAAATGAAATGATATATTCATAAACATCACAGCCTTTCTCCCCATAACACAAAGCTAATCGAATTTGGAAAGCTCCTTGCTGCCCAAACAATACAGCAATAAACAAGCAATGCACAAGACTGAGTGCAAGCACTCAACTCTCTCGCAAAAGTGCATTTACTTGAAAGTAAAGTCGTTTCAGAGGCCGAAATCTCTCCTGCACTATTATTTGCCACACACATACACATACACATACACACAAACTGTACACTCTCATTTCCGAACAGATCCATGCATTCATGCGGCATTATATATACACGAATGCATTTGTGTGCACCATTGAACCCAGGAAAAATTCATACATCTGCAAGTGCAGGTAATTGTCTGGACAAGGAACTATTATTTGGGGGATATGGCTTCAGTGGCGCTTGGCCGAGTAAAAAGGATTCCCCTCGGTACATATAAACAGATTTTGAGGGGGAAAAAATGGAAGATATGATGCCAAAGAACTTGCACTTGGGGCACTGGGTATTATTCTGATAATATGTGTGAAATAACACGGGGGAGGAGATGAAAATTGATTTAGTGTGAGAAAACAGGATAACACCATTATTATTTAACCTTATTTCATTATTATCCTGTGAGATGCCAAAGGGAATATTGTTTTGCATAGAATTCCTAAAATCGAAAAGACAGATTTAGTTATAGACCAGTACATTTTATATTTGCATTTGGTCAAGATGAGATACTTTAGACAAAATACAACGTACACTGCAAATATCATGGGCTGAGAACAAGAAGGGCTTTATTGCAATTCTGGGGAATATTGGCATTATGCTGTAGAGCTCAGTCTCCTCTACTTTACGGTGTCAATTTTAAATGATTTTAATTTTCAGTAAAATAAAAACAAAACACACACACACACACAAGGGCACTTTTTTACCACATATTTTATCCTACATGACCTGCTGGATTTTTTTTTTGCATTTTTTTTTTTTTTTTGCACAGACAGTCCATGCTTGCATTTCTTATTCTTAACCAGAAATGGAAAAAGAGCCCAGATGATACTGTTTGCTCAATTAATTTGTGTGTGTGTGTGTGTGTGTGTGTGTGTGCGGTTTGTTTTCTTTTTCCCTTGGTTTTTTTTGTTTGTTTGTTTGTTTGTTTCATGCAATGACTGAGGCAAGTGAACCAAACCTTTGTTTCATAAACACATGCAAACTGACCACGTGCAAATTGACCACATGTGAGCAAATGGACCATGCACAGCTGTCTACCAGGACTATATGTATGCAGGTAGTGTAGGTTATAGTGTACAGAAGGTCAACAGTTTGATTCCATACTTTAAAACATATCAATTTTCAGTTCGCATACGTTTATAAATTTAAGTGTGTCTTCATTCCAGGACTAATGATAATGTGAATACGAAATCTGATATCTCCTTCATATCGCATTCAATGGTCTAAAGGTGAGTCT
Source organism: Diadema antillarum (assembly GCF_040938485.1). Lineage (NCBI taxonomy): Eukaryota > Metazoa > Echinodermata > Echinoidea > Diadematoida > Diadematidae > Diadema > Diadema antillarum. Next base: position 1,780,560 of record NW_027270895.1, read on the forward strand.
GTATGAATTTTGTATTTTATGTCTGCTTTCTGGTCCACTGTTGCATGGAGCTTAGCCACAGGATACTAAATTTTGTCATTCAAAAAAAATATAATAAAGTTATACTTTGAATATCCATCCAAACTTCATCTTTAGGTCACCCTGCATTTACGTATGAAAGCTGCCATTCAAGTCTGCAGATCTTCAGTTACATCCATTTCATTGGTACTAAAATGAAGAATGTACACTTGATCTGTAATTCATAGTTTAGTGACAAAATTTACTGGTGACATACCAAAAGTACCAGAGACAGACCTGAAGCCACGTACATCAAGGACATTGCTGAAACACAAAGCAGTGTCTGGAATCTATGCCACTACCACGCACCAACTACACAACATCCGACAAGACAAAAAGCAATTACGTGGAATGGAACTCTTGCCTCATTAGCAGATCCTATCAAGGACACGCCAATACAAACACTAACGGACCTTCAAAAATATCTTTTTTAAAAAAATCTTGAAAAAAAAAACCACATCACATATGACACTAGTTGACGACAGAGATATCATTAGTGCATCACTATGTATTTATGGTATCCCTAATTAAGCCACTTGCACTCTGTGACTTTTTTCTTCCTTCTTTGTGATTCGTCAACAAAGTTTGACGCCCGTGGTTGCCATTATAAATATCAAATGTGGGCCGAATTTCCTCATAATGAAATTTCACAGTAATTTCTTGCCTTTCTGACCTCATCAAGGCACAATTCCTATCATTGGCACACAGGCCCATTGATGCATTCTTGATGATGGGCCAACAAAGTAGCAGACTAACGATAACAAGCCATTAGGATAATTGACACAATGTCATGCCCTGGCCCTGAACTCTTCTTGATCTAAAAAAAGACAAAAAAATACAAATAGGCAAAGACAGGCTAACACTAGACCTCTTTTTGAAATGATATGAAAGCACATAGCACACATTTCCCATAGACACCTGCCCGAGTATACTTGCGATTATAGTCTTCCATGGGTTAAAGTACATGCGGGGGAGACCATTATCGATTTAATATAAGCTACAAGATGTACATTGTATTCGTTTGACTTGGATGACGGCCTCTACACATTATGGTTTGTTACAGTTCTTCCTCTCTTTTTTTTAAATTTTTACCAAAAGGAACAGAACACACACATAACATACCGAGTAAATTGTGTCATCCATAATGATCAATAAGATATGGGCTCAATGAACAATAATGAGCACTGAACTGCATGTGCACTTCACAGAAAAGCCCTTTTTCAAACAGCACAAAGCACAACTTGACTTCTGCACAGTACATGAGTCACCAAAATAGGGTGCCCATTGTGTTGACAAATGATTTTCAACTTTCTTTTCACTGGCCCTCATGATCAAATCAAATTTGTCAGAACGTTTGTGGTTGAATACTTATTGATTGGACTTCTGGGAATGAGGCGTAATTTTTTTCTCCCTAAGGTTTGGCTTTGCTTGAACAGCATTCACAGCTGGAATGGGCTGGCGTGTCATTTTACTTCTCTGTGGTCTTTTTGGAAAATAGATTTAAAGGGATGGTACAGTGTTGGTGGAGATGAGAATTGGGCTTTTAACTTTTTGCGAGATACCAAGAAAACATGTGTGAAATAGTACAGAGCATACCATTTTAAGAGGAATTCAAAGTTTATTTGATGAAAATCGGGTTTGGCATGACTGAAACATCCAAAAACAAAGTAAAACAAAGGGATCGTAAAAAAGTGTGGGTCCCACACTTATTAGAATCACTCTGTTTTGGATATCTCAGCCATTTCAAAACCAATTTTCATTAAATAAGCATTGAATTCCTCATGGAATTACATGCTCTTTCATATTTCATAAAAGGTTTTTCATTATCTCACCAACAATGTTAGAAACCTGAAATTAGGTCTCATCCAAAACTATACAATCCCTTTAAATTTAAATACTGAATAAAGATACCACACCTTGATGAGTACATTCTCTGACATGCTTTGTGGAATTAACATCCAATATTTTTAGTTCGCAGTATATAGCCTTGCAACTAAAAGGATATGACCAACGCCTCAGTGAGTCAACACACATTTTAACACATTGAACACCTGTCCCGAGTATTCTCGGGCAGGTGTCTATGGGAAATGTGTGTTGTACTTGTAGCAAAATTTAGTTGTCTTCAATGGGTTATAAGAAAAAGGAAGAAATAAGTGAATTAATTGATGAAAGACTGATAAATGACAAAATATACTTGACTGATAGATTATACGAAATATGCACTCTTTCTGCAGGGATACATTCTTTCTGCAGACACACACACACACACACACACACACACACACACACACAAAACGATGCCAACAGGATAAGCGGACAAGGCACAAGATACAACTTATCAATGCTAGATCTAATGATAATAATGATGGTTATATTACATTGTATATCCACAGAAGTGCTCAAAATGCTTAGAAGTGAATATGGGAAATAAACAGGGAAAAATGCACAATAAACATTCCCTATGTCATTCTGGAATACCCACATATTGAGTATCATGGATTTGCAAGGTTATCATATGCAATGGTTTTATCAAGACATTTATACTCTTGGATTTGCATACTTCTTACCTCCTCCCCCCCCCCCCCCCCCCATCTCCACCCATATTTCCATCCCTATACAAAGGAAAAGTCAGAAGAGTCTGAACTGGGAGGCTACACGCCATGTAACACCACTGGGGATCTCTCATAATAAGGGAATTGGATTCTCACACCCCAGTGATTGCCCAGAAGGAGCGTGCTTTGTTCACATGCCTCCTGTTCAGTACAGTAGGCATGCATTTTGCCAAAATGGACTGGGTAAGGGGAGATATCAAATGAGGAAGAAGCAGAAAGGGAAAAAATGAGAAAAAAAGAAAGATAGAGAGCATGAAAAAGAGAGAGAGATGGTGGGGGAGAGAGAGTATAAAAAAAGAGATAGAGTTAATACTGACAAACAGATAGAGAGATATACCGACAGACAGAGATCTAGTGAAAGAGAGAGAGAGAAGAGAGTGTGTGTGAGAGAGGGAGAGAGAGGAAGAGACAAAGACTGGCTAAGAGACAAAGAGACAGAAACAGATATGAAACAGAGAATATATATATATAAAGAGAGAGAGAAATAAGAAAAGAAGAGAGATATAAAGAATGAGATGAAAGGGAAGAGAAAGAGATAAACATAGAGAGTGATGAAGAGAAGAAGGGAGACAAATGCAGTGAGATATAATATAGTCGAGCTAAAGAGAGACAATGGAAGGATGGGAGGGAGAGAGAGAAGGGGGAGAAATATGGGGGCAAATATAGTGCAGTGGGACAGGAGAGCATGGGGGGGGAATGGACAGAGGAAAGGGAGAGGGAGGGGGAGAGAGGGAGAGATTGAAAGCACAAACAGAGAGAGAATGGTGTGAATTTGTTGACAGCGTTATCACAAGGAGATGTGAATTCTCTCTCCTGCTTTATCTCCCAATCTCTCCGCCCCCCGTTTGACTGCCTGGATGGAGCATCCTCCGGGCTATAACCAGGGAGGTGGGGAGGGGCTATATTACCCCCACTGAGATGCCATCTTCGGCAGTGGTGTGATGTGCACTGATTCAGACTGAGCAGTCAAAGGAAAATTGTGTTGAAAGGTTGTCAAATGAAAGATAGACAGATCAAATCCTTTGTAATGCTTTCATGAAATACAGTGTGCATCTTTACAATTCAGACAACTCTCATTTCCCAGAACACCAATATGCTATTCTTGTGTACAAATGAGCCTCTTGAGTGTGAATGACACTAACATCACTATCAAAGTGGTCTGAAAAAAAAAATACTAAATTGCCTAGTGTTTGCAATATATGTCTTTTCAGGGCATCCAGTACAAATGGAGAATGTATTTATATGCTAAATGAGAAATACACAAAAGCACACACACATATACACATATACACACATACAAACACACACACACACACACACACACAGAAACAAAAATGCACATTTATACATGACAGATCAAATAAAGGAAACTGTTCGCTTTAACTTTTCCCTCTTGCTGTTTGCCTTGTTAACGACTGAGATTTTCACCTGCTACCCTAATTGATGAAGTCGACACTTCCGACAGGAAGCATGGATGTGCAATAAATCTAAACCTGTGTCATCACCTTGTACCAGTCTCACCATACAGCTCCCTGGTCTCACAGAAGTTTATAGACGACTGCATTTTGTCAAGTGACTTTAGTATCTCACCTGTGTATATTGAGAGAAACCCTGGGAAAGCCATTTAGTAATGAGAATAAATGATTCAAACCTCGATGTTACTCCATTCCCTTTGCACTCACAGGTTCCTGCACATTTTGTTTAAACATCAAAATGTATCACAGATCGACCTCTCACTTTGCTCTATCTTTGCTGTACGATGCACGTACCAGCATACCTGTAAAGCTGCATGTATGACACCTCTTTATCATAAGTGATAATATAACAGAGCTTTGTGGCTCTGACAGTGTTCTTCAAAGTATGACAATATTTTTACAAAAATTATTAGAAAAATATTTGGGAATTCAATTATCCAGAAAAAGTGCCACTGAAAACATGTTTTGTTTTTTTTCCAAATAGGTATAAAGAAAGTTACCCAACATTAACAAACTCCGGTATGAATTAATACAGCAATCCATCTTCCCCTTGATAAAAAGGTGAAGATCTTAGCAAAACTGCAAATGATTTTACCGCTTGAATCGAAGTAGCTTGTTTAGTGTTTATATGTAGAGGGTATTCTCTTTTAACCTTGAGACAAAATACATATTTTCAACAATAAAAAGATTCCATTTAAAAAATATTCTTATTAAAATTGAACGAAAGTCAAATCACACTGCTGCATGATAAGCACCTAAAGAAGATTTATATCCACCAGGCTCCTTGAGCATATATGGCGAAAAGACTTTTAACTCTTGGGTATATCAGGGCTGATCCCCTTAATATTTGGGCGATTTGGCTGATCCCTCATCATTCACTATCTCTGTGTACACAGCACACCCCACAGGGCAGCCCTCCACAAGGATTTAAGGAGCCCCCCCCCCCCCCCCCCCCCCCCCCCCCTCCCAATGTTGATTCAGCTCATCTTATGAGAGCATGGAGGTGCTTGGCAGTGGCGCTATTAACTTAAAGGGAACAGTCAGTATTTCCAGGCATGGCCATCAAAATAATGTCACTTTAAATTCGGTTGTTGTATGACAAATAACACACTGCATACTGAAGAAAAATAAGAATTGTACAGCGACTTACCCTGGGTGTCATGAAGTGCATGTTGTTTTGTTTTAGAATAGTAAGTATCTCCTATGCTTACACAAAGCTGTGGTGTTAACGAAGCCATTATGTTAAATTTGTATAAACCCGATTTAAGAAGGACACAGATCTGATAAGAGAAGATAAGATTTTTTTATTTTTTTTTTCATGCAGAAAAAAAAAATCAGCCCAAACTGAAGGCTAGAAAGACATTTTTTCAGTTTGATATCAACCGTTCAACAAACAGTGGCTTCAGTCTACAGCATGGCTGTTCAGATAGTAGAAAAAAAAAATACACACCAAATAACAAAGCTCACCCACATTGCTGCTCATACACAATGATGTCTGCATACATTGTATCAAGAATACTCAACCAAAATGCACCAGAGTATTTAAGATTCTGGTATTCTTTAAAGGACAAGTTCACCTTCATAGACATGTGGATTGAGTGAATGCAGCAATATTAGTAGAACACATCAGTGAGAGTTTGAGCAAAATTGGACAATCCGTTAAATAGTTATGAATTTTTGAAGTTTCTGCTCAGTCATGGCTGGATGAAAAGACTACTACAGCTTGTGATGTCACATGAGTACAACGATATAAAGAAAGAATAAAGAAAATTAAACATATTTCCATTTTTCTCCCATAACAAAAGAACACTCGACTTCTCTCTTTCAGAAGGCAGGGGGAATAATATTACCCTTAACATACATCAGTAGCAAGTCGAAGAAATGTGCACTTTATTAAAAAAGTAAGGTTTTGTGAAAATCTCTTTTTATTTTCCTTATATAGTTGTACGCATGTGACATCATACACTGTAGTAGTCTTCTCTTCCAGCAGTGACTGCGCAGATACTTAAAATATTTGTAACTTTTGAACAGATTGTCCAATTTTCCTCAAACTTTCACTGATGTGTTCTACTAATATTGCTGCATTCTCTCAATCCTTATGTATATGAAGGTGGACTTGTCCTTTAAGTTATAAATGTACATGTTTGTTTTTTAACAATTGCAATGCATGAGGAATGTTCATGTGCATTTTTATTTTGCGAGAGCCAAGATTCGCGAAATTAAAATGCACGCGAAAGTTCTGGTCTACATTGTATGCACTGAATGTTAGAGGCAACTCGTAAAAATTTTATGCTGCAAAAATATTGTGTTTCATAGCATATTTCAATGCAATATGCCCTGAATGGATAAATCACGATTACTTGGAAAACCACAAAAGCACAAAAACAGGCAATAGGCTCTTAAAATCTACAACACCCTTGTTGTACTTTTCTCAGTACGTACACTTGAACAGGAAACTCAGTAGAACCATAAAGGGCTGGGTACCAGCATTATTTTACTACTTCTCACTTTCCATGCCTGTTAATTATCTTATTTTTTTTCTTTTCTTGTTTGGGGTTTGTTTGTTTGTTTTTGTTTGTTTTTTTTTACTACAGACCACTCCTCTTGCAATGTCTATCTGAATAAAAAGAAATGAAGCTCTATGCGTGTAACTACTGTGTTAAAAAAAATACAAAATTTGCACAGTACAATGCAGTATACTATTGAAATAACCCTCCTCTTTCATACACACTGGTGGCCTATTAACCTGTTCCATACAGGAACCTGGTGGCCTGTGTATAAAGTCTATGGGGATTGCAGAATTTAGTATGGAATGGGTTAAAGGTACGATAGAAAATGCCCATCACAATGTACAGGATACATGGATTGTAATGGTGTTGTGCATGTTTGTGGGTGTGTGCGTGTGCATGTGTGTATGAGTTGGATTGTACATCATACAGTAATAAGCACAAATCAACGTTGATGCTCATCACAAGGCTAAATATATCTCAGCATAAAACGCAAGACAACCAATAAACTCTACTTTTCATGATTAACTGCCAATATAGTCGGGTAGCAAGCCCAAATTCTAAATCATTCCCCACCTCCCCCCCCCCCCCTTTCCATTCAAAGTATTGGTGATGCTCAATGCCACTAACACGCATTAATTAATGAATGACCCCCAAACTGTGGCACAGGATATTAGCAGATAAAGGGTGGGCTTCCGCTAAAATCCATCCCGATCCATTGACTGTGTGTGCAAAGCTAGTCTGCACAATCCATTTACAGGGGAGAAAGAAACTGATACTGTTAGATCGGGGGAAAGTATGAAAAAAATGATAATGATTTGATGACAGTCCATGAACAAACATTAACATTTGAAAAGGCTTCGGGGAAAACCCTACAAACATCATAACCTCAAAATCAATATATTTCACATGTGCCTTTCTAATATCCTCATTTCAATTTTTGCCTAATCCAATTTTACAATTGTACATGATTCTTATATGACTCATTTTATGGACTGGTTAGCAAAATTATCAATTACCTTCATGATCTGAATGAACCAAATTTAGTGGTGACCACAAAATGCATTACATCAATTACATTCCCCTTTTGTGATTGCACACCATGACAAGCAAAAAAAAACACAAAAAATACTTTTTGTCAAAAATGTATCTAAAATGCAATAAAGTGCTAGCCTATAGATGTGCCAGCCAGACTATGACTCTCTCTCTCTTCATACCCCCCTCAATAAGTCCACTAGTAACACCTCAACCACTGCATATCATCAGCAAACTTATGGTATACTATAATACTTCTGACAAGAATCAGGACGAGCTAACATTGATTGCACTGACAACCGAAAGTACTGATCAGTCATTCACAGTGCACCAAACAAAAAATTTAAACAGAAACAAATCTAACATGAAAGTAAAAGAAAACAATCCAGCATGAAAGTAATGAATATGACAGAACAAAAGCAGACGAGACAAATTATAACAAACAAACAAGTGCTTCAGCAGGTGATATTAAACTGAAATTCTATTGTTCAGTCCTTTGTATCAAGCATAGTGTTTGCCTACACTACAAACTGCCCATGCAGAGTCTCTGGTACAAAAAGGGTTAAAGTTACCAGTGGATTTCATAAAACAATGTTTGCCCTGCAAATTAAAGGGATGGTACAGTATTGGTGGAGATGAGAATTGGGCTTTTAACTTTTTGCGAGATACCAACAAAACACTTAGTACAGAACATGTACTGTACCATTTTAGAAGGAATTCAAACTTTATTTGATGAAAATCGGGTTTAGAATGACTGAAACATCCAAAAACAAAGTAAAACAGAGTGATCGTAATAAAGTGTGGGTCCCACACTTTATTAGAATCGCTCTTTTTCGGATATCTCAGCCATTTCAAAACCAATTTTCATCAAATAAACATTGAATTCCTCATAGAATTACATGCTCTTTCATATTTCATAAGAGGTTTCTCATTATCTCAAAAAAATGTTAGAAACATGAAATTAGGTCTCAACCAAAACTATACGATCCCTTTTAAAGCAGTAAAGAGATGAAACTTTTTTATTCATCCAAGGTCACGTCTGTCAGAAGAATTTCAGTATTGTTGCTGGTATTGAAACTACATTGTATTTAATTGTATCTCGGTCTTATTGTGATAGTGTTGCTGTGTATTTAATGTATCTTCTTCCCCTACTCTGCTGTAAAATATAAACAGAGGTTTAATCACACATCCTGTAGACAGAGGATGTTGAGTCTGTTTTATACGAAAAAGAAGTTTGTTTTTAATACTAAATACTGTATAAGTTGTTATTTTCGTGAGGTTTAATTTTCGCGAATTTTGCGAATTACAGTTGGATCGCGAATTTAACAACACACGAAAATGTCTCCATGCGCACTGTTAATAATGTTAACGTAAGCATCGGCGTCAATATGCGAAAACAACATTTCGCTAAAATGTCTATGGCCTCGTCATTCACGAAAATATCTGTACGCCAAAATAACAGCGTATACAGTAGTGTATGCAATATGCCATGTGTCTTTTACTTTACATAACCCATGGACTAAATAAAAAAAAAAATCAATTGATTGCTTCTATCACTAACTCCCATTTCAGAACTATTTGAAGCACTACAGCTGGGTTTTTGTTTTATCTGCAAAAGGTAAATTTAACCTTTAAATTTGCAGGTCTGCACTTTTCCCCTCTGAGTCACTGAAACATGTCATATTTTCTCTCCTCCACCACTAGAAATCTTCTCCATTATTGGTCTGCAGTACAGTCCATGCTGGCTTTATGGCTTTGGCTCGTAAAATTGATCACAATTATGAAAATTGGCCTCCATTATTGCGTCTGAGAAGCTTGTTTATCATTGGGTATGCCTGAGGGCAATGATTAAGTTCATTTTGGTTGATGATAGGCTCCATATTTTATAGGAACTTCAAATTGCTTTATTCACTTTTACTAATTTGAACTGTAAGTCTCATTCCACTTTGCCCGGAATTTGACTCTCAGGACAATTCATCTATCACCATCCATACCCTTTGGGGAAGAGCATTGATAATAATGAAAACAAAAACAATCAAAACACTATAATGATTAGAAGTGAGAAGTATACAATTTTTTTTCTTCAAAATTCACTTCTAATAACAGTATTTCAATAACCCTTTCAGTGCCAATGAATCAAATGTGCATATTATTGTAATACGCATTTCACATTACTTTCATTTGTACAGAAATAAATGTGTCACACAGAGGACTAATTACTGTATTAAGCCAATAGGATTTGAAATGACATAACAGACAATACAATGTGTCTGACATCATGAGGACTAATAATATAAAAAATATGGTCTCCAGCGAGGAAACTTTATCTGTTTGTATTTTTCTCTGTTCAGTCATTTAGATTGAATATAGTTCCCCTTTAAATGGGTGGTACAGGATAGGGCTTGACAAGTTTTTTGATCACTTTTTTTTAGAAACCTTGCATCTAATGTGATTGCATAGATTTGATTATGAAAACTTTGAAATAGCTGAGCCTCTGTCCTGATGAAAGGTGGGACCCATCCTTTTAGGATGTGTTTTACTTAGTTTTTGGATATATTTCCAAACTGATTTTTTCAAATAAACATTGATATCCATTTCAAATTGTATCAGCATTTCATAAAGTGGTTTTAAGTATATCGCAAAAAGCTGAATTCTCACCTAAACCAATACTATACTATCCCTTTAATGCACTGTCTTGGCAAATCTGCCTCAGTTCGGTCTTTGGCATGCCCCCCCCCCCCCCCCCTCCATCTTTCCCTGCAGACACAAGAAGGCCCACACGTTAGAGGCAATGTAGATAGCGAGAAGATTAAAAATGCTGACGAATGAACAGCATGGAGATACCATGGCAACAGCATCACACAGGTGGTTTACCGTGATCATGCATGTCTGAATCATGCAGCTTCAAGTAATAGTGCATGTACTGTAAAACAAGCCACCTGTACTTGTCCATAGTGTAGGCCTACTAGTATACATCTATTGTACAACTACTTGAGGTACGCTATACAATGTACAGTATACATTCTATGTATACTGTATACTTCGAACTAAGTCAATCCTTTCTGATGTCACTGAACTGATTCAAATATTTGTACCATACTTTGCAAGGAATCCGAAATGTTCACCTGCTGTACTTGAAAATATCTTGTTTACAATGTGTATACACTTTCAGGCAATTACTAATACTTATTAAGCACTTTTCATCACTAGGCAATATTATAAGTGCTGTAACACAAAAATCTTATTTAAAGAAGCTTAAAAAAAAATATTCAGGTGTTTTGTATGTAAGTCAGTGGACGATGGCTAATGAAAAACAAACAAACAAACAAATTGTGGAAGATAATCTATGGCAGTAGTGAATTTCATGAAATTGAGGATAAACAAGTCTGCCTCGTACCATGGAGGCAGAAATCTTTCTTTCTAACTCCATGCTCGTACACAGGTGGCAAATACAATGTAAGTACAATCTTTCTACCTCGGTACAATGTATAATGAACATTGAGTGTAAGCCTTGAAAGATGCATTATACGTACATGTAGTTTATTCTAATGGAGTCCAGATTCCCCTAAATTATATCCAGTGAACTAAAGTGTTGAATACAGCTATAAAGTGAATACAACCTGAATCTGAACAAGTCCCAAGCCAGGGAAGCCGTATCAAGTAGTCTTGACTGAACCTGCGAGCAATAGCATTGTGAATTTAACTGAATGCACTATTAATTAAGAAGGGACTACAACTGTACATCTGTACCATGGGGAAAGGCCATGTAGATCAACACAAAGGGTGTACAACAATGCAGAGTTTAACCCTATTATACTCAAAGGGCAGAACTATCTTGTATAAAGCTAGCTATGTTTGAGTTTTGAGGCAAAGGTCTTGAGACTGAGAGGCACTGTATCTAAGCAATCATATAAAATGGACTCGTGGACCCACAGTAGACACCTTCAAGTTTTTATATTTGTATGGGCACGCTAATGGACTGATGTTAGCAAACACATTATTTGTGGAGGAATCATAGCCTAATGACGGACTACTGAAGTGTTGAAAAAGGTTTGTGTTGATCTGTTTTTCAACCCTGTCCATAGACCTGTGTGTGAAATTTTCAGAAAGGGTGAACAATTACTAGAGTGCTATGCTACAGTGTATGTTGAAGTGCAATAAGACAGACTGCAAAGGATATTTTACACAAGTTTATCAAATTTGCATATTATGGTTACGATAAAGACAATAGTAATGATAATAGATGAAAAAGAATACATTGTTTATTTCAAAGTGGAGAACCAAACGGTCCATTCATAAATTTGATATAAAACAATACACTCTTCACAACAAGTTAAAGACATAACTACTGTAATCAGTCTTTTTTATGGTCTACATTGTATATTCAGGATAACTTTATTCCCACCAATAAGTCAGTAAATATAAAAGCACAGGAAAAAATCTAGGGCAGAAGCAGGGCCCATGGCGTACATAATACACCACTATAGGCTTACGTGATGATAGTCAGAGAACTTCTCACCTACAATTGTACTTATTGTCACAAGGACTGGTCCCTAGGACACTGGAAGTACACACAGACATAGTGTAATCCAAACAATACCTGTAGCTCACATGCTATTATGCTCATTTGTAAACACATTGAGGGATTTACACGGTCTGCATTGATCAATACATCTGAGCTAACTCTTGTATTAAAATGCTCGTGACAGTAAATACCCACTTGCAGTTTCATTGCATAGAATGCACACAATGTTGAAATCCCTACCTCTTGGGAATTCTAAAGCAACCATGGAGCAGGAAACAATTACAAAAACCAGACTACAGAGTTCCTGCAAAGCTTGAAGGCATTACTCCAAATATGTGTATATGTTTCCCTATATGTTTCACTGTATGTTTTTACTAAGTCATGCACATTCCCACTATGTACGTTTTCACTGTATGTTTTCACTATATGTTTCATTAATATGTCTTCACTATAAGATTATGATTCGTTATATTGCACTTGTTTTTACTATATGTTTCACTATATGTTTCGTTATATTACACACGTTTTCATTATATGTTTCACTGTACGTTTCACCGCTTACCTGGGGCAACCAAGGCTCACTGCTGGGCGAGTAATTTGAGAAGGCACTTTCATGTTCAAAGTATGAAGCTCTTGTCCTCATACATAACTGTAACCACTGGGTCAAGTGGAAGAAATATCCTTTGAAACCCCGAGAGATTGCAAAAGTTCTACAGAAGTGAGCACTGTCACACTACCCACATTCAGACGACAATTTTGTATGTCCCGCATCTTGGGGATAGTCAGGGGAGATTGCATCATTTTTATGATTGACCATCCACACTACTGTACAATCCTGTCCCTGAGCTGCTGGGACAATCACAGCAGTTCGGGTTCCAGCAAGTTTTTAAATCTCATGAGTGTACACTCAGTCAATCTGTAATATAAAACTATTATTAACTACGACACCAGCTTATCCTAAATTTAAATCCTCACTGTTGACATCTATTCGGGGGCATTCGATAGTTTTGTAGTTTGGCGCATACATCTTACGGCATCAGTGTCTGCTTTCTGTAGACTAGGTACGGCATTCGATACAGAGCGCCCTGATTATTCTCGATTTGGCTTGGATGCAAGCACTGAAACTCCAATCTCCCGTCCCAACGCTCCAGCATGCACTGTCAGAGCGAATTGCTCTGGATCGGAGGTTAATTGCACCCAGACACAAAAATATCCTTTTGAGACAAGATCAATCTCCTCCTTTTCCTTCAATCTCTTTTCTTCTTTTCTCCCCCCTCCCCTTTTTCTTTCTTTCTCTCGTCTACATCATCATCTCCTTCAGATTCTGGAGCCGATCGAGTCTACAAATGTTCCGAGGCTCCAGAGGAAACAAATTTGAAGTCAGATACGACTGTTGATAATGTGTAGAAGTAGTAGAGAGTGAATGGTACTATGGACGCGGAGCCACCGTGACAGTGATAATCACTGAGCCCATTCACACAAATGTGCTGAAGATGTGCGAGTCAAATCACCTTCGCATTGGTTCACATGTACGCAGGCAAGAAAAAAAAAACTGTGATCCAAATCGCATCGCTTCATGAAGAAAAACTGCAACACAAGATGCACAACTGTGACTATTTCAGAAATATTGCACATTTAGTGGCGCACTGACTGCGTTTTGAATCTGATAGTTGCTATTATTATGTCCACATGTTACATTAAATACATGGTACTGTACTCCATACTTATAAATTCAAGGTACCACTCGCGATATTGGTAGGAATTTCAGATCACAAAACATAGCATACATTATACAGTACATGTACAGTACTACCAAATACAACAGAAATGAGATCATCACACCCTTTACATTGTTTACGTACACCACATAATATACACGTGTAGGTGTGCGATTCATATATCTTTTTAATACAGCCAGAATCTTATAGCTGTCTTCCTGTACAGGAATTGAATACTGATATCTATATATCTATTTATGACATATTTCCCTCAACAACAAAATTTAAATTCTTAAATTACACCTGAGGCTGTACCTCCAACAAAATTGTACACTATTCAGCTATTGTTCATATCAATGTCAGTGTTATCTGATATCTATTTTTTTTTTCTGAACTATTAAGGATCAAAAGTGGAAATTTTTTTTTTTTGTAACATCCAGTATGATGGCATTTGGTACAGGTTCACACAGTTTTATTGTTTGCAACCATGAATGTGTGTGTCACATTATTTGAAACAAATACCTAGAAATTCTAATCCAGGGCACTAAGTTATAAAACAGCACACACGGTCCTGAACATGCCATGGGGAAGTGTATGTGTGTGTGTGTGTGTGTGGGGGGGGGGGGGGGGGTTGCATTTAATTTCCTAGAGTATTCTAAGCAGTGCATAATGTATTGGGTACTGTATGCAGATGTGTCCAGAAGGACAGAATCTACAAATTGGATACATGTTCCAAGTCCTGATATTGTGTATCTCATCCAGATGCTGATGTGGGGCGAAAAGAAATCACCCAATACCTCAGTGACACACATATTCTGGGAAGATATGTGTGAGTTTGGAAACCTGCCCTGCAATCCCCCAGCTGGATATTTTCAAGTGTCCGTTTACAAATCTGCTTGGACATCATACCTAAAGGGGGATTTGTAGGCCAAAAGGGATTAAATTACACTCAGGGAATTTCTTTTCTGCAGTGTATTAGATATGCAGGTCTTCAAGGATACTTAACCTATTTTTCATACTAAATGTCAACAGTTTCTAACCTCCACAACTTGCCAGTCACTCTGACTGTGAATCACTGCCTAAACTCAGGCATAGTTTTGAAACTATACCAGCAAAGTAGGCATTTAACACTTTGTGTGTTGCTTTGTGTTGCTAGTTTTGTTTGGGGGGGGGGTCAAAATATTACTGAACCACTCCTACTAGCTTTCAACTTTGTGTTCTCATTCTCTCCATGAATTCTTTCATCTCCTTCTTATTCCTATTCCTCCTTTCCTGTGTCCTTGTTTGCCCCCATTTTTCACTTTTTTCTTCTTTAAACTACAACTGTCATATAACAATTACTGTACTTCTATAATTATGTAAACTGGACTCTGCTTCTATGTACAATAATTTATACTAACTTACTTTCCTCTTCTTGTTACTGTTATCATTAAAAGTATTATCATTGTTATCATTGTTATCATCTTCATCATTATAATCATCACTAGTAATACTTGTCTCTTCCATTATGCTTTTGTTTTGTTTTTGTTTTTGTTTTGTTTTTGTCCTGACTCTTCCTATCCCTCCTCTTTCATTTTTTTTTCTCTTTTTCTTCTTGGGGGGGGGTGTTTTTTTATCACCTCTCCTCATCACTTCTCCTCCTCTTCACTCCCCTCCTCAGGAGGATGCACACACATCCTGCCAGGCCCAGGAGAAAGCCTTCACCCCATAGCTGCACTAATTTGCCCACATTGTTGATATCTGGTTGCTATGGATACCGCCCTCAGAGTCAAGGCTGCTTGTGGACAGTCACTCTATTGCTAAAACTTTGAAGTATGCACGTATAGTGTTGTCTGCAAAGAATTGATAACACATGTCCAATAGGATCTTTATTTATCAAAGGTTTGTCGCACACGTGCACACTACACACCACCACACCACACACACACACTCACAGCTGTATGCACAGACACACACACCAACATTGGCTCTACAATGTGACAGACAAAAGACATCATGTTTTGAACAAGACTTGATCGCCTGCCAAAAACTTTATTGCATGGTGAAAGCGACCAAATGTTTGGAAGGCCAAAAAGAACAGGGAAATTGCTACTAACTTCTGGCTTTCGTCAGGTGTAAATGTCACAATGAGATATCTCCTGGACAATACGCAAGTTTTCAACATTCAGTTCCTCTACATTTCATCAGAAAACTTATTGCTGCTATTCTGACTCCCTCTGACAAAAAGCAACACAACCTTTTCTTTTCACTAAAAAAAAAGAAAGAAAAAGAAAAGGAAATTTAAGCCCCAGCTTTCTTGTTCATGCCTTCATGTAGGCCCTACATAGTATCTAATGTAGTACCCGCTAGAATATACAGTAGTTTTGGGTTTCATTTTAGTCAGATTTTGCATTAAAAATGCATGAAAGACAACCATGTGTCAGTCAATGTCTGGATAATGGAGAGATCAGGAAAAACGACATACAGTATTGTAGCTTGTGGATGTACATTGTACAAACACTCACAATCTATCCTGTAAAGGGGATATTCTTGCATCAGTTGGAGTGATTATGCGCTCTGCGAAGTAAGATGAATTTCGCATCGTTTTATTTCTGTGGTATCAAGACATTTCACAGGAGTACATCAATATATCAAGCAAGAATATTTGCGTACATATTTTCCCGCTAGTTTCTGGTAGCGCAAAATGCACAAAAATTCGTAAGCTGCAAAAAATTTCCACTGTTACAGAACTTTACTTCATAGCCTGCCACTTAAAATCCACTACAACATTACTTCTAACAACAAACATAAAAATTGGGCAATACTGCAAACTGAGGATTCCCCCCCCCAAAAAAAAAAAGAAAAAAAAAAAAAAAAAATTAAGCCAAAATGTAGTTTGTATACTGCGATGTGATCTTGTCTCGAGGGACTGAAAGTGTCTTTACATGAAGAAACAATGGCAGGAATCGAATGTAGCATCAATTGAAACGAAGTCAGTTTCTCTTCGGGGAAACATTAAGTTATCACAAATCACGATGTCTGACATTTCTGTCTTCACTGCAATAAAAACTGTCCATGACGTCACGTCGCGAGAGAAATATTGTACTGGGAGCCTGTCATCACTAATTCTATACATGGGTATTGCATGCTCAGTGGCATGGCTGCTGCAAGGCTTGTGCGTGTGTTGCCATGGGGTGGAATCCCCACATGAAATGGAGGTCACTTGACTCAAATCACAATATTTCTGAGTTTAAGAACTTTCCTTTTGCCACAACAAATATGATACAAAGTTTTTGATAGAAAATCACTCTCTGGTCTGCAACTCTTCTGACAATGTTTTAAATGAGTGAGTCCCAGCACAGATACCTGGTAATTTTCATCACAATGATGCCACTTTTCTAGCGTCATGATTTTCCTGTCATCAGTATGAATGGCCCTAGATGGAGACTCTAATATTCACAAGATTGTGCTGTTTTTTTTTTTTATCTGTTTAAAATTTCCAGTACCGTAAAAGTGGATATTTCTGCGGGAGTAATTTTCTGCACATGGCTAGGTAAGATCAATTTCGAATACCATGTTTTCTATTTTGCAGAATCAGGACATTAATTACTGGAACATATGGCATGCAAAACTATTTTGCATGCTTTTATTTTCGTGCTAGCTTCTGGTTGCGCAAAAATTTACTCACCACCAAATTTCCACTTTTACAACAATATCACACTGTATACTTTGACCATGTGCGGCCTCCCAAACTAATCCAATCATTCCAGAGGGGAAAACCATTGATGAGTTTTCAACCCGAATGTGCGCAATGCTATCTCTCACAGCAGACCTGACAACTCGGGTCTAAAACATATCAGTTTATCAACCGTTTTGTTGTGATTCCACCTTTAATACAATGACGGTCAACTGAGGTAAGGTTAAAAAACCAGACCTGGCTGGAACCCACAAGCACCCCAATAGGAATCACATGCAGGCAAATGTGACACAGATTACAGTGTTATCTGTCAGGAGGAACTAACATCATGGCGTGTTATTCAACTTTTACCACACAAACACTCCTTTCCTGTTTTCAACAGCTTTGTTAAATTTTACAGTGATACAAATTCAGTGTCAGTAGCATAGCATGGCAGGTATAGAAGGACACAATAGTGGTGTTCTCATTGCACTCAAAATAACACATGATGATTTTTCAAAAATTTAGAAATTGTTACAGTGCTAACTGAAAAAAAAAAAACACACTTTTTTTATTTGCAAGACCTGGGTCGTGATCCAAATCCGCACATATGTGTGATTTTTTGCTTATGAAATCCCAATGATACTACTATCACCTAACTCTTCCATATGCTGGGCAAGTTCTTCATGTTGATATTTAGTTTGACAAACATGATATATTAATTACAAATTGCAAGTTTGTTATAACTCAACAACATATCATGGTAGACAGTGCCAAATGCAATCAAACATGCAAACATGGAATTCATCTAAAATCAATCTTAATAGCAAACTTATTGATAACTCACCTTCAGTGACTATCAGGTTTGTGGATGATTGGAATGTGCCATGGAGTGTAACCTGGCAAGTGTAATAGCTGCTGTCTTCCAACTGCGCATCATTGAGCAGCAGTGAAAAGTTGGCCGACATGTTAAACCTGGAGTCAGATCCTGGGAAAAGTCTGTGCCACGAAAGAGCGAAATGAAAATTCTGTTACAATCTGGTAAAAATTGCCTTAGATTTGATCAGGCACGACATGTGCTTGACAACACGGCCAAAAAAAAAAACAACAACAACAAACAAACAAACAAACAAACAAATGAAGCAAATAAACATTTTTGGATCATTGGATTTTATATAATAAATGTCATTCAATATATAGGCCCTACAATATACTACAACTGTGCAGGAAAGGTTTAATAGGGACTGACAGGCATCATTTGTTTTTTGTATATTTGTATCATGTTAGCAATGGGGAGGTTCTATGCGTGCCTGTACTGGGTATATAATGGGGGGGGGGGGGGGGGGGGGAGCTCCTGCATTTTCATCATAAATATAACACAAATTGCTTTACAGCTTCCAGGGCCACTTTTACTTCCACCATGCACAGTCACTTTCAACATACAAATGTCATTAGTGAGATTTATGATTTACACTTTTATCTTGTTCATCATGTCCCCTCTCACTGATGCACATTTCCACCTCCATCCCTGGATCCAATTAGCTGCTGAAAGGGATTATCACTGGCTGCTTCATGATTCATGGTTCAAGGTTCAAGGCCATTCACATTAATTTTGTTGATCATTATGATTGGTCCGAAGACTCTGAAATCTATTCCATTTAGGGTCTCAGTATTCACTATATCCAAAATGGCGAGTTCCAATTGGGTATTGGTACTACATTTGATAATTAATTTTCCTCTAGCTCAGGCATGAGGATGCCTGAATGAACTACCCGAGACTTGTATTACATGTAGCCCCGTTTGGTACTCCAACTCATACTCACCTTTGCCTGAAGTACCGCAAAACTTGTTTCGAGGTGTCATTAGTCAGGACTCCACGGTACCACGACAGTGCTACGAGGCTACTTTGATCAAAGATGCAAGGAATTTCTGCATTTTCTCCTACAAATACGGTGACATTATTTGGTGTGCTTATATCCCCTTTTATTCCTTTGAATAGGCTGATCCCTGCAGTGAAAAAGCATACAAGAGAAAGATAAGGAACATTGAAAAACACAGGGCAAGATTGCATGAATGATACAATCAAAACATTTGATTAATGATTAATTCTTCTTTTCAGTATTTGTACACCATTGATAAAAATTCTTCTCCTCCGTGATTACTAAAGAAAGCAAAGATTGGGAATGATATCGCCACAAATTGACAGAAAGATTGGTCTGTATCTGGTCGTCAGGGATATGTTCCGCGGAGACTGCATCTGGCTTCATAGAAACCCCTCTAATCTATACGGTGGAGAGCAATAATGTCAAAAAATAACAAATAAAAGACTCCTCCGGACAGACAGATCTTTCCGTCTACACCACACAGTGCTACAGATGTATAACAAGAACTATATAGTGTATTATAAAGAGGATACCAACCAAGAAGGGCCAAGGCAAGGAGGTTAATATAGATCTAATGTCAGTTGATACCAATATCCCTAGAAGCACCTTTGACTTTGTGTTATCACAACAGTAGACCATAGAACATATTTGTACGAATAACAGGCGCCAATATGCAATAGACTTCAACTTGAGGCTTTCTGCCACTGCACGTGCACCTGATCTCAGTGTCAAATGAACGAAAAAACACGGCAGGAGATACTGAACCCCCGGCCGGGCAGCTACGGGCCAACCTACCGATACGTACGGGGAGGTATCGAACGAGGTCAACTCAGCTCAGAACGAAAGTTGACACTGTCCCGTTTTCCGGGTGTGAAATCACAACACAGAAGTCATCTGCAGTAAATTTAATTCGAAAAACTTACCCGCAACAAGTAATGACAGAAAACATTTGACGTATCTCGCTGATAGAAAATCCATGGCTGTGGAATAGCAGTGATTTGTTCGAGGTCCAGGCAGACTCTTCACTTCACGTTATTAGACAGCAAATTCCAAATCTCTTCTTGAGCTTGCCTGGGTAGTTGCCAGGGTTAGGTTCCTCGAGGCAAAATCCCTCCTCTTCGCAAGAAACGATACAGCTCGAATGAGAAAGTCGCGGAGGGTATTACTGTTCGTTTGAGTTTTTGACGGTTGGTACAAATACTTAAGCAGATCTCACTCGCACTTTGAACCTAGTTCAGTTAAATCCCGAATCCTTACCAATGAGCTGCTTGTAAATGATGAATGGTACACGACGTCCCACATTTATCACGTTTGACTCCGGAGAGTGACTTCACTGACTGTGAGTGTGAGAGAAAGTCGCGTCGCAGAAAGCATAAAGAGCTCGCACTGTTTCTCACAATAAATTATTACAGCTGCTAAAAGTATTCCGTACGACTTGGACTGACGTCGACCAGTGATCTACAGTACAGGGAAGGAACTAGAGTAGGAACCTGTAGAATTCACAACCCACAACAAATGCCAATAGCTAGAACTGTAGTACAATTTGAGGGACGAACAACAAATCGCTATCGACACAACAAACGAACGATCCGGATCCCCGTATGCCACTTGCACCTGCGCACGCTGCACCCGTAGCCCAGCGATGCAGTCTTCCCCTTTGATGAAAAGACTTCTGCTATCAAACGTAGTTGGCGCTCTACCACAGTCACTCGTAGTGTCCCTGTATGGCGAAGTCGGTGAGTCGGAAGCTTGCGGCCCCAAAAGGCGACTTGTGTACGTATAAACTGAACTTTACACGCCAAGGCGCCTTGTTTTCCATACATGTATTATAAAAGCAAGGTGCATGGAGAGTTTGAACAAGTCGCCTTCTTGCTTTCTAATTTTAAACAAGGCGCCTTGACTAGTGGTCTTATAGCCATTTTTTTATTTCTATTTACTTATTTATTTATTTTTTGCCGGAACAAGGCGTACAAAATTCCTTTTTTTTCAGGGAATGAGAATGAGGAGAAACAGGATTTCTTTGTAATAGGCCCCTAAATTAGTATTCCTAAATGGTCTTTAAAAGTAATCAACATAATGAATAAATATCATTCTATGAAACTGGTGTCCAATGAATTCCAGAGATTAGATCTGGTGAATTGAAAAAAAAAAAAAGTTGTCCTATAGCTGATAGAGTTTTACTCAAAGCTAAATACAATGAGTTTTAATGTCTTGTTGAACAGAACTATTTTCGACAAACATTTCAGATAATATCATTGCAAGATCATTATTATGCATGCGCCTCGGCGAGTTTGTGTAAGTTGCCTTCTCGCTTTCAAATCTCGTCTTCTACAAGTCGCCTCCTCTTCTTCTCGTCTCAAAAAGGTACCTTGGTGAGTTTGTATACAAGTCGCCTTCTCACCTTCTATCCCTGTCGCTTTGTAATCTTAAACAAGGTGACTTTTTGTTGCTTTTTTTTTGGGGGGGGCAGAACAAGACGCTTTTGAATAGCGAGTTACCAAAGTTGGACTTCTTTCATGTCTCCGTGGTCATTACCAGTGGCGGATCCAGAGGGGGGCGCAAGAGGCATACGCCCCCCTTTATTTATCGGTAAAAACAAAAGAAAAAAAAATGAAACGAAACCCGGAAGTGGCACAAAATATAATAGTTACGCCCCCCCCCCCTTTACAGAATTCCTGGATCCGCCCCTGATTACAATAATGTAGCATACAGAAGCGTGTTACTATTCAGATAAGCAATGTCTGACTGTCTCGAAAGTTCTCCCAAAGTTTTTGCAAGCATAAATATCATACAGATATGAGCTGAGGTAAAAGAGCAAAAAAGCTGTACAAATGCGAACAAAGTCAGATTACATGATAAAGGCAACTATCTACAGTTTGTGAAATTTTAAAAGTCATGCAACGTATCGTGAACAGATGTCAAGGAGTTTTCCAACTGTGTGGTACTTGTTGATTTTCAGCTACAAAATTAATGTTGATTATGCGATTCATGGTAGATCTTTTATCAGCGGTGTTGCCACCCTCTATCTGTACAAATGAAATATAAGATTTATTAGTAGAAAATTGAGCAAAGAAAATGAAGTTCCATCGGTCCATCGATCCAACCATTTTCTTTGGTCAATTTTCCACTAATTTAATGATATTCACTCTGATCAGTTTTTCTGTTTGCGTTTGTTAAAATACGAAAAATGTGTGATTTGTAAGATCGCAACTGCTGCTCTACATTTTTAATAAATTTCCCAATCTTTACCCCTCTGCTTTAATATTCTTTTGCTTTCATTTAATGTAAATCATTTCACGAATTTTAGAATTAATGATGATTGCCGCTGTACATACGGTGAAAGCATGATTATGAATGATTATTTCAGCAATGTACATCTTAGAGAGACAAAACACATGTGACGAAAAAAAAAAGTTGTCAAACTATGACAAAATGCAATGCAATGCAGAGATACGAAGACTATGATCGTAAAAAAAAATAACTCCATTCTTGTTGATTTGAGATATTGTGTTTTCAAGCTGCTAAAAATCAAAGAAAGTAACAAAAGCATACTGGACATTTGCGTTTAATCATAATTTCAAGATATTTCTTTGTTATTTATCAAGGTCAGTATCACTGGAAATTGAAAAGTTTTTATTTTGCTCTATATCTGATGACAGACTTTAAACAGGGCTCGACACTAACGATGGCCCGGTGGTCCGGGGCCACCAAAAATGGAAGTCGGGCCACCAAATTTAAAAAAAGGGCAAATTTGGTGGCCCGCCTCGGGCCACCAAAATTTTTTGAAAAGTATGTCAATAAATTCGTAACTTTTTGCGCCGGAAATTAGCAGTTAGATTTGTTCAAAGGATGGATGAAAAGGACTAAATGAATGCCTGAGAGTGAGTGTTGCAAGTTTGTTGAAGTTTATTTATGAGTAGATATGTCCAACTCTCTAATTCTTACTATCATAAATCTTAAATATTTGACTCATAAAAAAAAGGACTTTTAATGTTTTTTATTGTTTTTTTTCGGGACACCACATTTTTCTCTCGGGCCACCAAAAATTTGAAATTTAGGATTTTGGTGGCCCCATCGGGCCACCAAACAAAAAAGTTAGTGTCGAGCCATGCTTTAAAGATAGTTCAATATGATGCTTAACCTGTTTTGCGCTAAAATCTTATATTATATCAATACATATCATAGCATTCGACACTCTTGACCATTCTATTCTACTCTCCAAACTTAGTCATTATGGTATTCTGGGTCAAGCATTTTTATGGTTTAAAGATTATCTAACAAATAGAAGACAATAGTAATACCTTTAAAGGCTTTGAATCTGATCCCCTTTTAATCGAATGTGGTGTTCCTCAAGGCTCAATTCTAGGCCCACTATCATTCCTTCTTTATTTCAATTATATAATTAATACATCGTCTCTTCTCTCTTTCGTTTCATTTGCTGATGATACAAATTTTCATAAAGATCTAAAGATTTTAAATACTGAAATTGGTAAAGTATCAAATTGGTTTAAGTCTGATAAACTTTTTTTTTAATATAAAAAAGACTCATTTCATTGATTTTGAACTTCATTCTCACAACGCAGATACGTTGATACATATTAACATTGATGATATCCCATTAGAAAAGAAAACAAATTCAAAATTTCTGGGAGTATATGAGTATCTGAATATAAGAACGACCCAAGTCCATAATTTCGAGTAAACTTTAAAAAACAAAAACAAAAAAAAACAAAAAAAAAACTTCATATCTTTTTTATTTGTCCAATGACATTCTATTTAACTGCGATTGGGAAGGCAACATTGTCTATACAAATTAGAACATATGTTATTATGACAATTAACATTTTACATTAATTGTGGAGAGGCCATTTCGTGTGATGGACTTGGGTTGTTCTTTGAATCGTACACAGAACAGGCTGTTGTACGAGATGAGAGAAGCGATGAGAGAGGGCGCTATAATATGAATGTGAAAGGACCCAAGTCCTGGACTTGGTCATTCTTACATTCATATAAGATTTCACTCATTCATTTCAGGCACTTCCGGGGGTAATTAGTTTTTATCATTATCTACACAAGATGAGTCCATGCATAAGCTACAATTTCCCATGTCAAACTGAATTTTGCCAAAAATAATTGGACTTGGGTCGTTCTTATATTCAGGCCTTCAATTATAGATGAAAGTTTGACTTGGAATGAGCATTAGCATCATGTTCCAACGTGTATTTCTAAAAATATAGGGATTATTTCCAAGCTGAAGATTTTGTCTCCCTCGTTCAACTTTATTTTTATTATATAATTCCTTAAATCTCCCATATATAAGTTATTATAGTATTGTATGGGGAACTTGCGGCTCTGCCAAAATAAATTCTATTTTCAAATTACAAAAGAAATTTTGTATTTGTACTGGATCGCATTTCCTGGCTCATACTGATTCTTTATTTCATGAACTTAAAACATTGAAGGTTTTTTATTTGAATATTATTCAAGAAGCAGTAATTATGTTTAATATATTCATGATCAACTTCCGTCATCGTTTATTAACATGTTTAGGTTTAATACTTACTGAACTGTTCATTCGTGCCCTACTCGTATATATAGACATTTTCATCTCTTGAATCCCAATATTATTAGTGACACATAAATCTATCAGACATTCGGGTCCGGACATTTGGAATAATCTCCCCGACAATATAAAGTCTTGCTCAAATATTTGATTCTTTGAAAGCTTCACTAAAACAATATTTGATACAATCATATTCTACCCACTCATCAAGATAACAAATATTTATGGTAAATGATTGTTTTTTTATTTTCAATCTTTATTTTATTCCTTCAACTGCATATTGCACTCACACCTGCAACTGCACTGTACCCACCAGATCACTTTCCTCCAAGGGAGTTGTGTCCTTGAATAATCCTTTTATGAGGCCCCCATCTATTTCAAGCTTAATCGCTTACGGTGGGGGTCTCCTGCATTCATTGATATCTGTCATTTACTGAAAAATACTGTATATTTCATTTTATGTTTTTGTGCAAGTATACTGCTCAATGCAATCACCTATGTGTATTTTGTGTACTGTTATCGATTCATTTCACTGCACTTGCTATTCTTTGTCCTTGTACTATTGAAATTTGTATTCAAATTGTATCTGATTGAATGCAGAAATGAATCAAATCAAATCAAATCAAATCAAATCAGTATAGTTAGTACATATTCCAGACAAATTGATTGCAATTAGATCACTGAGTTCTTTATTTTGAATTTATACAAGTCGATTTTTTTAACTCAGATTTTTTGTTCCCACCGCGATCGCATTTCGGACTAAATCAATATTGCTCAAAACGTTCAATTGATTTGAGCAACTTTGAGATTGACTGGGAAATCCTATAACAACATTGAAATGATAATGCTTACAATAAGAACAACGAAAATATTAATGACAACGATGATTATATTGATGATATATACTGAAGATAGATAGAGAGAGAAAGAAAGAGTAGAAAAAGGGAGATAAAGATACTGTCATGGTATGACATATTTTGTATTCATCATGTAATAATTTGTCTCATTTCATTAATGTTTATCACGTAATTATTGAAAGAAATTGATGTTGTTGCAAAAGTTAGAAGAATCACAACTTTAAAGACAAAAGCTTACACCAGCATGACCAAATAAGGAGATTTTGCGAAGCACGATGAAGTAAAAGACAGCAATCTAGAATTGAATGTTTTAGGATGAGTAGACCCTAAATGTGACGTTAACATACGAGGAGAGGGTATCCCTGATGCTATGCCTCATACTAATCTGGACGTCAGTCAGGACGTATAAGCACAAGTTTATAAGTTGGTCAAACAGGACCATTTCAGAGAATTCTTGGTTTCCGTGGACAGGAACTGATGACGTCAAGCGGAGGCTTGACCAGTGCAAAATGGAATATTTAAGAAAGCATTGACAGGCAGAAAACGCCAGCCCATAAGAAAAGGGGCAGGACTTCTGTAAAAACTTTCCAGGAAGTCACTTCAGTTAACTTGTAGTTTGTATGGAGGCCTATGGCCCAACAATGTATAAATATGCAATGTTTAGGCGCAAAATTCAGATGCCACATAATTTGCGGAACACTCAAGACCAGCTACGTCATTTCAAAATTGGGAAGTAGCAGAGTAGCAGAGTGCTGGGATGATTGTGATTCAGGGATTGATGCATTCTGACCGTCCAGAAGAGAATCTACAAGGATTCGAGTTTAACACCAACAACTGTTGTAAGTACATGACCATTTGTTTGCAAGTTGTTTGTGCCTTGTAAGTTTTTATGTAATTGCCGATATGACATTGTTTAATGGGCTGATTACTCATCCCCTATCACTCAACGTTGAAAGATAATGATGCATTGTCAAACATTACTATGGGAATTATTTGTGGTTAAAGGATGGAATTACGATATGTTTTGTTAAAGCTGTATGACTAGAATCAAGAATAACAAAGGACCATGAAAATAAGGGAAGTATGATGTTATTAAATAATTAACAGGGTGGTGAGGGTTTCAGAGAGGACCACACTTTGGGGTTCCGACAAGGAATCTTCTAGGATTTACCAACGAGGAGAACAACCAAGCTCGAGATCAAGTCGAATCGGGGATCTGTATTGAAGTTTGTATTATGTTACTATTAAGCTTGCAAACCTTCACAACTTTGAAACCAGTATACAGTGCTCTCCCGTTATAACGAAGTGTTCGGGACCGGCAGTTTTCTTTCGTTATAACCGAACAAATACAATATAATTTTATAACAAAAACTTCATTCCGATGGTTTGTAAATGAAAAATGAGAAAGGTTCAATGTTCCGAAGGTTCGTTGTTCTGAAGGTTTTTTTTTTTAATCCGACAATGAAACAAGGTTTGTTATTCCGAAGAAGGTTTGTTAATCCAAAAAAAAAAAAAAAAAATCCTATCATTTTCTGACTAACGAACCGTCGCATCGTAATAAGAACCATATTTCTTATTGTATTATTGTACAGTGAACGAGGAGTCTTTCTATTTCTTTCTCTCCTGTTCTTTCTCACCATCTTTCATTATCGCCGTCACCTTCTTCTTTGTTTTTCTTTCTTAGCATCACCTGGGTACATGACCGTGTATGTTTTGTTGGGTGAAATAGTTTGTTTTTGTTGTAGTTAAGTAAGTCGATAGTTGGTTGAAACTGTTTATTTATTTCTTTGTGCGTGAGGCCCCAATATCAAGCTCGGCTTACTGGGAATCCTGTATGGTACCTTGGCTTCTTTTATTATTACTATTATCATTATGATTATTATCATCATTATTATCATTATTCTTATCATTATCATTATTGTTATTATTGCCATTATTATTATCATCATCATCATGGGGGTGTTTCATAAAGCTGTTCGTAAAGTTACAAGCAACTTACGAGCGACTGTTGATCAGTTCTTGTGCTGAATTATGTAAATTCTGATAAGTATGGTACATCAGAACTGATCACCAGTCGCTCGTAAGTTGTTCGTAACTTTAAGAACAGCTTTATGAAACAGGGCCCATGTCTCCGTTCTCTGTCATAATGACTTGCTTACCTTTCATGTGCAAAATCAGCCATGAATTATTTTGAACCATGTGTATATTTCTGAAGTGATCATCGTTGATTAAACTGTACCATACAGAAACAATAAAATGAAATGAAATGAAATTTCATTGTCGGATTAACGAACCTTATTAATAACGAACCTTTTGAATAACGCCATAATGTTCGTAATAACAAAACTCTATTTCATTTTCGACCTAACGGACATTTCGGTGTATCAGAATTTGTGTGTTTTGTAATAAAGTACCTTCGGAACAATAAAACGAACCTTGTTTAATTTCATATTATTGTATTGCAATAATGCAAGTGCCCCTGGGAAACTGTACTGGACACACGGAGCGAACACACAGTGATGTGAAGCGTTCGCCCATGCAGAGATGTTATAATGGAGCATATTTTCTTTTGTTTTTCTTTGCCAAGAGCCCTCGGAAAAGACTTCCTTATAATGCACATTTTGCTATAACCGTGTTCGTTATGAGCGAATTTTGTACTATAGACTTTAAAGGCGATAATTTTGGGACCAGAAGTTTTACTTGGGTCGCGATCCAAATCGCACAAAAATGTGTGTATTTTTTGCTCATGAAATCCCAATGACAACTGTTCTATCAACTATAACTCTTCCATAGACATATGCTTGGAAAATTCTTCATGTTGGTATTTAGTTTAACAAACATGATGTATTAGTATAAATAGCAGGCTTGTTATAAGTTAACAACATATCGTGGCAGACACTGCCAAATGCAATCAAACATGCAAACAAGGAATTTATTAATCAATTTTTACAGCAAAGTCGAGTGACAACTCACCTTTAGTGACTATCAGGTTTGTGGATGATTGGAATGTGCCATGGAGTGTAACCTGGCAAGTGTAATAGCTGCTGTCTTCCAATTGTGCATCATTGAGCAGCAGTGAAAAGTTGGCCGACATGTTAAACCTCGAGTCAGATCCTGGGAAAAATCTGTGCCACGAAAGAGCGAAATGAAATTCAGTCAAAATGTGGCAAAAATTGCCTTATAAATTTGATCAGGCACGACATGTGCTTGACATCGACAAAAAACAACAACAACAACAAACAAACAAAGTAATCAAACACTTTTGGATCATTGGATTTTGAATTACAATAAATATCATTCAATGTATATGCCCCACAATCATTGTGCAGGAAAGGTTTAATATGGACCAACAGTTATATTTATCTTAATAGAATACCAAAAAAAAATGTAATGTATAACATCGGAAAAATTGATTATTTTTAACGCAACAGACAAAATTCCTTCCACACTAATTACATGCAAATAGTATGTCTATAGCAATGGGGGTTCCATGGGTGCCTGTACTTGGTATATAATGGGGAGGGGGGGGGGGCTCCTGCATTTTCATCGTAAAATATATATATTTTTTCATCATAAAGTATAACACAAACTGCTTTACAGTTTTCAGGGCCACTTTTACTTGCACTATGCACAGTCACTTTCAGTGTACATTATTGTCATTAGTGAGATTTACACTTATCTTGTTCATCATGCCCCCTCTCACTGACCACTGACACACATTTCCACAAGCTTCCATGGGTAATAGTTCCAATTAGCTGCTGAAATGGATTATCACTGCATGTTTCCTGCATGGTTCAAGGTTCAAGGCCACTCATATTCATTTTGCTGATCATCAAGATTGGTCCGAAGATTCCGAAATGTATTGCATCTTAGGGTCTGAGTAACTATCCAAAATGCTGAGTTCCGATTGGGTATTGGTACTATATATATTTGATAATTAATTTTCCTCTATAGCTCACGCATGAGGATGCCTGCATGAACTGCTTGACACTTTGCAGCCCTGTTTGGTATTCAAACTCTTGTACCCACCTCTGCCTGAAGAGCCGCAAAACTTGTTTCGAGGTGTCATTAGTCAGGACCCCACGGTGCCACGACAGTGCTACGAGGCTACTTTGATCAAAGATGCAAGGAATTTCTACATTATCACCTACAAATACGGTGACATTATTAGGTGTGCTTACATTCCCTTTTATTCCTTTGCACAGGCTGATCCCTGCAGTTAAAAAGCATACAAGAAAAGGATCAGAAAAAGGGCATGATTGCATGACTGATACAAACAACACACTTGATTAATGATTAATTCTTCTTTTCGGTACTACACCATTTGATAAAAATTCCTCTCCTCCGTGATAAAGAAAGCAAAGATTGTGAATGATATCGCCACAGATTGACAGAAAGATCGGTCTGTATCTGGTTGTCAGGTATATGTTCTGCGGAGACTGCGTCTGGCTTCACAGAACCCACTCTATACCGTGGAGAGCAATAACTAAAAAAAGACTCCTCCGGACAGACGGATCTTTCTGTCTACACCACACAGTGCTACAGCTAATACAATGTAGTGTAATACCAACCAAGCAAGAGCCAAGGTAAGGAGGTTTATAGATCTAATGTCAGCTGATACTAATATCCCTAGAAGGGACTAGAAGCCCCTTTGTGGTATCACAAAAGTAGGTGCTACACCATAGAACATATTTGTACGAATAACAGGCGCCAGTATGCAATAGAATTCTACTTGAGGCTTTCTGCACCTGATCACAGTGTCAAGTGCACGAAAAACCCGGCAAGATATATGAACCCCCTTTGTGTTATCACAACGTTCAACACCATAGAACATTTGCATGAATAACAGGCGCCAACGTGCAATAGACTTCTACTTGAGGCTTTCTGCCTCTGCACCTGATCACAGTGTCAAATGCACGAAAATCCCAACACAGAAGTCATCTGCAGTAATTCGAAAAACTTACCCGCAACAAGTAATGACAGAAAATAATTGAGGTATCTCGCTGATAGAAAATCCATGGTTGTGAAGTAGCAGTGATTCGTTCGAGGTCCAGGCAGACTCTTCACCTCATGCACGTTATTAACACTAAAACAATAAGTAAATCCCAAATCCCTTCTTGAGCTTGCCTGGGTCGTAGCCAGGGTTTCTCAAGGCAAAATCCCTACTCATTGCAAGAAACGGTACAACTCGAATAAGAAAGTCGCGGAGGGTATTAATATTCGTTGATTTTTTTAAGGTTAGTACAAACACTTAAGCAGATCTCACTCGCACTTTGAACCTACTTCAGTTCAATCCTGAATCCTTATCAATGAGCTGCTTGTAAAAAAACATTAATGATTAATGGTTTGATGCGTGTACACGACCAGTGGCGGATCCAGAAGGGGGCGCAATCGGCGCACGCCCCCCTTTAGTTTTCGTTGAAAACAAAAGAAATAAAAAGAAAAAATATGAAATGAAACCCGGAAGTGGCACCAGAAATAATACTCAACCCCCCCCCCCCCCCCCTGTACAGAATTCCTGGATCCGCCCCTGCACGACGTCCCACATCTATCACGTTTATGACTCCGGAGAGTGACTTCACTGTACTGACTGTGAGAGAAAGTCGCGTCGCAGAAAACACAAAGAGCTCGCACTGTCTCTCACAATAAATTATTATACACCTTGTAGCTGCTAAAAGTATTCCGTACGACCAAGGAGGTTGAAGAGATGGAGTAACAACAGAGTTATTCCCTTTGATCCCATGTTCGAAGCCACCGCTCAAAAATATTTGAAGCATGTGCCAAACAGGATCTGCCGCGCCGATACGAAGACAATTGACTCGTGTCTCATTGCATAATCACCAGCCACTTTCAAAGGAAGATATGTCTTTGTGATGGTAATTACTTTTCGCTATCCCTTTTTATAAAAGGTAGGAGGTACAGACACGAGGATGCGCGAACAGAAATTGAGAAAAAATGCTGAAATGAAGATGAAAATTACTCGACTGGGCATACCCGGGCACTAATATGATATAATAAAGAATTATACTTGAAGATTATTACACATTAATTTCATTTGGGGAAATTAAGTGGAAAGGTGATAAAACCAGCTTTCCAGGATGGTACAGTTTTATACATTTTTACATAATACAGCTCTGATTTACACTTTTGCGCAAATTCTGAACGGAATTGACTTTTGTTTTACATGCTTTATTATTAAGTGAAATTTCATTTCATTTAATAAATAAATAAGCAAAATATGGCCAACATTATGAATGAATCTTCAGATTGCTCAGCAACACGGCGGCTTGGAACATCGATCATCAAAGGCACAAGTGCACCTGTTGAATTCTTTTGTACATCGATAGAAATCTGACTACTGCTTGAACAATTACAGCCAGTTGGAACTCCTGGTATAAAACCTCCTTGGTACGATTAACCGTCGACCAGCGATCTACAGGCAAGGAAATTGAGCAAAGCGCGTAGGTTTCTACGCTCTTTGAAATTGAATAGGAACCTGTATAGAATTCACAACCCACAACAAACGCCACTAGCTAGAACTGTAGTACAATTCGAGGGACGACGAACAACGAATCGCTATCGACATAATCGAGGTTTATAAAGTGTACACACAACAAACGAACCACTCGGATCCGTGCCATGCAGTTGCACCTGCAGCTTGTGCAGTCTTTGGTGCAAAGACTTCTGCTCTTAAACGTAGTTGGCGCTCAAATTATACCACAATCACTCGCCCTTACCATGGATCGTGGTTCTATAAGTCAGAGTTGGTTGCGCGGAAGCTAGAGGCCCCCGAGAAGGCGACTTGTGTGTAACACTGAACTTTACTCGCTAAGGCTCCTTGTTTTCCATACATGTATTAAAAAAGCAAGGTGCATCAAGTTGGTGAGTTTTAACAAGTCGCCTTCTCGCTTTCTGATTTTAAACAAGGCGCCTTAACCAGTCGCTTCATAGCCATTTTTATTTATTATTATTATTATTGTTATCTCTATCTTCACAAGATATCTCTTGGAGATTAATATCACGTCAAGTTCCATCCTGGAACCTTAGACTTCCAGTACTTTTCTCAGGATTCGTGCCGTCCCCAGCAATGCTGCTTTTTGGAGCGTTTGCACTCGATCTGGCACACCAACGTCGTCCAAGTGCCGTCGCAGCTGCTTTGGCGTTGTTCCGAGTTCTCCAACGACAATAGGGATCACCTTCGTTCTCATATTCCACAGGCGGCGAAGCTCTCTGGCAAGGTCTTGATACTTCTCTATCTTTTCCTTCTCCTTCTCGGCTACTCTGCTGTCTCCCGGTACCGTGACATCGACGATTGTGCACATCTGTCGAGCCCTTTCTACGACGATGATATCCGGACGCCTGTGCTGGATGACATTGTCAGTTTGAACATCGAAATCCCACAGGATTTTAACTTGATCATTTTCAGAAATTTTCTGTGGTTCGTGCATATACCATTTGCTCTCACATGGTATTTCATGTTTTCTGAAAAGCTCCCAGTGAAGGACTTGCGCCAGTTTGTCATGTCGTCTTTTGTACTCCTTTTGCGCCAATTTACTACAGCCACATACGATATGTTGCACTGTCTCGTCTCTTTCTCGGCATATCCTGCATGCGGCATCCACATCTCTCTTCTGTATCTTGGCTTTCAGAGCATTTGTTGACAGTGCTTGCTCTTGGGCAGCGATGATCAGTCCTTCTGTCTCCTTCTTCAGTTCTCCTTTCTTCAGCCATAACCATGTGTCATTACTGCTGATGTTCTCCGTCTCTCTGCAAAACTGCCCGTGCAGCTGCTTTTCTCTCCACTTTGCGGATCTTTCTGTTCGTTTCTGGCTATCATTATTATTATTATTATTATTAGTAGTAGTATTTTTGCCGGAGAAAGGCGCACAAAATTCCCTTTTCGGGGGATGAGAATGAGGAGAAACAGGATTTCTTTGTAATAAGCCCCTAATTCATTCCAAAATGGTCTTTTTTTCTGAA
Source organism: Diadema antillarum (assembly GCF_040938485.1). NCBI lineage: Eukaryota > Metazoa > Echinodermata > Echinoidea > Diadematoida > Diadematidae > Diadema > Diadema antillarum. Next base: position 1,814,427 of record NW_027270895.1, read on the forward strand.
GAATATAATAAATGAAATAATTTCTAAACTCACTTATATTTTCAATCAATCTTTATCTAGTGGCAAAGTCCCAGATAATATGAAAATCGTTCGAGTTGTTCCCATATACAAAAAGGGTCCAAAAGAATTTGTGAGTAATTACCGCCCGATATCTCTCTTAACCTCAGTCTCAAAAATTCTTGAAAGGCTTGTTTATAAACGAACTCTTAGATTTCTTGTTAATTGCAATATTCTTTCTAATTTCCAATTTGGATTCAGAAAACAACATAGCACAACTCACGCATTGCCTTCATTGATAAAGTAGCTCATGCTTTAGATGATGCTTCCCACACCATCGGTGTTTTTCTCGATTTTTCGAAGGCTTTTGATACCATTGACCATCAAATTTTGCATCATAAGTTAAGCCATTACGGTATCCGTGGGAGGGCTTTAGAGTGGTTTAAAGACTATCTCACAAACAGAAAACAATTTGTTTACATAAATGGCTATGAGTCAGGTATGACGTCAACTTCTTGCGGTGTCCCCCAGGGTTCTCTTCTTGGCCCATTTTTATTCATCCTGTACATCAACGATCTCCAAATTCGTCACAGATTCTTTCTTTTATTTGTTTCGCCGATGATACAAATCTATTTCTGTCTCACCGCAATCCCAATACCCTTGTAAGTATAATGAATAATGAATTGAAATCTGTTCAGTCCTGGATTTACGCTAACAAGTTATCATTAAATGTTGATAAAACACATTATATGTTATTTAGCAATTCCTTGCAAGTTATTCCTGATGATGTTAAGATTAATGATATTAACCTAACCCGAGTAGATAGTACAAAGTTTTTAGGACTTTACATCGATAGTGACCTTTCCTGGAAAACTCACTTTAATTTTTTTAAGCAAAATTTTGTCACGAAATACAGGAATCCTAAACAAACTGAAACATTTTTTGCCCAACCATATCTTGCAGATTGTATATTCAACCATGATTTCCCCATATCTTAATCATGGAATTCTTGCGTGGGGTAACGCATCTAAATACTTACTGGATTCACTTTTTCTTCTTCAAAAGCGAGCGATCAGAATTATTAACCATGCTGGGTACTTATCTCACACTAACGCCTTATTTCAGAAAAATAAGATTTTAAAACTGATAGATTTGTTTGGTTATAATTTAGGTATTTTTATGTATAAATTTTCCTCAAAAGATCTTCCTGGTGTCTTTTTACAGATGTTCATAAGAAACAATTCTGTCCACCACTATCCAACTCGCCAGAGTGACGCTTATCACCTTCCACGAACTCGAACAGTTTTTGCTAAAAACACAATTATGTATACATGTCCTAAATATTGGAATGATCTCCCAACAGAGGTTAAAAGCTGTCTGTCATTATCATCCTTTAAGCATAAACTCAGACAGCATGTATTGAATAGCTACAACACACAAGTGCACTAAAATTCCTTTTTATTATGCTGATGGCTGCTCTGTTATACTATACTCGGTTGTTGCCATGTTAACAGACTCATGCATATACATTTTAGTTGCATGCTCTCTCAAATTCCTTCCCATCGGTGTTTTTCCTTCCACTTCTATAGTAAGACCTTGGTCGTGTCGCATAGATTTCCCCTCCTTTCTTTCTTTCCTTTCTTTTATGCATCATTGCAGCTGGCTGGTATATCACATATAGGAATTGCAATTGATTCATGTTCTCCATTTTTCAAATCTTTCCCCGTGTCTATGGAAGCCGGAATGTTTAAACCCTAATAGTACTTAAGTATTCACGTCATTATCACTCCCATGTCTAAATTGCTATTAGAGCAACTGCTGTAGTGTGCAGCATGTGGTTACTTGTTCTCATAAATGCATGTGAGAAGAATCTTCTGAGCCCCGAGTAAGAGTCATTCTCTTTTGTTTATCCTTACTTTGGTCTTAATTGTACCCGTGCTCCTCATCCTGTTCCCCTCACTAGGCTTTTGTTGGGACCTACACTCAACAAGCTTTGCTTTTTATTAGGTTCCATCGTATTTCTCTTCGCATCCTTTACTTTGATTGAAAATGACACATCGACCGTTATGTATTACTTTTGTATTCCTATTTCTTCATGTATGTATATCCAAGCTGGACATTCTGTATTATATTTTGTTATATACCATGTATTTTCCATCGAGAAATACGAAAATAAATTGAAATTGAAAAAAAATGAAATTAAAAGTAATCAAAATAATAAATGAATATCATTCTATGAAACTGGTGTCCAATGAATTCCAGAGATTAGATCTGGTGAATTGAAAAAAAAAAAGTTAGCTGATAGAGTTTTATTCAAAGCTTGATACAATGAGTTTGAATGTCTTGTTGAACAGAACTATTTTCGACAAACATTTCAGATAAATATCATTTCAAGATCATTATTATGCATGCGCCTCGGCGAGTTTGTGTAAGTTGCCTTCTCGCTTTCAAATCTCGTCTTCTTCAAGTCGCCTCCTCTTCTTCTTGTCTCAAACAAGGTACCTTGGTGAGTTTGTAAACAAGTCGCCTTCTCACCTTCTATCTCTCTCACTTTCTAATTTTAAACAAGGTGACTTATTAACGAGTCGCCTTGTAGCTTTTTTTTTTTTTCCAGGACAAGACGCTTTTGAATATCGAGTTACTGGTCTTCTTTAAAGGGGCATTCCAGACGATTTTCATAATTTCACATCATGTAGTATATAAATCGACAACTCCATGTATAGATTTGTGGAATTTATTGTGGTTCTTGAGCAGAGAAACAATACTTTGAAAAACTTTAAATAAATTATACTGAACAAGGATGATGACATAGGAGGCTCACATATTTCAGAAATGTAGCAGTGAAATTCATTACAATACATCTTGCTTGCGAGTTCACCTGTGTATAATCTATGCATGCTTCTTCTTTTGTTCTGCTTCCTTGAGCCCCAACTCATGCATTGTTATGGTGACTCTGCCATGTCATCATCCTTATTCATTGCAATTTGTTCTAAATTTTGAGAATATTCTTATTCTTCATCACAATTATCATCAATTCTGAAACTCTGTCCTCAGTATAAATCATTTATAGTCGTTCAAATGTAAAAATCTGAAAATCATCCGGAGGTCTCCTTTCATGTCTCCGTGGTCATTACAATAGGGAGTTTTAGATTTTAGACGCGCGGACGTTCAAAGGGGAAAAAAAATGGTCTGAGCGTGCGCAGTAGCGCACGTAAAGTTACTGCGCACGCTCAGACCATATTTTTTCCCCCTTTGAACGTCCGCGCGTCTAAAATCTAAAGCTCCCTAATAATGAAGCATGCAGAAGCGTGTCACTATTCAGATGTGCATTGTCTGACTGTCTCGAAAGTTCTCCCAAAGTCTTTGCAAGCATAAGCTTTCATAGAGATATGAGCTGAGGTAAAAGAGCTGTGAAAATGCAAACAAATTCAGATTACATGATAAAGGCAGCTATCTACAGTTTTCGAAATTTTAAAAGTCATGCAACGTATCGTGAACAGATGTCACAATGAGATTTCCAACTGTATATGGTACTTGTTGATTTTCGGCTACAAAATTAATGTTGATCATACGATTCACGGTAATTTTTTTTTTTTTTTTTTTTTTTTTATCAGCGGTGTTGCCACCCTCTAGATCTGTACAAATGAAATATAAAAGTTATTAGTGGGAAATTGAGCAAAGAAAATGCAATTCCATTGGTCCATCGATTCCAACATTTTCTTTGCTCAATTTTCCACTAATGATTAATGATATTGATTCTGGTCAGTTTTTCTATTTCCGTTAATTCGTTAAAATAATACGAAAAATGTATAATTTATAAGATTGCAACTACTGATCTACATTTTTATTAAATTTCCAATCTTCAACCCTGTGCTTTAATATTCTTTTGCTTTCATTTAATGTTAATCACTTCACTAATTTCTTAGATTAAATGATGATTGGCGGTGTACATACGATGAAAACATGACTATGTACGAATCATTAGTTTAGCAATGTACATCTTTGGGGGACAAGGAACAGGTGACGAAACGGGTGTCAAACTATGACAAAATGCAATGCAATGCAATGATATGAAGACTATGATCGCAAAAAACGCCACTCTTGTTAATTTGATATATTTTGTTTTCAAGCAGCTTAAAAATCAAAGAAAGTACAACAGCATGCTGGATATATGCGATTAATCATAATTTCAAGATAATTCCTTGTTAATTTTTTCAAGCTCAGTATCACTGAAAAGTGGAGTTTTTATTTTGCCCTATCAGATGACAGACTTTAAAAATATTTAAAGATAATGCTTAACCTGTTTCACGATAAAAAATCTTATATTATATTATATTATATGCTTGTATTATGGTTACTACATATAACAGACAAATTGATTGTAATTAAATCACTGAGTTCTTGATTTTGAATTACAACAAGTAGATTTTTTTACTCTGATTTTTTTTTTCGCCACAATCGCAGTTCGAACTAAATCAATATTGCTCAAAAAGTTAAGTTGATTTGAGAAAATTTGAAATTGGCTGGGTAATCCTATAACAACATCGAAATGATAATGCTTACAATAAGAATAACGAAAATATTAATGACAACGATGATGATATTGATGATATATAGTGACGATAGATAGAGGGAGAGAAAGAGGAGAAAAGGGGAGATAAAGATACTCTGCTGGGTGAGTTTGTAAAATGAACACATGCATCAGCGTCATTCTCTTAACTCTCTTGTGGCCTAGCCAACTTCTCAGATGAAAAAAAAAAAAAATGAAGCAAACACATAAAAAAGTAAGAGACAAAAAATTCCTGTTACGAGTATTTTAGGGGTATTTTATTATGGCAACACACACTATAAAACGTGATTTGAACAGGTTGTCAGTGTGGTAGTCTTTTTCTACGCAGTGCTAGTGTTGCATATTTGAATCTCCTATTTCTGTATTGCTCTACAAGGAACGACACGACCACGTGACGACTTGTAGGTGGGTGTGGCACAAGACAACCACTCCCATCAAGAGCGGACCGTCCCTTCGCTCCGTCTTCTTCCTTTGAGGCAATAGAGGAGCAAGACATCTCAACATCTGATCGGTGGACACAATTATCGGCGTTCATAGGGAATGCAAGTCCGCGAGTGGAGATGTTTGTTTGTCTGCTGCTGTTAGTATCACATGTGACTGTCTTTCCCTCACCAATCAGCTTCCCGCTTGCCTGGATTCGGTCGGCAAACGCCCTCACACGTTCCGACAAAAGTTCGTGTCTCTTTTGATTCCCGCGCAAAGATTTGTCATCCTCCCTAGTCGCCTCGACCGGGTTGCCAGGAATAGAAGTCTCGGAGCTCCTCGCTGGCCCATGTGTCTCGGATGTTCTCCGGTGTGTTGATTTGATGGAGTGCATGAAGTCCTGGTAAGATTTCTCGATCTCCGCCAACGATTCGGCGCAGGTCTTGCCTTCGTCTCTGTCACTCTCAGAGTGTGGTAGAAGTTTGCTGACCTTTACTGGAGGTTGAGACGAAGGCTGTGAAAAAAGAGGGTGATATAATTACCACGAAGAATGGCATGGATGAGTAGGAGAAGAAGTAAAATAGAACTAAAAACAGAACTGATATTTCTTTTTTGCATTGCTTTCCGTCGGAAACACAAATTACTGACAATAGAAGAAGATGGTGTATAGGTCTACTTGCAATAAGTTGATAACAGAGTGGAAGAGAAAAATGAAAAGGGAAGAAAGCGGGAATGTCGGAAATTAAGAACAACGAAGGGATAATATGGAAAGATATCCTAATAAATATAGGAGACGTACATTTATGTACAAAGAGAATCGACGAAAGAGAGAGAGAGAGAGAGAGAGAGATAGGGAGATAGCAGGAGAGAGTGCGCATATATAAGGTTTGGATAAAACCTGCCAAAAGGAAAATATAAAATGATAATATTGTCGAACGCATTCCTTAGTTTTAATGACCACTGTTTATTCCCTTTTGGTGCATGAGCCTGTTTATTTCTTGAAAAAAAAAAGGCACCGCCGTCGCGCCGTAGTGCCTATAACTTCGTGGCATATATTATATGACTGTCTTTTTACAATTTTTACAATAACTATTAGAATTACCTTTATCTGTCCAATCACAGAATAGTTGGATCTACCGAAGCTTTGCGGAATTCTCTCTGATTTGGAGCAAGTTGGTACGATGCTCCCCAAAGAAGATGCCACATCATCTTCAGAAATAACAGGGAGAGCAAACATGATAAGCATCGATCAACATGTCGATTATGACCTTTTTCTATCCTATTTAACTTGAGAAGAAACGATTATACCCAATAATGTTTGTTAGAATATCACCTTCCACAAAATGACCCACCTATACCCAAACCCCCCTCATTAAAAAAAGGCTTGCGAAATTCATTTGTGTTAAGTAGAACAAAAGTATAATAAAACAAGTATCCTACTGTATTAAAGGGGTATAGAGACTTCGATATAGATGATGTATCATAAGGTATATCGTCCCTTAACCCTTCCCTTAAAAAAAAAAAAATGACGTTGGGTGACAGTACATTAATTTGGCAAAAAAATCAGTAGGGTAATGATTATGACGTAACCATAAGATGTGAAGAGGAATAATAAATTCCAAATTATCTTAAAACCATATTTCCCATTAAACTGGGAAAGTATTTTTCCTTTGACAAACGATAAGTACAGTGGCTCACCTGAGATTCTCTCTTTGCTGTGGCGTCTGCTCCTCTTCTTGCCACCCTTGGTCGATTTGACCCTCTCTCCCCGTACGCTGCGGTCACCATCAGACTCCTTCTCCTTCTTTACCGCTCCCAGAGGTCTCAGCACTAATTGCGGGTTTCGCCGAGATATGGCGAAGTCTCTGAGCAGGAAGGCCGGAGTCTTGGGCATGGAACCACCGTCGATTTCGATACCAGGGAGTGCCTTTAATGGCTTTGGAATCATAATTCCAGTCTTCGAAGCCATCTACATGAAGGAAGGGAAAATGCTCTACATGCAAGAATACCTCATATAGTCACGCATCTGATTGCGGTCAAAGTAAAGTGATTATAAAGTTTGCCATAAAGGGGAAAAAGGGTCACAAAAAAGTTGTAATCGAAACAACCATTTACCTCATAGTTTCTAGTCGTTGGTGTTTAGACATGCAACAAGAATTGGCCGCTTTGCTGTGCAATGCTGCTTGTGGTCGTCGAAGGAAAGCCGATTTTTTTTTTTTTTTGAAGTTAATCTTCCTATGGTTTTTCGTAACAACCAATGTTGATGACATGTTCTGAAACTCACCGCTACGTCATTACACAAGTCTTCTCAAATCTTACCTTAATCACCTATTGATGTTAGTCAAGGAAATTACCCCAATATGAACTCGATCGACGTAAAAGTCAAAGTCCCAGAAGTTAAGAAATCAAGCAAATAGCAAGATCGCTAGATGAAGATCATCCGTCAACTACATAGAAGCAGTATGAAGATAATGACCCCGTAGTATGCGCTGTAACTTCTTTTACGAGCCCATAACACATGGTAGCGCATGGCAACAAGGCGTCAGTGCTGTAACAGGGGATACGATTGGTTAGACTTTGCAGGAAAGGCGCGCGACTAAGTCTGACATCACAATCCTTGACGCGCGTATCACACAGTTTGTTACGTACAGTTTCAAGACAGTGAAGGATCAAGGAGCATCGATATGAAGAACGTATCTTGTTCACATACAAAACATTTCGCATACTGCAGTAATTCATGAGCTTGTCTTTATGGTAAACAAAGCAACAGGAATAGGAGGTGAAGATAAAGAGTAGGCCTGATATATCTAAAAGTAGCGACTGTTAGAATTGTAACGGCAATTTGTTGTAATCATGTCGTTATTGAAAAGTAAAAACAAAGGACATGTTGGCATAATATTTCATGCAGGTCCATGGTCCTATTCTGGACACATGGCAGGTAATTACACACTTACGAATACTTACAATGAACAAATATAGCTATATTTACAACAGCTTTGTGAGGTTGACAACAATCACACAAAATTAATTAATCACCGTACATTTCCCCACGCAGTACACATACACTGTATTACATTTCTGATTGCTTAAGTGTTAATCAAGTATTAGTATTTAGTATTTTCCTGGATACGAATTACATAATTCTGCGTGTTTAACCAATTATTTTGTCCAGGATGCGATAAGAACTAACAGTCCATATTTTTGCCCAATTTCCCCTAACTTTTCCGCGATCTTCGCTCATTATTCTGTTCATTACAAAATCTACAGAGGATGGAATATTTCTTTAAATGATGCTGAACTTGGGGATTTCCTAATTGGGTGATGTTCATTATTCAAAAAGATCTTTGATCTGAAAGTGTAAAATAAAGTTCGTCATTCTGAAAATGAAATGGAATTTGACAATCTATACATTGTGGTGTATGTCGAAGCTTCGTAATCCGAAAAAGAAGTACAGTTCGCTATTCTGAAGGTCTGTTGATCTGTGAATGAAAAAAGTAAGTCGGACGAACGTCACCCCTAATGATGCGTTATTTCGTGATCTCCAGAACGCCCGAAGTTTGTGCATGCAATTGCTCAATGCCAGACTCGGTGCTTTATCCATAAACGTGTGGGACAATGCTTCCACTGAGACACGTGCGGTGATTGGAGGAGAGAGGCCAGAAGACGCGTGGCTCTTTTGGCCTCTCTTCATGTGCATGCGCACTGAGAGTGTGTGTCCATTCAGAAGCTCTCGTGGCTCGGACAGCCATTTTGGGTAAGGAGATTTGTAGTCTAAAGTGTTGTTCGCTGACCTATTGAGCCAGCGCTGTTCTCATTCGGTGTCAGTACATTTGGTACTGAATGGGGGAGGCAGCGTGTTGCGTTCGTCTCCGTGCTGCACAAACCACTCGCCACGATTTAAGGCTTTAATGCGAAAACGTTCAAACCAACTTTCGGAATTACGAGCCTTATTTCGTTTTTGGATTAATAAACCTCCGCTCACTTTATCATTTTTTAACTGCCCATTCACAAAATATATATACCGGACTCAGTTATTTGCATAACATTCTAGATTTACATTGAAGATGTAAACGCAGTCGTTATCTCTACAACATTAAAACTATTGACGAACAAGTTTTCTGCCACAGTTATTCACAAACTGTAATTTACAACTTCCTATCATTATTGTGGAAAAGGAACAAACAAAATAATCAGTCCTATTTCAAAGTTTTCACACGCGTTGATGTTATCAATCGAGTAAACTGCTCTGATTGTATAAAGAAAGTTCCTAGCTGATGGAGCGTGCATGTGTATAGTTGCAGCTGCCGCATAAAACTTAATCATGGCAATTCAAGCGTGAGATGCGAAGAAATGCTTTGCGAAATGATCTGTTCGTGCGAATGTAAACCTGCGTGTTTGTCAGGCTACTCGTTAAAGATAAGAAGAATGACAGCTCCAAGGTCCATGTAGGAATGTTCAATCCATAAATGTATTTCCCATAAAACGGGACGTAAAAAGCTACGGCCGAAAGACCATTGGTAAAGGTAACCAGGAGGATTGTTGCCACGCCCTTCACGTTTGATCCCTTGACTGGTGGTAGAGGAACAAGCTCGTTGTTACGGTTGCCGTTGTGGACCTGGGCGGCTCCAACAAGAAGGCGGACTCGCTTTGCTTGCCTATAGGTGATCATAAGAACATGCACATCACAGGCTATACTACTTACTAGTGGAATTGCAGTGATGTTATAAAAGGTAATAAGACAAATCTTGTCCGAGCGTCGGTAGTGATAGTGGGCAGATGAAGTATAGTTGCGACAAAATTCGTCCACCATAATTCGTGAATCACAGACATTCAAAACAAAGAAAACGGTAGAGGAAAACATGTAAAGTAAGACGCTTATAACGACCATTTTGACTCTGGACGGCGTTACCATGGTAACATGATGAAGAGGTCGCACAACTGCGATGTAGCGCTCAAGACTTATCAGGACGATTATGTAGAGAGAAGCGCCTAGAAGTATGTATCCAATGATGTTCATGAGCTGGCAAGAGTACTGCTGTTCATACGGCCACGCCCCGTCATTCAGACTCATGATGGCGTGAAGAATGCATCTCACAGCGCCGCTCACCAGGTCCACCAGGCACAAAGTTTGGTAGAGAATTTCTGTGCTCCTTCGAAAACACCCTCTCTCGTGTGGATGATGTAAATCGAGATCGCCCCGAAGAGCGTTACGAGGGGGAGAGAGATGAGAAACGCTACGGCCGATATTATTCCCATTGTTAGTACACTGCCACACCTTAACGCAACTGTGATGTGACACAGTTACACTACTCGTGTTCGAACAGTTTATCTTCGTGTCGTGCAATAACTATAGCAATTGTGCTCTTCTACTTGCCACGCATAATAATGCGAAATAACTTGCACGATATCCAGCCATAGGAGTAAAACCGTTTGCGAGCTGTTTGCATGACCAACATTTCCAAAGGGATTTCCACCAATCTCAGGAGAGCGAGTCAACAGCACAATCTCTTCATACACATCAAACACTTACCACATATGTCAACCACACTGAGTTCTAGTGGAAAAGAAGACAAAGGAGAAGAAGAAGAAAAAAGACGCTCTCCGTTGATGAATTTACTGTCACGACGTATCAAAGGATCAGCATAATCAGTGCGTGACTTTGTGATAATCGCTGAAGCTAATGTTCGAGGCAAATATAAACCATCTTTTGTAGCCTGTCGCAGTCGTGCTAACTGGCGAGCTTTAATAAAACTGCCAAGAAGAAGAAGCAAGAAGGGATGAAATATTGTGTGTCCAACATTTCATCAATGGGCAATGTAAAATATAAATGATTTGAAAGGTTGATTGCTTTTGCCTACAAGAGTTCATTGAAAGAAAAATCAAATCACAGTCATATTGGACAAAATGCACTACTCTGTGATGTCGATGAGAGTGAACATGAAAACCTCGGCCACTTAAAGATTTCGAGACGGATGGGTTTTCTCAACGGAGATCACGTGAAGGATGATTCCTGGATCAATTTCTAGGAATTGGCTATCACGTCATGAAAGACATTTTCATGTTAACTCGTAGTCCTGTGACACTTTTAACTGATATTTAACTGGCATGTATAATGTTAACCACAAAATCTATGTTATGGATTCTTATTGGTTGACTGTAATGATATTCACTTTTGTTGATGCTCGATGTGAAAATCTCTGACATTATGATACCCGGCCCTGATTGGAAGCATGTTGGATACCTATGGGAAGTATTATAAGAGAGCTTTAACACAAATGTTTTCAGTTACGTTGTGGTCAATTCAACTTCATGCACAAGATCCTATATTTCATCTCATTTCATTTCATTTCATTTCATTCATTTGTTTTCATATTCAAATAATAACACGGGTACTTATTTTCTATATGTCGTGCTCACGTTGTCTTGCTTCCGCAATATATCATTCAACAAACGTTCCGAATTAAAAAAATAAAAGTTTTACCGAGAGAAATTCTTCGACTCGAATTTCATAAAGTGTGGATATGAACTGTACTCTTCTCTCACACTTAATATGCACAATTGATAGCCATTGTATGTCAGATCACACGTAAAAGTCTTTAAACGTGATTCTGATAATTTACGACAAGTGATAAGACTGGAAGACGAAGTGCACAAAGAGATAAGGCATACAGATAACTTTTATTTTCATCACGTCCATATGTTATTCTTTATGATAAATCGGTCAACGGAGTGAAAAGTGATAATACTGACTCAGCATCTCAATCTGTTGCTCCGCAATGTTGCATATTTGAATCTCCTCTTTCTATATCGCTCTACAAGGAACAACACGACCACGTGGCGACTTGTAGGTGGATGTGGCACAAGATGACAACTCCCATCAAGAGCGGACCGTCCCTTCGCTCCGTCTTCTTCCTTTGAGGTAATAGAGGAGCAAGACATCTCGACGTTTGATTGGTGGACACGATTATCGGCTTTCATAGGGAATGGAAGTCCGCGAGTGGAGATGTTTGTTTGTCTGCTGCTGTTAGTATCACACGTGACTGTCTTTCCCTCACCAATCAGCTTCCCCCGTGCCTGGATTCGGTCGGCAAACGCCCTCACACGTCCCGCCAGAAGTTTGTGTCTCTTTTGGTTCCCGCGCAAAGATTTGTTATCCTCCCCAGCTGCCTCGACCGGGTTACCAGGGACAGAAGTCTTGGAGCTCCTCGCTGGTCCATAGGTCTCGAATGGTCTCTTTTGTGTCGATATGATGGAGAGCATGAAGTCCTGGTAAGATTTCTCGATCTCCGCCAACGATTCGTCGCAGGTCTTACCTTCGTCTCTGTCACCATCAGAATGTGGCAGAAGTTTGTTGACCTTTGCTGGAGATTGAGACGAAGGTTGCGAACAAAAAGAGGGTAAGAGTACAAACATGAAGAGTGATATGGAGGAGTACGAGATGAAGAAAAAAAAACTAAAAACTAAAGGACTGCTATTTCTTTTGTACATTGCTTTTCGGCGGAATCATAAATTACTGACAATAGAAAAAGATAGTGTAGGTCTACTTACGATAAGTTGATAACGAAGTGGAAGAGAAAAAACAAATGAAAAAGGAAGAAAGTGGTAATGTCGGAAGTGAAGAACAAAGAAGGGATAATATCGAAAGATATCCTAACTAGGAGACGTATAAGTATATAGAAAGAAAATCTAAGAGAAAGCGAGAGAGTATGCAGAAGATGCGGAAGAAAAGAAGAAAAAAGAAAATGTAAGTTCGGCGAACACATTCCTTAGTTTTAATGATCAGTGCATTTTGCATTGTGCATTTTGTCTGCTTGTTTATTTTAGAAAGAACGTGCTAAAGTGCTTATTGCTTTGTGGGACACAATGTGATCATTGTGTGTTTTACTTTTTTGACAATAATCATTATACGATTACCTTTATTTGGCCAAGCAGAGGATAGTTGGATCTCCCGAAGCTTTGTGGAATTCTCTCTGATTTGGCGCTAATGGTACGACGTCCCCCACAGAAGATGCCACATTGTCTACAGAAACAGCAGGGAGAGAAAACACGATCAGCAGCAATTATAGACTGTTTCTATCTTACTTAACTTGAGGAGAAAGTATTATTTAAGCCAATGACGCTGCTTGTCTGTATCTCCTACCACAACACCCCCAAGAAAGACGACTATAATTGTAGTCAAATTTATTTCTATCAGATATAGCATAAGTATGATAAAAACCTGTAGCTATATCGGGACTGCGGTATAGATATCATGTATCATAAGGAGTATTATCACTTAACCCTCCCTCTTAAAAAAAAAAGACGTTGGGTTACAGTACATTCACTTGGGGCAATAAATCAGTGTGTTAAACGATTAAGATGTAACTATGAGATGTAAAGAATTGATAGGTGATAGACTCCAAATTATCTTCAAACCATTCATCCCTTGAAACTGATACATCTTTCCCCCTTTTCCTTGATCATTTTTTAAGTGGCCACTCTGCCTTTGATAGTTGATAATTAAACAGCGGCTCACCTGAGATTCTCTCTTTGCTGTGTCGTCTACTCTTCTTCTTGCCACCTTTGGTCGACCTGACCTCTCCCCGTCCGCTGCAGTCACCATCCGACTCCTCCTTCCTAATCTTCACCGCTCTCAGAGGTCTTAGCACCAATTGCAGGTTTCGCCGAGATGTGGCGGGATCTCTGAGCAGGAAGGCGGGAGTCTTGGGCATGGAACCACCGACGTTGTCGATACCAGGGAGAAGATTTCCTGGCTTTGGAATCATAATTCCAGTATTCGAAGCCATCTACACGAAAGAAGGGAAAATGCACTACTTGCAAGAATACCTCAGATAGTCACACATCTGATTGTGATTAAAGTAGAATGATTACAAAGTTTGCCATAAAGGGGGGGGGGAGTCACAACAACAAGCTGCAATCGAAACGACCATCTCCATCATGGCTGATTAACGTAGAAGTGGGGACTTGCGACAAGAATTGGCCGAGTTGGTCACTTTTCGTGCAATGCTTCATGAGATCCGCTAAAAGACAACCGAAATACATTTTATGGAAGAGTATAATCTTCCTTTAATGTTTCGTAATAATCAATGTTAATACAATGTCATAACATGTTCAGAAATTCGTCGTTACGTCATGATTAAAGTCCTCTCAAATCTTACCTTAATCACCTACTGATGATAATCAGGGTAATTACACCAATATGAACTCGGTCGACGTATAAGTCAAAATCCGAAAAGTTTAGAAATCAAGCAAATAGCAAGATCGCTAGATGAAGATCATCCGTCAACTACATAGAAGCAGTATGAAGAATAAAGATACTGACTACTATTTTCTACATACGCTGTAACTTCTTTTACGAGCGCGCATAACACATACACATCATTGTAGAGCATGACAACAAGACGTCAGTCAGTGGATACGATTGGATGGACTTTGCAGAGGACGCCCTAGTAAATTAGACGTCACAATCCACTACGCGCATACATAACACAGTCTGTAAAAGCTTCAATATCAAAGAATGTTGATATAAGCCAATGAATTGTTGTTTATTCACATACAGAACATCCACTGTTAAATGAACTCGATTTTGTGATAAACGAAGTTACCGGAATTGGTAAAAGAAATGAAAAGTAATGATAAATCTAAAAGGAGAAACAGTTACAATTGTAAATATAGAATTCACAAGAAGCCTGGCACGCACACTTAAAAAAAAAAAAAATGAAAAGAATGACCCATGACCTAACTACCGAAGCATAGGCCTACTTATAGCCCTAGAAACCCCGCCTGATTCTTAGTGTCAACTACCTGCGAACCAGTACGTAATGTCGGCACCACCTCTCCCACTCTTGCCACACCTCTGCTCGCAACATACCACCCCTATCTCTTGCATTACTTATCCTCCTCAAAGGTCCCCCCCCCCCCCACCTCTTGTTGGTCATTTCGACATTTTCTTTGTTTAACTATTTCCTCTCGTCTTACCATTCAGAACTTAAATGGATCTCGTCTTCATACTAAACAAACCTGAATACAGAACATGCATGTTATTAGTAATAATGCTGTTGTCTTCCTCGTCGTCGTTTTTTTCTTTTTGTTGAATCTTCCCAAGGGTTGTTGGGGCAACAATAATGACGACATAATTTCTTTTTATTTCAATTGTGCTATGAATTTTCCTTTTCTAAATCTTGAGGAAGAATAGCAATAAGCAGGGAGAGAAAATATGTAATATGGAATATTCATGTGATATAAACTTGAAAGTTGTGTCGTCCCTGATCACACTGATACGACATCTTCTCATCAACATTATCCCATTTTGCGTCCTCTTTGGGTCTGTGTTGCTTCATTGATATCCTTCGAGTTATCCCGACCAGATCCAAATTTACATTTTGTTTGCTTGGTTGTTTACTTGCCTTGTTTTTTTTTTCTGTCGATCTGCTTTCATTACAACAGTGTATTTGTTTCTTTCCATTTTCCTATCATTTGTTGATGGACAAAATCTAGCCATATCAAACAAAATGGTCAAACAGGTAAAGGGTAAAGTTAGGTAATGTACAAATTCCTCTCTTCATCAAGGACTACGCGAAACATTACCGTTTTGATGTTAAGGATACGTTTGTATCCCTTCCTCTAGTCTGAAGTGAAAATTGAACGAGATTGCTATTGCATGAAAGTCTCAACTACAGTATTAGTGAGTGGGGTGGATCACAACTTTTCAACTTTTTTTTTATATGATAGGAATAATCTAACCAAGGGAACATTTTTATAGGAATGCGAATTTGAATTTGACGTTTAATGAAACAGGGCTATCCTGACAAGTAATAAAGATATCAACATGCAGCAACAAAAAATCTCAGCGTAGGATCGGAACAGGCGATTTCAATTTACAGATCGTCATGCGTTACTATCATTCTATTTATGAGACCTCTTTTTCATTGACCTCTTGCACATATACCACCATAAAGAACAGACAGATAGAGAGACAGACACACTAACGTAATTACAATTATATATATCTTGATTGCTTTTATAGTATTCGCATTTTGAATACTCATAGCTCCAGACGCTCACTTCATGTATGGCATATAGAATATATTTTGAAGTGGTGTTTATAATCGACTATTATCATGAGATGTCAAATTATGGTTACAGACAACATTGTCACACCTTTTTCTCTCAATTTTAGTGAGAATCAACCTTTCACTTTATTCATGTCACTTTTTCATTCAGTTACAGAAATCAAAGAACGATTATAGCACTGCCTCGGAATATTGCATACCTTCGTCGGAAATGAAATAAAATGAAATGAATGGAATGAATGAATACTAATCTTTTGCTCCACAATCTCTATCACTCTACAACAATTGACACGACCTTGTGGCCATCACATCACTCTACACTATACAAAATAACATTATCACAATGTACCATAAAATATAACTATACAGACAACAATATAATATAGAAAGGATAATTCTACAAAATTTCATTTATCTTGAAAAGCGGACATTCGATCGACTTGTTACTGACATGCTGTATAGGGATGAGTCACAACAGTGATTCTTCTAGTTTGCGACTTCGAAATCACAGAATATTGGCAATTAAGGGTGAAAAAACCCAAATATTATGTAACAGCCGGAAGTTAAAGTATATAAAGGTTATTGAAGCAGAGTACCGTCCTTCAATGTAGAAAGCCATGTTTTGTTCATCACCGCGTGCGCAATGGTATTCTTGCCCTTCCTCCAGTAACTGTAATAACACCGGCGAATGTTTGATATATGTGCTGCTTTTACATTTACTAAGATCACATATGCAATATGTTTGTAATCACTTAGTGAATAGGAGCCTGGTATCTGACAAATCTCACAGTCACAAATATTTTAGCACAGACAGAACTTATCCGATGAGCAGGACACAGAAAAACCTACCACGTATACTTTATTCCTATAGGAAACAAAGAAACTTTTCTCAGGAGGAAAATTAATGACTTTTAAGCGTAAAAAACAAAGGAATTGAGAGCTGCTTAACATCCAGGTCACATAGAGTTGCGACTTTGTCTTAATTACACTGTAAGCTTTTACAATCCATATTTCTGTTCAATTCCCCCCACCAAATTTTCTTCTTTTTTCAAATCTTCTCTTATTTTTCCGTTTTCGTAACAAAATCTACAGTAGATGGAATTTCTCTAATTATTTTGCAGTTAGGGCTTTCCTAATTGGGTGATGTTCATTATTCCATAGGTTCTTTGATCTGAAAGTGTAAAATGTGGTTCGTCATTCCGAAAATGAAATAGAATTTGATAATCTGTACATTTCGGGTGTATTTCGAAGGTTCGGAATCCGAAAACGTTTCGAAGGTTCGCAAGCCGAAAAAGAAACACGGTTCGTTATTCCAAGGTCCCTCGATTTTCTAATGAAAAAAGGTTTCATTAATGTGAGAAAAAAAAAAATGCGTATTATTAACTGACCCTTGGAATTACGAGCCTTATTTCGTTTTTGGATGAAATAACCTCCGTTCACTTTACCATCTTTAAATTCTCTATTAACAATATGTACAAACAGAACTCAGTTACTCGCATAACAACTAGATTCACAACGAAGATAACGCACTCGTTATTATCTACAACTGTTCAAACTATTGAAAGAACAAATTTCCTACCACTGTCATTCACAATCTGCAATTCACTACTTCCTATCTTTATTATGGAAAAGCAATGAAAAGCAAAGGAATAATATGCCCTGTTTCAATGTTCATTATCAATCGAGCAAACTTCTCTGACTGCATAAAGAAAGTTCCGAGCTGATTTGGTATGTGTATAGATGCAGTTGCCGCATGAAACCTAGTCATGGAAATTCAAGCGTAAGATGCGAAGAAATGCTTTGCGAAATGATCTGTTCGTGCGAATGTAAACCAGTGTGTTTGTCAGGCTACTCGTTAAAGATAAGAAGAATAAGAGCTCCAAGGTCCACGTAGAAATGTTCAATCCATAAAGGTATTTCCCAATATACGGGACATAAAAAGCTACGGCAGAAAGACCATTGGTAAAGGTAACCAGGAGGATTGTTGCCACGCCCTTCACGTTTGATCCCTTGATTGGTGGTAGAGGAACAAGCTCGTTGTTACGGTTACCGTTGTGGACCGGGGCGGCTCCAACAAGAAGGCGGACTCGCCTTGCTTGTTTATAGGTGATCATAAGTACATGCACGTCACAGGCTATACAACTTACGAGTGGAATTGCAGTGATGTTAAAAAAGGTAATAAGACAAATCTTGTCCGAGCGTCGGTAGTGATAGTGGGCAGATGAAGTATAGTTACGACAAAATTCGTCCACCATAATTCGCGAATCACAGACATTCAAAACAAAGAAAACGATTGGGGAAATCATGTAAACTAAGATGCTTATAACGGCCACTTTGACTCTGGACGGCGTTACCATGGTAACGTGATGAAGAGGGCGCACAACTGCGATGTAGCGCTCAAGACTTATCAGGACAATGATGTAGAGAGAAGCGCCTAGAAGCATGTATCCAATGATGTTCATGAGCTGGCAAGAGTACTGCTGTTCATACGGCCACGCCCCGTCATTCAGACTCAGGATGGCGTGAAGAATGCATCTCACAGCGCCGCTCACCAGGTCCACCAGGCACAAAGTTTGGTAGAGAACTTTCTGTGCTCCTTCGAAAACACCCTCTCTCGTGTGGATGATGTAAATCGAGATCGCCCCGAAGAGCGTTACGAGGGGGAGAGAGATGAGAAACGCTACGGCCGATATTATTCCCATTGTTAGTACACTGCCACGCCTTAACGCAACTGTGATGTGACAGTTACACTACTAGTGTTCGAACAGTAGGGCCTATCTTCGTGTCGTGCAATAACTCTAGCAATTGTGCTCTTCTACTTGCAACGCATAATGATGCGAAATAACTTGCACGATATCCAGCCATAGGAAGTAAAACCGTTTGCGAGCTGTTTGCATGACCAACATTTCCAAAGGGATTTCCACCAATCTGAGGAAAGGGAGTCAACAGCACAATCTCTTCATACACATCAAACACTTACCATATACGTCAACCACACTGAGTTCTAGTGGAAAAGAAGACAAAGGAGAAGAAGAAAAAAAAGACGCTCTCCGTTGATGAATTTACTGTCACGACGTATCAAAGGATCAGCAAAATCAGTGCGTGACATTGTGATAATCGCTGAAGCTAATGTAAAAGCGAGGCAAATATAAACCATCTTTTGTAGCCTGTCGCAGTCGTGCTAAATGGCAAGCTTTAATAAAACTGCCAAGAAGAAGAAGCAAGAAGGGATGAAATATTGTGTGTCCAACATTTTCACCAATGGGTAATGTAAAATATAAATGATTTGAAAGGTTGATTGCTTTTGCCTACAAGAGTTCATTGAAAGAAAAATCAAATCACAGTCATATTGGACAAAATGCACTACTATGTGATGTCGATGAGAGTGAACATCAAAACCTAAGCCACTTAAAGATTTCGAGACGGATGGGTTTTCTCAACGGAGATCACGTGAAGGATGATTCCTGGATCAATTTCTAGGAATTGGCTATCACGTCATGAAAGGCTTTTCATGTTAACTCGTAGTCCTGTGACACTAATAATTGACATTTAACTGACATGTATAATGTTAATCACACAATCTATGTTATGGATTCTTATTGGTTGACTGTAATGATATTCAGTTTTGTTGATGCTCGATGTGAAAATCTCTGACATTATGATACCCAGCACTGATTGGAAGCATGTTGGATACCTATTGGAAGTATTATAAGAGAGCTCTAACACAAATGTTTTCAGTTACATTGTGGTCAATTCAACTTCATGCACAAGATCCTATATTTCATTTCATTTCATTTCATTTCATTTCGTTCATTTGTTTTCATATCCAAATAATTACACGGGTACTTATTTTCTATATGTCGTGCTCACGTTGTCTTGCTCCCGCAGTATATCATTGAACAAACGTTCCGAATTAAAAAAAAAAAAAGTTTTACCGAGAGAAATTCTTCGACTCGAATTTCATATAGTGTGGATATGAACTGTACTCTTCTCTCACACTTAATATGCACAAATAGCCATTGTATGTCAGATCACACGTAAAACTCTTTAAACATGATTCTGATAATTTACGACAAGTGATAAGACTGGAGGACGAAGTGCACAAAGAGATAAGGGATACAGATAACTTTTATTTTCATCACGTCCATACGTTATTTTTTATGATAAATCGGTCGACGGAGTGAAAAGTGATGATACTGACTCAGCATCTCAATCTGTTGCTCCGCAATGTTGCATATTTGAATCTCCTCTTTCTATATCGCTCTACAAGGAACAACACGACCACGTGGCGACTTGTAGGTGGATGTGGCACAAGATGACAACTCCCATCAAGAGCGGACCGTCCCTTCGCTCCGTCTTCTTCCTTTGAGGCAATAGAGGAGCAAGACATCTCGACGTTTGATTGGTGGAGACGATTATCGGCGTTCATAGGGAATGGAAGTCCGCGAGTGGAGATGTTTGTTTGTCTGCTGCTGGTAGTATCACATGTGACTGTCTTTCCCTCACCAATCAGCTTCCCCCGTGCCTGGATTCGGTCGGCAAACGCCCTCACACGTCCCGCCAGAAGTTTGTGTCTCTTTTGGTTCCCGCGTAAAGATTTGTTATCCTCCCCAGCTGCCTCGACCGGGTTACCAGGGACAGAAGTCTTGGAGCTCCTCGCTGGTCCATAGGTCTCGGATGGTCTCTTTTGTGTCGATATGATGGAGAGCATGAAGTCCTGGTAAGATTTCTCGATCTCCGCCAACGATTCGTCGCAGGTCTTACCTTCGTCTCTGTCACCATCAGAATGTGGCAGAAGTTTGTTGACCTTTGCTGGAGATTGAGACGAAGGCTGCGAACAAAAAGAGGGTAAGAGTACAAGCATGAAGAGTGATATGGAGGAGTACGAGATGAAGAAAAAAAAAGAACTAAAAACAGGACTGATATTTCTTTTGTACATTGCTTTCCGTCGGAAACACAATTTATACTGACAATAGAAAAAGATGGTGTAGGTCTACTTACGATAAGTTGATAACGAAGTGGAAGAGAAAAAAAATGAAAAGGGAAGAAAGTGAAAATGTCGGAAAATGAGGAACAAAGAAGGGATAGTACTGAAAGATATCCTCACTTGGAGACGTATATATGATATGTAGGAAGAGAATCGAAGAGAGAGAAAGAGAGAGAGAGGGGGAGAGAGGGAGAGAGTACGCACACGTTGTGGGAGACAAGCTGCCATAAGGAAAATTTAAGTTCGGCAAACATATTCCATAGTTTAATGATCACTGTCAATTCCCTTATGCATGAGCCTGTTTGTTTATTTCTTGAAAAAAAGTACGCTGCCGTAGTGCTTATCACTTCGTGGGCACAGTGTGATCCTTGTGTGTTTTACATTTTTTGACAATAATCGTTATACAATTACCTTTATTTGGCCAAGCAGAGGATAGTTGGATCTCCCGAAGCTTTGTGGAATTCTCTCTGATTTGGCGCTAGATGGTACGACGTCCCCCAAAGAACATGCCACATTGTCTACAGAAACAGCAGGGAGAGAAAACACGATCAGCAGCATCATAGATCTATCTTACTTAACTTGAGGAGAAAGGATTATTTAAGCCAATAACGCTGCTTGTCTGTACTACCACAAACAAGAAAGACGACTATAACAGTCAAATTATTTCCCAGATAACGTATGATAAAAACCTGTAGCTAATCACCGGTATAGATATCATGTATATGAGTAATCATGACCCACCTCTTAAAAAAAAACGATGTTGTTACAGTACATTCATCTGGCAATAAATCGGGCGTTAAACGGATAAGATGTAACTATCAGATGTGAAGATAAGGGATAGACTCAAAAATATCTTAAAACCATTATATCCCTTGAAACTGGAAAAATCCTTTCAATTTTTCCTACATTTCTTCTTACGTGACCTAGCTGATTTTGATTACATTATGATAATCACAGCAGCTCACCTGAGATTCTCTCTTTGCTGTGGTGTCTGCTCTTCTTCTTGCCACCCTTGGTCGATCTGACCCATCCCCGTCCACTGCGGTCACCATCCTCCTCCTCCTCCTTCTTAGCTGCTCGCAGAGGTCTTAGCACCAATTGCGGGTTTCGCCGAGATGTGGCGGGATCTCTGAGCAGGAAGGCAGGAGCCTTGGGCATGGAACCACCGACGTTTTCGATACCAGAGAGGGTCTTTAATGGCTTTGGAATCATAATTCCAGTATTCGAAGCCATCTACACGAAGGAAGTGAAAATACCTTACTTGCAAGAATACGTCAGATAGTCACACATCTGATTGCGGTCAAAATAAAATAATTAAAGATTTTGCCATAAAAGGGATAAAGGTCACAATAACAAGCTGCAATCAACACGACCAAAATACTTCATGGCTTCTTAACGTTGAAATGGGGACTTGCGACAAATTATTGGTCGAGTTGGTTACTTTTCTGTGATCCGCTTAAAGACAACCGAGATATATTTTATGGAAGAGTATATTTTCCTCTACTGTTTTGTAATAATCAATGTTAATACAGTGTTATAACATGTTCTGAAATTCGCCGTTACGTGATGATGAAAATTCTCTTAAATCTTACCTTAATCACCTACTGATGATAACCAAGGCTATTAAACCAATTTGAAATCGATCGACTTAAAAGTCAAAATCCGAGAAGTTTAGAAATCAAGCAAATAGCAAGATCGCTAGATGAAAATCATTCGTCAACTACATAAAAGCAGCATGAAGATAATGACAAGATAGTATATGCTGCTGTAACTTCTTTTACGAGCCCATGGTAGCGCATGGCAACAAGGCGTCAGTGTTGTAACAGAGGACACGATTGGTTGGACTTAGTAGTAGGCGCGCGACTGACCTGCACATCACAATCCACTACGCGCATACATCACACAGTCTGTAAAAGCTTCAATCTATATTATCAAAGAATGTTGATATAAGCCAATGAATTGTTGTTTCATTCACATTCCGAATATTCCACTAATGAGCTTGATTTTATGCTAAACGAAGTTAGCGGAATTGGTGAAAATGAAGAGTAATAATTAATCTGAAAGGAGTAACAGTTAGAATTGTAATTTTTTTTTTAGAATTCACAAGAGGCCTGACAAGCACACTTTTAAAATGAAAAAAAAAAATGAAAAGAATGACCCATCATCACCGAACTACCGAAGTATAGGCCTACTACCCCTAGAAACCCCGCCTATTCTTAGTGTCAACTACCTGCGAACCAGTACGTAATGTCGGCACTATACCTCTCCAACTCTTGCCACACCTCTGCTCGCAACATACCACCCCTATCTCTTGTATTACTTATCCTCCTCCCCCCCCCCCACACACACACACCTCTTGTTGCTCATTTCGACATTTTCTTCTGTTTAACTATTTCATCTCGTCTTACCATTCAGAACTTAAATGGATCTCGTCTTCATACTAAACAACCAACCTGAATACAGAACATGCTGTTATCAGTAATGATGCTGTCGTCGTCGTCGTCGTTGTCGTCGTTGTTTTTTTTTCTTTTTGTTGAAATCTGCCCAAGGGTTGCTGGGGCAACGCTGATGACGATGTAATTTCTTTTTTCTATTGTGCTTTAATGAATTTTCCTTTTCCAAATTTTGAGGAAGAATAATATGCATATGCATAAGGGAGAGATATATGCATAAGGGAGAGAAAATATGCAATATGGAATATTCATGTTATATAAACTTGAAAGTTGTGTCGTCCGTAATCACACTGATAAATTACATCTTCTCATCAACATTATCCCATTTTGCGTTCTCTGTGGATTTGCGTTGCTTCATTAATATCCTTCGAGTTAGATCTCGACCAGGTCCAAATGTGCATTTTCTTTGCTTGGTTGTTTACTTGCCTTGTTTGTTTGTTGTTGTTGTTGTTTTTTTTTTACTGTCGATATGCTTTCATTATTTGTTTCTTTCCCTTTTTCCATCATTTGTTGATGGACAAAATCTAGCGATTTCAAACAAAATGGTCAAACAGGCAAAGGGTAAAGTTAGGTAATGTACAAATTTCTCTCTTCATCAATGACTGCGCAAAACATTACCGTTTTGATGTTAAGGATACGTCTGTATCTCTTCTTCTAACTTAGTAATGAAATGAAAATTGAACGAGATTGCTATTGCATGAGAGTCTCAACTACAGTCAACGTGAGTGCGATAGATCACAACTTTTCAGCTTTTCATTATGATAGGAATAAACTAGAATAAAAGGAACATCGTTTTAATAAAATGCGAATTTGAAATTGACGTTTTATGGAACAGGGCTACTGACAAGAAATACAGAAATTAAAGCACAGAAACAAAAATCTCTGCGTATATAATCGGAACAGGCGATTTCAATCTACAGAACACCATGCGTTTCTGTCTATTAAATAGGCCTCTGTTTTTATCGCTTTCTTGCACATAAGCACTACCACCCCAAAAGAACAGACAGATACACACACGTAATCACATTTATATCTTGATTGTTTTGATAGTATTTCCATGAAGCATCGCACCAGAAGCTCACTTCAAGTCTTACACTAAAAGAAAGGAATTCTGAATCGATCTACAATCGACTATTATCGTGAGATGTCAAATGAAACACTACGGTTATAGACAACATGTCATACTTTCTTTTTTTTCAGTAACACTGAGAATCAAAATTTCGCTTTATTCATGACACTTTTACATTCGGTTACCATGGTTACAGCAATTGATGAAAGATTATAGCACTGTCTCAGAATCCTGATCTTTTGCTCCACAATCTCCTCTATCACTCTACAATAAATGACACAACCATGTGACCATCACAAAACTCTACACTATAATCCCATGTGACAGTGCACCTCAAAACGAACATAAAGTCGCACACACTGATTTTGCGTGAGGACTGAAAATATAAAGTGAAATGGGTCAGCCCAGTGCCGTATACTATACGGCACTGGGTCAACCTAGCCGAACTTGACTTTTTCATATTTTCTGAAAGAGCTGGTCTTCTTTTACATCATGCTAAAAAATTTGGTATCATAAAACAGGCAGGAAAGTGTGTTTTTTAGCAGTTTATCTCGAACATTTTTGGTAGAATAGTGCGATTAGGTGTGTCTTTAGAATCCCTTTTTCATTTCTGAAAAACCTTGTCCACACTCTTCACTTTCAACTCTAATAGCTTTTGAAAGGATAGCGCTACTGCTTTGAAAGTTTGCATTGACTATGGACAGAATGTGTTAATGAGGCATGCTAAATTTCATTTTAATCTGATAATCCCTTCATTGTTGATACTCCGGTGGTTAACTTCCTGTTTTTTGTCCCATTCATCGCACAGCCAGCACGGTTTGGTAAAGATTAAGCGCTTGAATAGACACTGTACTTCAGAGCCTCTTTTCTCAGCTCACACTTTTCCTGAGTTTGTGCTTTCTTTCAAATATTTAGATAGGTTAGGAGAGTCCATTTGATTTGAGTTATACATCATTTTAAAGCTTAAAGTCTGCTCTTTCAGAATATGGTCTTAACTAAAAATTCATATCTGGCGACTTTTTGTTTGTTTTGAGGTGCAGAGTCACATATACAATACATGCTATAATTTATAACATAATCAGTGTAATATACAATATAACATACAGTGTCAAGAAAGGATGTTATTCTAAATATAGGCCCTATATATATTTTTTTTATTTTCTTTTTTTTGTGAAAAGCACACTTCGATCGACTTGTTACTGACATGCTGTATAGGGATGAGTCACATCAGTGATTTTTCTAGTGTGCCACTTCGAAATAACGAAATAACGAATAACAATTGGTCAGAAAAAAAAATGAATCAATGTAATGTAGCAGCCGGAACTCAAAGTAAAGGTCATGGTAGCAGAGTACCGTCCTTCAAAGTAGAAAACCATCGTTCATCATCACGCGCACAATGGTATTCCTGCCTTGCCTCCATTCGCTGTCTTAACACTGGTGAATGTTTGATGTAATAATTATGTGCAGCTTTAACATTTTAAGATCACATGTATGCGATTGTATGTTTATAAACACTAAGTGAAAGGGAAGGAGCCAGCCTGGTATGGCAAATCTGAACATTCTCATATATTTGGGCACAGACAGAACTCATCCGAAGAGTAGGACACACAAAGACGTATCATGTATACTTAATTCATAGTAAACCAAAAACTTTTCTCAGGGGAAAAATTAATGATTTTTAAGAGTAAAACAACAACAACAAAGGAATTGAGAGCTGCTAAACTTTCAGGTCACATAGAGTTTACTGTTTTATTATATTCATTGTCTTAATTACTCTAAAATATTTTAGAGTCCATATTTTCTGTCCAATTTCCTTCCAAATTGTCCGCGATCTTCTCTTCTCACTTTTCTGTTCACATAACAAAATCTACTGTGGATGGAATTTTTCTTTAAATTATGCTGCAGTTGAGGAATTCCTAATTGCGTGATATTCTGCGTATTCAAAAGGTTCATTGATCCGAAAGTGTAAAATAAAGTCCGTTATTCAAAAAAATGATATGCAATTCGTTAATCGATAAATTTGTGGTGTATTTCGAAGTTTCGTCATCCGAAAACGTTTCGAAGATTCGTAATCCGAAAACGAAATACAGTTCGCTATTCTGAAGGTCTGTTGATCTGTGAATGATCAAAGTTTCATTAATGCGAAAACGGAAAAAAAAAGAGTGCGTACAAACTAACTTTCGGAATTACGAGCCTTATTTCGTTTTTAGATTAACAAACCTCTGTTCACTTTATCATTGTTAAAATCTACATTAACAAAATATTTATACACGATTTCAGTTAATTGCATATCAGCTAGGTCACAACGGAGATAATGCACTCGTTATATGTGCAGCATTTAAATTATTGCCGAACAAATTCCCTGCCGCTGTAATTCACAAAATGTAGGCCTATTTCACTACTTTCTATCATTATTGTAGAAAAGGAACGAAAAAATAAAGACGAATCAATCCTGTATCAATGTTTCCAGGCGTTGATATCAATCCAGTAAAGTTCTCTGATTGTATTTAAAGACAGTTCCGAGATGATTTGGCGTGTGTATAGCCTTAATTGCAGCAGCTTCATGGAACATAATCATTGCATTGCAGACGTGAGATGAGGAGAAATGCTTTGCGAAATGATCTGTTCGTGCGAATGTAAACCAGCGTGTTTGTCAGGCTACTCGTTAAAGCTAGCAAGAATGAGAGCTCCAAGGTCCACGTAGGAATGTTCAATCCATAAATGTATTTCCCCGTAAACGGGACATAAAAAGCTACGGCAGAGAGACTATTGGTAAAGGTAACCAGGAGGATTGTTGCCACGCCCTTCACGTTCGATCCCTTGATTGGAGGAACAAGCTCGTTGTCTTGGTTACCGTTCTGGACCGGGGCGGCTCCAACAAGAAGGCGCATTCGCCTTGCTTGCTTATAGGTGATCATAAGTACATGCACGTCACAGGCGATACTACCTATGAGTGGTATCGCACTGGCGTTAAAAAAGGTTAGAAGACAAATCATGTCCGAGCGTCGGTAGTGGTAGTGGAAAGATGAAGTATAATTGCTACAAAATTCGTTCTGCATAACTCGCGAATCACAGACATTCAAACTGAAGAAAACGATTGAGGAAAGCGAATAAAGTAAGACGCTTATAACGACCATTTTGATTCTGGCCGGCGTTACTATGGTAGCATGATGAAGAGGTCGCACAACTGCGATGTAGCGCTCAAGACTTATCAAGACGATTATGTAGAGAGAAGCGCCTAGAAGCATGTAACCAAAGGCGTTCACGAGCTGACATGAGTACTGCTGTTCATACGGCCACGCCCCGTCATTGAGACTCAGGATGGCATGTAGAATGCATCTCACAGCGCCACTCACCAGATCCACCAGGCACAAAGTTTGGTAGAGGAACTTCTGTGCACCTTCGAATACATCCTCTCTCGTGTGGATGATGTAAATCGAGATCGCTCCTAAGAACGTTACAAGGGGAAGAGAGATGAGAAACGCTACTGCCGATATTATCCCCATTGTTATTACACTGCCATGCCGTAACGTAACTGTGAAGTGACACAATTACACTACCAGTGTCCGAACAGTATCTTTCGTGTCGTGCAGTAGCAATTGTGCTCTTCCACTTGCCAAGCCTAATGATGCGACAATTAACTTGCACGATACCCATTAAGCCATTAGGAGTAAAACTGTTTGCCAGCTATTTGCATGACCAACCTTTCGAAAGGGATATCCACATAACTGATCAATGGGAGTCAATGGCACAATTTCTTCATACACATCAATCACTGACCATATACGTCAACCAAACCGAGTTCTAGTGAAAAGGGGAAAAACGCTCTCCGTTGATGAATTTACTGTCACAACGTATCAAAGGATTTCTATACGTGACATTGTGATAACCGCTGAAGCCACAATGTACGAAGCAAATATAAATCATCTTGTGTAGCCTGTCGCACTCGTGCTTAAAGGGACTGCATAGTATTGGTAAAGATGAGGATGGGGCTTTTAACTTTTTTTCGAGATACAAAGAAATCACTTATGAAATAGTACAGAAGATACCATTGTAAGATGTATTCAAAGGTTATTTGATGAAAATCGGTTTTGGAATGGCTGAGACATCCTAAAACAAAGTAAATCAAATGATGATAAAAGGTGGGTCACACCTTTTATTAGGATCGCCCTATTTTGGATATCTCAGCCATTTCAAAACCAATTTTCATCAAATAAACGTTGAATTCATCTTGCAATTACATCCTCTTTCACATTTCATAAGATGTTTTGTTTATCTCGCCCAAAAATGTTAGCAACCTGAAGTTAGTTCTCAACCAATACAATACAATCCCTTTAATGACGAGCTTTAATACAACTGTAAAAAAATGAAGAACTGATGCAATATTGTGTGTCCATCATTCCATCGATGGGTATTGTAACATGTCACTGATTGAAAAAAGTTGATCTCTTTTGCCTGCAAGAGTTGATCAAAAATTTAAGTTATACATTGGACAGAATGCAATATGTGGCATTGATGAAATGTTAATATCAAAACCTAAGCAACTGTATTTCTTGTTTTCCTTTCTTTTTCCTTTTTTTCTTTTTTATTTCTTTTTTACCTTCCCAATTATTTTGATTTCATGTCAGTTGACATCGGTTCCTTTTATTTTGTTTTATATTGCTGTCTTGTGTATTTTCTGAGGGTCCCATATCGTACAAGCTTTGCTTCTTAGTGGGACCCTCCATTTTCAGCCCCATCCTTAGTTAACTTGTATTATACGCTTTATGTACATGTATATAATAACAAAGATATGATTGCGTTTTTTTTCCATCTGCTACTCATTTTCATATGTACTTTGTTAAATCACATTCTGCAATATATTACAAATATCCTGTACATAATTTATGCATTGTAATTTCTTTGTTAATTAAATGGAAGTGAAAATAAACTTGAATCCTGAATCTTGAATCTTGAATCTTGAATCTTGAACTTAGAGATGTCAATATATTTCAGCCTTCGTTTGCAATGTATGAATAGGTTTGTGTTTGCTTTAAAATCAATCATCAATGGAATGACAGAAACGTGTTGACTATCACACTGTGATTACACAGATTGACGGCTGGGTTGCCGCCACAAGAATCACGTGACCAATTGGTGATGGACAATATTAGATCTATATCTAGAAATTGGCCATCACGTAATGGAAGTCTTTTCTATGTTAAGTCGCACACCTTCGGCACTTATATAATTGATATTCAATGTTATGTTCATGTACAACATCAAAATCTCTGTTATGGATTCTTATTTGGTGACTGTAATGACATTGACTTTTTGCTTTTGTGAATTATTAGTCTCTGACATCATAATGGAACCTGGTACTGCTTAGAAGTAAGAAAATTTGCATCACTGACGTTTTCAGTTGCTTTGCTATGATTTTGCCAATTCAATTTATCATTTTCTGCTTCCAAACGGTATACTTTTGCGACGTTCTGCCTTGGTTGCATCAAACTTTGCGAAGTAAGAAAAAAAACAAAACAAAACTATACCATGAGAAAATGTTCGACTAAAATTCGATATCATGTGGATTTGATCTCTACTATTCGCTCACATAATCATGCCTAATTTCGATCATAATACGTATATTTCAGATACACCTAAAACTCTCAACTATATCTACGACTAGTAAAGAGTCAAGAAAACAAAGTGCATGAAAACACACCAAAGTAAGTGCATAACGATAACTTTTATTTCATCGCGTCACTTTATGATAAATCAGTTGATGGAGTGAAAAGTGATAATACTGACTCAGCATCTCAATCTATTGCTACAAAGTGCAGCTGCATACTTGAATCTCCTCTTTCTGTATTGCTCTACAAGGAACGACACGACCACGTGACGACTTGTAGGTGGGTGTGGCACAAGATGACCACTCCCATCTAGAGTAGACCGTCCCTGAGCTCCGCCTTCTTCCTTTGACGCAATAGAGGAGCAAGACATCTCAACGTCCGATTGGTGGAGACAGAAATCGGCGTTCACTCTGCGGGTAGAGATGTCTGTTTGTCTGCAGCTCCTGTTAGTGTCACACGTGACTGTCTTTCCTACGCCAATCAACTTCCCGCGTGCCTGGATTCGGTCGGCAAACGCCCTCACGCGTTCGGTCAGAAGTTCGTGTCTCCTGTGGTTCCCGCGCAAAGATTTGTCATCCTGCCCGACTGCCTCCACCGGGTTGGGGACCGAGGTCTTGGAGCTCCTCGTCGGCCCACAAGTTTCTGACGGTCTGCGTTGTGTTGGTTTGATGCAGAGCATGAAGTCCTGGTAAGATTTCTCGATCTCCGCCAACGATTCGGCGCAGGTCTTGCCTTCGTCTCTGTCACCCTCAAAGTGAGGCAGAAGTTTGTTGACCGTTGCTGGAGGTTGAGATGAAGGCTGTAAAGACAGAAAACATAACTGACTGACGATTGTCACAAAATTGAAAGGAAATTTTAGATCATTTTATCACTTTGCATAGTAACGCTTGGCAGCCGAGGGTTCAATGGTAGTAACAGTCTATAGAAGAAAAATTAAATGCATTAGTGCCAAGTCGACAAGAGAAGACGAAAGTTAAAACAGAGAAAGCCGTGCAAAAGAATCAGTTCAAGAAAATGAGGAATATATAATGAGAATTAATATACAAGAATATCAAATTCAGACGGGACCTCACAGAACAGAGAGGAAAGACATGAAAGATGAGAGACAAACGAAGCAAGAACGATGGAAAGAAAAAGTATAGATTCATGTGATAAACTCACAAGTAAAAAGCAAAAGAAGTTGTGATTCATGTGTGATGTAGTATCAGATTATTGCATTTGCGTATAGTCGTAATTCCTGTTGTGGACTGGTTTTATGTGTTCCTGTGGTTACGATTTTGGTTTTCTGTTTTGATGATCTTTACTTCTCCTATGTGATGACATTACCTTTATCTGCCCAAGAACAGCATATCTCTCGAAGCTCTGTGGAATTCTGTCTGATTTGGAGCAAGGTGTTGCGATGCCCCAGAAAGGAGATGACACACGATCTTTAGAAATAACAAGGAAAGAAGACAGTCCCAGCATCTTTTCCCATCGTACTGAACACGATGGTTTTTAAATCCTATAATACTTCATGATACGTTGCTTAACAAAATGATAAAAACAACCTGAAGAAAAAAAAAACGCCTAATACACTGTGTTATCTCTGGTAAGCATGCTGTCTTGTGGTTAAAGGTAAATCAGTGACGAATTCAGTGTTATAGTGAGCCTCTCCTGTTGTATTGAGGAGGCGTATACATGGACCTTCCGTATCTGTCAGTCATGTGGTATAAGTTGTGTCATTATCACAGAAACTAAAAGATTAACAATGGAAATATAAGTCTGAGCATTGATCACTTGACATGTGAAAATCACTGATTAACTTCAAATATACACTGCTATACTCAATCTATACACATCTTTTGATACGCATGTTTCCTACC
This sequence comes from Diadema antillarum, assembly GCF_040938485.1. Classification (NCBI taxonomy): domain Eukaryota; kingdom Metazoa; phylum Echinodermata; class Echinoidea; order Diadematoida; family Diadematidae; genus Diadema; species Diadema antillarum. Next base: position 1,846,469 of record NW_027270895.1, read on the forward strand.
TCTTTGGTGCTTTTTACAAAGAAGCTTAGTCGATCTTAAGATTTAAGATCGACATAAATTCATGGTATGCCACTGGTTTTCCTCTTCAGTTTTATCAGCCTTTCAGATCAGCATCATTTCAAAATGCTTGTATTATTTACAGATAAGTTCTTTGTCACTTATTTCATTTTTATTATTAACGGCTGCAAAAAAAGTCTAGAAAATTGTCATTTTCACTAGGAAGTTAAAACAACAGCGAAGACACACAAGCAGCATACCATTCTACGTAGGGCCTATAGACATGATAGAGCTTAACTCTAAATATCGACTTGAATTCATAGCTAAACGCCCTCTAGGCTACCTGTGGTAATTCTCACCTGAGGTCATCACACTTTTCTCCTTGCTGTGGCATCTGCTCTTCTTCTTGCCACCCTTGGCCGATTTGACCCTTCCCCGTCCGCTGCGGTCACCATCCGACTCCTTCCCCTCCTTCACCGCTCGCAGAGGACTCAACACTGATTGTGGGTTTCGCCGAGATGAGGCGGGATCTCTGAGCAGGAAGGCCGGAGGCTTGGGCATGGAACCACCGACGATTTCGATACCAGGGAGGGTCTTTAATGGCTTTGGAATCATAATTCCAGTATTCGAAGCCATCTACAGGTAGAAAACAAAAATGCGCCACTTGCAGGAACACTGAGGGAGTCATATAACTGGCTACGATTAATTATGATGGTTTCTAAGTTAGTTTCTCAATAGAATACTGCCTACAAGATCACAAAAACAAGCTGCGATCTAAACATCAATTCATCTCATCGTTTCTAAACGCCAATGTGAAGGACCTGCTACAAATAATATTTACTGGTCCCTTTCCTGTAAAGTGCTATACGAGGAGCACAAAAAGCCAGCCGATAGCCTATCTATCGTATAAACTCCCGTAACTATTTCATAATGATTTCTGTATACTGGTATAATGTTCAAGGAAGCGTTCTGAAATTCACCGTCACATCGCGATGTAAATACTAGAAATACTTTTGAATCTTACCTGAATCACCATGGCAGGATACCCCAGATTATTACGCCAATTATTACCAAATCGACGTAAAGTCAAAATCCGAACACTTTCGAAATCAAGCAAAAAGCAAGATCGTCAGATGAAGATCATCCGTCAACAGTACTACATAGAAGCAGTATGAAAGGACCACGAATACCACGAGCGCACATAACACACGGGCTAACTGTTACTCTTGGCAACGAAGTGCCAGTGACTCACAGAGGATGCCATTGGCTGGACTTTGCAGGGAAGACGCGCAACTAACTTTGACGTCATAATTCATGACGCGCATACATCGGTAGGCACAGTGACTGTTGGGGCACCAAAGAGATTTTCCGCAGTGGGGTGGGGCACCCATCCCACTTCAGTCTTGAATATCCATCATCTACACGTAATATACACCATCGGTACGTAATACCGTTGAAGTACATGGCTTTTACAATTTCCGGCAGCGTTTTTAAATTTCCCGGCATAAATGAATGAATGAATGAATGAATGAATGAACTGAACATTTTTCCTCTCCCGGCGAGACGTGTTACATTCCCCGTAGAAGCAATAAATCATTTCCCGGCAATACGTTTTTTCATTGCTCTTATGGCACCAATCCCGCGTTCTGGGCACTATCTTACTGCCTGATGAATATTCATGATAAAGCGGGACGGATGCCCAATTAGTGCTCAGCCCATACATCGCACGGCGTGCAGAACTGCAGCTAAAACCAGTTGTAGGATCTTTGCTTAAACTACTGGAATCAGATCATCTGGTGAGAATAATAAGGGAATCAAGGAACTGTTGATATGAATAAGGGGTATCTATATCAGCTTATACACACACACACAAAATTCCTCAGATAAGCTGGATTTCATGATGAACAAAGTTATAGGAGTTGTAAAAATAAAGAAAGAATATTCTGAATAGAACCAAAAGTAGCAACACTGACAGTCATTGTTAAGGCAATTCATTGCAAGAGTCACACACATACTCTTAGCGCTCATTCCCTCCCTTCCCTCCCCCTTAAAAAAAAAAAAAAAAAAAAAAAAAAAACACTCATTGACGAGCATTACCCCTAACAACTTTGCTTTTTTATATTATCGATTAGCTGTGAATTAATTAGAATGTCGACACGACCTATACCATACTCTTTACACTTCAACTCAGAATAATTGTCTCTTACTCAATTACTGCTCCTAACAACCTAGCGACACCTTTGATTGTCATTTGCTCTATCCTGTATATCACTTTTTTCAAGTTTGTCATTACTTGTATACTGGTCCGACCCATTAAGAGGTATTAACGCATCCACATGTTCAACTCCAGACAAGATACGGTTTCTACTTCTTTATGTTTTCTTTTTTTCAAAATCTTGAGATGAAGCATAGAAAGGAAAAATATGTAATATAACTTGAAAATGTGTCATTTTTGTTATGAGAATTCTTTTTCGCTTGTCAAATTATGCCATCATCTGTCATCGGCTGCTTGTGTCCCTTTTATTTCCATTAAAGAGTCGTCTTCCTTGCTGGTTTTCGCGGCTGAGAGGGGAAAAAGATTGAAAGTATTGAACGTTGTCGAGTTTATCGTTTCATATCTAAAGAAGATCGAGTCATACAGTGACTCAAAAAATAGTCAGCGTACATTCAATGATCATAATGCCTCCCATGTTTTCTTCTCTTAAAGCCACTTAAAAATTAAAACGATTGACACGTGATTGACACCGGTACAAACAGAATAAGTAAGACGCCTTATCGTATACTTCAAAATAAAATGATTAATGTCAAATAATACCATGTCTGAAACGAAGTATAACGCCCCTCCCTCCCCGAAGTATAGATTTGTAAGTAAATTCTAAAAAATACACTAAAAACACAATACAAACATACGAATGTGGTACAATTACTCATCATTACATACTACATTCATTACCATGAGTGCGTTTGGAAAACATAAAAATTGAAGCATTTTGCTCCACTTTCTTTCTTTCTTTCTTTGTTTTATTTGTCTATTTATTTATTTTTTTATGCCGTTCGCAATCTTTTTTCAAGTTTGCACGAGATCAGCGATTATCAATTAATAATTTCTGGGCTACTCAACCACGATATTCATTTACATTGACTCAGCGCAATAAACGAGGAACGATTTTTGTTGTTGTTGATGGATTGCCTTTTTACCCGAATGCGTTGCTGTTTCAAAGCCCTAATATTGTTTATTTTATTGAAATTTGGCACACGTCATTAATGTGATGTGTAGGTGTGATTTTTTTGTTGTTTAAATCAAAAATTATGTAGATGAAATAGTAATGACATTTTTTTAAATGATTAGATGTGTAATGATATGTTGACAGTGAACTTTTTTCCCTTTTCCTCATTTCTTCTTTTTTCGTTTTTCTTTTTTTTTTGAAAAAGTAATCTGAGTATTGATGGGCTGGTACCCTCACTGATTTCATTATCAGTTGTAACAGTAATGATTTTTGTATTCAGTGTTGAGTAGTTTAGCCATGTTGACAGGATATCTTTTATCTCCTTTTTTTTTCCGTTTTTGTAAAAGCAATTTCAGAATTGATTGGGCTGGTACCCTCATAGATTGATCACTTCTTGTGATTTACCACATGTGACCACTGTAATATTTGTTCTTTTTTATGTCACGTCGTTATATCATTGTTTGTACAGAGCACCGAAATAATCTGTCTTTTTTATAACTATGATTGCAAAACATGTGCAATTCAGCCTTTGGCTGCCAGACATGATTTTTATTAAAACCTGTTCAATTCAATTCAATTCAATTGGTTTCTTTTTCATGGCTGTGACAGGCAACACGAGCTGATTTCATATCTGCTTTATTCACCAGCTTCAGCGGTGATGTCGATATCAGTTAAGATGATTTGATACATCTTGACAGCTAACTAATCGACACAGAAAAAAATGACAGGCCATTCTTCTCTTTTATCGGTAAAACGTCAGTACATCATTCGTAATCTTTAAATGATTAGGCCGTGATGTTAAGGTAAACGGGACGATCGGTCTGTATTGTGTTAGTCTGATCAGCGGGAATCCACCTTAACTCCAACGGTGGGAACTAGTGGAGACTACTTTCAAGAGAGTCTTCTTAAACCTCGAAAGGTTTTGAATGTTCATTTCGGTTTATTGGTGCGCAGAAGGCCAATAATGGCCAATTCGTGCTATAAAATGCTGTGAGCAGTTATATTTCTGAAGTTTTTCTTTTGCATTTAAAGTTAAGTTGTCGCAATGGAGATTATATTGGCGATAGCGTTCCTCATTTCTCTTTTACTCTTAACGTTTTCCGGGGCGATCTCGATTTATATCATCCACACGAGAGAGGATGTATTCGAAGGAGCACAGAAGTTTCTCTACCAAACTTTGTGCCTGGTGGACCTGGTGAGTGACGCTGTGAGATGTATTCTACACGCCATCCTGAGTCTGAATGACGGGTCGTGGCCTTACGAACAGCAGTTCTCTTGCAAGTTCATGACAACCTCGGGTTACATGCTTCTTGGCGCTTCTCTTTTCATTGTAGATCTGATAAGTCTTGAGCGCTACATCGCAGTTGTGCGCCCTCTTCACTACGTTACCATGGTGACGTCTGCCAGAGTAAAAGTGGCCGTTATAATCGTCTTATTTTACGCGATTTCGGGAACCACTGCCATTCTTTTAAATGTTTGTGATTCACGAATTATGATGGATGAAGTATGTCGTAATTATACCGAACCATTCATATATCACTATCGACGCTCGGACGAGATTTGTATATTAGTCTTGGATAACGCCGCTGCGATACCACTCATGAGTATTGTAGCCTGCGACTTGCATGTACTTATGATCACTTACAGGCAAGCAAAGCGAGTCCGCCTTCTTGTTGGAGCCGCTCCGGTCCGCAATAATAACCATGACAACGAACTTGTTCCTCCACCGGCGAAAGAGAGAGCGAACGTTAAAGGCGTGACCACCATCCTTTTGGTTACCTTTACCAACGCTGTGTCTGCCTTAGCTCTGTATGTCCCGTATACTGGGAAATACGTATATAGATTGGACATTCCTGTTTGGGTGTTGGATCTTTCTTTTTTGCTAGCTTCAACGAATAGCCTTGCAAACATACTGATTTATATTCGTACGAACAATTCATTTCGCAAAGCCTTCCTCGACATCGTACACTTGCACCACTGTGGTTAAGTTTCATGTGGCAGCAGCGAAAAATAGTGTACACAGTCCAAAGCTAGTGATTTTCTTCACAATCAGTGGACTTTACTGGATTAACATGAAAGTTTGAACTCACTATGGAGGTAACGTCTTAAGCTTCTCTGCAAAGAAAAATGTCCGCTCTTCATGGAAACTACGACCTAAATATGTGATAAGTAAATATTTTTCCTGGGAAGAACAAATGTGAACTCATGAAGAACTTAGTGTTGGAAATAACGTGAAGTTTGCGACCTTTTTGTGACGGACGGCAACATGAATGAATGTGCCATCGTCTACTGAGGAGTCCTGCTAGTCCCACATGCATTTCCAACGGTTCCAAGAAAGCAGTGACTTTTTGAGTATAATATACTGCATGTGAGACTATGACATTGGTGTTACGACTTCATTGCAACATCAGCCTTCTGCTCCTATTTCTGAGACTGTCATAATTTGCAACCTCATACCGGATATATGCTATACGCACATACTTTATTTGCAACTTTGCTGTACCCCAAGTACCTGGTCACTTTGGAAACTTATGCTCCTTTTGTACAATGCCGACCACGGAAGACAAGTTTCCTGAATAATATTACACATTCAGCAGTTGTTTCAGTATTTGGTGCCTCATTAATTTGAAAATTCAATTTCAATTAGCACTGAGGTGCTTCTCAAAGTTCTGTATTTGCATCAATTACATTCGGGAACTCCATTTCCAAAATGGCGACTGACGAATCAACACAAGAATCAACACAAAGGCTGATCGAGGAGATGTTCGCGCGCTTTAAGGCAGAGAACAGGGATTTGCTTCGTTCTATTCAAGCAACTATTGAAGATTCAGTCCAAAAGGAATTCTCCAAATTGCACGATCGCCTGGATGAGCATGAGCAAAGCAAGCTCATGAATTTGGAACGCGAGAACACATCTATGGCGCAGGAGATAAAGAGTCTGAGGAGTATTGTTGACAGGCAACAGAGCGAACTCGGCAATCTTCGTCACTCCTCGGATGAGCTCGAGCAATACTCGAGAAGAAACTGCCTCCAGTTCTTCGGGATCGCCGATAGTACAAAGGAATCCACAGATGACATTGTCTGTGACATTGTCAACAAGCGGCTGGGGGTTACCATGACAACAAGTGACATAGACCGTTCGCATCGAATTGGGAACCCGAACAAAGCTCCCGCATCCATCAATGGACCGCACGGAATGAATCGGCCACGTCCAATCGTAGTCAAGTTTGTTTCATACAGGACCAGGCAATTAGTCATCTCAAATCGCCGTCGATTGAAAGGCTCTGGTGTCGTCATACAAGAACATCTAACGAAAGTGAACCGCGAACTCCTCAACAATGTAAAAAAACACACGAAAGTGGAAACTGCTTGGACAAGCGATGGTCGAGTGATTGCGAAGGTCAAAGCGACAAACAATAGAACTATAAACAGAATGATTCGCAATGCATCTGACCTTTCTTCCCTCTAAAGCTTTCATGATTTGTGTCCATGTGCTGACTTCATGTCGATTTTCGCCTCCAAATAAGTCTGCTGGTTTTTTTTTTTTATTATCATATACTCGACGTCCTTTTGAAATAATTTTCTGTTTTTTCACATTTAAATGGTTATTTTGTAGTTATTGTATTTGTTTTTACAGTCATACAAGGCATGCCCGTAAAATTTCCATGTGTTGTTTGTAGAAAATCGGTAAAAAATAATCAAAACGCTATGAGATGTGTGTACTGTAACTGGGGCGATTTGAAATGTTCTAACATGTCATTAGATTTTTTCGCATCAAATGCTGATTGGATATGCGAAAATTGTTTGTGGGATCAATTACCGCCTTTTGAATCTCCTGATGTACCGACCATTACAAAAACCAGAAGGTGCACATTGTTCCATGATACACTCAGTTCACCCGTGCAAACCAGACAAAAAGGGGCAAATACGGATTCTTTCATGTGTGAATCTAAAGGGAGAGGGAAAACTGTACATGTAAATTCAACGATATGAAGGGTTTTAAGATAGCCCATTTAAATTGTGTGTCACTTTTAAAATATTTTGATGAAATTAATAATTTTATATTACGAACAAATATTGATATACTGACCCTCAGCGAGACCCATCTGTCCGCGGACATAGATGATGGTGATCTTGTTGTTCCCGGTTACTGTTTACTGAGGCGTGATAGAAATCGCCATGGCGGGGGTGTAGCTTCTTACGTAAAGAATGAGATCAATTTTGTCATTAGGCAAGATCTTATTCAGCATAATACAGAACTGGAAATGATTATTATCTAAATTAAACGAAGTAAGAGCAAACCCATTTTTGTTATCAATTGGTACCGCCCTCCTAATTCTAAAGCTGAGGTATTTAATGATTTTGAAATTGTTATCAATAATATAGATAATCTAAATGTGGATTATCTTTTACTTGGAGATCTGAATTGTGATGCATTGAGTGACAGAAAGTCATGGCAAACTACCAGATTATTTGATATAATGGATTCGTTTAATTGTACTCAGTTAATTTCGCAACATACAAGGGTAACTGCGACTTCCACTACTGCAGTAGATTTGATATTTACTAATTGTCTGGATAAATGCTCTTCTAGCGGAGTCATTGAAATATCACTGTCAGATCATTACATGATATATTGTATTATTGGTAAAACAACCAGTGACTCCCAAGACAACCATCGATATAAGATAACTCGAGATTTTAGACGTTTTAGCCCTGAAGCATTCATCAGTGATGTAGGTGATATTTGTTGGAACTCTGTGTATGAATGTAATTGCCCTCAGGAAGCATATGACATTTTTATATCTTTGTTGATAGCAGTCATTGATAAGCATGCACCAGCGCACAAGCGGAGGGTAAGAACAAAAGAATCACCTTGGATGACGACAGATATTCTAACTTCGATTCGCTCCCGGGATCGCCTTAAAGCCAAAGCTAAAAAGAGTAATTCTACGCATGACTGGGATATTTATAAAAGGGCACGCAATGATGTAACTGAGGCCATTCGGAAAGCTAAACGGGATTTTATAACCAAGAAGATTAACTCAGTGAAACACAGTTCAAAAGAAATATGGAACTCGCTGAAGTATTTAACGCCAAATAAGAAAAATAGTCAGCCTATGAATAGTATTATGATTAACCATGTGCCTACTCACGGCAAAGAGCTGGCGAATGCTTTCAATGAGTTCTTCATAAACATTGGTACTAGTGTTCAGAACGGAAATCATGAATCAAATGCAGCTGATCATTTTGAAAAAGTAACATCAAACTTTGTTTTTAATACTGTTTCAGTTATTGAAGTCATGAAACTTTTGACTGTGATAAGGCGACCGGACCCGATGGTGTACCAGCCAAAGTTATCCCTCCCATAGCACACATTATTGCGTCACCTCTTACTCATGTTATAAATCGTTTCTTCGATGAAGGCGTTTTACCACATCAATGGAAAATAGCTAGAGTGACCCCCATATTCAAAGGTGGTGACAAAAGTATTTTGGGTAATTACCGGCCATTATCGGTTATATCTGCAATTGGAAAGATAATGGAGAAAATTTTTATAACCAGGTACAAAATTATTTATTATAGAATAATATACTTTCCAACTGCCAGTCCGGCTTTAGACAAAACTTCTCTACACAGAGTGCTCTTCTTAATGTAACAGAAAATTGGTTTTCAGCAATAGGTAGAGGGGAATTAGTTGGTGTTGTTATGATAGACCTGAAAAAGGCGTTTGACACTGTAGATTACGCAATATTATTGCATAAATTGAAATTGTATGGTTTTGATGATAAAGAAGTAAAGTGGTTTGGAAATTATTTGTGCTGTCAAAGAAAACAATTTACATGTATAAATGGCATTTCATCTTCTGTGAGAAATGTAACCTGTGGTGTACCCCAGGGCTCGCTCCTCGGGCCGCTGTTATTTTTATTATATACAAATGACCTCCCTATCAATGTTCAAAAATGTAAACTGTCTTTATATGCAGATGACACGTGTTTGTTTTATTCAAATAAGGACCCAAACGTAATATATGAAAAGATGAATTATGATTTGAAGATTATTTCAAAGTGGTTGAACGTTAATAAGTTGGTTTTAAATGTTGCAAAGTGTGAAAATATGTTAATTGGTAGTAAACAGAGATTGAAGAAATGGAACAATATAAATGGTGATTCTTGTGTGTATGTAAATGACACACCTATTAAAAAAGTAAATGTCTGCAAATATTTGGGAGTTTATATTGATGAGAACTTATCATGAAATAGACATATTGAATATCTGAAATCAAAACTAGTGAAAAATCTGTATCTATTAAAAAGAATACGATATTTCATTACTCAGAAAACAGCTGCATTATTTTACAAATCTGTTATTCAAGCTCATTTTCATTATTTTTCTGTGGTGTGGGGAAACACCAACAAAACAAATTTAGATAAATTGCAAGCTCTGCAAAACTGATCCTTGAGGGCAGTGTTGAAGGTGAACCAGTTATTCCCAAGTAGATTATTGTATTCCTCATTGAAATTAGATCGATTGCAAATTCGCAGATCAAAGCATTTAGCTCAAGTCATGTATCGATGTGTTCATCATACTGCCCCTCCGTATCTGAATGAACTTTTTACAGTACGTCAATCACATTATGCCACAAGGTCGGGCGACATGCAATTGAACATTACACGCCCTAAAACAGATTATGGTAAAAGATGTTTTGTATATAGAGGTGCTTCTTTATGGAACGATGTAGTTCGACATATTTCTTCTGATATTTCCCTTGATACATTCAAAAAACAACTACATGAATATATAAAATAATTATGAATATAGGATGCGTAACCGGATGAAGTTTAAACCATTCTTTTTTTTTCACTCATCAATTCACAGTCAAAATATCTCAGCAATACCAATGCTCTTCTGTATTTGACATTCAGTGTCATATGCCCTTATTTTTTGTTTGTTATATCGTAATCTAAGGCCTTGTAAATATTTTTTTCTTTTTTCTTCGTTTGTGTCTGAAACAAGCTATCATGGTGCTTGTACCTTGTTTCTTGTTCTTTGTATATTATGTGATGTATATCCTTGATGTTTGTATTTCTAACCTGTATGTGTGGACCCCTCTGAAAACCAGCCTTTGGCTGACGAGGGTGTTCCACCTCATGAGTGGAAAATAAAAATTGAATTGAATTAGATTTAATTGAAAACAATGACGCGGCACTATTCAGATCTTTTCAGCGATAGATATGAAGCTTTGGTGAATTGCAATTGTCTTGGAAATAACTGCATTTGGATTATTTGTTCGTGGATTCGTATATGAATTAGATGTTGTAGAATGTTTGGACGGGTTATCATTTTGGTATTACGTTGTACGTGTGAATCTATTTGGTATGCAAACAGATGCGTAAAGAATCTAATTCTTGTTTGTGCGTAGTTTTAATGTTGATAAGTAAACGGAAGTATTTATTTGAATTATCTTCGGCTTTCGAAGAGAGGATGAAAAAATGTATAATTATAGAAAGCAGCGTGATTGTTTAACGGTTTCACGGCTTTGATAAACACTAGATGTCGTGATCTTGTTCAGCATGTCACATGTCAAATTTGAATTTAAGATCGCTTAGGAACAAAAACAATCAGAGTCAACAACAGAATTTAAACAAACGGCATTTCAAGACCCACTGAATATATAATTCAATGAATGCAGTCATCATCCAATTATTGTAAAGCGTTTCACTCAGGATTAGCCACTCCCGTGGTGTTGAGAAATTCGTATCTAAGATGGGCTCAACAAGCAATATTGCAAAAAATATTGTACGAAACTCAACCAATGGTTGAATGCCTGTGATTTTTGTGTTATTGTGTTTAACTTTATCGTTGCATACAAATTCAGAGTACACACGGGTATTTAGATCTTAAAGTAAGATCGGAAATGCTTGTCATCTCATGAGAGCTAAGTTTTCAATTATGTTATTTGTGTGTTTTAATAAATAATCCATTTCGATGCCTATAGGATCAGGGTAATGGTCAACTCGTTTATTTCACTCCATCGTGTTTTGGAAAAGACAAAACAAAACTCTTGCTCGGTAATAATTGTTGATTAAAAGGAAGTGAGCATATACAAATGACTAAGTGAATCTCATTTTATTCTTAAATCTATTTGATACATCTCTGTCATATCTCTGATAATATTTGATTTCCAACTTGTCTGAAAGAAAGTATAAAAAATGAACAAATAGCGAATAAAACGATAAAATATCTGAAACATGTAATTCGAGTGTGCACGATTGCTCTTCATTACACATTATGTCGAATCGTTTAGAAATCATTGAATTGGTTGAAACTTTGCTCCACTGTATTTTCTTTACGGTGTGGCCGTAAACAGTCTGTTGGCAAAGTTGATATCAAATCAGCATTGGGTTAACTTTATTTTAGACCCCGTTAACAATGAGTGAAAAGGCCGGGCCCGGCCGCGGCCGAGCTCGACCTTCATTTCAGTGTAAACGCGCAAAAGGCCAAATGCGGGGTCAAAAACGGCCGCGCGTTTAGCCAAGATATTGGCCCCGTTTTATCAAAAGATAAAATCGATTTTAAATTTCCTTACCACACAGGCTGCCATAGACTTAGAGTTGAAACCAACTATATAATCAATTTTAACTCTTCATAAAACAGGGCCCTGGAGGTAGTCTCGGCCGCCGCTCGACCGCGGCCGAGGAAACCAGACTAAACCAAATTGAGTTCGTTTACAAGCAGAGCGCCACTACGACAAAATATTGAAAGGTTTGAATTAAAAGCCCGGGCAGAGCTCTGCACTGTGAACGGACCAAACGGACAGAATTGCAGGGCTCGGCCCCGCAATTGCGACCGACCTCGGCCGCGTCTCGGCCCAGCCCCGCACTGTATACGGGGTCTCTGATTGCATAAAAGCCCCAAATGAGTAAATGGATTTAACAAAACATTGGAATGTACATTCCCTTCGACTCAGCATAACTTGTTCCCTCATGTATCTTGTTTGTCACGTTAATATCAGAGAAATATGCAAGTTATGCTGAGTCGAGGTGAAGGTACATTCAAAAGTCTTTTGTTAAACATATCAGTACTTATACAGATTAGGTCACACAGGGATATTGGTTTTGAAGGACTTTTTTTTGTCGGCGTTTCCAAGTAACCTGAAGAAAAATCGAAGAAAAATTAGCTAAAAACATGATAGAATGTTTCTAGATATTCATGTCACTGCACAAGTGATTTTGAGGGTATCAAATCAACACAAAATCATCACGCATGTGCATTTCAGGGAACCTTTCAAGCCTTACAATCGTGGCGAGTGGTTTGTGCAGCACGGAGACAAACGCAACACGCTGCCTCCCCCATTCTGTACCAAATGTAATGACACCGAATGAGAAGAGCGCTGGCTCAATGGGTCAGCAAACAACACTTTAGACTACAATTCTCCTGACCCAAAATGGCTGCCCGAGCCACGAGAGCTTCCGAATGGTAAATATGGACGCACACTCTCAGTGCGCATGCGCATGAAGAGAGGCCAAAAGAGCCACGCGTCTTCTGGCCCCTCTCCTCCAATCACCGCAGCTCGCGGTCACAATGTTAGTGTATGATGCGTACACACACGCACACACACACACACGCGTCTCAGTGGCAGCATTGCGTCGTTCGGGAGATTACGAAATAACGCACCATTATGGGTGACGATTGTCCGACTTTAATAGTTCGAAAACTATACATCAGATAACATTGTCATTGATCAGATAGGAGTACTGCAATAGCTTTATAGTGTACAATTTAGTTATAACATGGACCTAATATAGATGGACTGTTCACTGCAGTCTTTCTTTGATGTAATCATCGTCGCCGACACATGATTATGTGCATCTTAATGAGTACATTCAGGTGTCTGGACAATAACGATTGTATGATCATGTATCGCCACTAACAAAAGAATCGCTTCCCTCATTTCAGTCTTGTTTCGCCGATGTGCCCTTTTCAGACGGAAATGTCTTTGAGTAAATACAGATGATGTGGAGCAGCCAAACTTGAAAACATGACAAATTTTGTGTCAAAAGATGGTAACTGCTGGTTTGCACATTTTTGCACACGCATAAGACCTTGCCTAATGGCAAAATATACCTGTTCTCTACCATTACCATTACCATCACCTTTTCCTGAGGAATAAGCTGCGGAAAAGTGAAATATTGAGATCATAAATGACAATAATTCTGCCAAAAAGTTCGCTTTCTTTTATAAACTGCTATCTTCTCCCGAGCGAAATTGTTTGAGGCATGATTTTCTAACATACACCACATTTGCACATTCACTTTACTTAATTTTAGTGAGTTATTTACTTCTGCGCACGCAGTTTTAGATTTCTCGAATCTCCGTCCTTGACCCCCTTTACAGTGCGAGGCTCGAGCACCGAACTAAAACATAGTGGAATGCGTGTCCCTATTCCCAACATACACGAGACCGTGCAGCCAAATTTACCGTGTTGCGTCGCCATCTTGTTAGGTCAATTTTTCCTTATATGGAGTGCACGCCTTAGACTGGGCCACTGGTACGCGCGCAAGCAAGAGTACGCCGTCCAGTGGCTAGTGATTATGACGTAACAGTGCACGTTTGTACATGACAATGGCCTTGCGCTTCGGATACATAGCCCGGCCCGCAAACAGATCGAGAAGTTTGGCGGAAAGTTACGTGGAAAGTTTGCGGTCACACTGGCAAAACTTCGAGTTAAACTTCTCGATCTTTTGCCAGTCTGACAAAGTCGATAAAAAGGGTCCAGAGCTCGACGAAATCATGTGTGCACGGGCGCTGTGTGTAGGCTGTATGGCGGCTATGCGGAGGACTCACATTAGAGTTCTATGTTTGCGGCGTTTTTTTTTTCTTGTTGTTGAATTTCTAGATTGCTTTATTAAAAGAAGTTAGGCCCAGAGTTTCAGTTGCTCATCAAAAGCAGGCAAGATCCTGCGTCTGTCTTATTGCTTCATATCATCAGTGCTTCCACTTTTCAAGGTCAGTCCTCCTGAAATCAACACTAAAAACTCCTGGAATTTACAAGAATATCCTGGAATTTTTCAAACGGGGTACAAATACATGATTAATTGTGAGCTGGGGGAGAGGGTCAATGCACGATACTCAATGATATGTGAGAGAGCGAGCTGATTTGTGTGTGTGTGTGTGTGTGTGTGTGTGTGAAAATTTGCCATCAAAATAGACTCAACCTTAAGTTAAGGAAAATTACTGATATAAATTTCGGGACCACGGTTTCATGGAATTTGAAACGCACCAAAATTTGGCAAAACGAACATTCATTTGGGGATTGGATCTTAATCACGGTATCATCAACATCATCACCATCGATCATCATCATAAATTTACACACTGTCAGTGTCACTGTCGTAGGCCCTAGCTCTATCTAGCTATGGAACCTGATTGATGCCAGATAAAAATGGCAGAGGTAAAAATGACTGAGGTAAAAATGTCATAGTAAAATGGCAGAGGTAGAAATTGCAGAGGTAAAAATGGCAGAGGCAAAAATGGCAGAGGTAAAAATAGCAGAAGTAAAAATGGCAGAGGTAAAATGTCAGAAGTAATGAGAGCGATTTCGTCAGAGGTAAGCGTATGAAGAGGTTTTGAATAATGACCTATAGCCAGAGCAAACTGTATTTATCAAATTATCAAATCCAAATTGCAGATTTGAAGAATATTTATTGAATCATGTTTTAAAAGATGACAGCACTCTCATTATTCTGATTTTGATTCAAGTGCAGTGGCGTAGTCTGTCTGTTCAGAGGAATAATAAACCAGCTAAAAAAGAGCCTAGTATAGGCCTATGGGAAATCATCATTATTATTATTATTATTATTGTTATTACTAAAGGGGGTTTCAACAATGCTGCCTAGCCCTTAAACAGTATAATCCTATACGTTGTTTCGCCCAATGAAGTTATCACACACACAAACACACACACACACACACACACACACACACACAAACACACACACACGCACGAACCCACTTTTGGTATAAACATATACAGTACTTCTATACGCAGATATACAACATTTACTCTCACATACACACTCTTACACAAACGAATTCCGCTCACTTCCAGGCTAGTATATTGTCATTATTTTTCATTTTTTTAACTGTATAGTGTAAAGAAGTGAAGGAGACATTGTCGAAGCGAACCGCTAATTTTTCACCTGTTCTATGTTATTTTCTGACATTCAGGTTTCGTAGGAGCCTATATCTTTCTCACAAGGCCTGATCACGACATAATGTATAGAGAAGTAAAAATACAAAACGCAAAAAAAAACCAAACTACAGCTAGATGTATCTGCAGACATCAGAAGGCTCTTGCAAAATATTTCATTACATTGTTCAAAGATTTAGGAGTGATCCCTGAGGTCACTCCAAAATGAGTGAAAATAAACATTTTCACTCAAAATTCACTCTTTTTTGTATTCACTCCTTTAAGAGTGAATATTTTCACTCGATTTTTTTAGAGAGAGTATGTAGCACAGGAGTATAGGAACATTAGTAGAGCATTTTGTGATACCCCTATATATATATATATATATATATATATATATATATATATATAATAACATTTTCGTGTAATTAATGATTTGTTTAACCCCTAATTTGGGGGGGGGGGGGGGAAATGGGGCATCAAGAGCTGAGAAATGAGACAACCTGGAGAGAAATTAGATAACCATCATGACCAAAGTAGGATTTACATGTGCTGCGGGGAGAAATGTAACACTATACCCTATTAAATTTCTCCCAGTGATAACAAAAACAGTAAAAGATCCCTGCCAATTTTTCATACCTGCATGTCTGTTATCAAGCAATTTTATTTTCAGAAGTTTGCACACTTATTAAAATACCTATTAACATAGTATAGGACCTACGAGATCTAAGTTTGATATTTTACTGACAAGATACCTGTAGAGCTGTATGTTAGTCAATATGTCCTTTTTTAGGTGTACCGAGGCTCATACTGATATAATTGGATTGTTGACTTGCCGACCATTTTTCAACTTATATACATAAGTTTATATTTCTCCCCGTGTCCCATTTCTCCCCGGTCTCCCCCGTGTTTTAATTATTTCAGGAGAAGGCACGAAAAGCGCGTATTGCTAGAAAGGTGTCAGAAACATGAAGGAAAATAAAATCTCTGTCACTTTTACCTTGTCATCTTGCATTTCTACGACTAAATTTTTATCAATGACATTTTTATCTCTGGCATTTCGACCACTGACATTTCACCTCTGCCATTTTTACCTCTGCCATTTTTACCACTGCCATTTTTATCTATGCCAATTCTCAGTATTACACCGAATTGAACATACCTCCTTGATCATACCAGGGAGGTGGAAGACTCTTCCACCTCCCTGATCATACCATATACCTCCCGTGTTACCAGTGTGCGCGCGATTGAGGAGGAAGTGGGGGTGGGGTGCGCGATATGACGCGTGCATGAACAATCGAAAATGAGAGAGTGGGTGGATCCACATAGCGTGCACTCCATATAAGGAAAAATTGACCTATCAAAATGGCGGTGGTAGCAAGTTTTGGTGGCTGCGTATTTCCTGGGTGAACACGCATTCCACTATGTTTTAGTTCGGTGGGCTCGAGGCCGAGCCCACCTTCATTTCAGTGTAAACGCGCAAAAGGCCACCGCGAGGCCCAAATTGGCCGCGCATTTGGCCACGCTCTGGAGGTGGTCTCGGCCGTGGCCGAGCCGCGGCCGAGCCCGGCCTTTTCTTAGTTTAAACGCAAACTGGGCCAAATGCGCGGCCAATTTTAGTCTGGCTTCCAAACCCTCTGCCTGTACTATTTCGCTATTCAGGATATTAACCCCCTCAACGTCGAAAACTAGTATAATTTAAGTTGGTTTTGTCCTGCAAAGGATTTTTTCCTTCGTAAAATCCTTTGCCTGATGAACGGTGACTTCGTCGCCACTGAATTCAGTTGGCAAAGGGTCAGAAAATCAGACAATACCAAATTGTGTTTGTTTACAAGCAGAGCGCCACTACGACAAAATATTGAAAGGTTTGAATCAAAGCGCGGCCGAGCCCGGCAGTGTAAACGGACCAAATTGCGGGGCTCGGCCTCGCAATTGAGGTTGGGCTCGGCCGCGGCTCGGCCCAGCCCCGCACTGTAAACGGGGTCTTGTTCTTCTCCCGGCTTGCTGGCGGCGACGATGATGGAATCAAAGCAGTGAAGCATGTTAAAAATTTGTCTTTGTGGCGCTTTGAGATGTACAGGTGCATGAATTAATTAGCGATACGATGAATGCCCTTTTACATTGTATATAGGTCCATGATCCTGGGCACATGGATGCTTTACTGAAAATACATCATGGATTGCACTCGGCACTGCTAGTCTGAATTCATGGTAAAGGGTAAAATGCATGCAAATGAAAAGAATAAGCACATGCATGTTTTCATGTGCTTGCGTACACTACATCTCAGGATGAATTTGGACTAGCTGTGATCTTCGCAACGCCAAGACAGCTGCAGCTGCTGATTTGAGCCCATGACAAAAGAGCTTTTCCCTAAGTAGAGGGGAGAAAAATCTCTGTGTTAGAGCCCGGATGTGGTTAGTAGACGCCACATCCCAAGTTGTACCTTCGCATGCCCTTCTATCCGCTGCTCACAACGTTGCCAGAGCCATCCACGCCTACCACGAGAACCAGGATGCCATAAAGCAAGTTCCACTCGCCTACTTCCTCATGTTGAGTAAGCGGAAGCGAGCATATCGAGAAACCCTCCTAGAACCATACGTTCGGCTCTGCTAGGGTCCAGCTGCAGGGGAAGAATGAACGACTTCGAGGCTGCGCTCAGGACGGTTCTCCCAAGAATCTTTCCACAGGTAATGACTAATGCAATTTGTACGTCGTTAAATGTCTTTGAAAAGGGTTAAGTTTATTTGGCACATGTTCTGCAGGCATGTATTTGGCATTATGGTAAAAGTTTCACCCGTTGTCTTATTTGGTAACTACAGTACTCTGTTCAATATCAGGCTTAGCACGCTTGAATGATCAAAGTCTTGCTTTTAATGTTTACTTCTTTTTTTTTGGGGGGGGGGGGGGATTAGTTTGTTCATTATTATGGGGAATACATGTACTTCAAAGTTGATTTTGATTTTCTCTTATTCATTCAGATGTCCATGTGTAGCATGAAATTTTGATGTTACACCCACTGTTAAAGTTTCACATATCATTGGAGGTGCAAAGATTTTTCCTCAAATATACAATAACTTTTCTCGTACCTCAAATCTTCACTTTCACCTTTTCCCATTCAGGCCCGGGTGACTTGATGCAAATTTCATTGGAAACAGGCGGTGTCCCCCACGGTGCAGGCCCTTGGACTGTTCATGGCTGCAGTGTACACCAGGGATGCGGAGAAACGGCTGCTGCCCCAACAAGTCATTGCGCTGTCGTTTCTACCAGTTGCCGAGGTGGTCCCTGAATTCTAACAACTCAGGTAGCAGAGTGATTCTCCTTTGCTAGATGAGGTAAATGCACATGCAAACACACTCTAAAGAAACACAGTTAAGATCAATATATTTCTGAAGTTTTATGAGAGTTGATGCGAAACAACTTTCAATCATACTCTATCTTTGTACTTGCATTATGCTTTAGAAATGTCTTAGAATGTCAAGTGAAATAAAGTACAATGAGTAACAATGCAAATGAAATGAAAGAATGGACCTGTATAAGGCATATATTGCAAAATTAGTTTCTCGATTTTATCCAATTTTAAAAACAATGTATGTATACTACCCAAGTAACTTGATATACATGTGTTTGACATAAATGAAAAGTTATCTGTAACAGACATTGCAAAGCAACAGGACATATTTTAAAAGAGGATCAAACATTATTTTTGTAAACTGTCATTTTTCATTCGAAAGAATGAAACGTCCACCAACGTCCTCCTCACCCGCACACTCAGCGTTCAGCCATCACTCCAAAGATTCTTCTTTTTAAAAACCATGCAAAATTTTCATTTGAAAAAAATAAAATAAAACTCATGCTTTGTAATTCATTGCTTCATTAAATACCTTCCATCAGCTCTGCGACTTCGTGGAGACGACATACATGGCTGAGAAGTTAAAAGTGGCCACTAGCAGCATGGTGCATGTATGACAAATCCATGATGACCAACAATGTATAAATGACGCTTAGGGATACAATCAGAGACTTAACAGAAAGGCTGGCGGAAGGAACATCAGCTAGCGTTGTTTCTTCACCGGGAAGGTGGACTGGTGCACATCACCATGGGAATGGTTGACCGCTAGCTCGTGTCAATTAGTAAGGAGGCAGCGACGGCTGACAAGGACGATGCAAGTCGGCGTCTTCAGAGCTCGGGAGGCCCACGATCCAACACTCTCAAAAGTCCGGGTCAAAACTGACCCGGAACTGGGTCCGTTGGGGTCACACACCGTCCCGGGTCAGAAATGAAAAGGAATGGGGTCAGATATGACCCCATCCAGAGGCATATTGGGTCAGGGTGATCCCATTCGGGGTCTTCATGACCAAACTCCAAGTCATTTTTGACCCGGAACGGTGTGTGACCCCTACGGACTCAGTTCCGGGTCAGTTCTGACCCGGACTTTTTTTTTTTTTTTTTTTTTTTTTTTTTTTTTTTTAGAGTGAAACGCAGCAACTGCAGAAACGCAGCAACTGCTGAGGGTATGCGCAATGACTTATGGACACGCACCATAAAAATAGACTTTCCGCATCTTCCATTGCAACATCAGGCTAACACACGACGTATGGAGTGAAACAGTTATAAATGCATATGAGACATACTGAAGTTTAAAGCACTACATTTGTATGAAATTACATAACTATAGGTGTAAGGAGATGAAAAAATGTCACAGATAGAAATGGAGTGGATTAAAGGTGCATAATAATTTTGGTAGACCATCCCGTGATGTGTGAAGAAATACACCTACTTTATTGGTTGGTAACTTAACGCGAGGAACAAATAGCTTGCTGAGAATTCCGTGCCAAATTGAGGACATTCAGAAAATTAATTTACTGCCAGGTGAGGCGCTGTCAGGAGGCTTCCCTGCCATTCCAAATTTTGATGACTGAATTTGAATTTTGACCAGCTCTTGTTTCAGAAGGAGAGTCCTTTTTTTTTCTTCGATAATTTTACCATACACTCTTGGAAAAAGAAATGACATGCCTGTTAATCGAGTGCACACATCCCTGAATAGGATAAATCACACTATTGCAGACAGTCCAGCCGTCAATTCCTGTAGGCTCTATTGCTGAGATTGCTCTATCTGATAATCTGGCTCCAGTATGTTTAGGAAAGAGTGACCAGTGCAAGCTTAATTGCTATTCAAAACATGAGAAGTATTTCTTTTCCCATCAAATCAAAGAACAACCTGTTTGTGGCAACAGAGATGGGGATACTATGGGTGATAAGCTTAATGATATCGATTGCAATATTGTGTAAAGGGCATTATTTGTAATAATTACATTGATAGGTTTAAAGAGATGATTTATTAGAATCCCATACCCGTGAAGTGACATAGGAGGAAAAAAAAATGCAGTACAGTGTACAAGGTACTGCTCAACCGTATTGAGAGCAACAATACTGAGAATTTTTTTTTTTAAATTGTTACTGTCTTTTATGCAATTGTATAGAAAGTTTTGTGATCGTCTTACAATATTGATCGGCCCTCCCTCTTTCCTCGCAAAATCTCGCGAGTTCTCGTTGAGGCGAATGGCAAGAATTGTAAAACGAGAAGTACAATAAATGTGAATCGTACTGCTCATTACCCAACGTGCTGCAATCTGACTGTTCAAATTGGTCGGGATATTTTTCGCCTAGTTTTAACTTTTCATCAGAAGGCTAACAGCATAGCGCTGCACTTGCCAAATGAAGAGCTCAGTTGCAAAAGGTACTACATCCATTTTCCATCAAAATCCACTTTTTGGTCTTGATGTACTCATTTTTAGGACCTCTTTACACCTATACTAACGAAAAGCTGAAATTCCAACCAGAAAGTGTATGAAAATTACATTTAAAAATCACTTCGGTTGCAAAAGGTACTACATCCATTTTAGTTGGGTTGCAAAAGGTACTAGGCCTACATCCACTCCAATGACATCATCGGGAAATTGACCAATTAGAGAGCAGCATTGGCCTAACCCTGTACCATTGTCTACTGACTTTAATCTGTAAACAATAGAAGTTGGCTTTTGGCCTTTTGGCTTTCTGTTAAAATCACCACGCAAATCTGACCAATATCTTGAAAAAACTCATCACGTTTCGATCAAGCAATGTAGGAAAATGAAGAAGAACTCATTGATAAAGCAAACCATCCCAGGAAAAGGATCATGAATTAAAAGCAGTTGACAAGAATAAAGGAGAAACGGCGGAGAAACTGGAGAAATTACAGGACTCTCATGTAGTCCCACATACTGCATTTAGTGTTAGTTACCGGTACCGTGCGTTACTGCTAGGGTGTTGAGTTTGAGCCATAAATTGTCCCCAGAATAAAGTACAGACACTGTGTAGGTATGGTCTATACATCACATAAATAGCATCACAGCTAATATGTGTTTGACAACTAGTCTGGAAGCAAAGTTACTTTGTGAAATGTATACAATGGCTTGAAATTCTGACATCCCTACCGACAGTGCTTTATCTGTGAGTATGCTGTGCTATTCTATACGTGCATATAAATGATGTCAAGTACCAGGGCTTGAAAGTTCATAGTGACATACAGCTTTGAACACTAAATTTATATTCATTCTTGTAAATGACACCTTTTACTTATACAATGTCACAAAGGTAATACCAAATGTGCGTTTAGTATAGGTGGTCATATTATTCATCGACGGTCTTGATTTTTATCAGCTATCAGATTAGCAGATTTCTCTTAGCTGATAAAGAACATACAAGAATGAAATTCATGTAATGAATCTAATTACAGTGTTAAGAGGATACAGCACATTCAGATGCTGCTTTTCCACCTTTTCCCTTAGAAGCTACATTGAAAAAAAATAAAGAAAAGTTAATGAATACAGTATTCTTGAGACACGTGGAGGGAGAATTCACAGAGAGAAAAATAGTCAAAAATTTAATACATAGAGGAAAAAGATAAAAAATAATGCGATAAAGCTCGTGAGAAAAAAACAAAAGGAGAAAAGGGAAGAGAGAAATCACCTGGTGAGATATTGTGACCCCTCCCCATCTATAACCGTTCACACATAATGGATCCCCCCCCCCATGCTTAATGACCAATGACAGTCATTCATTCAAAATATTAGTCAGCAAGGGAGAAGTGGGGCATTAGCGATGTACATTGGTTTGTTATTCTTGATGTTAAATAGGGCAGGGTATTGTCTATTACCCATGCCCCCTTGACCTTGTGTCCCATCCCCATCAACACCATTGCTGAAAAAAAAAAAAATCCGCAAAACATGTCATAACATCACACTGAATATATCTATGGCATGCGAAATTTCGGTTGCAAAAGGTACTACATCCACAAAAATATAAAAATGTTTAATTCATATAAAATAAATCAATGGACCTAGATTTTCTAAGAGAGTGGTTTTAGTGTTGTATCATCTAGCAGTATAATTGGGTGAAATATCATTTCAGTCTGATAATTAAAAAATCACGTTTTTCTCAGAACTTGAAATTATGGATGTAGTACCTTTTGAAACCGAACTCTTCAAATGTGTTCAAATTGCTTTGGAAACATCCTCAATAAAATCATTTACTTCTCGAAGACATGGGCAAAGCAATAAGCAATTTGAATGAGTGGCTTCGCCCATGGATGGGATGATTGACACACATATATCTCAGGTTTTCTTTTTTGATGTTCTCAAATCGTGCCTGATACCACGACCGCGACAGGCGACACAAATTGGTTTCATATCTGCTTAATTCATACAACGACTTCAGTGCTTACCTCGCTATAGATTGATCACGATCCTCTGATGAATGTTGACAGATAGATCATCAACCCAGAGCATTTTCTTTTTCTGTTTGCTAGTAAACCTCAGAGTGCCTGACGTATATCATAGTCATCATCTGTAGTTGACTTCTTTTTCTCAGACTGGTATCAAAGGGTGCCGTTTTGGAAAGTTGTTCAATGCACATAGCTCGCAAGACGTTTTACTTCTGCTGATGGGAGATATTGCTACTTTGTTGATGACTTTTTTGTGGATGAAATCGAACGAAAATTCGTCGCACGGCACAAGGTGCTGTAACAGTTTAGGCAGGGATTATTCTGCAGTCGTCACGACAGAAAGTGAGAGGTGTGGAAGCTCAGTTTGCAATGGGGATAATATTAGCAATAGCTTTTCTGGTCTCTCTTTTCCTCTTGTCCCTCTCCGGGGCTATCTCGATTTACATCATCCACACGAGAGAGGGTGTTTTCGAAGGAGCACAGAGGTGTCTTTACCAAACTTTGTGCCTGCCATGGTGGATCTGGTGAGTGGCGCTGTGAGATGCATTCTTCACACCATCCTGAGTCTTAATGACGGGGCGTGGCCGTACGAACAGCAGTACTCTTGCCAGCTCTTGATAACCTCGGGGTACGCGCTGCTTGCCGATTCACTCTACATCATTGTCCTGATAAGTCTTGATCGCTTCATCGCACTTGTGCGCCCTCTTAAACACGTTACCATGGTAACACCGTTTCGAGTGAAAATTGCAGTTATGATTGTCTTATCTTATGCGATTTTCTTGACCTTATTCTTTCTTTTAAATGTCTGCAATTCGAGAAAAATGATGGATGAATTTTGTCGTAATTATACCACACCTTTCCAGTATCATTATCGACGCTCGGATGAGATTTGTCTATTCGTCTATTTTAACTTTGCTATGATACCACTTATAAGTACTATACCCTGTGACGTTCAGGTACTTATGATCACCTATAGGCAAGCAAAGCGAATGCGCCTTCTTGTTGGAGCCGCCCCGGTCCGCAACAGTAACCATGACAACGAGCTTGTTCCTCCACCGGCAAATGAGAGATCAAACGTTAAGGGTGTGGCCACCATCCTTCTAGTTACCTTTGTCAGTGGCGTGTCGGCCTTAGCTCTTTTTGTTCCGTATACTGGGAAATACGTGTACAGATTGGACGTTCCTAATTGGGCGTCGCATCTCTCCTTTTTGCTGGCTTTAACAAATAGTATTGCAAACATACTGGTGTACATTCGCACGAACAGGTCATTTCGTAAAGCATTTCTCGACATCTTTCACTTTCGTTGTTGTGAGGAAGCTTCTTGAGGCAGCTGCGTAAAATATACAAAATACGGAGCGATGAACTTCCTATGCCATCAGGGGAATAATATTTATGTGATGACATGAATGTCTAAAAACATTTACACAGATTTAACTATTTTTGTGCATTTGTTCCCTAAGTTGACAAGAGGTTGTGGTGAATTACATTTGTCACGTGAATCGCAGCTTTTAATACGTGGAATGTTTGCTACCTGACTAATTGCTGGACCACTCATAATCTATCACATTGAACAACATTTTTCCATATTTCGAAAGAGCATCGAACGAAGGAATTAATCTCGAAGACATTATATATATTTAGCTCTATCAACGCTGTATAAAGCATGCATATATAAAAAAAAAATCTGCGCAATTCTGACAGTTGTATGTCCGTATGCCAAACTTATGTTCGGGAAAAGAAAATGAACTGAGCACCAATAGTGATGGAGCAACATTTGCAAATGCGGATCCTTAGATACTATCTTATGACTGACGGACAAAATATTCAAAATCTAAAGATTTCACTGTTATCTTTATAACCATTAAATCTAAGTGACTTATAGATGTTTGTGTCATTATCACGCCCAGCACAACAATGATACACTAGCGATGAACTCCAGAAAATTATAGCTAGTAGCAATATCTGAAAGATACCTTGGTTGATGGGTGTTTTTATGTTGTTTGTATTTGTTTGTTTGTTTGTGTGTGTGTGTGAGTATGTGTGTGTGTTTGGTTTATTCGATTAATCTATTAATTCGCGAAAGGAAAGTACAACTGAAAGTGCCGCAGCATTTGCAAAATGCCGAATCTTAAATGACATCTTATAATAACAATATCTGAAGGATATCTTGGTTGATGGGTTATTTTATGCTGTGTTTGTGTTTGTTTGTTTATGTGACTGTGTTGTGTGTGTGTGTGTGTGTGTGTGTGTGTGTGTGTTTGATTCATCCGATTTATCTATTCATTCACGAAAGGAAAATACCACCAATAGTGGAATAACATTTGCAAAATGCTGAACCTTATATGCAATCTTATTCCTGGCGGACAAAATATTCAAAATCCAAACATTTTAACCGAACGTGAAATACTTGCTCGCAGTTTACAGCATTTTTTTAGCAGGTCCGTTGTATGTGCGCCTGGTTTGGACTTTCGATCGAACATCATGTCGTTGTGTATGGTCAAAAGTGTTCGTAATCAATTGCTGTGAAAATGTCATTTCTAACATAATTTGTCTCTGAAAGACGTGTGCAAAGCAATAAGGAGTTTTGATTTGATTGGATTTGACTTTAATTCTGAATTTCTTTTTCATACATAAATGAAATGCAAAGTCAGTTGAACAATTTAATCGAGTACAGTATGATTTGAATCTGACAGTTAAAGCAGACCATTGATTCAAATATCCAACATTTTTTTCTAACACAATGCAAAATGAAAAAGAAAGAGGCATTACTCTATGCATATATTTATGCAAACATAATAAATCCCGTATATCTGTCGTTCAAAGATAAATTAAGCAACTCTTGATGTAACAGAAATACAGGAGACCATCATCATAAGCAAACGCTTGGCGAGGACAATGACCTCAGAAATGATCATCTAAACTTTACGACATTGTAAGAATGTTACATACAAGTCACCACTCAATGAGTGGTGGTAAAGAGAGAAAGATGAACGATTAATGAGAGAGGGAAAATTAATGAGTGTCATCGCTGGTGGTCGGAATGATTGGCACACGGGGCCATTATTTCATTAAAGTGTACATTTCCATTCTTCCAGTGACAGGCGACACATGCAAGCCCGTTCCATATTTATATAATAAATTCATCAGCTTCTGCGGCTGTCTCAATAACGTTTAAAATCATGTGATTCATCTTGACAGTTCAAATCATCAACGCAGAACATTCTTTTTTAATGTGTCAAGGAAACCTCAGTGTGACGAACATCTTTAATTTGGAATGGGTATATAGAATGGTGTTGACTCCCTTTTCTCAGACTGGTCATAAGCTGGTGAAGAGCATTCGTAATAGGTTGTCCAGGCAAACAGCTCACAATTGGTTGTACTCCTAGCGATCTCTCAAGGTAGCTTGTATTTTCATTAACACATTCATTCATTCATTGACATACATTCATTCATTCATCCATTCATCCATTCATCCATTTATCCATTCATTCATTCATATTCATTCATTCATTCATTCATTTGGGATTTTATGGTGAATCGGAGAGATCCTAGCCACGACACGAACACTCTGTTGGGCTGTGATAGTGCTGTATAGTGTAGTCACCTCACACTTGCGTTTAGGTGTGGCAGTGTACTAACAATGGGAATAATATCGGCAGTAGCTTTTCTCATCTCTCTTCCCCTCGTAACGCTCTCCGGGGCGATCTCGATTTACATCATCCACACGAGAGAGGGTGTTTTCGAAGGAGCACAGAAGTTTCTCTACCAAACTTTGTGCTTGGTGGATCTGGTGAGCGGTGCTGTGAGATGCATTCTTCGCACTATCCTGAGTCTGAACGACGGGGCATGGCCGTACGAGCAGCAGTTTTCATGCCAGTTCATGGCAAGTTTGGGATACATGCTCCTTGCCGCTTCTCTTTTCATCGTAGACCTGATAAGTCTTGAGCGTTACATCACAGTTATGCGCCCTCTTCACCACGTTACCATGGTAACGTCGACCAGTGTCAAAGTGGCAGCAATAATCGTCTTATCTTTCGCGATTTCCGGAATCATTTCATTTCTGTTAAATGTTTGTGATTCGCGAATAATGATGGATGAATTTTGTCGTAATTATACCACACCTTTTAGACATCACTATCGACGCTCGGATGAGATTTGTCTATTAGTCTTGGATAACGCCGCTGCGATACCCTTCCTAAGTATTATAGCTCGTGATTTGCATGTCCTTTTGATCACCTATGGGCAAGCACAGCGAGCCCGCCTTCTTGTTGGAGCCGTCCCGGTCCGCAACAGTAACCATGACAACGAGCGTGTTCCTCCACCGGCAATTAGGAGAGCGAACGTTAAAGGGATAGTACAGTATTGGTGGAGATGAGAAGTGGGCTTTTAAATTTTTGCGTGATAGCAAGAAAACACTTATATGATACAGTACAGAGCATACCATTTTAAGAGGAATTCAAAGTTTATTTGATGAAAATTGGGTTTGGAATAACTGAAACATCCAAAAACAAAGTAAAACAAAGCGATCGTTACAAATCCATTTCAAATCCAATTTTTATCAAATAAACATTGAATTCCTCAGAGAATTACACGCTCTTTCATATTTCATATGAGATTTCTCATTATCTCACCTAAACATGTTAGAAACCTGAAATTAGGTCTCAACCACAACTGTACGATCCCTTTAAGGGTGTGGCTACGATCCTTCTGGTTACCTTTACCAATTGTATATCCGCTATAGCTTTTTATGTCCCTTATAATGGAAAATACGTGCATGGATTGGGCATTCCTGTTTGGGCGTTGGGTCTCTCTTTTTTGCTTGCTCTGACAAATAGCATTGCAAACATTTTGGTATATATTCGCACGAATAGTTTATTTCGTAAAGCATTTCTCGACATCTTACATTTTCATTGCTATGATTAAGTTTCATGGAGCAGCTGAGAACACTCCTTAAACAGTCCAAAGTTATATAGATTATTTTCACTATCAGTGGATTTGATAAACATCAACGTCTGAAAGCAATGACGCAGGACTTATATTTCAATGCATTTCCTTTCAGTGATTGATAAAAGTTGGGATGAATTACAGATGTCTTGGAAAAGACTATATCTTTGATATTTGTTCGTGGAGTCGTGGCTGAATCAAATGTTGTAAAATAATCAAAACTTATTTTTTTTTGGACGTGCGTAAATCATGTTGTTGATGTAAACAGATGCGTAAAGAATGTTATTTTTTTTGTCGATAGATTTAATGTTGATAGAATTTAATGAATGGTAGCGTTAATAGATATTTCAAATATCCTAGTCTTTCGAAGAAAGGATTTAAAAAAATGTATATGAGAAATCAGCGTGATCGCCTAACGGTTTTACATACACTATATGCATCCGATAAACACGAGTTATTATGATTTTGTTTAGCATGTGAATGCAAGAGGAGTTAGGAACAAAAACAAGCAAAGTCAATCTCAAAATAGAGTAAAAAAATAGAAGGTAAATTTCCAGCATTGGAAGACCTAGTGAATGCGTAATTAACTGAATACATGTACAGTAATCATAAGTATGCGAAGTAGGTCTGGGCCTTCTTGTTAGCTTTTACTCAGCGCTGGCCACTCTCGTGGTGTTGAAAATCGTAGCCATGATAGACTCAACATTACAGTGAGTGAGAGAAATTCTCAAAATGGAAGGATATCATTCTTTGAATATGGAATATAATGAAGGGTGAAAGTTTTTCATTAATATATTTGTACCTTTCATACTAGCTGAGAGATATTAGTGTATGTTACTTAACCAATGCTTGAATGCATGTAAATTTTGTTTTATTGATTGTTAATTAAGAGTAAACAAGTGTTGTGGATCTTAAATGAGATCGATGAATGCTTCATTTTCTCATAAGAGACAGTGCTTTAATTATGTGATTTATCTTCAGGTGTGAGTTTCTCCAATTTGTCTCCCTCTACAAATTAAATTTGTTAAGATCGTAACTGCTGATCTGTTAATTAACAAACATGTAGGAAAAAGGAACCAGTTGGACTCGAGCCTGTCATCTACTGCTTTCTGGGCAGCGACACTACCACCAGACTGTCCCTGGTTGCCGGACACGATGAAAATGAAGCAAATACCCAAGCTCCGAAATTCCGACATAGTTATGTTAAGTAGTCCAAGGCGGACATGACATATCAAAAGAAAATGAAGATAATTATTCAGAGGGGTGAAAGTTCAGGTGTGAGTTTCTTCAATTTGTCTCCCTATACTGGTCCAACTAGTCCCATTGGTTCCTTTTTCCGACATGTTTGTTAATTTACAGATCAGCAGTTGCGATCTTAACCAATTTAATTTGTAGAAGGAGACAAATTGAAAAAAAAAAAAACTCATACCTGAACCTTCACCCCTCTAAATAATATCTTTCTTTCATTTAAATGTGATTTATCTTTTCAATAACAATTACATCGCTGCCTATAATATAACACGGCTATGGTCAACTCATTTTTTTTTTTCATTCCATTAGTAGGAAAAGACAAAACAAAAATCTTGTTCAGAAATAATTGTCAATCATAAGGAAGTAAGCACATAGTGACAAGCAATATCATTATTCTCGTTCATCTGTTAACTACACATTGTAATATAAAAATGGAAAATATCAAACTTGTATTCTCTTAAATGCATGAAGTACATATCTGTGATAATATTTGATGTCAAACTTGTCTGAAAGAATGTGTAGAAAATAGATGAATAGCAAATAAAACGACAGGAAATCTGAAACCTAAGAAACGAGTGTAGCAAAATAATTCCTCTTCATTACACGTTATGTCGAAATGTTTAGAAAAAAATATACACGTAATCTGTTGAAAATGATCGCAAAAGTCTATTAGCACAGTTAGAATAAAATCAATAATCATCCATGACGAGCTGTTGGCCTACTCAAAAGTAACATTCGACTAAAATGAATCAACTCTACTTTAACTTTCACAAAAGCCGAAAACGAAGAATTACATTTGTAGACTTTAGCTCTGAAAACACCGTACTATAAAGCATATGTATCAAATTTCCATGCTTTGCTTATGCCAGATTTCTAAACTAATGTTTAAAAAGAAACAACTGGACGAGGTACATACAGGGGAACAATGCTTGCAAAATACAGATCCTAAAATTCAATCTCATTACTGAACATGCTAAATGGACAAAAATGTCAAAATATCGACATCTTAATCGTTGTATTTATAGCAACAAATCCAATTACATGACTTACGGTGGTTTTACTTTAATGCAATGCATATAATATATGCAAACACACACACACACACACACATATATATATATGTATATATATATATATATATATATACATATATATCATATTAATATACATATATATTATATATTATATATATATATATATATATATATATATATATATATATATTATACTTTTGCAGTAGAGCTACAGCGTATAGTTGCATTTTGACAAACGTGTATAAATTGCTTTGAAAATACTGTCATTAACATCATCAACTTTTATTCTCATAGACATTTGCAAAGCAATAAACAGTTTCAATGGGTGATATCGCCCGCGGGTGGATGATTGACAGAAATATTTTTGTTTGGCTATTTTTAAAGGTCGTGCGACAGGCGACATAATTATTGGTTTCATATCTTCTCCATATGACCATCAGTGACCATCTCACGATCTTTTGACATGTTGACAGATACAGCATCAACGCTGAGAATTTTCTTTTAGGAAACCTCAGAGTGGCTGACGTATATCAAAGCCATCGTTAAACTGTGTAAACTGTGGTGCTGACTCCCTTTTATCAGACTGGTCGAGAGTCTTTTTTGAAGGTTGATTATGCACACGGTTTACAATGCGTTTTAGGCCTGTATGGAGATCTTGAAACTTTGTTGGTGACGTGCATTTTATGGATGAAATCGAACAAAAATTCGTCGCAGGAGGCAAGGTGCTCTTCAGACAGTAATCATTCTACAGCTGTTCGGCAGAGTGACGACAGGTGTGAAAGTTCAGTTTGCAATGGGGATAATATTGGCAGTAGCTTTTCTCGTCTCTCTTTTCCTTCTGTCGCTCTCCGGGGCGATCTCGATTTACATCATCCACACTAGAGAAGATGTTTTCGAAGGAGCACAGAAGTTTCTCTACCAAACTTTGTGTCTGGTGGACCTGGTGAGCGGCGCTGTGAGATGCATTCTTCACACTATCCTGAGTCTGAACGACGGGGCGTGGCCTTATGAGGAGCAGTACTCTTGCCAACTTGTGACAACCTCGGGTTACATGCTTCACGGCTCTTCTCTCTACATCACCGTTCTGATAAGCCTCGAGCGCTACATCGCAGTTGTTCACCCTCTTAAACATTTTTCCTTGGTAACGCCGCTCCGAGTGAAAATGGCAGTTGCAAGCGTCTTCCTGTACGAGTTGTTTTCAGTTCTTTTCTCTGTTTTAAATTTGTGCGATTCTCGAAATATGCTGGACGAATTTTGTCGTGACTACACCACATCTTTTAAGCATTACTACCAACGGTCGGATGAGATTTGTCTATCGGTGTGGCAAAACTTCAGCATAATACCACTCACAAGTAGTATAGGCTGTAACGTGTGTGTACTTCTGATCAGCTATAGGCAAGCAAGGAGAGTTCGCCCACGGTTTGCCCAAAGTGACCGTGACAACGAGCGACAAGCTCTACCCCCAATACGGAGATGGAAAGTTAAGGGTGTGATCACAATCTTTCTAGTTACCTTTACCAATGGTTTGACGGCCGCAGCTTTTTATGTCCCGTACGCTGGGAAATACACTTATGGATTGAACATTCCTACATGGACGCTGGAGGTATCCTTCTTGCTGGCTTTAACTAATAGCATTGCAAATATACTGGTTTACATTCGCACCAACAATTCATTTCGCAAAGCATTTCTTGACATCTCACGCCTACATTGCAATGACTAAGTTTCCTGTGTAGTGTGATGGCATACGCCCTCCACATCCAAGTACCTTCTTTACCATCACACTAATGTAGAGGACTTTATCTAATTTACATAAACGCCTGAAAACATTGACGCAAGAATCGGGCATTGAGTATCCCGGGGTATTGTCTAGATGCGTAATCAAAAGCGACCAGACTGGTGGAGGAAATAGTTATCCTTTATGTTACACTTTTCATTCTTGGAGTGTGTAAATTCTAATTGGATTTGAACCCATATCACAGTGAATAAGGTAATTCTCTATTAAGAAGAAAGGCAAATACCATGTACCGTCTTGCTAAGTGATACTGGTTTTTGATTAAATTTTCATAGTAATATACCTCTAGACTACCGAAGACAGAACAAATCTTAACTAGTTGAATATCAATGATACGTTAAAAGTAAAGAATATTTTCTTGTAGTTGGAGATAAGAATTGTACACTGCAAAAAGTCCGGTGTTAAATAGTGAACACCGAGCTGGTGTTAAATTTACAGTGCTCATTTATGGTGTTAAATTAACACCTCCTGGTGTCATTTCCAAATTTTAAACTGTTTTTTGAAGAGTTTCTTAGTAACTGCACTTCTTGTTGATTTTTGATTTAAACAAGACGATCAAGAATTTTACATTAAAATACTAGATTTTTGAAAAAATGTGAAAATAAATTTACACCACAGTAACACCAGCTGGTGTGGTCTCTTATAGAAGCTGGACGGGTGTTAAACCATTGATATTAAAACCAACAAATATCAAATCAACACCATGTGGTGTCATTTTTTTTTATTAACACCAGTACAGTGTCAAAATAACACCAGGTACAGTGTCAAATTAACACCACGAAGTGTCAGGTGAACACTTTTCAACACCATCACAGTGCATTTTCAACACCTGTGGGTGTGGTCCTTTATTGAAGCTTGACCGGTGTTAGATTTAACACCCGTGGTGTTAAATCTAACACCGATGTTTTTACAGTGTACATAAAATTTTTATTATAAGAGATGTACAAAGTAGTGTGAGCTCGTGACAGAAAACTTAAAACGGTTTATGTCAGTTTCATGATAGTAAGCAAATAATCAACGTTGGTGAAGGTGATGGGACAAACTATCACTTCCGAGGCGATACTGGATGTAGCTATCTTTCCGAAGCGCAGCTGAGGAAAGATAGCGTACACATTCAGATCGCCGAGGAAGTTATAGTTTGTCTCATTGCCTGAAACTAAAAGTTGATTATTTGCTTTATATTCCACATCTAGGGTCCTAGAAATTCCCATTTTATTCCACATCTGAAACCGTTTTAGCTGTCTTTAGGTATCCTTATAGGGCTTACGCTACGTGTGCGCGTAGATAACAAAACAATGAATTTGCTGCGCGCACCGTGCGGCACTGAAGTGAAAGTGCGTTGCACTGTGTACTATCAAGTGACCTAGTTAAATGATAGTCCACAGTGCAACGCACTTTCATTTCGCGCGTACTCATCTCTCGTTAAGACTGTATGGACTGCCAGAGATCAGCAAAACAAACAGCTGTCTTTATAGATGACAAAACAATGAGTTTGCTGCGCGCACCGCGCGACACTGAAGAGAAAGTGCGTTGCACTGTGTACTATCAAGTGACCTAGTTCTTCTCAGGTGATGTGATGGGCAAAACTACGCTTTATCACGTGATCAGCTCTTGACCAATCCTATAGCAAGATTCTTAGTATGTGGAATATAATATGCAATACTATGATGCAATAAAAAGTAGATATGAATGATATCACACCATCTAATATTTGTTACGAGCATGAATAATGTGTTCTTGAAAATATGGTATCATTATATAACCAATATATTATATACAAACATATATACATATACTCATGATGTATATATATATATATATATATATACATACATATATAGATATCACATTTAGCGAAATTAGATTACTATCGTGGATAACTCGCAAATACTGTCATTTTCATATGATTACTACTACGCCAGGTTATGCCTAAAACAGGAATGAATAACGAGAAAATTATGATGTTCTGAAAGATGCATGATAATATAACCCTCATTCAAATTACATTAAATTACCTATCAGTAATAGTAATCGTAGTAGTAATAGTAATAGTAATAGTAAAAGTAATAGTAATAGTAATAGTAAAGATAATGATAATAATGATAACAAGATAACCATAATAACAATAACGATAATAATAATGATAATACAATAAAATACAATCCGGTACGAAGGCTACGTTCATCATCAGATGCATTCTTACTCCAAACACCCAGAGTAAAACATGGGTATGGTGATCGTGCTTTTTCCGTTATGGGACCAAAATTGTGGAATCAGTTACCTCTTCAGTTAAGGGAACTGTCATCTACAGAGTCATTCAAATCCAAACTTAAAACTTATCTGTTCCTTTCATACTGAGGACTGTAATTGCTGTATGTTATTTATATTGGATCAATATTGTATTTTTAATTGGTATATGTTGTATTCTTTATTTGGTATATATTTGTTTTTGTTTACCATTTTCTTATTTGTTGAAATGTTTGAATATGTATATGCACGTAAATATTTGATATCTTTTCATTTTTGAAGCGCCATGAGCACTGAAAAGTGGACCTGTGCGCTATACAAGTAGCCACTATTATTATTATTATTATTATTAATAGCGCTCATATTTCCATCAAAGTCGTTATGAGTTTTTATACTCCTTAGCCGAATAACAATATTACAAAATACTACGAATTGTATGCAAAAAAAAAAAAGACACTACTACAATTAACTGCGATTTCTTTTTTAAATTGATGCGTTTTGACAGGTCTTAAAGGTCACTTGAGTTTGTGCAGTACAGACAGAGATGGGTAAAGTGTTTCAGTTGGGCGCCATGACAGAAAAGGCACTTGAGCTGTAGCATCGAGTGTCGAAGCGGAGGACTAGAAGAAGTAGTTGATACATTGATCGGAGTGCACGAGGAGGTGTGTAGACGTGCATGAGGTCAGATATGTAAGATGGAGTTTCACCAGTGAGTTGGGTTTTTTATGTAAGGAGTATTTTGCATTTTATCAGCTATAGGAGCCAGTGGAGGTTGGTGAGGAAAAGTGTGGTGCCATGTGATGCTGGTATGTGAGTGGTCGCTCTCTCTGTGATTCTTGCGGCTACACGTTCATTAGTACCAGTCCAGTCCTGTTGAAGTTTAGCTGTGATAAAAATGAATTCATGCAATACACAATCATGATCGTATCACCACTAAAACAAGTAAGGATTAGTTATATGTATATGAAGAGCGTGCTCCCAAAAGGCGCTAAATCCATTGAAAAATAATGGATTTAGCTCCTTTTGGAAGCAAGCTCTTCGTATATGTAGGCGAAGTTGATTATAATATGCCACACTTGGCAGAAAAAAAGAAATGTTTAGCCTTTGTTTTGCTTACAATGATAATAGTAATAATGATAACAATAATAATAATTAAAACAATTACAATAATAATAATAAAATATCATCTAACTGTTCAGAAGAAGAAAAAGGACATGGGGTTTTCATTTCAAACTCTTATATCATTTGCTATAGTTGAAAGAGAGAGAAATGAGATCATGTGTTAATCCAAAAATGAAAAAAAAAAATCCTTATGCCGAATATACATTATCCCGAAACACAGAAATTCCTAAACATAGATATCTTTAAAATCCGAATGTGAGATAAGGTTAGTTAATCCAAAAACACGGAACTAAGTTGAATAGCGCCTACTAACAAATATTCGGAATTATCCATGTGATGGGGAACCTTATTTCATTTTCAGATACGAATCGTCGGAATAACGAACCATAATATTTCATTCGGATTCACGAAAAACCTTACGAACCCACGTCTTACGAGACCCTTTCATTTTCAAATCATAGCGGATCACTCCAAAATCTTCGAGTGATCCTTGACGTCACTCCAAAATGAGTGAAAATGAGCATTTTCACTCAAAATTCACTCCAATTTCACTCGAAATTCACTCTTTTTTGTATTCACTCTTTTTAGAGTGAAAATTTTCACTCGATTTTTTTTAGAGAGCACATTGTCGTTTATATGAAGTTATATATTTTTACATGCTTTTACTAATGGTGATTTATTTTTATTTTTAATTAAACTTTTATTTGCCTTGTAAACAGAATCGTTCGAAAGCCAAGCTCGAAAAGTAAATTGGGCAGAAAAAAAAATGTTTCCGCCCTTGTTTAGTCTGCAATGATAACAATGATAATAATAATAATGACATATTGCACTTAATTCTTGTTTGCAAAACAAACAAACAAACAAACAAACAAACAACAATAACCAAAATAAAGCCGACAAAATAAAGGTGCAGGAAAAATCAGAATGAAAATGATTTACCTAGAAGAGAGATGTTGGTTCGGAGAGCTCACTTGCAACTTTCAACCTGAATCTGCAAGAAAGTTGCAATCGAAGAGGTGGGGTCATCCCACGAGACCGACACCCACAAGTCATACGGCCCACGAGACCTGATCATTAACATCGTCTTCAAAAGGAAAGTCATGAAAGGCTTCTCTGACGTCAGTGGAAGGAACCCTTGTCCAAGTTTCGAAAGTTTCTGTAAAGAGATGTCACATTGCTACCGAGGTTTTGCTACAACAATGACGTAGCTAATGATAAAGTGATATATACAGTTCCTGCTAATAGGTAGTTCGATGTAACATGGGTTTTCTGCGAAATGTATTATTATGCTTACAAAAATAAACTAGATGTAGGTTTGCGCCCGACATTTGACCCTTTATAGCAGTTTACGGGTTAATCTGATGTTAGGAGCAAAGGCAATAAACATATTGATTGAGTGATAAGGTTAGTCCGTGGGATGATTAACCCGATATTGCTTCTTCTTCTTCTTCTTCTTCTTCTTCTTCTTCTTCTTTTTCTTCTTCTTCTTCTTCTTCTTCTTCTTTCTTCTTCTTTTTTCTTTTCTTCTTCTTTTTTTTCAAAGCGTTTTTTTGCACGATTGCGGTATAGGTAATAAAAGTTTCACCTTTATACATGTACTTCGTACATCAGCTATAATGGCGACATTTACCATTAGTTAAAGCTTTTTTGATACAACATGACAGTTAATCATCAGCGTGGAGCATTTTTCTTTTTGTCAGTGACCTCAATGTGACTAGCTGACGAACGTATAATCATCATATCATTGATGTGTATGGAGAGATTGTGCAGTTGGCTCACTTTCTTCACATTAGTGGAGAGCTTTTTCGAAGCGATAGTCACGGAAATACCCCAAAATGCAGCCATTCGCATATGATCGCATGGTCATCATTGATGGATATTTTGTTTATTCTTGTATTTAAGCCCATGATTTTTGTCATGGCTATTACGCACGAATCACAATGTGTGGAGTGTTTGCGTCGATGGAAGGCAACTTGTTAGTCAGTTGCAACAAGTGACGGTGCTGCTCGTCTATAGCAAGCTATATTTTCAAGTCTAAGCCTCGACGCACTGTAAACGGTAAGTGCTATTGAGGCGTATCACTCTTCCGTTGGGAGTAATGGAAACGGAAGTGGTTGTGAAGGATTCATATTTGCATTTGACATTATATGGGGGAAATTCCTGGATGAAGTGATATCACCGAGCGTGGGAAAAGATGGTCTCATCTGGTGGAAAGATTGACCTGTATGGGACAAAACAAGGTATTCGTGGACTAAAGACAAACGCAGTGTAATCTACTATTTTGTATAACGCGCAATAACACACTTCTCGAAGCAAAACACAAAAACATAAAAACAAAATAAACTAAACTTAAACTAAACTAAACTAGACTAAACCAAAATAAAATAAGATAAAATAAAACATAACAAAATAACATTTCACAGAGTAAGATGGTAACAAATGTGTGCATAAATGCCACAAATGACACACTGTTGAGGCAAAGGCCGAAGGCTACAATTCTCCTGCATTTGTTCTCTATATTTTTATACACAAAACAGAAAACGACTTTACATAGATCAACATGGAAGTATAAACTTGAAACCTTCCCAATATGATTCACCAATACGGACATTGATAGAGAGAGAGGAAACAATTTCTGTTTCAGAACATTACAGTCGTTGATTTCTTTATAATCGTTTAACTCGTAACGAAACTATTATCACAAAGATTGATATCATGTCACTAACGCATGTACGATTATATGTCATAGTATGTGTAGGCCCTAATGGATATCACTAAAATTGTAGAAAATAGTCATAGGCTGTGTATACTACCGTAATATTATGTTTGATGATATTGCTAGAAAAGATGAGTTGTATATGATGTGCCATACTGAGAATAAATAAATCACATAAAATCAAATCAAATCAAATCAAATCAAATTATCATGATCGTGTCATTATCACATTAATGCAATG
This sequence comes from Diadema antillarum, assembly GCF_040938485.1. Lineage (NCBI taxonomy): Eukaryota > Metazoa > Echinodermata > Echinoidea > Diadematoida > Diadematidae > Diadema > Diadema antillarum. The sequence goes on from NW_027270895.1 coordinate 1,884,996, forward strand.
CATGATGAACATCATTTTGAAAACTGTAACATTTATTTGTTATTGTTTCTAATGCTGTCGTCATCATAACCTTTGTACTGATTGCCGGGGATAATTAGTGATCAAATAATCATTATCCCCCCCCCCCCAAAAAAAAAAAAAAAAAGTGACGTAAGCGGGAGGGATAACGCATTATATACAGATAAAGAAAACAAGAGAAGAAGAATATAAGAAAGAGGAGGGAGATATCGTTATATCTGAAGACTCGATCTTGTGATCAACGGATAACCTTTGAACTTATTCAGTGAATCGCATCATTCAAAACTATAGAATTTATATATTGTGCATGTACTTTCGCGATGATGTAACAAGAAAAGCGAAGTGTTTATTTTGGGTGGGGTGAAACTGGTGTATATCTGACTTTTTGTAACTATAAAGAGACTCCTTCATATAGGCCGTGACTCGTGACACAAATACAACATAATTTATATATTTTCAGATATATCTTTATAAATATTAATATATCCTATATCCATATATCAAAAAAAGTAATATTTGCGGGTAGCAAATTTCCCCTCACGTGGACTGGACTGCATTGTCTTGAATAGAAGGACGTTCTCTCCTCTTTACTGATTTGTTTTTTTATTCCACCCACATGCCCAGTCACGTTAATTCTCATCTCTATGTGACTCCACCCACGACTGGCAGTGCATGGCGTCACTTTTCAACAGCTTCTGCAAGAGGGCGTGTCACTCTCATTTGTTTTATTCTCCCATGATGTTTCAGTGTTGCCAGATGGTGATTTCGGTAACCAAAAAGGGTGAAATTTGGTGATTTTTGAAGTTGTTTGGTGACAAAATTTTAGCCTTGTGATTTTGGGTAATTTTTGGTGATTTTGAGACCAATGGAAAATAATCACACTAACTGAAAACGAAAATGCATTTTGCCCAAAGTTCCCCCCTTTTTTCCCTTTAGAAACGGAAAATGTGAACTTTTTTGACATTCAACACCACTGACCATACACAAACACTCATCCATACACATTGTGACGTATGACCCCCAGACACCATCGATGACGTCAAGAACCACACAGGGCGACACCCATGAAGAGATACCGTGCATGGCAGCAGGTTCAATCTGCAATTTAATATGAAACATAATCAACTCTTACACTACATGAACCAAAGGAGTAATCACTCTGACTTATTGGTATACAGTAATGTACCTTTGCATAAGGCTACTTGCCATCAATAAATGTTTTCCACCAAACATGACCTGTATGTAGTGTCTTCTTATTTGCCTGTATAACCCATAGTGTGATGAGTGAACTTTCTTTGATATTGACTAGCATAATACATGTGCAAGGGCACTGTCTACCTGCACTAACATACAGTTGCATTTATCATTGACCTTGGCCATGCATGACCTTGACATGCCTTCTTACACATAGCAACCTCACACTGTACCTTTCATTAATCTGCCCTTGTTATACATCTTACATAGGCATTATCTCTTCCATAATTACCTCAATTGAACCACAGTACTCTTCATACACTATTATAATCATCTGCGGTATATCTAACGTAGATCTGTAAATGCTCAGATTATACAGAGCCCATCGGGCCTTATTCATCGTGCATCATCACTACGTTATACTGTGTAGGTAATCCATTACGTATATGCAACGTGCACCTTCGACTGTGTACTTTCACCTATTCAACCACTCCACATGGGCAACTCATTCACACACTACACTATATTTTGTTGCCTCATTTATATCATTTATACTTCGTCGTTCATTAAGCCAAATGGCTAAAAAGATAAATGAAACCTCAAACTTCATACAATCATACTCATTTCTACTTACATCATTGGGCTTGTAACGAAATCTGAGCTAAATCAATGGCATCTCTGGGCAACGAAAGTTTCGGAACTCGAAATTAGCAGCACACCTTTATAGCGCCCCCACAGGCCGATACCCAATTTTCTGCTTCACAAGCCCGCCTATGACGTCACAATCAATGCTGAACTTATCACGAACTCATACTTTATTCTGTCCACAACATCCCGGCCCCCTTAAATGTATCTAACGAAACATTTAACCTTCACTTTCTTCAGTTACTTATCCTCAACTTGCCCATTCAAATCTATATTGCTTCTTGCAATACACTGTACCACGGTACCTTCAACGTCCTTCACAAATGATTTCTCAAAGTAACTCTTCCAACAATTCATGCCATAAGGCATTGAATAATGTTAGTGACTGTACACAACTCAGCACATATATAACTTTCGAGAAATCTTGCATTTGTCTTTCAGCATGATAATTTGCATGCTATGCTTAAACTTCACTGTCTTCATATGATCGCTTTAATATCACTATAACAACCAAATAATTGAATAACTTTGCATCTCTATCAAATCATGACACTCTTTCTGTTCTCCATGACAGATTGATAACATTAGCCACTCTTCCTTTGCACAATTACCAATCAATCAAATTTCAATTTCAACAACTCACTGGACATTTATCCAAACAAAAAATGCTCTTCTTTATCTTAGAACAAACCTTACACTTCATATATCACATTTCGTATGTTTTGCATAATCTTGCTTTCACTTTGACATGTATACCTTTGTGAACTTCAAACTATTCACATTTTCATTACCGCATAATGTCAACTTAAACTTCCTTTCATATGTCCACTTTACATACAACAGGGATGACTATCCGACAGTCACTGTACCAACTCTTTAAATCTGTAATAATAAACCTGTACTTTGATGAGCACAAATAAACAAAAATGTTTCAATTCCTAGCTCTGGGTATTCATAATATATAAACAATTTTGCAATATTCACCCTTTGTCAAATTTGACCTGAACTTCAAACTTTCTCAAATCATAGTAACAGTGTACTTTACACAACTACATACTTATTTCACTCATAACATTCAGTCAGTGAATTCTGTATCTTCTTTCATCATAAGACACCTTTGCATACAATTTGTAAAACTATGCATGTCTAATGATGTGTATCGCCTCCATACCTGTTGACACATTTTCCTGCATAATGTTTCTCTGATGGACCATGACATCAACTCTCAACCTGCAAAAACATGAAATATATGAACACTTGGATTTGTCAAGCTCTTGGCTTGTAATACCTCTGATACCTGAATGCACACAAGAATGAACACTTGCATTATGTCAAACTCCTTCCTTAATTATCAATGCAGCTGTGCATCAACATATGTACACATTGTATATCAGCATACAACACTTTAGCAAGCAGTTTGTTTGTTTGTTTGTTAAAAAAAAAAAATAAAAATTCACATGAACCCGTCCTCAGAAAGAAACTCTGGGATTTCTTTGTTATCACCACAGTGCAACAATTTGCCTAGTTTTACTGCATACTCCACATCCATGTGAACTTCACAAGAAGGAAACCTTTGGAAAGGCATTATATCCATTACCTGTTGCAAAACTGCCAAAATAACAACCATGAGATATGAATCATTTCATATACACTTCACTTACACAATGTACAACATTATGTAATCAGTTATCTTGTGAACCTGCATAAAGTCTGTCTTATAAAGTCTGGTAAGAGTTATTGTGTTCACTGGTAATGAACAAAAGGTGAATTCACAGTCAAGGTGGCTTTCATTTCCACTGATCTGAATGGATGAATCAAATGAATCCCCGCGACACAATCTGCGCACTTGTCACAAATGATCTCCTTCGCGATTTACGTCAAACACACAAACCTTCAGCGATATCACAACACAATCCGATGATAATATCACCTCTGAAAAAAGCTGAATCTTGTGTTTTCCATCCAACACGACACAAAACGACATCATTTTATAACGCGATTATATCACAAACTGCGCATCACATGATATTTCCACAACGCGAATATCACAGCTTGACCTTCACACGCTATTTTCACAATGCGTTGAACTCCATGTCGCGACTATAACACAAACTGAACATCACACTATCTTCTTGCCGCGAACGTTGATATCCACTTGGTAATCACAAACGCTTTAACACATATCGCGCTTTCTCACAAACGCTATGTGTAACACGCTATCACAATACTGGCTGATCCATCACAGATCCTAAATGAGCTCCATTAAACATCTCCTTCCAAGATCATGCATAACTTGGAAATCGGTCGAATGATAACGCTGTTCTTCGTCTTGATTGCTGCGCTACGGACGAAACCTTGGCTGTCAGGCATGGTTTGAAGTACTCTTCCCAACATCCACAGATTACGCGGAACATTTCCATCCACCACGAGCACTAGGTCACCAACTTGCACATTTCTGCGAGACGATAACCACTTCTCCCTTTCCTGCAGTTGAGGTAGATACTCCCTCGTCCAGCGTCTCCAGAAGATGTCAGCCAAATACTGCACTTGACGCCATCTCTTCCTCGCGTAGACATCAGACTTGTCAGTCACCGTGGGTGGTAGTTGAGGCTTCCTGTTGAGCAGGAGAAGGTGATTTGGAGTCAGAGCCTCAACATCACTCACGTCATCAGACACTCTGGTTATGGGCCTGTTGTTGATTATGCTCTCCACTTCACACAACAAGGTACTCAAACCTTCATCAGAGAGCATTTGTTGCTTCGTCAAGGCAAGAATCAACTTCCTCACCGTTCTGATCTGTCTTTCCCAGGTGCCCCCAAAATGTGAAGCTCCAGGTGGATTGAACGACCATTTAATGTTTTCCTGAAGGAGTTCGTTGTTTAGTCGTTCTCGATTCCATCCTTCTATTTCTCGCCTGAGCTCCCTTTCTGCTCCTACTAGATTGGTCCCATTGTCTGATCTTATTTCTTTCACATTACCTCTGCGAGCAATGAATCGTCTTATTGCATCAATGCATGAGTCTGTGTCTAATGATGCAGCGATTTCAAGATGTACTGCTCTCACAGCAAGGCAAGTGAAGATAACACCGTAGCGTTTAACAGTACTCCTGCCCCTCTTAGCTTCTATGGGCCCGAAGTAGTCCATACCGACTCTCGTGAAAGGCGGCTCATCAGGTGTCAACCTGTCCTTGGGCAGGTCAGCCATTTTTTGCTGCATTACTTTAGCTCTCTGTCGCCGGCATGCAACACACCCACTTATCATCCTTCTGATGGCAGCTCCAGCACCGGGTAGCCAGTACTTCTCATGTAGAATTGACAACATGTAATTTCTGCCACTGTGTCCAGCCTTTACATGAATTTCTCTTAAGATCAGTTTTGACACATGGCTTGCCTTCGGAAGCACCACTGGGTGTTTTGCCTCTAGTGGTAGTGCAGATCTGCTTAGTCTTCCTCCGACTCTGATCAGACCTTCCTCTATCCTTGGATCCAGTTTGTAGATAGGACTGGATTTCTTTACACAGCCATCTGTTTCAGTCAGGGCATCCTTTTCTTCTCCATAGAATTTAGATTGCTCATGTTGGAGCATTTTCTTCTCTGCAAACTGCATTTCATCCAGTGTGATCCTTTTGAAGTCCTCATCTACTTCATGCTTCAGTGATTTCATTTCTTTCAACCACCAGATGAATTTCACCACCCAGCAAACTGCTCTTTTCAATCCATACCATGATGAATAGTGGTTGATCATCTCATCTAAGGCATTCTCATCACCAGATAGAGTGCTGAATGTACTTGCATCTCCCTTTGATGATTTGATCTCTGCATCATTGTCTGAAATCACTTCCCTCTCAATTGGATTTGTGGGCCAATTTTCTTTCCCTTGTAGCAAGAATTCTGGCCCATGTAGCCATCTTTCTTTCGTCCTCAGATCATCTGCCGACAAACCTCTGGACAAATCATCCGCTGGATTAGATTTAGAATCCACATAATGCCATTGTTCTGGAGAAGATGCATTCCTGATTGCAGCAATTCTGTTTGCTACAAATGTCCGAAATCTTTTCTCCTCATTTCTGATGTACTGAATGACGATAGTACTGTCTGTCCAGAAAAATGATCTCGTCACTGGTACATTCAGCTCACGTTTCAGAAACGAGTCCAGTCTTACACTCATTGTTGCAGCAGACAGCTCCAGACGAGGGATTGTTGTCTTCTTGATAGGTGCCAGATGAGATTTTGACATTAACAGCTCACTGTGTTTCTGACCGTCTGTGGCTTTCAACACCAAATAAGATGCTGTCCCATATGCTACCTCTGAGGCATCAGAAAAATGGTGCAATTCATAGTCGTTCACTTCAGCTAGATCATGGGGCCGAATGCACCTGTTTACTGTGAAGCGTTCAATAGCTGGTAACTCATCTAGCCATTTCAGCCATTTGTCTTTGTCGATTTCTGGTATAGGCTCATCCCACGTTAGCCCCTTTCGACACAGCTCCTGCAAGACCAATTTCCCTCTGACGATGAACGGGCTTGCATAACCCATAGGGTCATACATTGACGAGACGACACTCAGTAGTCCCCGTCTTGTGAGGGGTTTGTCCTTAGGTGATATCTTATAGCCAAAGCAATCCTCTTCAACGTTCCAGCTCATGCCCAAGGCTCGCTCGACCGGTAATGCATCGTGATTCAGATCAACTCCAGCTAACTCCTTGGATCTTTCTTCTGGTGGTATGGTCCCCAACACACATGGAGAATTACTCAGCCATTTAGTCAGTCTGAATCCACCTCTGCTGAGTAGGTCACGAAGCTCTGCTGCCAAGTGAATGGCCTTCGTTTCAGTCTCTGATGTTACTAAGCAGTCATCAACATAAAAGTTCTTGTAAACCGTCTCGACTGTGATGGGATCATAATCCTGCTGGTTGTCTTCTGCAGTTTGTCGCAGTGCAAAACTGCACACACTTGGACTCCAAGTACCACCGAAGAGATGTGAACACATGCGATAGACTCTTGGTTGCTTTGCAAGATCTCCTGATTCCCACCACAGAAACCTCAGGACATTTCTGTGATTTGGGGTTACTCGGACCTGATGAAACATGGCCTCAATATCTGCAGTCAGTGCGATAGGATCCCTTCTGAATCTCAGAAGTACCCCTGCTAGCTTGTTTGTTAGATCCGGCCCTTGTAGGATGACATCATTCAGAGCTACGTCTCCATATCTGGCTGCACAATCAAAGACAATGCGTACTTTCCCGGGCTTCTTTGGATTTATCACAGGGTGATGAGGCAGATACCAGTGTTCTCCATCAACTTGACTTTGATCTTGTAGTTCGTCGTTAACTTCTTCAGCATAACCTTTCTTGAGAAGGTCAGACATTCCTTCCTTGTATTTGCTGAGAAGATAGTCATCCTTGGAGAGTTTTCTTCTAAGCGACTGCAAACGCTGTTCAGCTAGATGACGATTGTCAGGCAAACGTGGACGATTCGTTCTAAATGGGATTGGCAACTGATAATGTCCACCATCCATAGTAATTTCTCTCTCCCAAGTCTCTATCGCCTTCTGGTCATTCACTGACAGACTCCTGTTGTCGTCATCAAGGCATTCCATTCCTTCAAGTTTCCAGAACAACTTGACTTGCTCTTCGAGACCTCCAGCATCAGCTATGAAGCTAGCAGTGGCTTGGAAATTTCCCTGACCGTTGTCTGCTAATGGACCATTCAATGTCCAACCAAACATAGTTCTGACTGCGTAGACTTCTCCTGATGCTCCTTCTCGCACTTCCAAGGGCATTAAGGCCTGGGGAACATCCTGCCCGATCAGCATACTGACCTGGTGTTGATTGACAACTGGAAGGTCAAGGTCACGAAGGTGTTCATACTTGTTTATGTCTTCCTCCGTAGCCATGTTTCTAACACTTATGTTCAAATTCGGTCGCGTGTAAGCTTGGATATTGAGCCCCTCATCAGATGTTAGTCCTTTCACCTTTAACTGCACAGTCTCACATTCAATCCTGTTGTTTGGTCTCTCCAGTGTAGAGATAGACAGGGTCTTGGTCTCACCCTTTGCTTCCAGAGTGTCAGCTAGTTCCTTTGTACAAAAGGAATGTGTAGATCCTGTATCTAGCAAGGCAAATGTTTCTACGCACACATTTCCATTTGGAGCTTGAACTTGAATGGGAATTATGGGAAGGGCGATCCTATACCTCCCGGCCCCCATGACGTCACTGCTTGCGTGTGATGATGATTCACTGGTGCTAGCAAACACATGCTGATCTGTTTGGGTTGATGAATCTAACTGATCAGAAGCTCTGTCTGTTTTCCTTGATGACAATTCAGGATCATTGGAACTTGGTCTAGTAGACGGTCCTCCAGTGTGCAGAAACTTTGTGTGCTTTAGAGTACACCCTTTCACTGAGCAGGTTCTGTTTAGAGTGCATCTCGATGACATATGCCCTTGCAGCAAACAGTTGAAGCACAATCTCTTGTCCCGGGCTAATTGAAGACGCTGTTCTGGCTTCATGTCTTTAAACCGCTGACAGTAGAATAGCCCATGGTTAGCCTCGCAGAGAATACATCTTGGTGTACTGACAGATGTAGAATAGGAACCTCTTTATGGTAAACGATGACTTGAAGGTGTTGGTCTGTCTTTAGACTTCTGATAGAAGCTGCGTCCATCCTTCGTACCACTCTGTAGTAATGACCCAAAGACAGGATCATTCAGTTCTTCTGCTGCTTCAGCGATGAACTCCACAATGTCAAGGATGTGTGGTGATCTGCCTCTGTCCCGGATAGTCTTTACCAGCTTTAGCCAACGACTACGAAGATGGTATGGTAGTCTCTCAACTATCTTGACCATCTCTCTGCGGTTGCTAATCTCTTGCAGCATTCCAAGTGCCCTCAGTGTTTCTGCACAGGTCTTTAATTGATCAGCGAAGTCTCTGAGTTGTTTGCTGTTGCTCTGTATGGCTGGACCCTCAACAACTCTCTTGATCCATGCTTCACTGATGACAAAGTTGTTACCAAACCGATCAGCTAACAAATGTCTTGCCTTGAAGTATCCTTCGTCTGGGCTCATCATCAGACAGCACTGGATGATGGATTTCGCTTGGCCCTCACACAAGTTGTAAAGCTTTAGCAACTTGCTATTGTTGTCTAAAGTTGAGTCACCAATCAAGCTGTCGAAGGATCTCATGAACTGGAAATACTTGAGCGGATTTCCATCGAACTGCATAATGTCAACATTAGACAAACTAATTGTTTCCATCAACTGTCGCTGTTGTCTCTGACCTTCTTCCAAATGTTGAAATATCTGCGTTGTCACTGGGCTCGATGACGGCATAGGCTGTTCAACAGGATATTGAAAGGTTCTATCTGCATCACTACTTGTTCCCCTTTCAGAAGCCATGGGTTCATCACGTCTTGGCAACGGAGTAGAAACTGGAACCATTTCGGGTGGTTCCAACTTGACGGTTTCCAACTTGACGGCTTCATCATCACTTTCATCGTAAACAGCTTCCTCGGCCTCAGCAATCCTGAGCTTAGTTTGCAGGGTCAACTCAGCCTTTCTTAGCCTTAACTCCAGTTCCTGTCTCTCGAGCTCTTGCTGCTCTTTCAGGGCAGCAACTTCTGCAGCTAGGGCAGCTCGTCTGGCCTTACTCCGCAGTCTGGACGACGCCCGTGAGCCAGCCTGACTCACAGAATCTTCCGGTCGTACATCTGACTTGGCTGCCTCACTCATGGTGGTGCTAACTCATCAGCTACACAAGCTGATATTGAACTGATGTGACGTATGACCCCCAGACACCATCGATGACGTCAAGAACCACACAGGGCGACACCCATGAAGAGATACCGTGCATGGCAGCAGGTTCAATCTGCAATTTAATATGAAACATAATCAACTCTTACACTACATGAACCAAAGGAGTAATCACTCTGACTTATTGGTATACAGTAATGTACCTTTGCATAAGGCTACTTGCCATCAATAAATGTTTTCCACCAAACATGACCTGTATGTAGTGTCTTCTTATTTGCCTGTATAACCCATAGTGTGATGAGTGAACTTTCTTTGATATTGACTAGCATAATACATGTGCAAGGGCACTGTCTACCTGCACTAACATACAGTTGCATTTATCATTGACCTTGGCCATGCATGACCTTGACATGCCTTCTTACACATAGCAACCTCACACTGTACCTTTCATTAATCTGCCCTTGTTATACATCTTACATAGGCATTATCTCTTCCATAATTACCTCAATTGAACCACAGTACTCTTCATACACTATTATAATCATCTGCGGTATATCTAACGTAGATCTGTAAATGCTCAGATTATACAGAGCCCATCGGGCCTTATTCATCGTGCATCATCACTACGTTATACTGTGTAGGTAATCCATTACGTATATGCAACGTGCACCTTCGACTGTGTACTACACTATATTTTGTTGCCTCATTTACATGGGCGTCACCAGGGGGGGTGCGTTGGGTGCGAACGCACCCCCCTTCAGATCCTTAAAAAAAAAAAAAAAAAAAAAGAAAATCATCTAAGGTAAGAAAATCTTCTATGATTTCTTTTAACCATGAAATAGGTGTATAGTGTGAAACATTGTTCAAAAAGCCCGGAGCCGACAAAAGATTGTGATTCAGCGTGATTCCTGGGGCCCGTTGCATAAAACTCCAACCAGATTTTTTTTCCGGTTGAAATCACAAAATTCCGGTTGGAAGCTCCCAACCAGAGTTTTTATGCAACGGATTTTACATTCTTAGGTTAGCAACCTTAAAAAATTCAGGTTGGGCAAATCCCAACCTGAATTTTCTAAGGTTGCTAAAAAAGTTTTATGCAATGGGACCCTGGTTGGCATCCTGCATAAAAGCAGTATGTGCGCAGTGTGTACTCAGAATATCCGAACGGCAAAAAGAGTCGCTACAATGTTGCACAATGTGATGTAGAATTTACACCTTTGTACCTTACGCTTCGTTATATCAAAGCTAGATCATTGATTTTGCAGTGTTGCTTTACATATTTATAGTCTATATAAAAATGTCTTGCATTGCCAATAAAAAGACTTGACCTTTATGGGCTAATTCCTAACTTTTCCATGTATATAATACACACACACAAACAAACACTCACAATTAGGGGATGCTCTAAAGTGCAGATTTTGGACATCCTTCCCCCGCTTGGTCACTTCGACGCCACCTCGCTGGTTATACCTCCCCCAGTCATGAACATAAACCGACACCCTTGACTACCAGTGGCGGATCCAGAGGGGGGGGGGGGGGGGGGGGTGCACCGGGCGTCCCCCCCTCACAATTTCCAAAGCGAAAAAATATAGCTTCAAATGGCAGTTTTTGTCCGCTCGCTCGCATTTAGTCGTATAATGCCATTGAAGTTGCTGCCAGTAATTGTCGGCAGTTGCACCCGGTGCGCCCCCCCTCAATTTCCAAAGCAAAAAAATATAACTACAAACGGCAGTTTGGGGACTGTAAAATAACACAATTTTCAAGCTCGCTCGCTACCGTTCTCGCATTTAAATTCTCCTGATATTGCTGCCAGTAATTGCCAGCAGTTGCGCCCGGTGCGCCCCCCCCCCCTTAATTTCGAAAGCAAAAAAAGACATAGCTTCAAACGGCAGTTTTTGGACTGTAAAATGTCAAAATTTTCGAGCTCGCTCGCATCTAAAATCTTTATGCAATTCTTCTGATGTTACTGGCAGTAAATGTCAGCAGTTGCGCCCGGTGCGCCCCCCCCCCCCTTAATTTCCAAAGCGAAAAAATATAGCTACAAACGGCATTTTTTTTTTACTGTAAAATGTCAAAAATTTCAAGCTCGCTCTCTTCGCTCGCTCGCATTTAATCGTTATGCAATTCACCTGATGTTGCTGCCAGTAATTGCCAGCAGTTCCGCCCGGTGCGCCCCCCCCCCCCTTAATTTCCAAAGCGAAAAGATATGGCTAAGAACGGCAGTTTTTGGACTGTGAAATGTAAGATTTTCAAGCTCGCTCGCTCGCATTAATAATAATCGTTATGCTCTCCTGATATTGCTGCCAGTAATTGCCAGCAGTTGCGGTCGATGCGCCCCCCCCCCTTAAATTCCAAAGCGAAAATATATAGCTAAAAACGGCAGTTTTTTTTTTTACTGTGATGTGTCAAAATTTTCCAGCTCGCTCGCTACGCTCGCTCGCATTTAATTGTTATGCCATTCTCCTGATGTTGCTGCCAGTTATTGCCGGCAGTTACTCTAACCCCCTTTATTTCCAAAGCGAAAAAAATATGTCTCCAAATGGCAGTTTTGGGACTAAATGTCAAACTTTTCAAGCTCGCTTTCTTCGCTCGCTCGCATTTAATTGTTATGCCATTCACCCGATGTTGCTGCCAGTAATTACCAGCAGTTGCACCCGGTGCGCCCCCCTTAATTTCCAAAGCAAAAAGAAAAAAATAAAAAAATGACTGTTTCAAGCCGATAAAACATGCAAAAAACTTGCATCAAATTATTTACTATTTAGAACATCAAAATGCAAAAAGTGCTCACCGTGGGAGGGGGACACCCACATCCTCCCACTCGCTCACTCTTATCGCTCTTGCTTGGCCGCGTTCATGATATTCAGTGTAAATATTAAAACAGGAAGTTTATTTGGATGATACTATTTTGCGGGCAAATTGTTCATTAATAATCTACATCAAAATTTACTGCTACCTTAAACAAGTGGGACTGTTTCAAGTCGATAAAACAAGCAAAACATGCATCAAATTGCACCATTTACAACACCAAAATGCAATTTCAGTTCTAAGAGTGGGAGGAGGGGGGGGGGGGGGACAACAGGTACTTCTACATCCTCCTCTCCCCCCCCCCCCCCCCCCAAAGATAAAATCCTAGCTACGCCGACCCGGCGTAGCTAGGATTTTCCCCGCTTGGTTTCCCTCAAAAAAACAGTAAAAGTCTAGGGATTGAGAGCATCCTATCATATTCCAAATGTCTGTCCAAAAAATCTCGTTACATTTTAGTGTCAAAACGCACCCCCCTTGAAAAAAAGCTGGTGACGCCCCTGATTTATATCATTTATACTTCGTCGTTCATTAAGCCAAATGGCTAAAAAGATAAATGAAACCTCAAACTTCATACAATCATACTCATTTCTACTTACATCATTGGGCTTGTAACGAAATCTGAGCTAAATCAATGGCATCTCTGGGCAACGAAAGTTTCGGAACTCGAAATTAGCAGCACACCTTTATAGCGCCCCCACAGGCCGATACCCAATTTTCTGCTTCACAAGCCCGCCTATGACGTCACAATCAATGCTGAACTTATCACGAACTCATACTTTATTCTGTCCACAACACACATCGTGCACATTTTGCATTTAGTGTGTGTGACTACGGCGCGCGCGCCGTAAATTGCACCGAGACTCGCGCAGAGTGTTTGATAAAGGTTTACTGACATCATTTTGTCTTGAAATTGAAGCCTGACCTACGCTTTTCCAAAGTTGGTGATTTTTGATGGCTTTTGGTGATTTTTCACATAGTGATTTTGTTCTGTTGTGACCTGGAAACGCTGTATGTTCAAAAAGGCATAGTGCCTGCTGCAAGGTGCAACAATCACTTTAATGTTGTGAAACAGAGACCTGTTTCGCTAATTTTGGTGGAGTCTTAAAATCTATTCCCCCGAGGTACTAAAAAAGAGGAATTATTTCAACCAGGTAACAGGTACTCTCTTCCAACTGGGTGAAAATGCAGCGGTTTCAAAGAAAGAAAGGACCACTCTTTGGTGATCGTCGAGTAAGGTCGATGGTGATTTGGTGGCTGCTGATCACGGCCCCGAGTCGAGTTAATAGCTCCTGTGGCGACGAGGACACTGTCGTCACCACCCCCGGCACCACCCCTGCCAATCTTCAGCGGCTCGCCTGAGAACCGCTGTTCATCCCTCGGTGCGTGGAGACCGGTATTTACAACGAGTCGGCGCTTCCTAATTTGCGGGGGCACGAGACACCGCAGGAAGCCATGCTGCACTTTCAGAAATTCAAACCGCTGATCCAGTACGGATGTGTCGCCGATCTAACCATCTTCCTCTGCTCGGTGTTCGCCCCCGTCTGTACGGGGTCGGGAACGCTGGTCCCGCCGTGTCGGTCCCTCTGCGAGAGCGTCAGGGATGGCGGTTGCTTGGACGTCCTAGCGAGTTTTGGCTACCCGTGGCCCGAGAGTCTTGCCTGCGAGCAGTACCCGGATGAGGGGCCGTGCTTTGACGGAACCTGGAAATGGCAATAGAACCTGTAGGAATTCGCTGCTCGCCCTGGAAATGAAAGTGTTACATCATCAGCGTTGGATCTCCAGACATCTTATATCATGGTAAATTCTCACTGTGATCTCGATCGCCACTGCAGCCACCGTCAATGGCTCACTTTCATTCTTCATAATGTTTAGACCTGTTGGAGATCCAACATCAAAGCATTTAAAGAAAATGAATAGTACATTGCAGTTCAGACTTTTACAGGAACCAGTATGAGTTAGGTTAGCATGAAAGAGGTGCCTTGGATTGCAAAGAAAACGTACCTATATGTGCAACATCTCCATATTTTGAAAACTTCATATTTTGGTTTCTAACAGGAGTATCTAAAAGTATCTAGGCCTAACTATCCGTCTGGTGCTTTCTTTAGCATATCTTTGCAGTTCAGACGACATGCAGAACTAACGTGAATTTGTGCGATATGAGATTTCAGCATTATAACACATAAACCATGGTATAAATTCCTGCTGTTCCTGCTCGTGAAGATCTTCCACAATGCTAACTTAGAAACACATGTTTGTATACAACTCTTGTTTTTCTCTTGGGAAAAAAAAAAGTCCAAATTTGACGGTTTCATTGCTGAGTCGGAAATTTGAAGGTATTCCTACATGGCAAGGTTTTTTTTTTTCTCGGTATGTATAAAAACCTCTGTGCAGGAATATTGTGCATTATGATGCAATGATCACAGTGGTCACGTTAACAAACCCGTTTCATATTTTCAGGCGTCGAATCGCGCCATTGATCCGATAAACTTATCAATGCATGTCACAGGCCTTTATTGGCTATTAAGAGTTACGTCTTCTTTTGTTGTTGTTTTTGTTATACGGTACTGCAATCCTATATCTTTGGTGGCGTTGCATGTAGCAATAAATCACAGTCTGGTGTCAGAAAATGAAAGTTGTAGTCCCAACTGAGAAAATATATTGAGGTGTAGGTGTGCGAGAGAAGCGCGCGTACTTTAATATCTTATGATACAGTGGACTCCCGTTATAACGAAGTCCTCGGGTCAGGCAGTTTTCTTTCGTTACATCGAAATAAAAAAACCCGCAAAATAAAGAATGGAAAACATAGATCAGATGATATTGGGGCCTCAATTTTTACTTCATTGTAACGGGGATTTTGTTATAAACGTGTACGTTATAACGGGAGTGCACAAGCTGTCGTACCAGTATCTAAATAGACCAGTTCGTAATTCCACTTTGAACATGAGCAGAAAAAGGTCATTTGTACCGACAGGCATTTTGGTTTGTAAATTCACTGAGATAAGCATCTGATGTGATGATTATTCATGTGATCCTTATCTAATTGGTGCTTGCCAGCACATCCACCTGACAGCAAGGATGGTATTTCGCAATATAAAAGGTGGAAATAGGCTGTTATTGCATTCAATACAAAACAATGAAATGGATGCCTGCTGCTAAATTGTCAACTGATGGAGTATTCTGCT
Organism: Diadema antillarum; assembly: GCF_040938485.1. Taxonomy (NCBI): domain Eukaryota; kingdom Metazoa; phylum Echinodermata; class Echinoidea; order Diadematoida; family Diadematidae; genus Diadema; species Diadema antillarum. The sequence goes on from NW_027270895.1 coordinate 1,900,586, forward strand.
CACCTGATTTAAAAGCAATTTCATTCTTTGTTTGAACATGAATTCCATAAATTGTTACGTCGGGCAAGCTTATGCATTATGCCGCTTTGAAAACGAGTGAAGTGCCTAACCAACTGAGAAAAAAAGATAGGTAAATTGTACCAATGTGCACATGAGGTAATTACGAACTGGATTAATGAGAGCTATTATTCGATCATTGCGCTCATGTCGGTGCGTGTGTCTGTCCAGGGAGGTGCTAGAGAAGGAGAGACAACTACTGCTCTCCTTTAAAGTCATGCGCGGCACCGCCGAGCAAGTTATGCGTTCAACTACAGGTGTTACCCATGTGCTTTGACAAAAGAGAGCATCAATAATCGGGACTAGCGCTCTCACATCTAGAAATACTTGCCCCTACTGCAATTCGCGCTCTCTTTCAATGTGATCATATCTTGTACATTATTCGTTTTATCATACGTGTCAGAAGACGAATTTGTTCATGGGATGCGTTCCTAAAATATTGCCATATAATATATAGGCCTGGATGACGAGTATACTTTATGAAGTCAGAAAATCTCTAATCTTTTTTAAGTGACGTCAATGTATAATGGCTGGATTATATAACGCCGATCAAAATAAAAGACTTTTATTTGATATTTGATTACATGCGGGTTTCATATCATTCATTATTTCTTCGCGTCCCACTGTCGACTGAAGACCAATTAGATGGACTTCCATCATTCGATTGTGCAATACTATTTTTTTTTATTCTTGTGTATCCGTTACCTTGGTGATGACGGCCCGATTCTCGAGAGATTGTCTCAGCCTTACCTTCTCCAAGGTCATATCTATAATCACTTATTATCATGATTGCTATTGATTACATCATTACCATCAGTGATATCATTACGATACAATTACTTTAGATAATTCCTAAAAAGTTTTTTTTTTCAATCATCTATGTGTGATATTCGGACATATAAAACAAAAATGGATTCTAAAATGAATCATTCAACTTTGGTTTCTATATGCATTCTTAGAATTTAGCAGTTATCTGCAAATTACAGTAGTATTACCATGAGAGTATCATCGGGGTCATCATCACACCAGCCCGACACCCACCAGTCATATGGCCCACTAGCACGACACTAAAAAACGTTTCATTAATCACACAGCCCACGAGTCATACACCCCATGAGCTCGGCACTATAGGCAAATCAGCCCCATGATTATTCAAATTCAAATTCAAAGGATTTTATTTCCATATAAAGTATAATAATAATAATAATAATAATAATAACAATGATAATGATAATAATAATACAATACATTTATAAGGCGCTTAATACAGATGTTTCTAAGTATTACAAAGCAATATACATAGCGCTTACATATGACTACATAATATTTTACGGAACTTTGAATCATAGGCAAACAAGGCCCACGAGACCAACACTGTGTACATTTAGCGCCATATGATGCAATAAATGTCGGACTCACATGGGCCTTTGGTGCCTATAGCGGGACTCGTGGGTCTTGTTTGCTTCGTGTCGGACTCATGAGCCTTATTTTCCGGGTGCACGTCTTCTTATCTTATCCATAAACTTAGAGTTTTGTATAACCGCTATTATGACCATGATGAATTAGAAATCAATCGACGCGGATGGGTATCTTTTATCTATAGTGTCACATCTTTTTCATGAGGAACATAATTGGTCAGATCTAAATAGATGCGTCAAAATGCAAACGATTTGACGCGTAGAAAGTCACAAGTTTATTACCGGGAATTTTGATTAAAGAATAAATCATATAAATGGCTTCCTGATATTATTTCTAATGTTTTAAATCATGTGCATGTAATATTGTATACTAATTGAAATGTAAAACTGTCCTTTGAGTGATTGTCTATATTTGCATTATTTTGCAAGGGTCATAATCAGGTGTTCAGTTTTAATCAATATCAATGAAAACTGTCGAAACCTTAACACGGTTCATTGATATCTATTAACCACTAGATTCCACGAATCATGGTACACTTGTACTAATTTCATTTCATTTCATTTCATGCAATTTCATACATATAACACGCAGGCTATAACTTCTGACCACACGAGCATTGAGAATCAAGGGTTTATGGGACTAATCCAAATGTAGCCTACTAGGGCTTTCTATATAGCTCTCTGAGTATAAATAGCACCGGTCTAGCAATCCTGAGATCTGGGGTTCGAATCCCAATGAACACCCATTTTCTTTGCTCAAAGTTGTCACATCAAATCATTCAGTTCTATTCAGTTTTCTTTTGTGTGTGTGTGTGTGTTTGCTTTCAGTATGTTTATATAATTCCATTAATGACATGTGAAATTTATAATGTACTTTTCAAAAGTTTAAAGTGACATGATGAATACATACACTGCGAACAAAGGATGAATAATATTGATGATATTTCGTCATTATTTTGATATTAACATTCCACCGTTCTCGCATATTGTATATTGTCAGATGTGTTCTATAGTTTCTCTCAAAAATAAGATTTCAGCAAAAGTGTAATTTCACCTTTCAATCTCATATCATGAGGAAACGCAATAAACGTTTTGGATGAGTGACAAAATCCTTCAGCGCGATCATGATCATGACCGATTGCCTTTTATTTGTTTTACAGTTTGCATTTTAGCATGAGTGCAACAGACGACAGCAGTTTCATACTTATTTCACTCGACAGCTTTGATCACTGTTGATGACTATCTAACAATCAGATAGGGTTATTTTCATATCATGACCGTTTAATCATCAACGAAGATCTTTTTTCCCCTTGCCAGTGTAGACCTCAGTGTGGCTAACCGAAAAACGTATATGGTGTTTATGGAGAGACATTGTAGCACAGTGCTGACTACCATCCCTCAGATTTGTGGAGGGCTTTCTCGAAGAGTTGTGGCAGTTTGGTTGCAATGAGGATGATATCGGCTGCAGCGTTTCTCATCTCTCTTCCCCTCGTAATGCTCTCCGGGGCGATCTCGATTTACATCATCCACACGAGAGAGGGTGTTTTCGAAGGAACACAGAAGTTTCTCTACCAAACTTTGTGCCTGGTGGATCTGGTGAGTGGCGCTGTGAGATGCATTCTACACGCCATCCTAAGTCTGAACGACGGGGCGTGGCCGTTTGAGAACCATTACTCTTGCCAGCTCATCGTAGCCTCGGGATACATGCTGCTTGCCGATTCACTCTACATCTTTGTCCTGATAAGTCTAGAGCGCTACATCGCAGTCATTCGCCCTCTCCACCACGTTACTATGGTAACACCTTCCAGAGTGAAAGTGGTCGTTATAATCGTCTTGGTTTATTGTTGTTCCTTCGCTGTTTCCCCTGTCATAGATGCGTGTGAATTCGCAAATTATGTTAAACGAAATTTGTCGCAATTATACCACACCTTTTCGATACTACTTCGGACGCTCGGATAAGAATTGTCTGCTAATCTTTTTCAACATCAATGCAATACCACACGTGTGTGGTATAGCCTGCAACTTGCATGTACTTATCATCACCTGTCGGCAAGCAAAGCGCATCCGCCTTCTAGTTCGGGCCGCCCCGGCCGGCAACAGAAACTATGAAAATTCCGAACTTGTTCCTCCACCTGGAATTGACAAATCGAACGTTAAGGGCGTGATCACCATCCTTCTGGTTACCTTTACCAATGGACTTTCGGCTGTAGCTCTTTATGTTCCATTTATTGGGAAATACGTTTATGGATTGGAGATTCCTACTTGGACACTGGAGCTGTCATTCATGCTAGCGCTAACAAATAGCATTACTAACATGCTGGTTTACATTCGCACGAATCGTTCATTTCGCAAAGCATTTCTTGATATTTGTGGACCCCTACGGAAACCAACTTTGCTGATCAGAGTGCTTCACTCCATGATGAGGAAATGATTCTAATTTTGTTTTAACAAAATAAATTGTGTAGAATTAATTCAATTTAATTCGTCTCGTTTCTGCATTGTAATGACTAAGTTTAACGTGGAAGCTGAAAAAGAAACAGGTACATCGTCAAAAACAGGGACCTTCTTCGCCATCAAAGGATATCACTTGATCATAACATGTACGCCTCCAAAAATGGAAGCAGAACTCTGAGGATTTCTCTTCAACGATTAATCACAAGTTTTGATAAATTGTTGTTCTGCAACTTTCTGTGTTATGAATAATATATTGTTCGTTTATATAAGTTTGTATATTGCAAAGTGTACGGAAGCGTGAGTAGAAATTTGAGCTATTTGCCGAAAGAACACACTGGAAATGAACGGACTATCTTTAAAGGACTTCTACGGCACAAAACGCATGTTGACTTCTGCTGATCTTAGACTTGATTATCACTTATGTGGCCACGTGCACGGATATCTTCAGTGCATGCTTTAATGTATTATATTGTTATCACTATTCTTTTGCTGTTTGTCTTCAATTTGTTTGGAGCCGGCAAAACACACACACACACACACACACACACACACATCTTCCAAGCCAAGATTCTGTCAGTGATATCCTCTGTCAATATTTGCTAAAATAGCCAATAAATGCGATAAAGAAAATACATTTGAATGAACCTTCTCTATGTATACAGGGGGGCTATATAGACTGAGCTTAATCCAATACCTACCAAGTTATCTATTACAGGCGACTCCCGCTATAAATAAGTCCAGGGAAAGGGCAGTTTCTTTATATCGAGATGTCGTCATCTCTCTCTGTTCTGCCATGGACGTCACTGCCCGTTGGCGATCACTGCATGATGCAGTAAGCCTCCTCCAGCTCCCTCTTTACCGTCGCACGAATGCAGCAAGGTGGATCCTCTCTCGCCAGCTATAGGATATCCCAGCCATTGCGGAAAGTGAGTCGCTGTCGTCCACGTGATCTCTTTCCGTTTACAATCCAGTCAGGACTATAGATGTTCCGTTATTGCCTCTTCCTCACAACATGGCCCAAAAACTGCATCTGGCGTTTCCTGATGGTCGAGAGCAGCTCACGTTCAGCCGACACCATTTCGTCATATCAGAACAAATAACTTGGAATACCTATAGTAGTAGGCCAGCCAAGACGATTTTTTTTACTTTGGACGGCAAAATTTGTTAATGCTTAGTTTTCCAGCTGAAAGTCTTGCAAAAATACTCAAGTTTAGCGTACGGCCGGATGTCAAGCGCGTTTTTGCCGAAAAATGCCTTTTTTAGCACAAAATTTGAAAGAATGTCAAAAATCACGATTTTTATTTTTTTACCGAAATAAGTAATGGTTGATAAGTACCTTTCAAACTAGAAATGTTTTATCTTCCATTTCAAGTTTAGAACCTGACTAATATGCATTTGAATGTAGAATTTTTACACGCACATATATGGCGCAATGAAACATAAAAACTTGATTTACTCAAAATTGTACTTTGTAAAATCTACCAATATTTCAAAGTTTTTTTAAACTACCTAAATCAATCTATTCAAAAGTTTTTATTATTCCGAAATATAATATATATTCTGATATCTTATGCAGCAAAGAAATTACAAGATAAGGCGAAAGATAACTCGTTTTATGTTATCCTAAATGGGACGATGTATTTTTACCGGACGCGCATTTTGAATGAAAAATCGAATGTATAGCGTAAGCCCATATATATTGTACATGGTATAGTGCGTGTAGGTATTTATCTTACATAATTGGCGAAGTCAATGGACAGGTTGGATAGCTGACTGCAAAACCCTTTGTGGCACCTTGATATGACTGAAATGTGCTTCTTCCCCACCCCCCCCCCCAAAAAAAAAAAATAAATAAAAAATAAAATCAGTAGTGTTGTTACCATGGCAACTGATCATCATTAGGTCACTCCCTGAAAATTTCAAATATTCATAATTGTAAAACGTACGAAAGTGTTGAAACATTTTGTGTGTGTGTGAAAAATGTGTCAATCTAACTAATCTATGTTTAACAATGAAACCTAAGAGTTATATAAAATTGTTTACTATGTTCGGAAATGGTTGTCATGGAAACCGTGATAACAAATCACATGTTACTGGGAAAAATTACGATACCAAATCTCCCATCCTGCATACTCACCCCTTCCCCCGAGAATGCTTTGGAATTCGTAATGCTATATAGTTTGCATTCTCAGGCCCTGAAACGGAGCCCTGCAAGGGATAGGCACGAAATCACTTTTACTTTTGTAATGTTCTAAGGCGAGGTGTTTGCATTTTATTTTGATTTATTCTCCCGCAGAAGACTTATACTAAATGTTTCTTTTATGATGGTTGATTGTTGACATGAACGTTGTTTGGAACGCACACTTAGTCGGCGACATAAAATGTTATTATGTATCCCGGATTTGTGTGAAAAAGTAAGGCAAATATCACCCTCAAAAGAGAAAATAAGAAGCGAAAAGGAAGTAGAAGTGAAATGCGTACAATGCAATAACAGCTTTATTTCCCCTTCCCATCATTAAGTCGGTTATATCATCGAGTCTATATTGCAGATTATATTAATCCTTGGCCAAGTTCTATGTCCTTGGAGCAGACATGTAACAACTTGTTTGTTTGCAATTCGATTTTTTTTCTATATTATCACAAATTTGTGAAAAAAAAATCATTTCAGTTATCACCAACACTCTAAATTCCCAGTCAACCAACAAAACGTACTACACAATGTGCACACGCCCGCAACCACCGTCTCAAACAGCGTTCACGAATGAAATACAGTAAACAGTAAACGAGGCAATTTCTCTTTTTTAAAGCAATGATTTGCCATTAGCGTACATTTACTAGAATAGCAGCACTTGACATCTATGTTGCTGGTTACCAAAAATGCTGATTAGAATACCATACACAGTAAGAACATGCTTGAATCCTGCAAAATATATATAATTATTTCTCTTCAACAGTATTTCGTTTTGAAAGGTAAAGAACCTCAGTCTCCATTTGTGGACATCTAAAAACAAACAAAAAAATCCATCTGAAAGCAATCTTCTTAAATGATTAAAAGCTTTAGAAAAGAATGAGTCCTCAGTGAAAATGTCTTTCATGAACAAATCTCTGTGATATACATCAAAAGAGTTTGAAAAACAATACAAATTGCGCTGACTACATTAACTGCATTGACAGCCTCAATTTTTTTTTTAAATGTGACATATACTATAATGTGTCCAGCATCACAAACGTTACACCAGTTAGAAAAACAAAATGTTCTCTTTAAGCAATATTTCAATATCTCTATCTTTTTAAAAATTTGTGGTTACATATCCTAGCTAATTATGACTGTACGCTGTTGCATTGAACTTTCGTCAATGTACAACTAAATTAGAATGGTGACTGCCAAATTTTTAAAAATCTACTTTTAGTCTGATATTATTTTTGTGTTCTGCAGACCAGTGTGATAAGGTATCTGTACTGAATACTCGTCTCTCAATGAAGAAAAAAAAAAAAATCACCTCTCCAAAATGCATGGTACCGGTATTTCCCTCTAATACTTTCCCTCATTCCAAGTACCAGAATACATTGCTGGGGCCCTGAATAGCTAACATATATTACAGTATTACCAACATCATGACAATTATGGCACATGTGAAAGAAAACCTGGCAAAACATACATCTTGACCAGTACATTTTCTTTTCACTACTTCTTGTACTTGGCGTTTGGATTGAAACATTTTACTTATGTTCGTTCCTTTAAGCTACATACTATTCTTTTATATCTTAAACTAGAAAAGAAAAAACATGCTCTATGCTATTTCCCTTCAGATTCACCAACTGTTACTTTGTGAAATTTTCTCTTTTTAAGCACTTCAACGTGCAGTTTTTTTTTTCTGACTAACATGTCACATATTTTCCTCCATCCGATGAAGAAAGGCAAAGTTCACTTCCCTTTTGTTGCCCCCCCCCCATAAAAACAAAAACAAAAGACATTCCAATCTGACAGGATTAAAATGTTGGCGTTTGGGCTTCAAAGGAAATAACAGGATCAATTTCCATGAACTACTAGTATGCGGCTTGTAACTGTGAGTCTCAAAGGCATGGTATAGTTTTGGTTGAGATGGAGATTCAGACTTTAACTTTTTGCAAGCAAATAAAAACAACTTATGAAATATGAAAGAGCATCAAATTCTTAGAGTAATTTGAAGTTTGTTTGATTAAAGTTCTTGGTTTTGAAACGGCCGAGAAATCTTTTTAAAAAGTGACACAGAATGATAATAATTAGAAGTGGGTGCCACCTTTATTAGGACCTCTTTGTTTTTGTACATCTCAGCCTTTTCAAAACCAATTTTTAACAAATAAATTTGGAATTCCTCTTGGTATTGTTTACTCTTTAATATTTCGTAACAGGGTTCTCATTATTTTACAAAATCTCCATATCAGCCCCCATCTCAACCAAAAGTAGGCCATCCCTCATCCCTTTAATGCTGCCATCAAAATTGGAAGTAGATCTACATCAAATCATATTGTAAATGCTCTTTGCCAAGTAGTGTTGTGCACATTTTGATATCAGGTCTTGTTTTACTTCATCACTAAGGGAAAAAAAAGAAAAAAAAAAGATTAGAAAAGAAGCATTTAATCTGGATTAGTAGAAATGTCTAATATATACACATGTCTTTTATATATTCAACTTCTATAATAGTTCTGAAAGCACATTGTGATTATATTTGAGAAGTTTAGATGGATGCATTCCACATGTAAGTTCAGGTTCTGATGACATCCTTCATACGGAATCTGGATGCGGACTGGCTAGCCTGGCAGGGTTGTTTCTGGAGAGAGACGGAGAGAGAGAGAGAGAGAAAGAATGGTGTATCTGTCTTTACTTGATGAGGAAAGTGACATGGGCATTTTAATCTTTGGTGAAGACACAGTGACATATAGGCTAATAAAGACATACGGTTACTTGATTTCCTCTATATGTAGTGTTTCCTTGAAACTGTAAAGTATATTATTTTATACAGTAGATCCTAATTGTAGCAATTTAACCGTGAGTACACGATGAAATATAAAATGTAGGAAACTTTCATGATCCAAATATCCAATTCTTTCCATTAAGCTTTTTATTCCATTCAGAAGAATTTCAAGGTAGTGCTTGCCTGATACTGCAACTGGATACATTCAACACTTTCGTGCATATAATGTCCCTGTGACCTTTCACATCGATACCCTCATAACTAATCAAAGTCAAATTGCTTAGAGGTTATGGTAACTTTGCCATCCGAAGGTAAATATAATGTCATGGTAGCAATGCTCTACAGTCAATAAAAATCAGGGTTTCCCTGTAATTTACAATCAGCAGCAAAATCACAACAATAACTAAAATGCTACTTGTACAAGGCTCAGCAGGTAATCATCTCTTCTGTATAAAACCAAAGTTGAAGATGATCTGCTGAGTAAATGTTAAGTTATTGCAAGATGAGAATAGGATAGATGTGCGTGTGAATGATGACTGCAACAACATAAAAACTCCTGCAACCATCTTTGACAGAGGCTAAAAAAAAAAATAATAATCAGCGTTAATTCATGTAAATCTTCGTTGTTGGAGTGATTGACTACATGCATATGCAGTACTGCATTCATTTAGCAAAACATGCGTTAATTTTCTGCCCAATGAACGATCGACAGTCAAAAATTTGGTCAAGATGTCAAAGGCTTGACAAAATATTCCAACATATTTGGGGTTTACATTTTACATGTACATGTATTATTGCTTACCTCCCACATTTCCTTTCGAAATAGAGTGCAGGATGCACAGATTAGAGGTTGGTAGTCAGGACATCTCTCTCTTTCTTTTTTCTCTCTCTCTCTCTCTTGTCCGTAGTTGGCTGTGGTTTGCAGGGTCCATTTTGTCCACTTTGTGCTAATTCTGGTCGAAAATACAATTAACAAAAACTTAAATAAGTTATCATTTTTATGAGTGAAACAGGATAATCATACTGCAACATAAACAAACACATTCATCATGAATTAGAATTAATCATCACGATCTCATGAAACCCTTAGTATGAGATTTTGGATCTTCAGGTCACTGTCAACATTAATTTGTCTTACATGTAATACATTAATCATGTAATTGTTATTATCATCTTTGATGCTCTAAAGCCATATCTTACTGAAAATGAATTATGTAGGATGGAAGTCATCTTGACACCTGTAATTCCTGTACACAAATATTTGATTGTATCATGCTCTCATTTGTATGTGGATTAGGATATGATTTCCTTGCATAAATCGATTTGTATTCATGAGATGATATTCCTAATTTCAAATCGATGACACTTACTTCTGAGCTGGAAAGGGCATTCACATCGCAGTCAAGACATCTTTCTATCTCCCCCTCACTCTAGTGGATGTGATCTCAAACTCAGCATGTCCATTTGTTGGTGACACCTTGATAAAAATAAAGAACAATACATCACAGCATATCACCCTTACGTCATACTTAACGCAACATAATAACAATGGAAAGTTAATTGATCTGTGACTACAGACGTATTTTCATTTGTGCACACATTAAACACTTGTGCCAATTGACATGGTTGAGAAATATTTCATTACATATAATATCTTACTTGATTACATTTATGTTTGATTTTTATATGATCTCATCTTCAGTAGATAGAATACCGTTCTTTCATATGATCCTCTACAATAGAACATGCAATGAATTTACAAGAAAACAAGAATACACATCCGATCATAGATTTGCTCCCCTTATTATATAAATGGAGATACACGTGTATAAGATTATTCTCCTCTCTTTGTTTGCAAAGTATTTGTACACTGCATTGTAATGCAACTGTCAAAGCGAAAACATGCTTGTTACAATTTATTCAAATGGAATAGGAATATTTGATACTCAATGTATTTAGATTTGGCATTATTTTCAACTGGGCACTGAAGTGATACATTTGATAATCAAACACTTAGTAAGTTAGTATTTAGAAGATATTTCAAATTAGACCGCTATTTAAGACATTTACCGTTTCTTACCTTCTGGTTGTTCTGCAATTTGTTGCAGGTAGAAAGAGCTCAGTCTTTACAATTAGATTTTGGCAAGTCAGAATAGGCATATGTCTCTCTCTTTGGTGAAGTTTGAAGACAAGACTCAGTCTGTCCACTTGTTGGTACATCTAGCTGAAAACAGAAATCGACATGGCTCAAATAATTTTTTTTTTCATCTTTAAAGCAGAGCATTATAAGCTAATAGTGAACAAAAAATAAAATCAATTTGAAATTTAATTGTTTTGAAAAGGCATCTTGACATTGACATAATTTTCTTTGTTTCCCATGCAAATCAATTATAACTAAAAATATATCTCTTTCATTAAGATGATATATTTTTTTTTTTAGCTTTTTAAAAAGTTAAAAAAGAAGAAGATATTTAGGTTTCAGTGAGTCGGTATAAATGATCCATTAAAAATGTAATATTTACATTTTTTCAAATGAACCTTTATTCTTTGAGACATTAACATAAGAACTTGGTACTTATGAGTAAAGACATTTCTAAATAGTTTCTCTTTGACTAGATCTATTTGTAAACTAGAAGAGTACATGTAAATGATTCACAGATTAGGAGAGGTTGGCAGTCAGGATTGAACACTCTCTCTCTCTCTCTCTCTCTCTTTCAGGCATATTCGAATGGCAAGATCACTTGGTTGTAGACTCGCTTTTATATAAAACACCTAGGCCTAAATCCTAGACTCTTTTTCTGAACCCACAGGTCTACAAATACCAGAAAGAGTGGAATCAACCTTAGACCTCTGCTCTAGAGACTAATATTAGCCTAGATAATTCACGTTAGAGCTAATGTTAGGATCTTCTAATGTTAGATCTAACATGAACTTTTTGATCAAAGTTAGCCTACATATATATTATAATAATTATGCATAGATTTTAGAACCTCTAGATGCCTAAACTTAGGTCTAGCTAGGCCTAGTAAGCTGGGTCTTTACAACAAAACTGCCTAGATATGAGTAGTAGATTACTAGAAACCTCTAACGTTAGGTAGAATCAGTGGCCCAGATCTTGACTAAGGTTAGACCTAGATCCTAATTCCAGACGCCAGCTATTTATGCTTCAGACCCCGGCCCTAGATTTTATATTGTAGGTCTAGTATATTACTATTAGACTCTAAACGTTGGTAGATCTACATCTACATCTTCTGTATAGTCTACAGCCCCTTGCCCTGGACCTGGCTCTAGCCCTACAAATAGAAATACATCTAACCAGCGCAGTAACGTTAGTAGTAGTGGACCTGTACTGTCCACGTTATACAACTGCTAATGTGCTAACGTTAGGTGTTAAGTTCATTGTGATTATACTACTAGTGCCATAGGGCCTAGCCCTATTGAATTGTTTTGGCATAATAACAGGCGTAGCCGTACATTCTAGCACTAACACTAACATTCGTCGTTAGAGTAACACTACCCCTACTAGCTAGAATGTCTAACACTAACGTTAGTATTAACAGTTAGAGAGAGTGTATTACCGTTAGATAGATTAGACCTAACAGTAGACGAGGATTCAGTCCAACTGCATGTGATGAGGCCATAAATTACAAACCTAGATCGAACTAACAAGACACCTAAATCTAGACGTAGACCTAATGTTTGTTAGGCCTCTTTTCGCACCGTGTCAAGACGTGCTTTACGGAATAATCGCTGTTCCACTAACAAACACCGCCGGCACGGTCGGGTGGCGGCCCGGGGGTTGGTAGGCATGCCCGCGCCCACGGGATCGGTGCGAAATACAGTAATTAAAGACATCGGCCTAACGTAGTACTAGCGCTTGAACCTTGATATTAACCAAGTCTCAGATCAAAGTTTTATATCTAACTAATAGATCAAAACAGATTTTTAAGTTCCGTTATGCAGTGCAATAAGGAACTATGTATTTATTTACTAAGTTACTTACATTCGAAGGAAATAGTCCCTTTTCCAGTCACCACGTTTCCAACTCAACGACCGAAACATGCAGCTCTCGCGCGAGAGATTTTACCTGTATGTAGCTAGATCGTAGGGGTAGTGCGTGTGGTAGACGTACGCACACGTATTAAGTATTCGCGCGCACACAAGCTGCGCGGGGCTACTGGAAAATGCTCGGAAAATGCATTTTCTGAGTTCCTGCAAATTCAGAGTTTTGATTAAAAGTAAAGATTTCTTCAAGAAAACTAGAAATAATATTGACACATTCAATTAAAGAAGCACTTGTAGTTTTATAAAACATTAAAGTACTTTTGGAAGATCATCTAATTAGCTTGGAAAAGCAAACTTTGCAGAACGTTAAGTAATCTGTGAATATTATTTCGAGAAAACAACACCCAAACATTTGAGAGCCCCATATATGGCTGTACAAAATGACTTTTTAAAATGCTAAGGAAACACATTTAAATTGCAATTTCATTAAAAGGGGCAATTGAAACTCATGATCTTTCAAATATCAATTGAATGCAAGCAAAAAATAAAAATCGTGATTTTTGACATGCTTCTGAATTTTGTGCTAAAAATGACATTTTTCGGCAAAAACGCGCGTGACATCCGGCCGTACGCTATTCCTTAGTATTTTTGCAAGACTTTCAGTATGAGAACGGAGCATTAACAAAAAATGCCGTCGAATCCTTATCTAGAGCCTTTTTTGAGGTTTGGCTGGTCTACTATAGCAAAGGCGCTATATTATAGCCGATAATTTTGGGTCCTAAAATTTACTTTGTTGTATCCAAAATTTCGTATTAACCATGTTTGTTATAACGGGAGTGCACTGTACAATGTCTTTTGCAAAGATCTTTTTAATTTTTCATTTACGTCAACGATGCAATGTTCTTTTTTTTTTTCTTTTTATAATCGCTGAATGGAAAATGTCAATGATGGCGTCATCAGCACGTATATTAGTGGGGTGGCTTAGTGAAATTATCGTGACACGGCGGACAAAAGCATGATTTTTTCACCAAAGGTACTTCATGATGTACCTTCTCAAAAAATAGGGTGCTCCAAGAAAATTGATGCTGGGAAGGAGGTCAGAGGTCAAAGGTCAATGACCTTTATTTGTGAAATTGGTTTTTTGACTATTTCTCAGGTCAGGAATATCCAATCTGGATAAAACTTGGCAGGAAGAATATTGAGAACAAGTAAAATATTTTGATTGAATTTGGAGTGAATTTTCCAAAGGTAAAAGGTCAAAGGTCAATGAACTTTTTCTAAAAATCATGTTTTTGTTTATTTCTCGAGGGAGGAAGATTCAATTTTCACAAAATTTGATATGAACGTTGTATAGAAGGTACCAAGAGTATAAACCAGGGGTCAAATATAATTGTTGATTTGTGCGTTGCCATGGCAACCCAAAACTAGGGTTTTTATTGAAGTTAGTTACAGGAGGCTATTTTCCAGTTTGGAAGAGATTCCATTTGAATAGGTACAACTGATCGACGGGATGTATAGAGGTTTGAAATACTTTTCATTAGTGTTAAGTGGTATGTTGCCATGGCAACTATATATATAGATTTTGGTTAAACTTAAAGGAGACTTCAGAACTTATGAATTTGAAGAGATTTCCATCAGGGTTGGTATAATTGATCAACAAAAAAGTCGCCAGACAAAGATTTGTCACCTTTATAGCATGTGGGTTGAGTGAATGCAGCAACAATAGTAGAACACATCAGTGAGAGTTTGAGGAAAATTGGACAATCCGTTCTAAAGTAATGAATTTTTGAAGTTTCTGCTCATGCAGTCGAGGCTGGATGAGAAGACTACTATACCTTGTAATGTCACATGTGTACAACGATATAAAGAATGAATAAAGAAAATTCAACATAAATTATTTTCGCTTACAAAAGGATACTCGACTTCTCTTTCAGAAGGCAGGGGGGATAATATTACCCTTGACATACGTCAGTAGCAAGTCAAAGAAACTATGTGAACTTTATTCAAAAAGTATGGTTTTGTGAAATTCTCATTTTATTTTCCTTAGAATGTGCGCATGTGACATCATACACTGTGGTAGTCTTTTCATCCAGCCGCGACTGTGCAGATACCTGAAAAAATCATAACTTTTGAACGGATTATACGATTTTTTCCAAGCTTTCTGTGATGTGTCCTACTAATATTGTTGTATTCACTGAATCCATGTGTGCATGAAGGTGGACTTGTCCTTTAAGGACAGATTCTGAAAGAGCAGACTGTAAGCTTTAAAATGATGTATCACACAATTCAAAGGGATTCCCCTAACCTATCTAAATAATAATACCGGTACTGGAAAGAAAGCACACACTCTGGATAAGTATGAACTGAGAAAAGAGGCTGCATTGTCTATTATAGCGTTTAATCTTTACCAAGCTGTCTCATGTCAATATGTTCGTCTTTTCTCCCCCCCCCCCCCTCCAATTTTCATTTGAGTTTGTCATTATTAATTCATGATGATAAGAACGATGCCACAAGGCATTGTTTCTTAAAAATGCTTCAACTGCTCCTTCAGGTCCAAAATCTACATCAATATATATAATTTTCCTGATCTCCTCAACATTTTCCAAAAATAAAGCATACACCTTTTATGCATTGAGTCCTCCTTTTTGTGGATAATTAAAGGCAAAAACCCAAAATTAGTGCTTGAAAATTGTTCTTAAGTGTGAGTTACGGATAGAAAGAACCTCTGTAAAAATGAATCTGTATAATCAATGTTAAGTATTGTTGATAACACAAAATGTGAACAATATTTCTATGATAACATGTTTCCAGACTAAACCGTCCGCATTTATGCTTTAATGAGAAAAATACTGATATCTCTTTATATGTTTGCTTTGATTGCAAAAACTGTATAAAAATTATGGTAGGATGTCTTGTGATACAACAGGGGGGGGGGCATTTCATGAAGCAGTTTGGTCAGATATTTTTCTGACAAACTGTTACAAACTACAGAAATCCTTGCATCTGATTGGCAGAGAGCAAATTTGTCCGACAACTTGTCGGACAAAATGCTTCATGAAATGCCCCCAGACCTACACATATTATGCATAAAATGTGATATCCTGAACATTTTTTTCAAGTCACTCTCCCAAAAGTGTATAGGACCTTTAAGTTTTTCTTGTTTTTGTTCCTGGCAGATTACTAGTACACAAATGCTCCAATCCATGATGACCTAACGGAAATTAAGGAAATTAAAATGAATATACTGAAAACCAAAACTACAGATACTAATAACTTACTTCATTCTTCTCTCCCCACCCCACCCCTTCTTTTTGGTTTCTTGATATACTAGATCTAGCTGACTTTGATAATTGTCATTATGTAACATCATCTTCAATTGACAAGGCGAAAAACTTAACAATCATTTCATTATGCTGCTGGACTAATGGGGTTAGTTGAACTATATTGTTTTTAATGTACTATACCTTTTCCTCCTATCAATCACATGTATTTTGGTGAAATGTATTTTGACATAAAGCATCATAGAATCAACCGCCTTTGGGGTCGGAAATTTTGTCATATTATATTATGATTTAGATTCTGCTCTATACCGATTTTGTTTTATTTCTATCAACTTTTTAAACTCCCCCATAGACTTTGTTCACCAGCCAACTACATCCCACCCTCTTTGGATAATGTGAACCAATCAAACATTGCTTTTACTTTTTAATAACATGTCTATACATAGCTATCAGACCAAAAATATTCAAACCGCTTTAAGTCTTTATGAGTGAAATTACAAATATCAATATATTTTTAAAAATATTCAAATTGTCTAAATTCAACTTCATCTATGAAAACAAACTTTTAACCTTTTTAAACATTTGAATAACCCCCATAAGAAATAAGAAACGTATAGAGAGGGGAAGTGCGGACAATAAAAATTGCTTACGGGAACCAGGTAATCCCTGCGCTAAACCTATGGAATTCACACAATCTTGGAGGAAACGGGTTAAATTTGTTAGGAAATATGTATGGCAATACCCAAAACCTTAAGTTCTCAATGGAATATGCAGCTCTTCTACTGGTGAACTAGTAGTTCTGGGAGAAAAAATGAGCTGTGACATAGTCCTACATCTGGCTAAGTCATTGCCCAAGATTTAAAGTATCTGAGCCAGAGTCACATGTCACTCTTTGCCATTTCTCTACAGGAGGTAGACAGTACTAAAAAAATCCTTTACCAGAAATTATATCAAATTATTTAATGAAAAGGTGCTTAAGAAAACTGGACTATTCCAACACACCTCCCTCAGGTCTGCAACACAGACTAACCACCTGTTACCATAGGAAAACCAGTAAAAATGGTGTATTACTGTAAACATGCACATAATATGTCGTATTATGGGTCTGAATTTTAAGACTAGCAACCATGTACATTGCATTGCATTGTACAGAAATCTGGCGAATGCCCTGTGTATAGTCTTTGAATTCAGACATTATTGTTATGTACAAATTAAGGGCGTTTTCTCATTTTTTCTGTTAGCGGATTTCTTGGAGCACCCCCTAATTTTGATCTTTATATATATACAAATGTCTGAGGAAAAAATGACACTTTTGTCCGGCGTGTCACGATTATCAGTATATTTGTCACTAAGCCACCCCACTATATTACTGTCTTACGATTTCAGTCTTGTGTTTGCAAATTGCAAGTCTTTTCTCTTCAACTCTTTACATGCCAAACTAATTACCTGTTCATAGATTCGTTGTGTGCAAAATTTGTGCACAGTTCACTCATTCACTGTAAAAAACATCGGTGTTAGATTTAACACCACGGGTGTTAAATCTAACACCGATCAAACTTTAATAAAGGACCACACCCACAGGTGTTGAAAATGCACTGTGATGGTGTTGAAAAGTGTTCACCTGACACTTCGTGGTGTTAATTTGACACTGTACCTGGTGTTATTTTGACACTGTACTTGTGTTAATTAAAAAATGACACCACATGGTGTTGATTTGATATTTGTTGGTGTTAATATCAATGGTTTAACACCCGTCCAGCTTCAATAAGAGACCACACCAGCTGGTGTTACTTTGGTGTAAATTTATTTTTACATTTTTTCAAAAATCTAGTATTTTAATGTAAAATTCTTGATCGTCTTGTTTGAATTAAAAATCAACAAGAAGTGCAGTTACTAAGAAACTCTTCAAAAAACAGTTTAAAGTTTAGAAACGACACCCGGAGGTGTTAATTTAACACCATAAATGAGCACCGAAAATTTAAACCAGCTCGGTGTTCACTATTTAACACCGGACTTTTTGCAGTGTTGGCACTGAAAGGGTTAAATAAAGTTATTGATTCTTGTTCGGATTGTCTTTCAAGCAACCACTTGGCAAATACTATAATCATAGTTTTTATTTGGAAGACCAATATTTCTTTACATAATTATCATTATTCGATGTTGTGAATAACTTCTTTAGACTGGCATTGGTTGAGGTGAGAATTCAGCTTTTAAGCTTTTAGCCAGATACTTAGCTGGTATGAAATGTTAAGAAAGCATACAATTCTAAAAGGAATTCAAAGTTTATTTGATGAAATTGGTTTGAAATAGCTGCATATCCGAAATCAAAGTAAAACAAGTTATCCTTTAAAAAAAAGAAAAAAAATGTGGGTGCCAATAATAGGATCGCTTTGTTTTGGACATCACAGCTAGTTCAATAACAATTTTCATAAATTAAGCTTTGAATTTTTAGCGAGTGGTATTATGATGATTGTGTAGTGGTAGCAACACCTACTCACTAATTAATTAAGGTCGAATACACTATAGGAAATGAAGACAACGAGCCACTCCGAGCGTACATTGTAGATTGGATGGTTTATTAGAGGCTCTGCACCAAGTTGTGGGAGCCAGTCACTGATGTGACGACGGTGAAATTGTGATACGCTCTGCATTTTTGCACAAAGAGCAGTCGGTGTTTATACATGTAGAACAGTAGAGAGGTGACTCACCTCTCTGGTATCAGACAGTGAAACAAGTGGTCAGTGTTGTCAAGCGGTTACCTTACAGAATTGTTTTGAAGAGAACCAGCGGGGAGGATAAATGACCCACGGAGAGAGGAGGAGAGAGAGTGGGAAAGACGGAGAAATCGGAGCGGAGAGAGAGAGATTGTGAAGGAGAGAAACTGGAGAAAAGTTGAGCTGCTACAGTAGCTCCCCCCTAGTGAGCTTCTCGAACATTTGTCGAAAGGTGAAAGAGAGAGATGGGAACGATAGAAAATGTAAAAGTATGCAGCGAGGCTAGAGCACACATGGAAATTATAAAATGTACAGAATGGTTTGAAAAACGTACATAATGATTAACATTCGTTATGTTAAATTTCGTGAACCGTTGTAAGGCATGAAACGCGCTATGTAATCGTATACATGACAATGCCAAAGTGAACGTGGTTCGAGAAATGCGAACGGAACAAATGCCAATTATGCTGAACGTTTCAAAGCAATGAACTTATCGAATTGTATGCGTCATGTACAATTAAAATGCATGGGATTTGGCAAACGTATGAACAATTGGAATTTGCACACAATAATTCTGTCAATTTACATGTTTTCGTTTCAAGATGACGATACAAAAATAATCACTGGCAGTTTGACGCGTGTCGTTGCAGGCAGTGTTTATAAACCGTGTTATCGCATATCGAAAGGCAACATAGAAATTTAGAGAATTAAAGCATGATCATAGTACAATGGAAATGTGCAAGGTAATGCTTACTTGACAGACATGATAAAGTAATCACGATACAAACGGTGAAATGAGTGTCCAACACGAATGTCCTGAATATGACTGAGTCTTTTTATCGCTTGCGATTATATCGTGCTCGGGTAAAGTCCGGCTATCGCGGTTGACGAAGACTAACTGTAGTCAGTAGGACGTAAGTGGCGTGGACGAGTCGGTCGGGCTGAATGGATGGTCGATGTCAATGTCAGATTGTCAGCTATCAACGGTCTCTCGACCGGACAGTGAGTCGCCTGGAGATGTCGTGTTGATAGTTGGCAAGCGCGAGATGGCCAGCGGCAGCAGCGAGTCGTGCTGGTAGAAGGCGATGCGCGATGTGTTCGAGGTCGAGTCAAAATTAGGCAGAAAGCGATCGAGAGTTCGTGGCGGTCGATGCGGCAACGGTCGGCGAGGTCGAGTCGTATCGTGGCGTTGCGAGAGTTGAGCGATTCGTATCGCGGTGTGTCGTATCGTGTCGAAGCGACAGCTGTTGAGCAATTCGTATCATATCGTGTCGAGAGTTCGAGCGATTCGAATGGCGTCGTGCGGTTGAAGGCAGGTCGTGCTGGCAGGTGTCGGTGTCAATGCGGCGATTAGGTAGTCTGGCTTCCAGACCCTCTGCCCATACTATTTCGCTATCCATGATATTAACGCCCTCAACGTCGAAAACTAGTATAGTTTAAGTTGATTTTCTCGCGTTCGGCAAAGGTGGCGACTTCGTCGCCGCGGAGCCAGTTCGTCGCCGCGGAGTCCAGTTGGCAAAGGGTCTGGAAACCAGACTACGATTAGGCGGTCGTGGATGTCGATCGTGCGTGCCTGCCGAAGGAACCGTCGAGTCGTGCGGAGGGTGAAGTAGACGGCGGCCGGGCGGCATGTGGCGGGCAAAAACATGCAGCGTGCTCGTTGCGATGGCATGTTCGAAGATGATTGGCGTTGGCGTGGCGGGCGATGTCGTCGTCGACTGCGTTGTGACGTACAAAAGATGAGCGTAAGTGCCGGCGTAAATGGCGGGGTCGAAATCGTCGAATAGATGTTAGTTCGTCATGGGCGCGATGAATTTCCCCGGCAGTAAGCGTAACATGGTTCAGAGAACCAGTTGAGTCGGGGAGTAGCTCATAGAGAAGCGTGGTTGAAATGTCGATAGGTGTGTCGATGAAATGCGTGCACGAGATCGAGGGAAGGTGAAAATATTGACGGAATGGCCGCGGGCTGGTCGAGTGCACGTGGCAGCGGGCCGGTGACGAGAAAAAGGAGCGATCCCGTTGATGCAAAGTTGAGAAGTGCATGTCGAAAAGCAGATTACAGTGATGCAGAACATCGGCTCCGAGAGAGGGGAGATGGACTTAGGCAATCAGGAATATCCATCTCAAGGTGCAGAGAGGCAGTAGTGTCGGCAGCCATTGTTGACGCAAGCTCGGGCGTGGTTGGAGTTGATGTCGTGTCAGTCATGATTGCTGCGTTGTTGTTCGTAATACGGGGTCACCAATTTAGCGAGTGGTATTATGATGATTGTGTAGTGGTAGCAACACCTACTCACTAATTAATTAAGGTCGAATACACTATAGGAAATGAAGACAACGAGCCACTCCGAGCGTACATTGTAGATTGGATGGTTTATTAGAGGCTCTGCACCAAGTTGTGGGAGCCAGTCACTGATGTGACGACGGTGAAATTGTGATACGCTCTGCATTTTTGCACAAAGAGCAGTCGGTGTTTATACATGTAGAACAGTAGAGAGGTGACTCACCTCTCTGGTATCAGACAGTGAAACAAGTGGTCAGTGTTGTCAAGCGGTTACCTTGGAATTGTTTTGAAGAGAACCAGCGGGGAGGATAAATGACCCACGGAGAGAGGAGGAGAGAGAGTGGGAAAGACGGAGAAATCGGAGCGGAGAGAGAGAGATTGTGAAGGAGAGAAACTGGAGAAAAGTTGAGCTGCTACAAATTTCTCTTAGAATCGTTATCTTTCATATTTCATAATCAGCTTCTCATTATCTAAAAATATTCATAAAGATACACTGGAAACTTCAAGCTCCATCTCAACCTCAAAAAATGGTCTTCAGAAATGAGCTGTACTGTATTTTCCACAAGCATGGACAAGTGGACACCCCG
This sequence comes from Diadema antillarum, assembly GCF_040938485.1. Classification (NCBI taxonomy): domain Eukaryota; kingdom Metazoa; phylum Echinodermata; class Echinoidea; order Diadematoida; family Diadematidae; genus Diadema; species Diadema antillarum. Next base: position 1,922,338 of record NW_027270895.1, read on the forward strand.
AAAGGCAGCACTCACTCTCGAGAGGAAGTTCCGTGACGCCATTGGAACCCTTGCTGGAGACCACCTTTTGCACTATACTAGAGACTACCTTTCATAAATCAGTAAATACAGTGTGTGGTTGCATCCATCAACACGTGGTCTTGCATCCGAACTAGAGACGACGACATGCTTGCGTCGTCCGCAGCGCAGTGCATTACAACTACGAGTGGCAGTCGCAAGTAAGAATATAACACTCAGAGATATTTTACTTGATTTACAGCCCTCCTTTATTTCTTGTTACGGAATAATTACTGCACTTATGATTTTCCTTCGATACATAACTGAAATAAGTCGTGTGACGTGATCAATTGATACGGTAATTTTAGCACGTAGTCCCATGCATATCAAAATATGAAAGTTAAGCGTGCACGCTTGAGTGTTACACTTTAATCCTATTTAGTATTAAACTGTTGATGAGTAATGAGGAAACTTACTATAGCTCCTATCCTTACTATCTAATTCGGCGCCCCTGATTCTAGATCTACATAGTACTAACATTACAGTTTCTTATCCTTTTCCGGCTATTCCAAGCAAGTATCTGAGTCACAGTGAGTGGTGAGAAGCAGAAGTAACGTTAATTGGGAGTAAACTTACCAATACCATTTCATCGTCATACCAAACCGTGAACATGTTGGTCGGCAAGTGGAGTGCTTTATCATTTAGTATCTCAAGGTAAACTTTAGATATATTTCTTCCTCTTCGGTAGACCTTGCTTCAATCAAATAAAAATTGTTCACATGAATTCACAACCTGATTATTAAGTGATTTAAAAAAAGATAGACTCCTCAATTATATGTTACAAATTAAGTTGGTTAAGTCTATTATGAACTCCCTGTAACTTAAGGCAATGCGGTTGTAGTACGTAGTAAAGTATGCTGAATGTTATAGGCTCTGGTTGTTCGTAGGCAGTTGGGGGTATCTATAATCTAACATTAGCAGTGGTTAGCTAGACTATTATAGATCTAGTGACTGGTAAGTTTAAAATGGATCCAGGCGATATTCGTAAACAGTCAACACTATCGATTCAAACCAGCGAAACAACTCGGCAAGCACAAAATTTTGATGCCACTTTTATTTTTTTTTCCCACTTTTCCCCCACCCCCTTCAAGCAAACCCATGATTGAAGCTTGAAGTCAATCATACAGAAGCCCAATGATATTCATGACTGTTAGTTTGATGCAATGCATTTTAATTTTAGCAACAGCGTACAGTCCAACACTTGCGTGAAGAAGTCTCAATGCAATCCTACACCAACACTCAAACCAAATTTGTTACTCCAATGTGTTCAAGCGTGTGAATCAACATCTGCTGTTGATTCAAATGACTGTGTTTTATCAAGCCCTTGATTTACAGGTGATTTTCCAAATCATTTTCTCATATCTTTGGAATGTCTTTTCGGGCAAGTAAAATTCATTTTCCGGCAAGTGTTCTGCAGCAATTTGAAAATCTGCTTGCCTGACCGGGCAAATACTGTAGTAAAAAAGAAGGGGGGAAAAAAAAAGAGAAAAGCTACGTGGTACCCTTGTTATCATTTATACAAATTATGCATAGGACTGAGTGGACCGGTAAGAATGGAATGTGTGAGTTTAACTTTACAACTGTTTAAACCCATGAGTGTAGCGAGTGGGTCTCAGACTGTTTCCAAAATAAAACAAGAGCATCCAGTTCTCAGTGATCCACGAAATAGGCCTGTGCATCATTTGTGTAATAAAAAAATTGGCCTGCAGGGCAATTCCGCGGTTAGTAACGTTACATTTAAAGAAATTTAGATATTTATTTTTACTACTAAATCACCATTTATTCATTTCAAGTCAAAATCATTTTAAAACATGTTCATCCTTCCTAGGTCTATGATATAGAAAAGAATGAGTACAATCCAATAAATATTAGAATTGCTATGGCAACTAAAAGGGCTGGTTAGTAACGTTACGAAAAAAGGACATGACAAAAAAATCAATGTCTTGAAACAAAAAGTGTGCAAAATTTCAAGTTACTTAAAACAAAGTGTTGCATTAATTTCAATTATTGCGTCATGACAAATGTTCACACAAATATTTTTAGAAGTTCGACCGATGATTTATTAGCTAGACCCCAAATGCATGGTTAGTAACGTTACGGTTAGTAACGTTACATTTGTCCGGAGTAATTCCGCAGGTCATTTCACCCTTTTGTAATCAACAAAATGTCACATGACTTCTGGAGTATTCAAATGTATTCATCTTTTACCTTTTAGCAAAAATTTAAGGAAAAAATTTCAAAGCAACCCACTGTAATTTGCATTTAAGTGAATTTCAGCACCCCCAGTCCCACATGTACATTTTAAATGATGGTTTTAGATCTCGCAAAATCAATGAATATGAAAAATAAAATCTACTGAATTTGAAAGACCTTAGTGATTGGTGAACATCCATGGCATTAGTTGATACCTAAATTAAAGAGTAAGATAAAGAGGCACATTTCTTTTATCCATGTCATGTCCACCTAACTGCGGAATTGCCCTGCAGGTAAATTCATGAAATTCAACCTTTTTCCCCATCTTGCGTCGCCCACACCTACATTACCACAAGGCTTGAGCCATGCATTTAGATTTTGCCAGACACATGGCTTGGTGTGGATCAGTAAAAATCAATGTATGATATTTGACCAGTCAGATTGCAGAGTTTCTGAAGTCAGTTTTAAAATAGTTTTTAACGGCATAATAACTTATTGTCAATAATCGATCTGTTGATATTGCTTTCCAGGAGACTCTAGATGGAGTACTCATACTGTGCAGCAGAGATAGAGATGTTCATCAAATCTTTGACAGCCAAAAGTTCAGGGGTGAAGACTGCCAGCCGTGATGTCTACTCCCTGACAGTAGAGGGAGACATGCTTGTCTGTGATGTTACCGGTGGGCAAACAGAAAAAAATGAGGTAAGATGGCAAGCAGGATTTTACACCACATAGGCCCCTAAAGTATCTATCTTTATACATTTTTTTCCAGGTCTTTGTCACAGTGACTCAGTGCATTGATAGAGATAACTGCAATCACAGGTACAAAATAGCAATATTATCGATTATGAGGGCAATCCAAATCCAAACTTTTTTACAAGTGTTTACACAGACAGAAAAAGTGGAATAGCGATTGCGATCCAAATCTCAGGTTCTTTTTTCCCCCGAAGCATTCACAGTACAGAAATATCTATCCTCTAATACATGTAGATGTGACCTGTGTACATTTCCTGTTTACATTTCCAAGGCGATCCTGGATAAGACTAGTCATGAAGCAACTCTCCAGCCTGAACAACATGAAGCTCTTGATGAGATTGTCCCAAGCATCCAGATTCGCTGCTCCAGGGCATTTGCTGAGTGAGTATCTGTACTGAAGTGACATCAGCAAAATTATGTTTTAGAGTAGGTATAAAGCTTTCAAATTTGTGTTGAAACAGTGTCCATTGATTTGTGTGAGTGGGATGAGGGAGGGAAGTAGAGGAGTTGAATTCAAAAGTGGTCTTTGCTAAAGGCAGGTAAAGACTAGAAACTCACACAGCTCTGAAACCATGATCTGCATCCTGTGTAGCCTTTTCATTTTCACTCACTTTGAACAATGATATTCTGTTTGACAATGGAATGGCATGAACCAAGTTTGAATATGAAATCAAAGGCTCTACTCTAAGTACTTGTTTAAAAGTTTAGTTTGTGTTCAACCCTGTGGTGGCATGAATGGCTGGCCACCCAAAGAAACTTAAGAGGGTTTTTATATGTGACTGCAGTCTTTCCAGTATTATCAACGTTTGGAATTGTACACAATCAAGCTTCATTTGACATTGTATGACCTTCAGGACATAAGAAATATAATAATCCTTGTAAAGTGTATAAAAAGATATTGAAAGCAAACTTGGTCTTCTATTTTTTTTATACATTTATTAACCACAATAGCTATGTCATATATCTGTTTAGCCTGAGTGAAGGATAGTATATGATTGATTGGGATGGAAAAAAGCAGCGGATTAACAAGAGAAAAGAATTTGATTTAAAAAAAGATATGTATCTATTTCACAGTCTGTGAGAGAAAATTAAATGAATTCTAATCATTAATTGGGCATGTTCAGACACTGATACATCAATAGAACCTTTCCTTCCAGTTCAAAATAGATTGTGATTACTTGCATTAGCAGTTCTCTCCCAGTGAAAAGAAGTTTGTATTCCATGTTTGTGATGTCTTCACAGTGATGGAGAGCTCTACAGTTGGGGGTTGTGCAGCAAACCTGAAAACGTGCTCAGCAGCCAAGGAAGGGAAGATGGAGGTCATTCTGATGAGGAGAAGAAACATGATTCCGACCAAACCGGGACATCGACAACGCTTGAATCCACAGACACCTTGTTATCATGCGAACCATCAGACATGGCAGTCATCGCAGAGCATGTAGGTGATGATGATGATGAGGAGGGAGAGAATGATCATGATCTGGTCAGTAGGAAGGACTCTTGTCACCATGGAAACAAGATGGGCTCCCATTTGACCTTCACAGGAGAGTTTGAAGGCCAGGAGGAGTTGATGAGGGAGATGGGGCTTCCCCTCAGCTTTGTGCGATCTCCGAGAGACCTTGATGAAGAGGTACGTTGGTGCTCATGAAATAGTTCACACTATTTTTAGATAATTGCAAAGCACTCATGTTTGAAATGTATTTATAGAACACTTACGTATGATTCCAATTCAAGTGTTTTTTGTCAATCTGAACGGAAATTCAAAAATTTTGGAATACTGCATGTACGCATAAGAAGAAAAAAGTTATTTGAGATCAAAAGCATGTCAGTTTTGAAATTCACTGAGTTTAAGAAGTATCGTGATGTAATGATTATTCAGTTCATAATACTTATAAATATCCCTTGCCTGCACGTCCACTCAACAGTAACAGAGTGCTCATTTAAGCCTAGTATTTGTCATTGTTATTCTAAAAACGTTTGTTAATGCATTCAAATGTTACTGGACAACAATGAAATGGATTCTTCTGTGAGTGTAAATTATTGATAGGCTATGCCAGTCACCTGGTCTGCGCAGGCCCATTTTTTGTTTGAACATTAATTTTATGAATTGTTCCATTAGGGAAGGTTATGAATTATGTCGCTTTGACAATGAGTGAGGTGCCTTTAATAACCAACTCAGACAAAAAAGCCAATTTGTCCATATGTGCACATGAGCTGATTATGAAATGGCTTTTTCAGCCCTTAGGTTGAAAAGACATTTGGTCAGTAAAAACTATGATCACTACAGTACACTTAGTTTGTGTTTCAGGTTAAAGTACCTTTCATATAACTAACACTGTGAGACTTACTGGCCCCAAAGTGCTCTCATGTCTTACAGTAGTAATCATGCAATAATGGTTTCGTACCAGAGCAGAGCGGGCTCTGAAAACTTCGAACGAGCCGTTAGTTTGACTCGACGCGGTACCGCGACAATCAATATACAGGTATTGTACGAAACCATTATTGCATGATTACTAAGACATGAGAGCACTTTGGGGCGAGTAAGTCTCACAGTGTTAGTTATATTAAAGGCACTTTAACCTGAAACACAAACTAAGACAAGGAAACTCAGGGAAACTTTTGAGGTACCAAAACTTAATATTATCTTTAATGAATTACAGGTACATTTACAAGTAAGTTCTGTAAATTTGTGTTAAACCTGATATCCCTTCACACTTTCTATGTGTTTACTTATTTCAAAATTGTAACAGGATTCTGATGGTATATTGAAGCAAACAAAAAGTAAGAAGAGCAAGAAACGGAAGAAAAATCCCCCTAAACGGCGGAGGAACAATGAAGATGGGAATCATGGCTGCAGACATGACAAGCCAGGGACGGGGCAAGATCCTGTCGGTGTAAAAGATGATGTGTTGAATGAGGACAGTTATGGACTAGAGGAGGTCACTACGTGGGAAACCTACTGGGAGAAGTTTGGGCACGGCCTCGTGTGGCAAAGCTGGGTAGAACGACACCCAGAATTTGGAACATGTGATGCAATGAAAGGCGACGAGCTCTCGAACTCAGAAGAGCATCAGAAAATTGAAGGCACTGTGGACCTGTCACTTAACACTGTATTCCAAGAGGAGCATGGGGAGTTTGAAGAGACTGGTCTTGCTGCAAATGCAGATTGCCACAATTCTGCAGACATGTCTCGGGCACTTCACCAGTCCGAATTGACACCTTCTGTTGAGTGTGAGATCAAGATCAATGGTGCAGGTAGCGATGCTTCTGATAGGTCCATGTTGGAAGATGGGTGTGTTCATCAAAGTGACATGAGAAGGGAGTGCCTCGAATCGATGTCAAACCAGCATGGAGCAGAGATTGACGTCACAGACCCCCTTAGAGATGACTGCTCAAATAACACCAGTGGGAGCTCTGGAAGTGGCTCAACAGCAGATTCCCTTTGTAAGGTGCAGGTGGAGCATTCTGAAGACACCCCTCATTCAGGATCAATCCACCAAGGGATGGAAACAGTTGCTTGCACCCAGGTGCAATCTTCTCCCCGAGCGGGTGAAATGAGCAATGAGTGCATATTCACAAACCCTGAGGATAATGAATCCAAGGAACTTGGTGCTCCGGACACAAAATGGACCCCTCAAATACTTGAGGAATGGAACTACCACTCTAGTGAGGTCTACTGGTATTATCATCAGTGGTTTCACTCATGGCAGGATAAGCTGCAAGAGGTTAATCTACCTAATACCAACGGGGCGGAGCATCAGGACAGTGATGCTGATGTGGGAGTGACCAAGGTGTTTGAGACTCTTACAATTGATGAAAAGCATAGTGAACTTGATGCTGGTGTAGACACTGAAGCCATGGATGCAGGCAACAATGCATCAAGTCAGAGATCTGATCCTCCTTGCCACAATGTGCATAACTTCAAGGATCACCAGAATGAGGTTAGTTGTGCCACACAAGGAAATGCCTTGTCTGATGATTGTAGCCAGCTGGAGCATAAACTCACAGAACATCAAAGGCTAAGCCAAACAGACTGTGCTGAGACACTGAGTGAGGAAACGAAGGAAGCCGTCAACGAAAGGAACACTCTTCATCATGAATTACAGGTTTGTGCAGTCGGCAAAGAGCCTGAGGAAGCCTGTGGATCAGCTGGGAACTGCCTCTCAAATTCTGAACAACTGCAGATACATGCTGCAATTCCCATCAAGTCTCAAAGAACCCTTAAAGACAACCAGACGTGTGAAACAGAACAGTCTGGAATTGTTCAAAGGGACATCGATGACCAAGGCGACCTCATCATTCCCGGCGAGAAGTTGGTAACCTCTCCTGAGCTTGAGGGTTCAGAGCTCACTTGTGACCATGGAGGGAGTGAAAACACAGATGCAAGGGAGATGGCATGTGATACAGATCTAGGAGTTGTGGAGGAAACTGCTGAGGATATTCAGCGTGGATTAGAGGTCACAGAACCGCAGGGTCCAGATGAGTCAGCTGGACTTGGAGAGGATGGAATTGAGAATGAAGACAAAGATGAGGAAACTGAGATGATAGAGAAGATGGGACTTCCACTCAAGTTTGGTTCGACCTCGTGCAGTGCAAGAGAGGTACTTACAGTGTATGTGCTTAAACACTTAGCATGATTTGCTGTGAATCTGTAGGGACAGTGTATGTTTTTTGCTACAGTGATCATTGTGTCGATACAGCTGCATTAATGGCACTAGAGTCATTCAGGCTTCATTGATAAAGTCAGTGATTTCTTGTGAACAGTCATGCTGATGGGCCATCACCCAGTGTTACAAAATGTGATGATATATGGGTTGGTCAAATACAAGTCATACAATGTACCACTGGATGTGGATTGGATGTTTGAGATCACATAATACCATGTAGAACATCATTTATAATTTTCTCCCACAGGCAGAAAGTGTTCTCTGGTTGCAGAATGTTTTCATATAAACTAATGATGAACAGTGATAGCACGGCTCAAAAGAATGAGGACACTCATTTCGATTTGGTTTAGAACGCAGCGTGTGTGTATGAGGGGTAAAGTCACAGAAGCTGTGTATAGTATTGCATGGCTAGTAAGCTACGAGCCCGTTAATGATGCTGCAAAAATAGGTACATGTATTACATTCAACGTGAATAATGAGTCACTCAAACTATACTTTGTGTGCAGCTAGATAAACAGGTAATGACATTTGTATCCAGGTTTACCCAGGAAATGGTGATAGCATCAGGAGTTCAATGCCATTTTAGAAATTATAAATCTACTGACAGTATTTCAAAGCCTGTGGATGGATTATTGCATATTATGTGTCCGGCCATGCCAGTAATTTTCCATTCACTGCCACTATTTCTACCCCAGCAGGTGAATATACATATATGATATGCACTGTATGAGCTGTTATTTTTGCAGAGATTTAATTTTCGTGAATTTAGCGAATAACTGTTGGACAGCAAATTTAACAGAACACAAAATGTCGCCGTGCGCTAGGGTAATAGTGCACTTGGTGTCAATCTGCAAAAAACAACATCTTGCGAAAATGTCTATGACCTCATTCGTGAAAATATATATCTCTGCGTGAAAATGACTGCTTACTGTATGTATAGTATGTCACGAGTTAAACTGAAATGCGTCAGTTTTGGCATAGCTACTGACTGTATGCAACATTTATGTCGTCTTAAAAGGCAAAGGGCGGAGGCAAGAAACGTAAGAAGAACTCAAAGGGCGGTGGCGGAAGGCTGGAAAGTAATGGCTCCCAGAGCAGTGGTGAGTTTTGGACATCTTGAGTCCATGTTTGGACATCAATGCCTGTAAGGAATGCATGAAGCGTTTTCGGTCGACCCACAAGGCGCACAATGTGATGCAAATGTGTGTTTTTACCCTCAGAAAAAGCAGTCATTATACCAGGGCCCCGTTTTATCAAAAGATAAAATCGATTTTAAATTTCCTTACCACACAGGCTGCCATAGACTTACAGTTGAAGTCAACTATATAATCAATTTTAACTCTTCATAAAACAGAGCCCAGATATTTGTTAGTTGAGTATTTGGTGTACATACATGTAGATGCTCATAGGCTGTATGGGAGAGAACATTTTGCCCTATAAATGCTGAAAGCTATTAGAAGTTATTTAGATGCTACAACTTTTGTACAGTGCCATTCTTGCCAAGTACTGCAAATTTAGTTGAAAAATGATTTTTCGTGTGCTCAAATCAGTTGGCATTAATATCATCACTAAAGCTCAATCACATATATGGTGATTGCAACCGATATGACTTTTTCAATTTAAACGTTTGAAACACAGACTCTCAAAGCTTTCTTGCTGTATGTATGATTTGTGTGAAACTTCTCTTGGTCTGTTCATTGATTTTGTTCTTCTATTGAAGTAAACTTCAAATGGAGTTGAATTGTTGTTTAACCCATTGAGGCCAGACTGATTTTGCTACAACGCGCATTTTCCATTGACACCTGCCCGAGTATACTCGCCCAAGTCGGGACTCATCCTCAACAGATTAGCCCACTGTGTTCGTCATCATATTACCTGCTCTGTGCCCTTTTGGCTCACTGGTACAGAAAGGGTTAAGGTGCAGCTGTTGTAGAAAGGTGTGTGATGAAATTGGACCTTCGTGTTCCTCCCCTTCCCTATCAGGTACAGTCAGCTGGAGAGATGAGGTGGGCAGACATCAGCCGGGTGTGTCTGGTCTTGGATGTGATGATGGTGATGAGGGCGATGGTGATCCTCCAGAGGAGCGTTATCACAAGCAAAAGAGCAGGTGCACACCTCAAATGAATATTTACTATACCACATACTTTAAACTTCTTTACTGTCAAGTCATGCAGCTGTACGTGTAGGAGCAAAAGATGAAGTGCTATTCATATACAACTGATGCACTTGTCTGAATGCATCAGGAGGTATTGTGTGTATAAGTCATTGTGCATCAAGAAACCAACAGAAAGTTGCACAACCTGATTTTACAGGAGAACTCATAATGGTTGAAATGGGTCAATGTGGTCACTTTTTGGTGGTTTTATGATGCAGGGTCACATAAGGTAACTCTGTGTGAGTGAGTTTAAACTTGTTTCCATGGTTTCTGCGTGTATGCAAAAATGTGCATCATCTGATTTATAGAGTGGTAGACAAAGTCTGCCCAAAAAATCATATTGTTTGCTCACCAGTTATCACATAGACTGGCACAGCATCTTCACCAGTCAGCACAAAGTCGTGAAACCACCTGAATAAGATTCATACAATCTTTAATATACAAATGATGCACAGGATAGAGTGTGTTAGTGTAGGCGTGGTGTAACGCAACGAAATAATCCTGTGCATCATTTGTTTTATAAAATGGGTCGAAAATTCGAAAACTAACATCATTTTTCAGCGTTTTTCACGTACCTTTGTGGGTCAAGACGTCCGAAGATGTTCGTCCCAAACATTTACGCACGTCGCACTCGCGGAAGTCCCGCACATACAGTATAGGTATAATGGGGGGTTGGGTTTCCGGACACTTAAGTTCCCGCATGAAAACTTACTTATTTTACATAGAATATGCACCCTTTACCTTAAAGACTTGATATAGACTCCTCATATAGGCCTACTAGACAACATCCTCTGAAAACGGCGTGAGAATTAACCTGCTAAATCGTTGGATTTGCTCTTCAAAGTGACTCCATGTACGCGTCTGGTCCCATAACGCTTGGTCTACTGTACTGTACAAAGTGTACGTATAGTAGAGTATACGTACGTACGCCACACATGTTATGCACAAGGGAAGACAGGCCGGCCGGCCGGCAGCCCGAACTAGAAGTTGTTTACAGGATTGACAGCGCGTATGCATGCAATTCATCAAAGGAGCCGCCGCGCGCACAGACGATCGGCAATCTACCATAGGATTACAGGCAGTGCAATTGTACTGAAGTAAAGGGAGGAGGTGTGTCTCATTTCAGCGCTTCCTATTGGCTACATTCTTGAACCCATTTTATAATTAATATTCATTGTATTTACAATGACGTGATGTCATGTTGCTCAGACACCTCTATGCATTTGTTGGTGATGGGAATTTCTGTTTGATTTTTGATTTTGTGAATTAATTTTTGTGTTTGGCAGCCATGAGCTTGATGGGGAGGAGCTGTGTGTTGATTACCCTCGAGTCTTCCAGAAGCTTGGACTCAGCTGTGACCGTGAAGTTCAAAGGTAGGCCTACTGTATGAGAATGTCCTGCATTTTGCTTTTTCATGCAGTCTTTATATTTAAAGGGCTTTTCTGTACCTTACTACACCAGCATAACATTAACCTTCTATTCTGATATTTTCATCAATCAGAAAATCCGCTCGAAAACTCGCCAGACCTTGCAGACACATTTATCCTGATACTAGCTGTAAAGGCCTTGTCAGGCCTTTCCGGGCAAGCTAACCGGGCTTGTTGCGAGGAGGGATTTTCCGCACACAGGAGAATTTTCCGCGGGCCGACAAGAATGTTTGCGAGTTTCGCACCTGTTTCTTACCTACTAGACATGTACTACTATTACCTTCTACTTGCGTGTATTCTGTGTGACCTGCGTGAGAGCTTTGAAACCGATCCATTTTCTGTTATGAGCGACTTACAGGTACTGAGATGTATCTGCGTTGAAGTTGCCTGCAAGGTGCTGCTGGTAAGGGTCTCATACTGGTGTTCTGCGTGTACCTCTGCGAGCGAACCCCCATGACTCACTCGGAACAAGTTTTGAGCATGCTCAAGGCCTTGTTATACCGTAACTGGGGAAGTTTTTCGGGTTGACTTTCGGGGAAACGAATTCGCTACCCGGAGCTCTCCGCAGTTGTTCCGCACCTGACAATACCTAGTGCGTATCTGGCCTTTAGTTGCCCGGAGGTGCGCACGCAAGTCCGATTTAACCGCAGCCAAATTTTGAGCATGACCAAAATTTTTCCCGGTGAGTCGCGGGGATGCCTGGAGAGGTCCACGCAGAACGCCAGTAGGAGGCCCGTAGCGGCAGCACCTCGCAGGCAACTCCCATGCAGGTACTTCACAGTCCCGTATGCAGCCAAGATAATGACATTCTGTGGGATTTCTGCCATTCCTTCAGAGGAATTCCTTCACTGAGTTGTCGGCCCCCACGCAACTGGTACAAAGGTCACACAGTATACTCACAAGTAGAATTTAAGTAGAACGCGTCCAGCAAGTAAGACACATGCACTGACTCGCCAAAATCCTTGTCCGCCCTCAGAAATGGTCCCGTATGCTGAAAAATCCCTACACGCAACAAGCCCAAGTAGCTTGCCCGGAGAGGTGTGACAGGGCCTAAACATGGTTGCGGGTAACAAAATTTGCGTGCGCACCTTCGGGCGACTACAGTTAAGATACGTGCTAGGTACTGTCATGTGCGGCTCATCTACGGGGACCTCCGGGCAGTCAAAATTGTTCTTTGCAAGTCGCACGCAAGGCTTGCCCGGAAAGGTGTGACACGGCCTTTACTAATGTGGAGGGATTATGTAATCCACTGAATTGCTTATTGCATCATAATAGGTGTTTGGTTCTCTCTTCAAACATTGTGGCCTTGTTTTGTTGAGGAATCCAGGTATGAATCGCATGGACATATACAGAGTTTTAGGCAATCTGTTGATGATTGGTGCAAATAATTACAGTGCACTTGGTTCATAACGAACATGGTTATAACAAAAGTCTAGTTACAATGAAGTAAAAATTCAAGTCCCAAAATTATGATAATCTCTTTGCTTTACAAACTTTGCTGTTTGGCTGTAACAAAATATCAGTATAGTGAAAGAAAACTGCTGATACCAAGGACTTTGTTATAACAGGAGTTACCTGTACAATCATAATTATATTGTCTATTCTTTTTTGTTCATACTCTACTCTTTTTATATCTAAACATGTTGAGAATGAAAACAGAAAAAGAAGAAAAAACAAGAGAACAAGAAAATAATGAGAAATTTCTAGCACATGAAAATGTTGCGCATAACTGAGATTCATTTCAAAATATTCTTGTCAGGTTCAGGGATCAAAGACCGTTCCACAAGGCAAAAGTCCTCTACTTCAACAAGCGACTGAAGAAATCTCATGACCCCAGTCTCAACCTGAGGAAAAAGCCACTGCACATCAGGTTCACTGAGGAAGAGGAGGAACCCCAGGAGGAGATTGAGGAAGATGGTGGCGATGGCAGCTCTACCAGTGATGCAAATCTTAGCAAAGTCAACGATGGACCTGATAACCCAAGAAAGAAAGCCTTCAGTGTTAAAAAGAGCAAGGTCCTGCAGAGGGTGAAAGGATTCCTGGAGAAAGAGAAAGATCTGGATGATATCGGAGTGGATGACAAGATTGACACCAGGATGGTGGGGTTGGAAGAGAAAGATGGGGATAGTAGTGATGAGGCTGAGGAAGTGCAGGATAAATTAGTGGGTGTGGCTGAGGAAGGTATGGTTAAATTAGCACATGTAGGGAGAAGTGATGCAATGGATGGCCCGATTCATGTTGCCCACAGTGGCTCAGAATGCCTTGGTGGAGGAGACGAGCTACCAGTGTCACTGAGTTGTTCCCATGACAACAGTGAGACCAAAGATGCCTTTCTAATGAACGCGACTGGTAGAGGTGATGCGAGGACTACAAATAGATTTGTGGAGAAAAGTCCAGAAGAAATCACTGGTCTTTGTCAAAATATGTGTGGAGAGAGAGTTAACCAAGCTGCTCCTGAAGCAGCAGATTCCACAAATGAAGACAGTGCCAAAGTAAGTGAAGAAAGTGAACAGACAAATATGAATAAATGTGATGATGGACTCATTGGACACAACAATAAAGTTATTGCTCTTGAAGAAGAGTTTGTCAAAGAGCAAGGACTTGCTAGTGATAGAGATGCAAGTAATGGCATCATTTCACCAACGAGCCAAATTGTATTAATGGAGGAGGAATCAACAGCGACCCACCTCCCAAATGCAAGCCACAGTGATGCAGATACCTCTGGAAAGGTTGCCGAGGTGATTGGGGTCAGTGAGGATGACATGGATACTAAAACTGGAGAAGAGGAGAACGAGGAGGAGGAGAAAGCAGACCAAAAAGCTGATGCAGTCCTGGATGCTGATGATACCAACAAAGTTTGCCAAGGGAAGACACAAGGGGTCCGACAGCAGCCAGGCTGCAGTGATGTTGTGCATGATCAAGAGATATCTGGGAAGAATGCAAAATTCAGAAAATACTGGGCCCAGCGGTACCGCCTCTTTTCACAATTCGACAAAGGCATCCAGATGGATGAAGGTAAAAAACTATATATATGTACAACATTTGTACGCTTTTCACATCACATCTGTTATGTCTCAATAGCTTCTTGTGTTTATATGTGACCCGCTACAACAAAATGATCCTAAAGTCGGGCGAGGTCGATTATTTGAAAATTGCATGACACAATTCCCTAATCTTTGTGCTTTAAACTGATATATAACACGTCTTATAAAAATAATCGGCTGCGGAGATATCGATGTTTAAAAGAGAGCATGTCAAGATGTCTGGGAAATCACTGTTTCGAGAAAAGCGCCCTAAAAGTTCTCCTTGCGACGCAATCACAATCAAGAGACACGCAAGTCAGTATTCACCTCCGGACAATAGAAGTTAAGCCCTAGCAACCCCCGAAATGCTTATTCAAACACAGCGTCGGCGGTCTCCTCACCGACCAATCAGTGACCAGGATGTCAGGAGAAGCGGCTAGGCATAGCGCAACCCGCCCGCACGCACCAGTCGACTGGGCAGTGTGCGAGCTTCACGCTTCGGTTAGCGGCAAGCAGCAAACTGACCAATGAGATCACTCTGGTCGTTGTTAGGGGCGGAGTCTATGTGTGGCGCTCAATCCAAATGTTCGATCAGTTTCTGCTTCGTTGAAACGCCAAAAAAACATGGCCCAGAAAAATGTTATTTTTTGGTCTTTCCTTTCATCATTTTGCTTCAAAATTTCGACAGATGATAGAAGACATGTCAGACTCTGATAATATGTCAAATTCAGAAAATCGTAAGTTTTGACCAATTTTGATGCTCTAACTTCAAACTTGATTTTCACGGCTTCGACCGTGCACGACTTTAGGACCATTTTGTTGTAGCGGGTCACATATGTATACACAGGCATGAACACAGGTTTTTATATGTGACCCGCTACAACAAAATGATCCTAAAGTCGGGCGAGGTCGATTATTTGAAAATTGCATGATATAATCCCCTAATCTTTCTGCTTTAAATTGATATATAACACATTTTATAAAAATAATCGGCTGCGGAGATATCGATGTTTAAAAGAGAGCATGTTGAGACGTCTGGAAAATCACTGTTTCGAGAAAAGCGCCCTAAAAGTCTTCCTTTCGACGTAATCGCGATCAAGGGACACGCAAGTCAGTTTTCACCTCTGGACAATAGAAGGTAAGCCCTAGCAACCCCCGAAGAGTTCATTCAAGCACATAGCGTCGGCGGTCTCCTCACCAACCAATCAGTGACCAGGATGTGAGAAGCGGCTGAGCATAGCGCACCCCGCCCGCACGCACCAGTCGACTGGGCAGTGTGCGAGCTTCACACTTCGGTTAGCAGCAAGCAGCAAACTGACCAATGAGATCACTCTGGTCATTGTTAGGGGCGGAACCTATCTGTGGCGCTCAATCCAAATTTTCGAACCAGTTTCTGCTTCGTTGAAACGCCAAAAAACATGGCTCAGAAAAACACTATTTTTTTGTCTTTCCTTTGATCATTTTGCTTCAAAATTTCGGCAGATGATAGAAGACATGTTAGACTCCAATAATATATCAAAATCAGAAAATCGTAAGTTTTGACCAATTTTAATGCTCTGACTTCAAACTCGATTTTCACGGCTTCGACCTTGCGCGACTTTAGGACCTTTTTGTTGTAGCGGGTCACATATGTCTTTCATGAAGTTTTTAGGATTTTGCTTCTAAACCATCAGTGCAATTATTTAGTAAAGTTAGAGGAAAAGATTTTAGTGTTGATTATGTCCTTTTTGTTTTTAGAATTTCAAATGCGTGTTTTGCAGCTTGAGATTTCCAGTGAAAAATATTATTACATGTACAACATTGCAGATTTGTCACAGGAATGGGGTGTTTGTGCTTAAATACATTTTGTTGTACATAGCACCTTCTTGTCTAGGTGATTGGAGGGGAAAAGGGTTTTAAATATGATCATAAAGGTTATGCCCTGTGATAATGTTCATGAATTGATGTGTTGTATTCTAAATTGAGGTTTTACACCTGTATTTCTTTCAGAGGGCTGGTATTCCGTGACTCCAGAGAAAATCGCAGAGCACCAAGCAGAGCGATGCCGCTGTGATGTCATAGTGGATGCCTTCTGCGGCGTTGGGGGCAATGCCATCCAATTTGCTTTCACCTGTGAGAGGGGTGAGTCTCCTGTTAGGACTGAAAAGGAGAGAAAACAGAGATTTGTTCTTAAAACCCCATTACAGGAAATTCAAATTTTGCAAAGGCAGGCAAACAGAAGTTTTCCTACATTGATTCTGCTCCTTTAAAGCGAACCCCTTCACCAAACAACTTGTGGTATGTGTGTTTTGACATGAAGGAAAATTATAGATTATGCTTTGTTATGCCTTTGTTTAAACTTCATTGTCAGTAATATGTGCTGTGTCTACCCTTGATGATATTCTTGGAGTTAATTATTTTTTCATTGTGCAAAGATTGAGGACAATATAAGATATGTAGCATGGCATGTTGTTAGTACAGCATGTTTGCAGGTGGTTAATTAACAAACTTTTCATCAAACAAAATATTCTATTATTTCTTAAACAGAATACCAACTTTTGCAATGCAGAAAAATGTCATTGCCCTCACAACTGCTACAGAGGTTTCCCTCATAACATCTACTCGAACACTATCAAAGATTACTGGTAGATATTTGATATTCATTAATTTCTTTGGGGTATGTAATTTCCAAGACTCTAGAAGATATTAACTCTTTATGTGCCATGTTCGCACGTCCAACTCAGTCGACGGCGTGCCACAACTTCGCGTATTCTGCTCAAACGTGCAAACCCGCCAAACTGATTGATAAATTGCTAAATGCCGCAGTACAATGAGAGCGTTTTTCGCGCTTCCTTTCCTCTCACATATAGCTTGCATTTTATGTTGTGATTGACTATTAAGCGATGGTTCCTACTGGATTTTCGTGTAAATTCTAAGTTTCCGTCACTGGTTTTTTTGTGTGTCTTTACGGTAATTTAGCTTTGAATCATTTGAAAGAAAAACAATCATAGATTTGTCATACAAGTTACATCAAAGCAAAGCTTGGCATTTTCTCTACAACTTTACTCTATATCCAGCTTAACAGAAATCTATAGAAGTCACATAGATTTGAAAACAGAATGCTTTCTCAAAGTAAGACAACATTGGTGTCTCAGAATAATGTGGCACACAGGGGGTTTTCACCATGGCACATAAAGACTTAGAGTAAACACCAAACTACATGTATTTGATGCTCTATTCTGCTTTTCCTCTGCCAATGCTATCTGTATGCTGTGTAGTAATTGCCATTGACATAGACCCTACCAAGATCGAGTGTGCCAGACACAACGCTGCCGTGTACGGAGTCGCTGACCGCATCGAGTTCATCGTCGGGGACTTCTTCGAGCTGGCAGACGCGCTACACGCGGACGTCGTGTTTCTCAGCCCTCCCTGGGGTGGCCCCAAGTACCTCAAAGCGGAGGTTTTTGACATCTTCACCATGATGGACATTGACACATATCCTTTTAACGGTAGTAGATGTTGAGTGCCCCAGCAAGAATGGGGTAAAATTCATGATGGCTTTGATAAATGAATGAATGTTGCATGTTTTATCCTGGGATTTGTGTATGTGTTCATGTATATGCTGTGTGTGCATTTCTTTTTTTCAGTATTTTTCATTTTCATATTTTTCAAATGTGAGAGCATGGTTTCAAGGCATTGCTATAAAATATGTTTCTGCCTCTTGTCAGAATGAATATTTGGACAAGGATCTTTGGAAGTTCTTAAAACGGGCAACTGACAGTAATTTACTATCACTATTGGCAAGCTTTAGTTGCCAGGATGAATGAGTATAAAAGTATGTTGTACCACCCAGGGTTTGGATGCATGTCTATCAGGTGTATGCTTTACAGATGTGTGGCGAAACTGTTCAAAAGGATCAGGAAGATTTTTTATTTTTCATGTGTTTTTACTTTGCACTTGTCATGAATAGATGTAGGAAAAAAAAAAGGATGAATCATAATGACTTTAATTGATCAATCTTATTGAAGAGGGGACTTCTCTAGGCTAAATGGCTCATTAGTTTGGGCTAGAATTTGATGTCCAATGTCGTGTGCAGGTGAAAATTCCATGTAGAATTTTAACATGTGTTAAGAAATGGAATCCTGCCTGTAAGAGTGATTACTGAGAGTGATTATTATGCCATTGTAGGACTAGGTACCTAATTTTCTCATTAGAATTTGTCCCTGAATATTTGTGTTTCTCCCTTGACTACAATTCACGGCAGCCATGTTTGAGAAAGCTCGGCAGATCACAAATAACATCGGCTTCTTTGCACCCAGGAATGCTAATGTGGAGCAGGTAACATACTTAATTTTTATGTGGCATCTAAAAAATAACTTCTAACAACAAGAAAGAATACTGAATAACTGCAACCTTAAATTTCGGGCCAGATTTGATGAGCAGTTTTGATTGGTTGCCCTGACTTTCTGATTCAACCAGGTCTTCATCCAGTTGTCAGTAGACTAGTTCATTTGCATTTTACTTTTCATGCGCCAGTTTTCATCGCCTGCAATATTCTGTTGGCTCCTTTTTGTACATGTCAGATGTATAATGTCAAAATAGCAATTCCATTTTGTTAATTGCTTCAAAAGAAAACATAATTTCAGCAAGCAGCATACCATGTCTAAAATGCAGTACTGATTTTCCTTTTTTTTGACTCTCTTGGTGGGAGGGGGGTAGTTTTGTCCTTTCCAAGTTTATTATTCTGTTATCACTTTGTGTGTTTTTAGTTGGAGAGCCAGAGAGCTCACAGTGAATCTAGTTTTATATGCAAGGTAATTCAGTTTAAGGAGGCAGACTCATATAATGTCTGTGACCCTACAAAATGCAATAGAAAAACAGAGAAGAAATTGTCATTGAAATTGACTTAATAATGGTGAGAATAGTCCAGGTATTTTCCTTTTTCTCCCAATGCTTTGCATCATGTACAATGTAATTGTTTTTCTTTCTTTTCTTGCTCACCTTTGTTGTTGTTTGTGTTGTTGCTGTAGCTGGCATCACTGGCTGGACCGGGAGGCCGAATGGAGGTAGAACAGAACTTTCTCAACAAGAAAATCAAGACGATCACAGCATACTACGGGGAACTGGTCGAAGGGGCGTGGTCATAGCGATTAAGTGGAAGGGCAAAGGCCAAACGGTTGACCCCGGTAGATGAATACAGTGGCAGAAATGGTAGGGAAACACAGAACAAAAGAACAGTTGAACAGAACTCCCTCAACAAGAAAATCAAGAAGATCACTGCATACTATGGGAAACTTGTCGAGGGGGCGTGTTCGTTGCGGTGAAGTGGTAGGGCAAAGGTCAAACGGTTGACCCCGATAGATGATGAATACAGTAGCATATTAATGGTTGGGCAGTGGTCAAACTGTTGACCCCGATGGATGAATACAGAAGTAAAACTTGTGGACAAGCATTGATAATGGATGCAGTTGCACTTGCAGTGACTGGTGGTCCAGAACATTTACTGTGTTTTCTCCTAAGTTTGTTACATGAATAGCCATATCTGGTATGATGAAAACAATCACTTCATTTTCTGCAAAGTTTGTTGCCAGTATACTATATTTTAGATGATGATATGATAGAGAAAAATTTTAAAAGTATAAAGCGATATTCTGTATCCAAGTGTGGCCCTTCACCCCTTGCCATGTATTGTCACATTAAAGTGAGAGTTCCATGTGAACACTGTTTAGTCAGAGACCAAGAAGTTTATGTCATTACGGGTGCCATGTGGTATTCATTTCTCTTTTACATTTGTTTTCATGCCCAGATATAAGGGTTCATTGAAGTGCAGTTTAGATATGTCGCGCATGCCTAAAACTTCAATTTGCGAATCTTTGCCACAGTGTTATATAACAGCTGCTGTAGAATGGTCATTATTACCATGGCAAAATTAAAGTGCATGGAAGAAATATATCACAATATTCCCTTCTGTTGCATGTATTTTGACAGCAATGATGAACAATCAAGCTGTCATATCATAAACATTATTAACAACAGACCATTTAATAGTTTGTTTTAACCCATTAGTATCTGAAATGCCTGAAACTGCCTGTCTTATTACTCCCTAAATAGCCCCAAACCACCTGTTCATTTTTTGATAGTTTTATTCTTAATCATATTTTGTTTTGTAAAGAATATATAATTATTTAATTTGAAAGAGGTCAAAGGTCAACAACAGTATGTCATAATTATTTCAAGGTGACACACCATTCTCTTGGTAAAGTCTTAGGAGGCTATCAAATAAACAAAACTTGTGCTAGACGAAAATAAACATGCAGTGAGCTACTATACATCAGTTAAAATATTGTTGAAATGAGAGCAATATTTCTGTACCTTCCAGGGAACCATTAGCCATTATGTACAGAATCTTCAGTTGCTAAATGGTTTAATAAACGTGAATAATTCTTCATGCTCCTTATATATGGCTGTCCATCGATTTCGATGATGACTGAGATGATCTATGTGTAAGGATGCGAGTCAGTTCTTATTATGCTTCCTGACATGGCTCCACAGACCAATTCTACTTGTACTGCGGAAGTTGCAGGCAGTGCATGCATAGGGTTTGTCTGTTTCTTGTAAAGCAAGAAGCTTTGGGGTGTCTTACTGCTCTCTTCTCCTCTGCTGCCTGATGTCGCTCTCTCTCAGCAGAATTTGTTTGATCCCTTACAAGATTCCTCCAGTATGTCCGATTTACGGCAACCTTCTCCAGACTATCAGGTGGGATCTTGGCCAGCAAAAGCTGTCTTTTCAAGGTGTCTTTGAAACGGAGGAGGGGACGGCCAATGGGTCTTCTGCCTGTTTTCAGTTCTCCATAGAGGGTTTGCCTTGGCAGACGATTACCATCCATGCGCACAACATGACCTGTCCATCGGAGTTGTGACCTCATGATAGTGGATTCCAAGCTCATCATACCTGCTCTTTGCAGCACTTCCTCGTTAGAGATATGGTCATACCAGCGTATGCCCATGATGCTGCGCAGCTGTCTCTGTAGAACCTTGGATAGTCGCTTTATGTGACGTGGGTAAAGGACGTAGGTCTCTGACGAATACAGCAGTGATGGTAAGACAATTGCCCCATACACAGCTATCTTGGTAGACAGTTTTACACCATGTCTATGCCAAAGTTTGTCTCTCAGCCTGGCAAAGGAGGAGTAAGCTGCTTGAATCCGCTTACTTATCTCTTTGTCAAGGCTGGTGTCATGAGTTACAATGCTGCCTAGGTATGTGAAACTCTTAGTAGTTGGTAGTGGGCGACCATTGAAGTTTATGGTTGGGTTATGGTATTTAGCTCTAGGAGAACAAATAGATAACATTTAGAGTATGTTGTTGATTTTTTTTTCAGTGAAGCACAAGAAACAAGAAGACATTCTTGCCCTGTGGTGGTATATCTTTATTGACAAACAAAAAAAAGAAGAAATAAAGAATAGGCATAAGCTTTTTTTTTCTTATGAAGATGAAACAGTTTGCATATGTCAAGGCTGTGTTGTTGTTTTATTTATATTTTATACACAAAGTATGGTTTTTAAGAATCTTATCTATGTAAAGCATGGAAATCTTTTGCTACAAATTAATTGCAAGGATTGTGAGATGTGAAATTGATATTTCATAAAATGCATTTTTTTTAAACCAATAAATGATAATCTCTTGAAACGAGGCAGATGTTACATTGGTGTCATTGTACATTGTAGTGTCCATACACTACTTTTCTTCATTGGTACCAAGTGTTCTGAGGATACTGAGTCTGGGATTAAAGGACAAGTTCACCTTCATAGACATGTGGGTTGAGTAAATGCAGCAAGGACACTGAGAGTCTGAGGAAAATCTGACAATCCGTTCAAAAGTTATGAATTTTTGAGGTTCCTCCTCAGTCACAGCTGGATGAGAAGACTACTATAGCTTGTGATGTCACATGTGTACAACGATATAAAGGAAGTATAAAGAAAATTCAACATATTTTCACTTTTCTCGTATAACAAAAGAACGCTCAACCTCTCTCTTTCAGAAGGCAAGGGGAATGATATTGCCCTTAACATACATCAGTAACAAGTTGAAGAAATGGGCACTTTTTTCAAAAAGTAAAGTTTTGTGAATTTTTTTTTTAATTTTCTTTATATCGTTGTACGCATGTGCCATCATACACTGTTAGTAGTCTTGTCATCTAGTAGATACTTGAAAAATTCATAACTTTGGAATGGATTGTCGGATTTTCCCCAAACTTTTATTGATGTTTTCTACTAGTATTGTTGCATTCATTCAATCCACATGTGTATGAAGGTGGACTTGTCCTTTAATATTGGACATGGCTCAACTGAAAGGGACTGTACAGTACTGGTTGAGGTGAGGATTCAACTTTAACAAATTACGAGATTATTAGAAACCATTCTATGAAATGTTAAAGAGCATACAATTCTAAGGGGAATCAAAAGTTTATTTGATTGAAATTGGCTTTGAAATGACTGAGATATCCAAAAACAAGGTAAAACAGAGAGAAACTAATAAAAGTCGTGGCCTGTCAATTTTATTAGGATCATTCTTTTTTTGGATATCCAAGCCATTTCAAGACCAATTTTCATCAAATAAATGTTGAATCCTTCTTGAAATTACATGTTCTTTCATATTTCATAAGAGATTTCTCATTATCTCACCAAAAATGTTATAAACCCAACATTAGGTTTCGACCAAAACTATATGGTCCCTTTAAAGGGGGCAACCAGAATTTTTCTTGGCACATACAATGTAGTCATTTGTTGGGGGGGGGGGGGGGGGGTCCAGGAATTCCTCATTATCATACACTGCACTCGCGTTAAAATGAAGCCCCCGGGACTGGTGGTTTTCTTTTTTTACATCAAAATTTCGTCATAGCCGAATTGCAGAGTACAGTGTAAGTAAGAATACATGTATATACATACATGATAATTTTAGGACCTGAATTTTTACTTCGTTGGAATGAGAATTTTGTTATAACTGTGTCTGTTATAATGGGATTACACTGTTTCAATACATGCAAGAACATTACTTCCACCACAAGTAACAACTTTATCATTATTACCCTTTTATCACATCTTTTTCTCCCAAGCTGCTCAAAAACTTGGGATCTTTTGTACGAAGGGTATTTGGTATGAAGAGGTCTTTGGGACCTGAAAATCATATATTTAAATATCATTTGGGTATTTCACCATTGTACACAGTATTAGAAACCAGGATTAGGACAAATATTGTCAAGAACAGTTGTACATGCACACACGATGGACAGAAAATAAATTTTTAAGACAGAAAAAAGAATTTATGACACAGGACCAAAAGAAGAGTTTGTTGTTCTGTGAATTACGTGCGAGATACATGTACAATGTACTTCCTAATACCTGTATAAACTGTATATCCTTGTACCGAGTTTCAACTACCGGTATACTTTGTTCCTGGTTTCTACATGTATGTAAAGTTCATACGTCACTCACACCAGCAACATCAACTGAAGCAGCAAGCACTTTTATACATCAACAACTCAACTTCATCTGGGCAAAGTCGATACATGTAGACATGACTGCAGCGGGTATCAAGAATTATGCATTCACTTGGCAGAAGAAAATGCAGAAGAGCTGTGCAGATTTTATGGTCTCTGTACAAGAGCATCAAATCACTTCTTTTTTATTCTCCATTTCCAGTATTTTACAATTTTATAACAATGTCCTTTACCATATTTCCATTACTTATCTTTCAAAATTCTCACCATCTGTGCACTCCTATTTTGCAGACAGTGTCCATACTAGAATGGAATAGTTACCATGGCAACAAAGATTTTTTGCATCTTTAATGACCAACATTCAATATCTATAAAATGTTTGTATACACTAAAAGGACAGATCTTTCAGGGGGGCAGGTCTTGCAATTCATCACTGTAATCATTTTGGGCAAAATGAAAGAAATTTTCCCTCTTGTCACCCCAATGTGTGTATACAGCATGTACTTGTCTAAAACAAGTACGGACAAATTTCTAGCATTGTAGATGGAAAATAACATTGATACATTTCTTATAATAGAGTAGGGGAGATTTAAGAGGTGATGGAAATCAATTGTGATAAGTGTCTCATACTCATTAACAGAATATATGGCACTATACAAAGGCTCTGGATCATCATCAAGTTTTACATGCCTCGAAAAAATGTATATGTGTGTGTGTAATGATGTATGTATGTATGTAGGTACAAATATGTGTAATCTGTGTACATATGTATACAGTATGTGTGTATATACATATACACAACATTAAAGTATACATATACACATACATGTATATACATTTTCATCTCATGTCTACAAACCATCTTTCAATGTTATATCAGTAGTTGTTACAACTTTTTGTTGTGGTATTCTTATACACAAGGTAATTCAAAGTACTTTTTTCATTTTCTTCCCTTCAGTGGAATATAAGCTTTTTGTTGGTGAGATATAGGCATTTCATTTTACACATTATCATGTGGCATGTCTGTTTTATGCAAGCAGTGATTAAATCAGATACCTTCACATTGGATGACCACAGCTGATGATGCTTAACTTTATCATCACAAACAGAAATTTCTCCACGATTTTTGTGATTTGTCAGACATTCAAAAACATGCAAGTTGGTACACAACATAAACTTACAACATTAAAAACAAAAGACATTAAACAGGCTCCTGAAAAAATATGACTGCCAGGAAGTTGAAACAGGATACAGCAAACATGATTAGTACCACCTTGGCACAGACATTAGGATCTCGCATTTCACATTTTCAAGTCGAGGAATAACAAAATCTACAGAGATGCTTGTAAGATATCTCCCACAATGTGCTGCATATCTTCATGAATGGCACCATAAATTCTCATCGAGCTTTATAAGATATCATGCTGCAGTTCTATGTGATATTTCTACAGAAGTATTCAAATTTGAACATATTTTCCAAGGGAATTCAGTCAAAAGTACATGCTCCAGAAACCATCCCATCCATGGCCGACATGAGAAATGGCTTCTCTCTCCTGAAGTTTGAATGAAACTTGTGGGGTATAAGATAAACTTCATGATAAATATAGAAAAATAACGACGACAATACAATGACATGATGGTTATCTTCACTACACGTCTCTACTAAACAAAGACAAATACACAGTAGACATCTTGCGCTAGTCGTCATCATTCCCGATCTCTTCATTGTCGTCGTCACCATCGACCTCTGCATTGGCCTTCTCCAGGTTTTCGAGATGTCGGGCGAGCTCTTGTTCTTCCGTATCCGTGACAACTTTGGGCTGAAATTTACAAGATGGAAACAAGGAACAATATATTTAACATTGCAAAGACTATAATGCTATGACTGCAAATATAATGAAGTGAAGAGGAAAAAGAAGAACAGAAAAAGAGCACAAACATTAGATAGGAAAGAATGAAAGAAAACAAGAAAATAAAGAGTAGAGATGGGAGGGCAAGAGAAGAGGAAATGGAGAAGAAGATGAAGTAGAAGATACATCACAGCAAAGCCTGCAATTTTCTCTACAACTTTGCTGTACAGCTTTATTCACACAAATGCTTCTGTGGAAAGTTACGGCTTTGAAAAATAGCTTATTTTCTTTATTGACAGTGCTCATGCATTGCAGCTGATGAATAATATGGCACACAGGCATATTAATTAATATGTTTTACACCATGGTACACAAATTAATCTTGAAGAGAAATCAAACTACTGTGAAACCAGAAACATTTACTGCACAAGATTTTCATGAATTGGAAGCAACAGTCCTTGATATTTGAGGTATGATATTTTCACCAGTTTCAAATGGCATTATATATATGGTGTCTGGACGAACTTTTGCATGCATTTCACTTTTGCAAATCTTAGATCATCAAAAAATTTTAGAAAGTTTCATGCATGTGAACATTTCTTGTTTTACAGTTATTATTTGTAATTCACATTTAATATCAACATGCATGGGCACATTCACGCATTTGAGACTCACAGCCATGATGACTTTGAAGACGCCTCCGCTGGCGATGATGCTGGTCCTGATCGCCTCCACCGCCTCTTTCAGCTTCTCGACGCCCTCCGCCCTCTCTAGTGTCTGTGTTGTGATGACATACTGGGGTGGCGCAATGAGGTTAATCTGCCGTGAAGGAAAAACAACAAAACTTGTAACTCATTTCAGATACAGTCAATTCCCATTATATCAAAGTTCTCAGGACCAACAACAAAAAGAAAAACATGGAGTGGATAATGTTGCGCCCTGGAAGTTATCCATATAAAACTTCTCACTGGAATTGAGGAGAAAACTTTCTCTCCCCTTCCACCCCCAGCCCCCCCCCCCCCCCCACCTCCCCTCCTCCTCCCCCTGTCCACCTCTCTCTATCTCTCTCTACATGATGTTTACTCTCACAACCTACAACTGAATTTTCATACTAAGTACTCATAGGATTTTGCTGTGAGTTTACAACACAAAAAATTTCGACAATTTTACTTTTCAAAATACTAAGTTTTTGATGCAAACATAATTATGGTAAAAAGAAAATTCTCTCTCTCCTGCAAAGTGGGAATCAATATGCTGTGCATTTGTATAACTATGTACCAATCTATTGACATTTGTTTTTATTTTAACAAGATCTCATTTTGGCAAGAAAATTGTAACAGTCCCAAGCATCTCATTATCACAGGTTTACCAGTAACAACAATGCTCATGCTATTGAAAAAAATTCAATATTGTGTACTTATTGTGTTACAATTACTTCTATTGATAATGATTGAAATATCAACATCATCAGTACCATTTATATCACTTCATTTAAAACACCCAGAACACAGCAATTCCTTTTACCAGACCACTGTGCTTCATTTTACCTTGATCTGCATTTCAGCCGTTGACATATCAAGGCCCTTTGTGAGTGCGTCTTTGACAGCATCGATGCCATCATAGCCGTAGCATGCCACCTCGATGTCTGTTGAGGTTTTTGTTTTAAAATAGGAATCAGGAATGACAGAATGAACATTGCCACAGAATGAAATTAATGTATTCCCACATCCATTGGTGGCCCTGTGAGATCCTGGCTGACATATTAATCAGTTACCATGGTCCTGAAGGAAGTAACAGATGCTTGTAAGCATTATGGTTTTAAGTCCCCTCCAAAAGACAAGGAAATGAGGAAAAATTGCCTAGCCTTCGGGCACAGCATCACTGCTAAGTTTGACTCAAACCATGGATATCATGCTTGATGATTTCTTCTTGGTCTGATCTACGAGCTAAAACTGCAACCTTTAACCCTAAAAGGGCCAGGCTTTTTTGGCTATGCTCAGACCGGGGAGGGATGGATTCCTCACAAAAACTTCCAAAACTCATTTCAATTCTTATGTATTTTATTGTTTTCAGAATTTCTTATGTAGTTATTTGTTTTTCAACTTCTGTTTTTTCTTTGTTTTTTCATAGGAAGTTGTCACTTACCACTTTTCTACCATAATTAGCACAAAATTAATCAATGAAAGTGATTAATTGTAAAAATAATCAGGTCTTTATGACTTTCATGACAGAGCACTGTTTTCCATAGGAAATGTACACAAAATCACAAAATTGTGCCCGTTTTGGGGCAACATTCTGTTACAAAAATGGGCGTGGCTTTGCAAAAGTATACGCGGACGTTGCAAATTTGGTCTCAAAAGTTGCGCGAGACTTGAACAAAGAAAGTCAAGAAGCCCCGTGCTATAATTCTGTAACGCGAGGCTTCTTGACTTTGTTTGTTCAAGTCTCACGCAACCTTTACAGAATTACAGCGCGAAACGTCGAGTGGGGGGGGGGGGGGCGGATTCCATCCCCCCCGGCCCTTTTAGGGTTAAAAAGACCTTGTAACAATGTATGAAGTTAAGGGATTGCATAAATTGAAGTTGTCTGAAATTGCTTTCAACATTGACAACAACTGACTAAAACATAGTGCAAAATATGTTGGCAGTTACATTTAAAAT
Organism: Diadema antillarum; assembly: GCF_040938485.1. Classification (NCBI taxonomy): domain Eukaryota; kingdom Metazoa; phylum Echinodermata; class Echinoidea; order Diadematoida; family Diadematidae; genus Diadema; species Diadema antillarum. The sequence continues at coordinate 1,950,603 of NW_027270895.1, forward strand.
GCAGCAGTGAAGATCAGGTAAAAAAAATCTAGGCTACTGACAGATGCATGATATATAATATCTTACTATTTTAATGTTCAAAGCTCTGCAATGCTACATTCATATGAAAACATTTGGTAAATGGGTACAGACGACTCCCGTTACCATGAAGTCCTTGGGACTGGCTGTTTTATTTCGTTATATTGAAACTTTGTTTTAACTAAACAAATAAACAATCAAAATACATATAGCAGATAATATTGGGGCCTGAATCTCTACTTTGTTTTAACCGGAAATTTGTTATAATTGTATTTGTTCTAACGGGAGTGCACTGTATTAGTGATGGGAACATTACAACATTAAGAACATACAACATTGTTGGATGATCCTAATTCTGGGCTGACAGGCGTGTGCATACCTGATCTGATCTTGACAGCTTGTGGTGTGAGCTTCCTCTCGATGTTTTCTAGAAGGACCTTGTGTGTCTCCTCATCCAGATTACACTCATTTAATAGCTCTGGCTCACTGGAAGAAAGATAAATGCAGATTTAGGTTAAGCTGAAAGTGAAAAGTAGTCCATGAGGATTCAGAAAACATGTTGTAAGATAACAGGATATTGAGGTAGTTGGTTAAACATTGAAATAAAATTATTTTCTATAAATTCACTTTGTTCAAAATTATGAAGTACTCACTGATGAATCAAGAATACTAATACTTAAAGGTCCTGTTTACCTTCAGGAACAGTGATTTAAAAAAAAAATTCAAGATATGACATTTAATGCATATGTCAAGGTCTGTCGTACCACAAAACATACTATCACGTAAACGTTTCGTGATAAAGCCTAAAATATAAAAGGAGATATTAGTATTTTTCTCAATAAACCATAACTGTAGACAGTTTAGTCTGGAACCATTTTTATTATTTATCTATTTTTCACATTTTGTTTATTTAACAATAAGATTAATTTTACCTTTTAAAATTATTACAGTGGTTGTTTCTGTCCCTAACTGACATTTTAGAACTATTTTAAAGCACTAGTGCTGGTTTTTGTTTCATCTGCAAATGGTAAATTATGCTTTAAGTCTGTGAATAGCCTTCAGTCTTTGGTGCGCACAAAGGGAGACAAAGGGGCCGATATTGCATTTGATTGTGAAAAAAGAAATAGGAAGCAAAATGCCATTCATTGTTCACATTGCTTTTAATTCAGAAGGGAAGCTCACAAACACATTAAAAAAAAAAATGAAAGTGTGATCGAAACTACGCAAAAAAGGCAAAGTTCGCACAAATATTAGATTTCACATGTGTTCATATTAATATATGACTTGAGTGCAATCACATAAACTGCAAATTAGATTTACAAAATGATACCATTATAAGTATTCCTTAATATACATGATACACAAACCGTGACTCTTATGTTTTGTTTTCATTCCTCCCCCCCCCCCAAAAAAAAAAAAAAAAAAAAATCATATTACATCCTGGCATAAAAAACACTTGTAATGCTTGAGCAATATCAATTTATAATGGGGAGATTTGTTGCTAACTCATTCCCAGAAAGATAATCATGTTCTTTATTTTTTTGTACACATAAAAACAAACAAACAATAGGACTGATATCTGAAACACTTCTCTATTTTTTCAAAGCTCATAGAAATGAGTTTCACTGTATCTTTTTCCAAAGACTCTTGTTCCATCACTTACTTCACACACGTCTTGAATGCATCATATGCCCCATAGCCAACAGCATTGTACTTCTTGTCGAAGTGCCAAGCAGTCTTTGCATAGAGCTCTTCGAGCTGTGCATCGCTTGTGTAACCCAGGATCTCCCCCACGTGTCTTAAAATGCTGTTGACCTACAAGAGTTTGGAAGAAGGAGTTGTTAAAGTGAAAACAAAACAAAATAAATCAAAGCAAATCAAAACAAAACAAAAAATGAAAACAGAGAATATGAACACATTGACCTTAATATCAAAATAAAGTGGCAAAGTGAAATTCATTTTCAGATTTTTTGGAAACTATGTAGTATACAAGACGAGTACAGTGTAGCATGCTAGTATCATAAAAATGCAGCTGTGAATTAAATGATCATCTAAACTAGATTGTAAGCCATCTAGGTGTCAAGATGTAAATATCTAAAGAAGGAAAAAAGTTCTAATGCAACCATACTGCTACACAATCAACTGACAACACAGGCACAGAGATGTGTCACAGGTACAGGGATGTGCTATGTTCTATAATAATGGCGATCAAAGTTCTTTGTGCATTGACAAGCAAAATACAGGTCTACAACTTTGATAAATTCATATCACATGTGAAGAAAGCCTAGCATGAGCTAAAATTTTGTTTTCACTACATATATAATTACACGTATGTGACACCTCTTTCGTAATCAAAATCATGTACAATAATCAGCAGAATTTTTTTTTGTTTGTTTTTTTGTTCTGCATTCTAGAAATGTATTGCCTAATTTTTTTTTGTTCTGCATTCTAGAAATGTATTGCCTAATTTCAATGCTGGTGTCTATCTAATTCATTCAACATAGTTACAATATTGTACTTACAGCTTTTGCCTTTGCAAACTTTTCCTCGCACTTCTTGATTTCTTCTGCTGAAACTCTCCTCTTAGACAAATCGATGTAGCCTGTCCATTGGTAACAGAAAAGGAAACAATGTGATCAATGAATAATAGAAAAAAGAGAAACAATGCTTCTAAGTAAGAGCAAGATTCCCATACAAATGACCGGAAAAAAAAAAAAGAAATACAATCACTTTTGGTACTTAGTGGTAATTGAATTAATTTCCTGTTTTATTCTAGAAGACAGGCTTCAGTACAAGTACATGTACATGTAGGTGGAAGCCTAATCACAATCATGGGATAACAGTACATACAACAATGAAATTTCAAACCTAAAAATTGTGGGATACACTGATTTATGAAATGCTGCAAGCCATCATAAATCCATAAATGAAATTAAATGCTCATCTAACATACTGCATTGTAATCTCTCATCCTACACTGATGTAATATGGGCAAAGAAAAGAATTTCCTTTCAGGAAGAACTGAAAACTAACCAAAACACATTGAAAGCCAGAATCGTATTGAATAGTACCATTATTATGCAAAGCCTCTTTGTCAGAAATACTCAATTCAGACTTTTCCATTTGGTTAACAGATTACAGAAAGAGTTGGTTTGATGCCTTATCCTGACATAAGATATGGTATAATGATAGCACTTTCATATGATAACCAACACTGACAAAACTTACCTACTTCATCATTGCTCTTGATAATACAATGCTTATTTACTCATGTCTTTATTTCTACTTCTGTTAATAATGGATTGATCAGAGTGTTTCTCTTTTGAACTAAAGAGTAAGGGAAGTGTTTGGTTTAATCTTCCCAAATGCCTGTATTGTTTTAAGAAACACTTTCTCATTTGGTCCCAACTACATTGTGTGAAATGGACATTGGTAACATTGAATTGAATGGGAACTCGCTAGGATGTACATGTATAAACAGAGGCTGGACAGACAAGGTTTTGTGTCCACTTACCTTTGTCTTTATCTACTCTGATGACAACCACACATTCATCACGCCCCACCCTGATGAGCTTATTGATGGATCGGATTCGCCTCCTGGACAGTTCACTGAGCAGAATCATGCCTTCAATGTTGTTGTACTCCAAGAGGTGCACATACGCACCCATCTCTGCGATGGAGCGCACCTTCACCATGACCACATCCTCTACCTCGGGGAAGTGCTGCTCGTAGAAACGACACGAAAGTGGCATCTTGGCTGTGAGGACTCTCTTGCAGCTATGACAAGTTCTGTGGTTGCTACGATCCTCAAATGATGTTTCTTCGTTTAAGTACTGTGCGCACAGAGCCTCGACAAATGGAGATTTTGGAGCGGTATATCTGGGTACGGGAAAGATATCATTGAAGAAGAGTACATTGTAGATTCTGATATTCAATGTCAATTCAGTGCAGTACAGCTGTCATTGGATTCCTCTCTTTACATTTTACATTTCACATATCCCTGAACACATACATGTTGGTGTAGGTGACAACATTGCACATGTTCCATAGCCATGTGGTCCATGCAACAACACTATCCCTCAGCAACTAACACAGTCAAATACAATTGTGACCCGCCACAACAAAAGGATCCAAAAGTTGCTGACGGCTGAGCCAAAAAAATTGAGTTTGAAGTCAAATTATCAAAATCAGTCAAAACGATAAGATTTCTGTTTCAGCTTCAAAATTTCAGCAGATTGATAGACGAAACATCAAACTACAAAATTACTTTGTATGTACACTGTAGGTCTATGTCAAAAAACATAAATTTGATGGTCTTGACTGATTTTGAAGATTGATCTGACCTGAAACATCGACTTACGGATCCTTTTGTTGTGGCGGGCCACATATCATCTCAAGAAAAAGACTACATACAAACGCTACATTTTAGGCGGAGCGGAGGTCTCCGCTTCAATTTACCACATGTAATTATGCGTGGGACAGGGCTGCTCGCAAGATTCCAAGCCATCTTTTCACCAACTGCTGTGCACTGGACAAGATCCAGTACGCTCTCCACAATCTTGCACTATACAAAGGGTCATTCTATTAACGGAAGGGCCATTCGCCCAAAGAAGCCAATAAAATATTAATATTGATTAATATAAATTGATGAAATGTTGCAACAACGTGCAGTGAGTTTCCAGTTTGTTTGTTTTTTTATATTCTGAAATTCTTGCTCCTAGACCCTATTCAAGTTCTCTTTTTCATTTTCAAAGATGTATGTAAATGATTGATTTTTTGTTGTACCGTAACTGTTGCATCATTTTATCAAAAAACAACAAAAACAAAATGAGATGAATAAACGAGTTGAATGGAATTGAATTGAACTGATTAAACTACAATGTAATTATTGATTTCCCACACAACCTTTAACGGGTGGGACTGGGACGCAGCGCAGCGGTGTTCTGCCATACGTCTTTACTACTTTAGCATCACTCGGATATTACCCACTCAGAAACTACGCATTTCTAGCATTCGTATCAAATGTTCGAACTTACATTTTCCAAGGGTGTATTGTTCGGTGAAATTTGATGAAAACACGAGGAATTGTCAGTACATTATCAGAGACACGTGTGTGTACTGCTCACACCTCACCTGACGCAATACAAAAGTAGAATAGCAAAGCCTGTGGTGACTAGTGGAGCGAAATTGGGTGTCATAGCGCCCTCTGTTGAGTAGCGCGCCGGATAAATTATAACAATGTTATCTGTACTAGCATAGGCTGGTGCGCATCCCGTACGTGTGTACACCTTTGTATACGTGAAGACCTTCCTCATACATTTTCGCCAGGCCAAGAACACATGCGAAACGTGGTAAGATTGAACTGTTTATCATGTAAAATGTAGATGTATGCCCGTATTAACTATTCATTGTCACTAGTGTCTACTTCTATACGTAGAAATCAGTTCTAGATACATGTATGTAAGTTTCCAAAAGAGCCCCCATGGCCATGGGCGCATGGCGTATGGCCAATGGGGTCATGGGATAAATCGCCTGAAGCTGAAATTGAGGCATCATCATGGACATGGATTCGTGGGATCGGCTCCTTATGATTGCTAGGATAGGCTCGTAAATTTACACTACCACTACTAGCTAGACTAGTCTAATATGCTTTAACTCATGTCACGTAACTGGTTAGTAAAATCAACTTAGATCTAACGTTAGGCCTAACTCGTTACACTACACTTCACTAGTCCAGACCAAAACAAGGCTTGTTCGCATTATGTTGTCGGCTATGCCTTGACAATTAATGTTAACATGTTTGTAGGGCATAGCCTAGTACATACAGGCAGCTAGCAGGGTTAGTTTGAAGCTGTATGATTACTATGAAGAAGTCTTAGACCCACCTAGGATAGAACACCTAGAACACACGGTATTAACATGATTAATATTCAAAGCGACTTGCGCTGGAACAGCCAGACCCACCAAGCAACAACGAAAGCATCGGTTGTCCTGAATTTCCTCAGACGAAATTTTTTCAACTGTTCTACATCTGTGAAGGAAAAGTTATATTTATTTTAACCCTTGTTCATCCTCATCTTGATTATGCTACCGCTGCTTGGGATCCATACACAAACAAGAATATTTCCTCCATTGAACAAGTCCAAAGACGGGCTGCTCATACAACCACACGTGTGTGTCTTTACCATCCAGCCACACGAGTGTGGTTGTACTTGTAGCCATGGCCCAAGTCGCTGGATACAGCCACACTCGTGTGTAATGTACATTGTACATACAACGTGTATAATAATATATCAATTTAATATCAACACACACAGAGAAGCTGATCACCGTGCGAGGCGTGTCAAGCACTTAAACAGCACACAACAGGCTTGCTTGCAAAGTGATGAAAGTAACCTCATTTTCATACCTTCTAATATCGTTTTCGTAAAATTTTTTTTGCTCCATTCTCATTGTGTTTGCTTGATACGATGGGTTTGGAATTAATAGCAAAGTTAGTACTGCCGCTAACTTGGGGGACTTCGGATTGGCATCGCTAGACTGCGAGTGGTACAACTTTGTAGGTCCTACATTGTGACTTCAGGTGCCAGCAGTCGCTCATTGCATGTTGTGGCGCGCTGCCCGCCCGAGCATCAGGGACCCGCGCGCCGGGAGCCTGTACGTGTATGCTATGTGCGAGATTTGCAAGTACCCTAACGAACGAAGGCGAAGTCTCAATAACGACACGATGCATCATCAATTGTTACAATCAAAGTCCAAACTCAATTGTAACTTCAAATTCATCTCATCAAATAAAGAAAATGAGATTGAAGTTTAAAATGAAAAAAAAATTTAAATTTGTCTAGATGGTGAGATAATATCAAATGAGGTTAATCTAGGAGGTACAGGTTCATCGCTTTGCGGTGGTACATCATATCGCGTGTTGATGTGACCACACACAGCGTGTTCCCGCTACGCAATATACTGTAAAGCTTCTCCATGTGTGTGGACAGGATGTACATTACACACGAGTGTGGCTGTATCCAGCGACTCTGGCCATAGCTACAACCACACTCGTGTAGCTGGATGGTAAAGACACACGCGTGTGGTTGTATGTACACTGCCTTGTTACAAACACCTACGAACCAAGAAGCAAGTGTCACCCAGCTGCTTACTTAGTTCACTATTTAAAACTGGAACTCACTCCGATACAGACGGGAAATACACCGCTTATCCTGTTTGTATCATTAAAGGTGCTCCATTAGGAAATCGACATACGTCACACAGACCATATTTGCCCTAAACCAGATCGAAGTAGGCAGGGACATTCAAACCAGTTTGATGTACCAATTAGCAACACAGATATGTACAGGAACTCCTTCTTCCCTCGAACCACAAGGACATGGAATAGCCTTCCTCAATGTGTAATCTCTCAAGTTAATTCAGCTATTTTTAAGACCATGGTTTCAAACTATATTCTCCCAAACTGAGTCCACCCTCTGCCGCCACCTCCAGTTTAAACACCGCTTGGGGTCTTTTGGAGGATCACTACCAAGTACCAAGCACCTCTAGTCTTTGCGAGAAAAAAAAAAGGGAGAAAGAACAAAGGAAACAAAAAAGAAGGAAAGAAGGATGGACAGGAGTGCCAGGAGGATGAAAGATGCTCTGCTGAGGTCTGTGCCACTGTGCCCCCTGTGGATATCGGCGGGCCCTGCATAACCGCCGCTTGGACCTTGGTGGTGGGGCCATATTCACAAGTAAAAAGTACTGTGGAAGCCAAGCTAGCTGAAGAAAGCCTCACCGCTGTGCTTATGCTTATCTGGTCGTCTGTATGGTTGAAGTTTGAACGTCACACATAGGGTCACAGGCACAGTGGGGACCTGGGACTGAATTAACAAGTTACAGGAAAGGGGCCATAGTTTGTAAAGACAGGCAGTGGTGGGGCCTATTTCACAAGCATACCAGACAGTTCATTTGGCACCTGTTGTACTGCTACTACAAGTAAAACTTGAAATTAGAATATCATACAATACAATAGCAAAAGCTGTTGTGCCTGGTCATGCTGGTAGTGTGTGTCTGTTGGGTATTTACAATGTGTAGAATATACAGCAGTTTCTACAAGTATGTCAATAATCTAGTCAGTGTGATGTGACTGTGCATCACAAAACCAACAAATGGAGACATGGATTTTAGTTAAAATACACGTAAGGGCAGATTCTGAAAGAGCAGACTTTATTAAAGCTTTTAAATGATGTATAGACACCTCTTGCTCAATTCAAAGGGAATCTCCTAACCTATCATACTATTCAAAGAAAGGACACAAGCTGGAAAAGTATGTATTAAGAAACAAGAGGCTGTGAAGTTTAGAGTCAATTCAAGTGCTTAATCTGACCATGAACTGTGCTGTGTGCAGTGAATGGGACAAAAAACAGGATGCAAAACTTCAGAGCAATAACAATGAAGGGATTGTCAGATTAAGCTGAGGTTGATCATGCTCTATCAAGACATTCTATTCATGACTGATACCAACTTTCATAGCAGTATCATTATCCTTTCAAAGTTATCTTTGTTAGAGTTATACAGCTGTAAGTGAAGAGTGTGTAAAAGGGTATTTAAGAAATGAAAAATGGACTGTAGAAGACCTACCTTATCACAGTATTGACCTATTTCACCTATTTTGAGTCCTCACACAAAATCAGTGCGTGCGACTTTTTGTTGGTTTCATGATGCATGGTTACAAATAATCTGGCGTCCGGACCTTCATTGTAGAGTTTATTCTCAGTCTTAGAGGTTGGTCTACAACTGCAAATGTAGGTCTAGATAAAGGTTAAAGCAATGTTGGTTGAGTAAGTTGTTACACAAAGTGCTTGTAATTGTGCCTGCGTGTAAGAATCTTGCAAGTTATAATGATTGGATGATGATGAATGCACAGGACATGATTGTGTTTCATCAGCACAATCATACTAAGTACTACTCATTCCTGTTGTGCTGTTATTTCTTCTTTGCCTTTGCATCTTTGACTTTTATAGGAGGATCTACGTACTTGATCAAAGAATCACACTGGTTAAAAATTCGCCATGTTTGGTTCATCGGGCACATTTGGCTTCAACCAAGGCAGTTCGACGTCAAACAACCCGATGAAGGACGTCGAGGTGACGTCGCCACCAGACGACAGCATCAGTTCCTTGCGATTCAGTCCGGCCTCCATTCCCACCACGTTTCTGATAGCTGGGTCCTGGGATAACAATGTGAGAGAATTTCTACTGAGTTTTGAATAGAGTATTCTATACTCCTGTTTAACCTAATCAGGCTGGGGGGGGGGGGGGAATCCGCCCCCCTCGACGTTTCGCGCAATATCTTCGCAGCGCGATAAGCTCCCGCCGCGATGTTTCATGACTTTTTTCTTTCAAGTATCGTGCAACTTTTAATACCAAAATTGTTGCGCCCGCGCGTACCGTTTTGACGCGACGCCCGTTCGAAAAAAATTTGTCAACCCCAAAATTGCTCCAAAACATGATTTTGTGTACAAATCCAATGCAAATTGTGTTTTTTCAATTAATTCACATAAAAATTCATATCTTGACTTAGAATGGACGAAATTAATTTATTTTAGCATAATAAAGCTTCGAAAAATGTCTGTGACAAATTTTGGCCAAAAAACAAACAAAAACAAAAGGTCGAAAAACAAAGAAATACATAAGAAATTCAAAAAACAATCAAATACATAAGGAATTAATTTCGATACAGATTTTTTTTTATCCTATGTCTCAGGAGAATGATACAAGAAACAATTTTAAAAAGAAATTAGCTTAATTAGAGCATTAATAAGTGATTTAGAGCTCAAAACTGATTTTATGCATAAATTACACTAATTAATTAATATAAAATATAAGAAAAATTTTTCGGAGAAAGCAATCATACATTTTGATTTTGATTTGTATACGTCGCGGGCGTCGCGTGTGCCGATTTTCGGCGCGATCACGCGTTCCATAGGCGAGATCTGAAGGGGGGCGGAATCCCCCCCCCCCCCCCCCAGATATAGCATAGCCAAAAAAGCCCAGCCTGATTAGGGTTAAGGGAGGGTTCCTATTTGTGGTAGGGGCAGTTTCATTCATAAATAAAACAGCCAATGAACATCATGTGTACTTCGTCCCACTTTTGGACACAAGCAGGAATTACAAGTGTTATGGGAAGTGATACTTGACTGGTTCTTTTCATTAATGAATGAAATGGCCCTTGCTGCAAATAAGCACCCTGTATAAGGTCTGCAGCAAACAGGGTGGTTTTAATACTCTATTGTATTTTTTCTGTCACAAGGCAGTGCCAGTCAATATTTTTTAATGTTCCTTGTCCCCTTGGTGTGGGCTTTCATTAGAATATTGTCAATGATCAAATCTCCTCCTGGCCTGCCTGAACTTACGCTGTCTAGATTTATTTCTGTTTTGATGTTTATCTGTATGTTTATCCTCTTCCATGCACTCCGTAAAACAAAACAAAAACAAAGCAGAATGAAGCAATGCCTAATGAAGTTTCATTTAGCTTGTGTCTTGTAGCGTTCATGAGGCAAGTTACAGGATAAAAAGGCATCATCCTTGCACTTTCAATTGTTGTAGCTTGCTATCTATCTTAAAGGACATTAAATTTGGCTAGTTCTTTATATAAAATTTGACCATCTTTAATATGTTACACAGCTGACTATGGGGTAACAAAGTGGCAGTCCACCCATGAGGACTGCAGCACAGTAGTGTCACTAGGCATGAAAGTACTTGTGCCATCTTTTCAATACTGTCCACTGACTTTGTCCTGTAGGTGCGTTGCTGGGAGATACAGAGTTCGGGCCAGACGATTCCCAAGGCCCAGCAGACCCACAGGGGACCCATCATGGACGTTGACTGGCATGATGTGAGTAGAACCAGCTGATGAGTGTCATGTTCATTGTGATTGCATTGGTATGAATGAATGAATGCATGCATACATGCATGAATGAACGAATTAAAAAGTGAATGAATAATTGCATGTATGAATGAATGAATGAATGAATGAATGAATTAATTAATTAAAATAAGTGAGTGAATGACTGACTGAATGAATGAATATAAAAATGAATGGATAGGCCTAAATGCCTGGCTGAATGAATGTAAAAATGAATGAGTAATTGATTATATGAATGAATGAATATGAAAATGAATGAATGATTGAATGGATGCATATATTAAATGAATGAATATAAAAATGAATTAAATAAATGAATGAATGATGAATGAATGAATAAGTGAATGCATGAATTTATAAATGTATGAATGAATGATTGAATGATTGGCTGAATGTATAAGTGAATGAATGTTTAGTTGAATGAGTGATGAATGATGATGGTGGTAATAATTTTCTTCTCATTGCACTCTAGTGCCTGGATAATTCAGCATGCTGACTTCAGTAACAATGATGATGATGATGGCAAGTATCTTCTATTATTGAACGTGGTTCATAGTCCAGTAAAACTGAATCTTTTCCTTATCTTCCAAATATTGTTGATGTTTGCAGGATGGCACCAAGGTCTTTACAGCATCCTGCGACAACACGGCTAAGATGTGGGACCTCAACAGTAACCAGGCCATTCAAATAGCACAGGTGAGTCTGAATATAAGACCTTCAGGGTTCTAATCAGTATTTCAAAGAAAATGTTAGGATAGCAACTCTTGCTGGAATGGAAACTTCCCATAGCAACAGCCAATCAGGAAGCTGGTTTCTTGTCATTACCATTACAATTGCCATTCCAGCTAGAGTTGATATCATATCAACTTTTTATGAAATGGGGGCCTAGATGTGGTGTGGATCGAACGGTGAGACTTTCTGCATCAAATACAACTTTACTTTGTACACCACCTCTTCACTCCAAGTGATGCATTGGATTTTAACATGAAGCGTCTCTAAATTAGAGTACCAGTAAGCAAGGAATGCAAAGCAAACTTGTTCAGGCTGTTGAAGTTTTCAAATCAGGGGGTCAAATGACATTGAGTAATCACCTGTTGAGATTATCCACAGTCATAATTTTCATCAATTTGTCAGGATGTCTGAATATTCCAACATGAGTGATACAAAGAAGAAGAGAGCCCATTCTGAATATTCATGATGCAATGTCTGCCAGGGTAAAACATGGACTAAGATAAAAGAGAGTCGTAAAGTCATTACAAAATTATGTGTTGCCGGTTTGTTTGTGTTTGGTTTCTTACACAGCACGAGGGTCCGATCAAGACTGTACGCTGGGTGAAAGCACCAAACTACTCCTGTGTCATGACCGGTAGCTGGGACAAGACAATCAAGGTACATGATGACCTCACAGGCCCAAATTCACGAAGGTGGTACAAATAAAACCATGGTTTAAACCATGGACAAAAACCATGGAGTGCCAAGTGTCGCACAGAATATTTCGTAATGAAATCAGCCATTTCGTCGATGAAATGATTATTTTGTAACAAAATGACGACATTTTGTAACTAAATGAACATTTCGTCCACAAAATGATAATTTCATTAACGAAACGGTCAGTTTGTCGACAAAATGACCAATTTCGTAACGAAGTATTCCGTGCGACACTTGGCGCTCCATGGTTTTTGTCCATGGTTTAAACCATGGTTTCATTTGTACCACCTTTGTGAATTCGGGCCACATAGTCATCATAGGTTTTCTTCATTGTTTAAATAGCATTATCATCATCACGGCCATATTCAAACATACTGTATATACATCATTGTATATTATTACATTGTGTTGATGTGAATGTTGCTGGTTTGTCGTACACTGTAATGATTTCATTTGTATAAATGGAAAAATAAAACAATTTTATACTGAAAACTGTAAAGTAAAAAGTAAGTACAAGACAATGTCGCATCAACTTATCTACTAGTTTAAAAGAAATGACATCATCTATGTTGAGATCATGAAAACTGCAGAGATAGACCAGAACCATGTTTGCTTGGTGTCATTAAACCATATGTGTTTTGATTTGTAATTTTCAGTTCTGGGACACAAGAACGCCAAATCCAATCCTCAGCATTCAGCTGCCAGAGAGGTGCTACTGTGCAGATGTGGTAAGATACTGGATGACCTAAGGCCCAATGACGGTTTTCTTTCTCTTAGACTAACACTTTTTGACAAATTTCTGTCTGTTGTGATGCTGCCCTGCAGAAACTGTGGTTCTACACCCTCCGTGCAGTTATTGAGCCAGAGAGGTGTGTTTAAAGACACTTTGTAGATATACATTATACATGTATGGTAACGTATATTGATCCAATGTTGTTCATAAATGATGCTTATGCTACATCCCCAAGTACTCCCATCCCACTGGGGCTCAGGAGCACATCCCCAAGACCACAACTGTGTGAATTTCAACTTAATGTTATCTTTTACAGATCCAGAAGTAGTACAAACAAAACTGTACTGTAGTTTTTGAAGCACATAAATTTGTTGGTTGACAATGAGAAGGGCGTTAACCCTATTTCAACTGGGCTATTTGAGACCAGGTTTTTACTGAGGGGGGGGGGGGGGGTCAATTTGACCCCCCCTTCAGATCTCGGCCGCGGATCGCGCGATTGCCGCAAAATTTTGCCTGAACATAGAGCCGGACATCAACTACAAGATTACATGGTTATACAATAAAAAAAAAAAAGTGATTTTCTATTTTTAGTAAATTAATTATGCAAATTTACGCATGAAATCATATTTTCACCTATAACTCCATTAAAAAGACTGAAGGATTGCTAAATTCTCGTGTCAGAGTTTCTCAAGACACATCGAACAATTTTCTTGTAAAAAAGTAGCACGATCAAAATCATTTTCTTTTGTTTTCTATTGTTTTGTTAATTTCTTATGTATTTCATTGTTTTTCGACCTTTTGTTTTCTATTTGTTTTTGCAAAATTTGTTGCAGGCACTTTTTCAAGCTTATCTACATTAGAATTGATTAATTTCAATGGTTAAAAGTTGAAATAATCTAATTTACATCAATTTAACCAAAAAACACAATTTGCATTAGATTTGCACACGATATCACGAATTTGAGCTGTTTTCGGGTTGACATGCATATGCAAAACATTATGTAACTTCAGAACGGTGTACCCGGACGTCGCAAATTTGGTCTCAAAATATGCGGGAGACTTCAGTGAAAAAAGTCATGAAACGACGTGGCAAAATCTTTGTGCGTTGCGGAATTGTAGTGCGAAATGTCGAGGGGGGGGTCAATTTGACCCCCCCCCCCTAGTTGGAATAGGGTTAAGGTACCACAAATTCTATGACTCTAGTGGCAACTTAACGCCCTTATCATTCTCAACCAACAAATTGCTCATGACTCTACTAAATCAATGTAGTTTTGAAGCAAATTAGTTGTTCATGACTACACTCTACAAGTGTTATGATACTTTTTGAGGCGAATTACTGGTAGTTGTTCATGACAGAGACAATGGTGGATGAGTTGGACCTTTACAAAAGGACATCATGTTGCACCTTACCTCTTGTAGCTTCTTGTAACAAGAAGTTCAGTCTATAATGAAGTTTAATGGACCATGATATGGTGGTAATAGGCATCTTTGGTCTTTGTGACTAGATGTACCCCATGGCAGTTGTGGGAACAGCAGACAAGAATGTCATCATCTACCAGCTTGAGAACCAGCCATCAGAGTTCAAGAGGATAGATTCACCGCTGAAGTACCAGGTATGATAGATAGATAGATAGATAGATAGATAGATAGATAGGTAGATAGATAGATAGATAGATAGGTAGATAGATAGATAGATAGATAGATAGATAGATAGAAGAGGATAGATTCGCAGCTGAAATACCAGGTATGAAAGATAGATAGATAGATAGATAGATAGATAGATAGATAGATAGATAAATAAATAGATAGATGGGCAGATAGATAGATAGATGAGTAGATAAATAGATAGAAAAGGATTGATTCACTGCTGAAGTTTCAGGTATGAAAGATAGTATAGATAGATAGATAGATGTAGATGTAAATGGATAGATGGGTAGATAGATAGATAGATATATAGATTGCTAGAGAAGTATATGGAAAGTAGATAGATATGCTGTAGATGGAGGGAGTGATGAATGGATCCATGGATAGATAAAAAGATACTGTAAAACACAATATTCATGTGGCATGAAATTTTCACGAATTGGAGCCGACTGCCTTTTTTGCGAGTTGCCTCTAGCATTCAATGCATATAGTTTAGACAAGAACTTTTGCATACATTTTGATTTCGCGAATCTTGGCTCTCGCAAAAGTTCGCGAAATTAAGATGCACGCGAACATTCCTTGTTTTACAGCAATGCCTTTGGTAGGATGTTTGCAGAGAAAGATAACACAGAGTTGTTGCCCTGAAGAGCTAAACAAAATGATGTAGTATTAATGTTATGTTAGAACTCCAGGTGTAGTCCCAGCTGTTCGTATTTGTGGATGCATGTTTCTGCTTTTAGAAGTTGGGAGCATAAAAGGGGAAAAATAAACAACACCACATAGATAAAACTCACAAATTTTGTGCAAATACAATGGAAACGATCACTAAAATGTAGCATACAAATGCATTTTTTAATTTGGCGTATTCTCACACATTATTGTATCTCTGTCTTTTTGTCAGCTGCGATGTGTGGCAATCTTCAAGGATATCAAAAAGAACATGCCAACCGGGTTTGCTCTCGGCAGCATCGAGGGTCGGTGTGCAATCCAGTTCGTGCAGGCGGCCAATCCGTGAGTAGTAGTAGCAGCCTGGGGGTATATAGAAGAGATGACAAGCCTTTGTTTCTTGACAATCTCTCTCAATTTAATCTTCTCTTTGATATTAGAAACATGTTGTGATGGTTTTGGTGTTCTCATTTTTCATCATGATGCCTCGAAATTTGTTTTGCATGTGTTCATGCATCTTTTCTTTTAGATATGAATGTATATTTGTTTTTATGCCTCCGCCACGAAGTGGTGCCGGAGGCATTATGTTTTCGGGTTGTCCGTCCGTCCGTCTGTCCGTCCGTCCTTCCGTCTGTCCGTCTGTCCGTGCTAACGAGAGTATGCTTGTGTGGCTAGGAGAACAATAGTGCACAATAGATGGCCTTTATTCCGTCAGGCTTGTGTGGCTAAAATTTTTGCTTGTGTGTCTATTTTAACAAAAGGGAGAACAAAGGGGTAGACACACAAGTATATCACCGTGAGGTCGTCCATCCGTCCTTCCGTCTGTCCGTCCGTCCGTCCTTCCGTCCGTCCGTAATGAATTTTGTGGACAGGGTAACTATCAAAACCTTTTGAGGTATCCTAATGAAACTTGGCATGTATGTGTATTAGGGGGTGAAGTTGTGCCTATCAACTTTTGGGTGCACATGCTCAAGGTCAAAGGTCAAAAGGTCAAGGTCAAATACGTAAAATTTCACTATTTTCACTATATCTATGCAATGCCTGAAGATATTTTCTTGAAACTTAGTGTATACATGTATTACCTAATTAAGATTCTCTGGTGAAAGTTTGGTTCATGAGGTCAAAGGTCAAAGGTCAAAAGGTCAAGTAAAAATATTAAAACTTCACCTTTTTTCTCTGTACCTTGGAAATTGTTTAAGGTATCTTCATGGAACATAGTATATATACATGTACTGACTGGCAGTGATTATCTAGAAAATTTAAGGTTCATGGGGTCAAAGGTCAGGGGTCAAAGGTCAAGGGAAACACTTCAGAATTTTACTATTTCTGTCATGTTTATGCAATGCTGGCAGGATTATTTTTTTTTTTTACACTTGGTGTATGCATGCATAACCTAATAGAGATTCTTTGGAAAGTTTTTTTTTTTCTTTAAATTTGTTTTTGCCTCAAAGGTCAAAAGGTCAAAGATCAATTGAAAGTGCTGAAATAAGCTTTTCCTCCATATCTCGGAAGTGGCTCAAGTTATCTTGAAACGTACTACATATTTATGCATGTTCTGCCTGACAGTGATTATTTTATGAATTCTAGGGTCAAAGGCCAGATGAAAATGGTAACAATTTACTATTCAATGCAGAAATTGCACTTTTTCTCCGTACCTTGAAAATAACTCAATGCATAAACATATGAATGGGTCAAAGTCAAGTTAAAGTCCTTAACTCCCAAATACATGCTCTCCTATTCATCCAATTAAACCTACTGTAGGTCAAGGAAGGTGAACATTTAACACATTTGTGACAAACTTGTCGTTTTAATATTTTGCCAATTTTGTGAAAATGTAATCACACATTGTCCACATGTACTATCTGGACCTATTAGGAGAATCATGCATTATGGCGGAGGCATACCAGTTGCCATAGCGACATTTCTAGTTTGTTTTTGTTTTTGTTTTTGAATGGGAACAGAAAGCTGCAAGTATATCAAGTGGAAGCATCAGTACACGGTAGAGAAACTGAACTGTAGTTATATCTTTTAATTGTTGGATGCTAGAAATTAATGGAGAGGGCAGAATGAATATATCATTTAGAAATGTATGATCTTTGTTCATTATAGATACCAATGAGTAGAATTACTAATGTTTGTTTTAAGCTGAATTCTGCATCATTGCTATTGGATGATTCTTTGATATGAATGTCTATATCAGTCTTACTGGCTGCCAGATCAGTGTGGCTACTCAGCCCTCTTAAATACGTATAGAATGAACCTCCATCAAATTCTGATCACAGTGACAGAAAACCGCATTAATTTCAGATTACAGTGTTTTCACACTTTGTAATAAAAATATCTAAGTCCACGTAAAGCAAAAGATACTGAACCATAACATCCAACAGCACCTGATCGTGATGATTCTTTTTCTTTTTGTGTGCCTTTTCATTGTAATTGCTGCACCTTCCAGTAAGGATAACTTCACATTCAAGTGCCATCGCTCTAATGGGACATCATACAACAGCCAAGACATCTATGCAGTAAGTGCCTGTGCCAGCTCTGTGCACCTATGTGGGTGTACAGTTATTACCATGAGTTCAAGTATTTTGGTATCATGAAATGAATTTAAGACAGTTTGATGGGTGAGCTTCCTGCATGTACAAGATGTGGTGATAGTTGCGGTATCTCTTAATTCCTGTGATTGGGAGGTGCATGTAGATTTCCCGAATGTAATGTATGCGCTGATTGAGCATCTGTGGGGAAATCAGTGAAGGTCTCATAAAAGTTCGATGGAGGTCGGGCAATCGTGTTACAAAGTTCTGAATTTTTAGGCCATCTTCTTAACAGTGCCTATTAAAGGGGCATAGTCCCGGTAGTGTAGAGGGCGCTGTTGATGATACTGCCGATCACTGTTAGCATTGATACAAAGATTACCGAAGTTGAGCTGTCACCAAGAGTATAGTGCATAGGTGTTGCTATTTAAAGTAACGTTGCCTTCGTTGTCTTCTCTGCACATTGCACAGTCTGTAGTAATGCCAGGGTGCGTGCATATGTGCTTGTTATTATGACATCACAAAAGAAGCTTGCTAAAGCTGTCATCCCCCTCAGCCGAATCATGAGCGGAACTGTGATCGGACCTCTGACTGCAGTGAATCGGACTTCTTCGGACTCGGGGAAGTGGGCCAAAGCGTAAGCGCTAAAGAGGAGTCGATAGCGTAGGTCTCTATAGGAAACTTGCGCCGTGCGCCCGCGTACGCATTTGACTAAAACACCGGGACCATGCACCTTTAAGATAAGCCAACTTTAGATGGCTACTATTTCGTAATTGTCAATTATGGAGAGCACAATGTTGGTTTTGAAGAAAGGATAACTCTTCTTCTTTCTATTGCTACCTCATTGTGTGACATATACATGTATCATGCATGACTGAGCACATTTTTAAAGCAAAGAATGAAGAGTTGCACTTTTTCCAAGTTTGAGTGTTATGATAACGGAACAATGAATGTTTCACTGAAATGGATGAGATCTGTCAATGAAAGTGGTCAAATTAACAGGCCAGCCTGCACGACTGCAGGTTTGTGTTTAGCGTTTCCTCTACAGACCATAACCTTCAACATGGCTACGTGTCCGATCATTTGGCTGCTCCCACAAAAGCCAGCCCACACAATCCATTCTTTTTTCTTCATATTCAAGACATGGTGTGTCGCTGTGAGCTATGAGTTGAATCTGATTAGAGAAATGTGGAGTGTGTGGGTTGGCCTTTGTGGGAGTGACCAAGTTGGCCACAGGCCACAATTGTCCACAATTAGGAACTGATAGAAAGCACAATTTCCTTTCCCCACAACCTACATTGCCCTTTCCATAATTGATAATTATGAAATAGTAGCCCTAAATATTTGGATTACTTCCTTTTTCTTTGATATGCACTGTACGTGTATATCAGAACTGTATGATGATTTGGAATGATTTAGGCCCTTATTGTCTCTGAAAGAGCAAAATCTTGTACAGGCAGAAGCTCATCTGTCAAACTGTTAGAATTAGGAGCAATGATTTGGTTCAGTTGGTAGTGCTGGCCTTCTGTCTCTCAATCCATATAAACCTGGGTTCAATTTCTGATCCTACATTGTAGCTGTGCAGTGTTGTGTGTAAACATATCCCCTCAAGTAGGAGGTAAAACACTCTTTACCTCGAATAGGACATAAAATGGAGGTCCCATGTGTGAGAGAGTCACAACTCATGCACGTAAAAGATCCTGCTTCGTTTATTCATCGCAAAGAGCAGGGTACAACCGGGTGAAGTGGTCCCACCCAACATCCAACTGGACCCCATAGAAGACCAGCTACAAGTTCATTGCATTCTCAGATGGAAATGAAACAAACCAACAAAAACTGAATTGAAAGTTTGTCCCTCCCCACCCTTTATTTTGACAGGTCAACTCCATAGCATTCCACCCTGAGTATGGCACGCTCGCGACCGCGGGATCAGACGGCAAGTTCAGCTTCTGGGACAAGGATGCCCGCACCAAGCTCAAGACCTCGGAACAGATGGAACAACCGATCACGTGCTGCACTTTTGACGCCAAGGGTCAAATCTTCGCCTACGCCGTCAGCTACGATTGGTCTAAGGTAAAATTGATGACGACGATGACAACAAAAGCGATGAAGATGGTGGTGTGATGATCATGAAAATGATGAGAGTTGATGAAAGCAAAGATGATGGTAATGGTGACAATAGATGATCATGATGATAATAAGCAAATAATCATCGACTGCGAGGGCGATGGTACAATCTAACATCACTGAGGCAATGTTAGAGTGTATTCATTGCCTGAGAAATGGGAGATGATTATTCGCTTTCTATCCCACATCGATTTACGAACTTGAGATTTTATAAAAATGTCTTCCATCAAACATACAGATTTTCATTTTATAATCATGCTGAATGTTTAATTCAACTTAGGTGATTAAACCGTACAACTACGGTCCGCAGCATGGCGGCAGTCAAATTAGTCAAACGTTAGATCTAAGATGATGACAAGCGATACTGATGTATCAATAATTGTGCGTTGTACACAAATGTGTGCCACTAGAACTTGTGAGGTACTCATGTGGTCGATAAATGCGAGCGATACCTTTATCGATTCCAATCGCGGGTATGTAAAAAGTGCGGATGACAAAGGCTATCACACATGTGGTAATACCACAGCATAGATGTTGGGAGAAAAACATCTCTCGGTCATGTGTTCCAAAGCCAAGTAATTCCATTGGTCAAACATACTTATGGGGGATATGATAGAGGATAGGATGGTAGTGTGACGATGACGGTGATAGTGATGATGATGGTGATTGTGATGATGATGGTTGATGACAGTGATTGATTCAATTCAGTTCGATTCAATATAGGTTTGTTCACAATATAACAAGAGCATGCAGCTCAAAAGCTGAAGTTTTTTCATTTTATAAAACACAATAAAATTTATTTGAAATAAGATTTACATACGTGCATGGGGATGATTATGTGTAGGTGGATATTTTGTGCAGAATGTTTTGCAATAAGTTTCTGTGTGACTTGCAGACATTATGCTGAATTCTCATGCCATAGAAGCTTTCCACAAATATTTGCAGAGGTTGTCCACTCTGTATTTTTTTTTTATCATAAAAAATACAAAAACATGTTTTCATATGTTCCAGTAATATTTTTTCCCTGAAGTTTGAAATTGCTGGCATGTCACGTGAAATATCGCTACTTTTGTACCATGATATGACTTTTTCTTCAAGTTTGTTTGTTTTTTATCATACAAACTGTACATAAGTGTGTTTTTGTTCTGTACAGGCTGGAAACTTTGCATTGTGCTGATGGTGTATATGTATATGATGGTATATACATTCACACACCCGTCTCAGTCGATGGCATGCCAAGTTTGCATATTCTGCTCAAACGCACGAACCTACCCAAACCGATTGATAAATCGCCAAATGCCACAGTACGATGAAAGCGTTTCTAGCGATTCCATTCCAGTCACATGTACACATGTAGCTTGCATTTTACGTGGTGATTGACTATCAAGCAGTGTTCCCTTCTGGATTTGCGAGTAAATTCGTACAAAGTTTCTGTCACTGTTTCGTGTGCAAAAGTCGTGCCTTTAAAATGATGTAGCTACTGGTCATTTGAAAAAAAAAAAAAAAAAACAGTGATAAATTTGTCATACAATTTATATCAAAGCAAAGCTTTGCTCATTACATGCCAATGCTATATAAACTGTATAAAAGGTTACAGATTTGAAAAGTGGAATGTTTTCTCAAAGCATGACTATGTTGCTGTCTCAGAATGATGTGGCACACAGGGGGTTTGCACCACGGCACATAAAGAGTTAAAAGAGTAAGAGTGTAAAAAATACATGTGTGTCAATCCATTTCTTCTTCCTACCAGGGACATGAATTCTACAACCCCCAGAAGAAGAACTACATCTTTCTCCGTGGCAACGCCGGCGAGGAGCTTCGCCCGAGGAACAGAAGGAGGTGAAATGACTGCCCTAGCACAGAGCAAAACAAAAAACAAGGCCCCCAAAACATAATGAAACAAAAGCTTTTCATGGGAGTATATGAATGCTTAGTTTCATAAAAACTTGAGGAAGAGGAGAATTTCCACAGTTTATATATTTGAGAAGCAAGTTGCACTCGTTATGCTCAATTCAGAACTCCAGGAGCATCTTTTTCAGTTTGATAATTTCATGGCACGTGGTAGAGGATGTCCATTATGTAAGACAAAGTTGAAGTATTGTTAATGTCCAGTTGACATATAAACCACAGGCTGGTATATTTGATAATAATGTGTTGGATGTAAGACACATTTGACATGTATCTATAGTAAAGCTTTCTTTGGTTACTCATTCATTTCAAAATATATTTTTTTGTTGCTGTTTTTTATTCAGAAAAGGATTGTGTTATGAATGTCCTAGTCTGAATGCAGACTCTAATTTTTTGTCTGTATGTATGATGTTACACATCGTGCTATAGTATGCCTTTGTCTGCTGTAGTTGGATTCTGTTACAAAATGTTAACACTGTTCTGTGTTTGAGCAAGAGAGGGCGCATTCTCTGCTGCTGAGGTAAAAAACGGGTGTCGGAGGGGACTGTGCATAGCTGACAGACAAAAAACTGTCACCCATGCGTGCTTCTTCAACCCCTGCACATGTCATTGGCCTAACTGTAGATCTCCACTCGTTCAAGAGTGGTCCCAGGTATACACGGGCAGATGTCTATGGGGAAATGCACATTGTAGTGAAATTAACCCATCCTCGGTGGGTTATAAAGATTAATGCAAGCGAGAGGCAGTAGAAAGAATATTGTGTTCCAACTGAGTGTTTCGGTGTTCTTTTCTCTCTCTCTTTGTGCTCAGTTTAGTGAAAGCTGCAGGGTTTTAAGTGTTGTGTCACCATCAAGTGGTGGTCCCACCAACAAGATAACTGTCTTGCCATAAACCTGCACACAAAGCTTTGTGGTCCCTCTAGCCCTGTGTGCGCCACTGGTCTGCTTTGCTCACATAATACATGCTACGGACAACTAGACTGCATTTGTAGTTTGCAGTTGTAGAGCTTGAAGGGTTAATGATAATGAAAAACTCATTCTGTGTCATTGCAATGACACTTGGAGACAGATTTCTATGTGAAGTTGCAGCTTACATGTGGCTCTGAAATATCTTCCGCTCATGTGTGCCTAATAACAGCATTTCCCCTGTTACAAAGTTACGTGATGGATAAAGTCCTCTTAACCCTTTCTGGTTCAAGGTCTTAATTTGGACAGTGTGTGCAACGCTATGGGGTTTTCTTTGCCAAACAGCACTTGAAGCACACCAAAGGTTAAGTCAAACGTCTGTTTAAATATAAACAAAGCTAACACTTCCTCGAGACTTTTAAAGAGACACTAATGAAAGTCGCTTGCTGTGTCTTCCGTATTTTAACAAAACTTTATCACGAGATGGAAAGACGCAGCAAAGCACATCCTGACTTCATAGATTGTATCACAGTGCCCTTGAGTGCTACACTGACAATCAAATTTGTGGTTGTTGTTGTTGTACAATTAGTAGTCATTTTAACTTTTGTCTTTCTTCCTTTTAAAGGACGAGTTCACCTTCATAGACATGTGGATTGAGTGAATGCAGCAATATTAGTAGAACACATCAGTGAGAGTTTGAGCAAAATCGGACAATCCTTTAAAAAGTTAAGAATTTTTGAAGTTTTTGCTCAGTCATGGCTGGATGAAAAGACTACTATAGCTTGTGATATCACTTGAGTACAACGATATAAAGAAAGAATAAAGAAAATTCAACATATTTCCATTTTTCTCACATAACAAAAGAACACTCGACTTCTCTCTTTCAGAAGGCAGGGGGAATAATATTACCTTTAACATACGTCAGTAGCAAGTCTAAGAACTGTGCACTTTATTCAAAAAGTTAAGTTTTGTGAAATTCTCTTTTTATTTTCCTTATATAGTTGTATGCATATGACATCATACACTGTAGTAGTCTTCTCATCCAGCAGTGACTGCACAGATGCTTTAGGAATTAGGAATTTTGAACGGTTCTGTCCGATTTTCCTCAAACTTTCACTCATGTGTTATACTAATATTGCTTCATTCTCTCAATCCTTATGTATACAAAAGCTGTATGAAGGTGGACTTGTCCTTTTAAGTTTATATGTCCCTTTACAACCCTGAACATTAGGTTCCTTTCATAAGCTGGAATATCGTAGTGGTACAAGACCTTTCCTTGGAATAACAAAACTGGAAACTTCTTTGCGATGGAGGGGGGAAACAGAACTGGTACAAAACAGTTTCAGTGAATTTTGAATAGACCCCCAAAGAATTCCATTATATTCTCAGTACAAATGGGGAGCATATTTTCAAGTGACTTGGAGTTAGTTTTTCATGTCTGTTTGAAAAACTCTGAAGTGTATTACTGTGAAATTTCATACACAATGTTGGGAGACACTGCTCTGCAACCATGCAAAATTTTGTGACATTTCCCAAAGGGATGATTTTATGACCTTTTTTTGTTTTGTAAAGGAAATCCAAGGTTTTCCATAATTGCTTGTTAATGTGACTTTGTGACCGCAAATACGGTTTCTAAAACCTTAATGTTTCATAAATAATTATGTTGTAGTTGAGAGATTTTAATTTTTGTTTTGCTTCCTTATGATTTGATATGTCACAGTTTTGTTTAAAACTCTACAAAATGTGATTCTATTTTGTTTTCAATGGAGAGGCAGAATAAATGCAGACAAACAAAAACCAAAGATATAATTTTGTTGTCATTTGCAGAGCAAATTAAGCAGTAGGCCTACACGTATTTCAGGTTAAGATTCTATCCAGTCTTATAATGTATTGCATTCATTTGAGATATATGTATCTTCCAAGGTGCGGTGTTAAAGGGGTATAGTCCCGGTAGTGTAGAGGGCGCTGTTGATGATACTGCCGATCAGCGTTAGCATTGATATGAAGATTACCGAAGTTGAGCTGTCATCAAGAGTATAGTGCATAGGTGTAGCTAAGTA
Source organism: Diadema antillarum (assembly GCF_040938485.1). Lineage (NCBI taxonomy): Eukaryota > Metazoa > Echinodermata > Echinoidea > Diadematoida > Diadematidae > Diadema > Diadema antillarum. Next base: position 1,975,537 of record NW_027270895.1, read on the forward strand.
ACGTTGCCTTCGTTGTCTTCTCTGCACATTGCACAGTCTGTAGTAATGCCAGGGTGCGTGCATATGTGCTTGTTATTATGACATCACAAAAGAAGTTTGCTAAAGCTGTCATCCCCCTCAGCCAAATCATTAGCCGAACTGTGATCGGACCACTGACTACAGTGGATCGGACTTCTTCGGACTCGGGGATGTGGGTCAAAGTGTAAGTGCTAAAGAGGAGTCGATAGCGTAGGTCTCTATAGGAAACTTGCGCCGTGCGCCCGCATACGCATTTGACTAAAACACAGGGACCATGCACCTTTAATATCACATTCACTCGATAGTCATGACTATGCAGACCATGGAGCTATCCTTCATGACTACATGTACAAACCAGCTGAGGTTGGCAGGTGTAACCAGCGAGGCATTGTATATGTCCATATTCCCTGTGTCTCTCTGTTTGTCTGTCTGTTTGTCTGTCTGTTTGATAAACACTAAATCATGCATTTTTAAATTTCTTCCTTTTTTCAAAACAATATAAAAATATGGACCCCCCCCCAAAAAAAAAAAAAAAAAAGAGAAGCAAACAATCCCCCCAATTTATCACAATACACAACTAAAGTGGTATCAACTTTTAGAAAGTTTTACTCTCCTAGTTTGTCATAGAAATAGGTCAGTTTTGTCATCCATCTTGTTACCCACAAGAGACACAGGAGGACTGACAGAGCTGTGTGTATTAATCCTTTGTGTACTCAGAACTCATAGCCTAACTTGCCAAGCCTTTTTGTAATCAGTATTGAATGATCCATCCAAACTAGACAAGTTGTAAAAGTGAGCAAGCCAGCCCAGGATTACATAACAATGTGCCTCAATCCAACAGGAAGGCCATGGTGACACACTAGGGATTTAAGGGGGATTAGGTAATCCCTATTCATTGACTATTAGCTTCCAGACACCTATGCCAGTTAGTAAAGACAGCACTTCAGCTATTGTGTGCCAATGAGGGAAGGAAGCGCGGTGAGGGTCAAGGGCAGGGGGCTTTAGTTATTGTGTTATAACTTAACTATTCCTTGTGCAGCTATGACAAATGACTGGATAGAGGAAATATTACAGTCTGGTGATTATTTGAGTCAAGGCGCCTTCTAAACTTTCTTCCCTGTTTTTTTGTCAATTCCCCTGTGACAGTGAAGTACTACATACACTTAGTTGATATCCTGGCAGAATCAGCAATTGTTACTTTCAGGAGATTTCCGCAGAGAAAGACTTTATAATTGATGATATTACACAACATTTTTTTAAAAAGAACTGTTCACATACCATAGGCTGAGAACTGAAGGCGTTTATCACTTCTTCTTTTTTTTTGGGGGGGGGAGCATTGAGTTATTGATATTATGTTGTAGAGCTAAATATCGTATACATTATGGTGTCATATGAAAATTATTTTCATTTTCAGGGCAATGTTAAAATTAGAACCACAAGTATGCTGTTATACACTTTGTTTGGAACAATGCTTACAATATAAATCTACCTACTTTTGATTGAATAAAGTTGATTTCTTGAAAATTTATTATTATTTTTTTTATTTACGCTCAAATCTTAGAACACAATAGCGCCCTACTGGTTCTCAGCTGACAATATACAATTTTGTACATTGTATGCTTTCATACGCTATAGCTCAAACTGACAATATTTACTACATTCTGCAAAGATAATCATCAAATGGGTTCATCTCTCACGGAGTCAGTACCAGCATGGCTTGTCAAGATAGACCCTCTTTTGGAAGAGATCAATCCAGGTTTCTTCCCTTCCATTAACGGGTTTTGCAATAATTGTATTAAGTTGCTTAAAAGTGCAGTTGTCATGGAAATGACCGAAATGCTCACATTTGATTGGTACGTAGATGAACATGTATGGCTGCTGCCATACAGTGCACTCCTGTTATATCAACCACGGTTATAACAAAATTTCGATTACAATGAAGTAAAAATTCAGACTGCAACATTATCCGTTGTATGTTTTTTTTATTATAACTAAATTTTGATATAACTAAAGAAACTGCTGGTCCCAAGGACTTCATTATAACGGGAGTCCACTGAAGTAGTAACTACGATGATTGCAGCAGACAAGTGTTGAAAAGAGGTATATGGAATGGTGCCCCTTGACTCTTGCATGTTTGCAGAGTATTCAAACTTTCCTAGAATATTTCAAAAACCTGTCACAGTGTTTGAAATCTGTCACATTGATGTTGCACTCTTTACGGGAAAGCTACATTGTAGCGCTTCAAGTTCTTATCACATATTGAATATCATTTTGTGACTTTTTGTTTGGCCACAAGAAGAGCATTAGAACAGAAGAATTTTACAGAGCTAAAAATGCACTTGTTGTTTTGTTGCCAAGGCATATGAAACTGTTGCCACTTGCTTTGTCCTTGGAGAAATGAGTAAAATAAATATGCATTTCCCAAACAAAACCCTTAAGCATTTGATGGAAGTATGAAAGCCGCATTTGAAGGTTGCTCTCAATAACCATTGTGGCAGGAAATGAGTGGAGGATATGATAATATCAAAAAATACCAAAACCTTGAGCAAGAAGTATCACTTTGCAGGCTCTTTTACGTATTTTGGGAAGAACTTCCTGGTAAGATTTTCGACCCTTATTATTTTTACTCCTCTGATCAGGGTGAGGTGGTTGCACTTTTCTTCAACAACTCATCTTTTGAATGCTCCTGAAATGGGATAGCTCTGTTTTACTTTCACTCTGATTGCATTTGTTTAATTCTCTTTCCACTTCCTCAATTAAGTACATTAAAAGATCATGTGAAATAAGCACTAATTATGATGAAGATCAGATGAAAGACGCAAATGATGTGTGAAATACGTAAAAGAGTAGCAAAGAGAAAAATTGATACCTCAAATGGGCAGCAGAGTATTTATGCAGAGAGATCTTGCACACGTAGACACTAGCAAGTTACATTTTAGCATTGTTTTAATACATTTGTAAGTATGATGTAAAAGGATGGTGTTTTGAAGGCAACTCAAACCCAAACACACACATAAACACATACACATAAAAAAATAATAAGCATACTCCATTTGAAGCATTTAATATGTTGAAACAAGTTTGAGATGAAGGATTTTGTTGTTCTTAAAGTCTGAATCCACATGTAGTCTTGATTTTCATTAAGATTTATGAGAAATGATGAGAGAAGCTGATTATTCTTAAGGTATTATTGGAACAGCATGTCTTCTTGACATCTTCCAATTGGCTTTTGTAAGAAAAGAATTTCATTTACCAAGTAACATTTTTTTCATTGTTACCTCAACTCAAAAGGATGTGATACACTGCATATCATAAGTATAATTGTGTTTTTTGCTAATAGTCATAATTTTTGCTGATTTGTTGACATGATTTTGCTTTCTGCTGAAAGCAACAATTTACCAGATGATATCTGCAATGATCTTCCACTACAAAAAATAGTTAAGATACATGAATTACATCATGAAGGGAGGAATGTGTTAGGGATTGGAATATGTAAAGAACTCCCTTTGTAACTCGAGTCAAAGTGTTTTATAACCTCTGGATAATGTCTCCTTTCGTTCCTTTGTTTGACTTTTTAATAACATATTTTATTTCTATGAAATTTGTTCCCCTTCCCTTACATAGCTAATGTCAAGAGTCATTTTGATGACTACCGGACTGTCCCCGGGGTCAAAGTTCGTGACCTGTGCGAATTTAGTGTCCTGTCGCGGTAAGAGAGCGAGTGTCCTTTTGTGTGCCTCTGAAGTCGTAGTTTCTCAGCCCACTTGGAATAGGAATACACTGTCAGTTCTACTCTAAGTGGTTCACATTCATTGGTAAAACAATATTTTCAGTCTGTCATACAGACATAAAGTGATAAAAGCTTTCTGTCAAAAAATACTTCATGCTTGACAAATTGTGTCATGTAAAATAGAGCAAAGCTCGTCCAATTATTGCTATGATACCTTTTTAAAAAGAGAAATGAAACAAATGGGATCTGCTAAATTGTCAAAATAATGTATGACTGCCTGTACTTTATATGTGATCTTCCCCATTATGTTGGAAGTGCAAGTGTTTATGACAGGGGCATTTATAACCGACACAATATTTGTCATACAACATGTATTTTGGTGTGATACATACAAGAAAAAGGAAGGCTCATCTTCATGTACTTAGAACTCCCAATTTCAACATTTGTCTTTATGTTCAGATTTTTTTTGTTGCTGTTCTTTGAATGTATATTAAAGAAGCCTATTTTCCTGGAATAAGACAGATCAAGGATAAGGCTGCAATACTAACATTCAAATAATTTTCTGGTGCCAAACTAAAAAGTAATTTTTTCCTTCCTGATTAAATTTTCTGTGAGGTCCATGAGACTGCTCTCCTCTCTGTGATATTTGTTTCACACATGTTTCCCATTGAGCACGGTAGAAAAATATGCATATTAATGAGGTCTTCACTGCAATGCTTTTCAATGTGGGCCAGAATCGGCCAACAGGTATTCTGTTTCAGATCGACCAGTGCATCGTTTCATGAAAGTTGTCAGCCCTGACAAGTTCAGTATTAAAAATCCTCGGTTTTGATTGGCGGAGTAGCTCTGGTCATAGACTGTTACTGTGGTGATTGTCAGAGACTGACAACTTTTCAGGGCTGACAACTTTCATGAAATGGTGCCCAGATTGCTTCATAGTCAATCACTGATACCTGTAAACAGAATAAAAAAGTCTCAATGTTGATGTAAGAATAAGTTCTTTTGCATCATAATTTTGTGGACTCTGATGTCACGCTAGCGTAAATCCCCCCAAAATATTATCAGTCAGTGCATTGTTGGATCTAATTCATGGCGTAAACCACTAGAGTATCACCAGCCCCTCTGCACTGATGCATTCCAAATAATTTACAGCTGGCAGCAACTTAAACTCTGGCACTTGCAGATTGCAGGGCTAGTCAGCAAAGAAATATCCGAATTGTTGGGGTATGTAGCCGAGAAGTGGTCAAACTGCTAAGCACAGACCAAGTCACACATTAAACACATTATAGAATAATACCATATTGCTTGATTGTAGAATTGCATTATTACTGATGAGTGCTGCCTGTCTTGAATAAAAGATAAAAATAGAAAAAAAAGAAATCATCACTTTTTCCAGTGTTGGTGTTTGTTTGTGCTACAATTTGTAGTATTCTTTGTTCAACATACACATTCAAGTTTGTTCACTGGGTTGAGGCTCAAACAATAGCATTCATGCAATTGGGGATAATGCTAACTGTCTAATGTGTTTTGTTGTGGTCTAACTCTTGTGCACTAATTGATTTAATCCATTTTCTGAAGAATCCAAGTAGTCACATATGGATGATCTGTGCTGGAAATGATATACTTTACTTTTTTTTTTCTTTCTGTTTTTAACAAGTACACCAGTGGCAGTATTGTACTTTTCTTTTTTTGTTGCTACCACCTGTTGCAGTTTGATATTGACTTCTGATACAAGCACTAGGCATTGTCCACACATATTGAGAGTGTGGTCACATTTAACTGAAAACATGCAGTCCGCTATTGTCCTTGCTTTTATGTATCTGTATTTCCTAATATTTCTGATAGGGTGCACACACATGCGCACACACACACACACACCCACTCATGCAGACACAGAGTTAGAGGCAAACACCATGCCTTTTAAGCCAAGCTGTAGCAATTATTCCTTAAACGCCCCCTCTTTTTAAAAGTGAGAATAAACTGACGTATGTGAGACCTTGTCTACGATTCTCTATTGCATGGTAAACCAGTTTATGGAAACCTGTTTCCATCTGAATGCTATTATGGACTATTCTTGGTTAAATGCCAGTCATTATGCAAATGCATTTATGACCAAACTCTATTTTTGGCCTTCATCAAGATAATAATAACTCTTCTCTAGTCATTTGTTATGAGGCACTAGAGCAGTGTGTTCTAGCCGTACTTCAGAAATTGGCAGCCATACAGAGATAGCACAGACTTAAAATGTGAGTGGATGTGATACTGTAAAACGAGGAATGTTCGCATGCATTTGAATTTCGTAAATTTTGCGAGAGCCAAGATTCGCGAAATTAGATTGCATGCGAAAGTTCTTGTCTACACTATATGCATTGCATATTAAAGGCAAGTCGCGAAAATTTCATGCTGCATAAAAAGCTGTTGGCTCCAATTCACGAAAAATATCATGCCGCAAAAATATTGTGTTTTACATTGTATATTTGTTTTTGTTGTTGTTGTTTTTTTTTTCAAACTTAATATGAACAGTCGCCCTCCTTTCATTGAGACTCACATACAATTGACCTCCAAACATGGTGATACCAGGATGACATTTCCAAGGCATGTTACCTCTTTAGGAGGGAAGAAATTCTGGCTAAACATGATTCATTTTTGATATTCTGTGAAGATAGAAACTTTGCTTGAGATTTATATGGAAGAAAATTCTGTATATTTGTAGTAAAAATGCAGCAATTACACCGATGTAGTTTGACTGACTTTATGATTCGTAAACAAAACCTTTGTAGGGTCCCAGGGTTACATTCACATTATCAAATTTCTCATAATACACATGATGTTTGATGCCAACAATGACGGGAGACAAGATTGATTTTGTTTTCTGAACCACGTCAAAGTAGTTTCCTGGTTGCTAGCATATTGTGTACTTTGAAAATATTCCATTGAAATGTATACTGGGGCATCCCACGTAAAACCCAATGGGCAACCTCCCCCTTGGCTTGTAGTGGTGTCTGCTGGAATAGTAATGGCAGCAACTTGCTGTAAGTTTCATGTCAGACATGAAAAAAATCTTCCATTTCCATTCTGTGTTTCTCATGTTGTGCCTACGATAATAAAAACATGATGAATTGAGGAGAAAGAAGAAGAATATAATGTGTGTAATTGTAATAATAATGCACAACCATTGTATTTTTCCCTGCTAAAAAGTGCAGCTCATGTCGGCTTTTTTAAGATACTGGACAAGACAGTTGTAGTGGACTTTGAATATAAGATTTTCTGTAGCTTCATATGTAGGATAAATGCTTGACCAGTCTGTTGTTACTCTGTGGTCAATATTTGGTCATTGACTTGGGCTTGTGCACTGGCCCAAGTCCCAGAGCAGGAAAATGCCATGTTCATATTTATGGGAGTCTGCCGTCATATCATTAATAGAGGCGTGACCGTCCATCAACAACTAAGTTTGGAAATCTTTTGTTCTCATATTTTGGCCCTCTCTTTGACTACCTGCTTCTCTGGAGTTCAACGTAAGATTCCTTAACTCTTTATGTGCCAGGTTCGCACGTCCGACTCAGTCGACGGCGTGCCAACTTCGCATATTCTGCTCAACAATCAAAGCCGCCAAAACCGATTGATAAATCGCTAATCCCGTGGTACAATCAAAGCGTTTCTCGCGCTTTTGTTCCTGTCACATACGGCTTGCATTCTATGTGGTGATTGACTATCAAGCGGCGTTCCTAACTAGATTTGCGTGTACATTCTAAGTTTCTGTCACTATTTTATGTGCAAAAGTCATGCCTTTACAGTAAATGTAGCAACTGGTAATTCAAAAGGAAAATTGAAAATAGAATTGTTATACATTGTATATGGAAGCAAAGTTTGGCATTCCTCTTTAACTTTGCTCACTATTATGTCCAGCTTAACAGAAATTTGTAGAAGTTATACAGATTGGAAAAACCTTCGTGTCTCAGAATAATGTGGCTCACAGGGGGTTTCCACCATGGCACATAAAGAGTTAATGCCCAGAGAGTCCACAGGAAATATCTGCAAACTGGACAGTACAATAAGACATTTCATACATAGTCTACTTTGCGCCTGAGCAGAAAAAGGTCATTCGTACCACAACGCATGATGGTTTTTAAATTCATTGAGATAAGCATCTGTCATATAATGATTATTCATGTAATCCTTGTAAATGATACGTACTTGCCATTACATCCACCTGACAGCAAACTTGGTATTTGGCAATACAAATATAAACATGTTTTAATGCATTCAATACAAAATACAGAAATGGATGCTTCCCCCGAGGGTAAGTTGTTTTACGGACCATTCTGGTCATCTGGTCTCGCTGTGCAAGATCTTTTTTTTTGTTTTAACACGAATTCCATAAATTGTTACGCCGGGCAAACTTACTGGTATGCATTATGTTGCTTTGAATATGAGTGAAGTGCCTATTAACCAACTGAGAAAAAAAGAATAAGGTCATTTGTACCATAACTACCAACGTGCACATGAGCTAATTACGAACTGGCTTATTGTACAATTTAACCCTAAAAGGGCGGGGGGGGGGCAGATTTCGACGTTTCGCGCTATAATTCTGTAACGCGAGAAGGCCTCATCGCGAGGCTTCTTGACTTTCTTCGTTCAAGTCTCGCACAACTTTTGAGACCAAATTTGCAAAGTCCGCGCATACTTTTATTAAGCCACGCCCATTTTTGTAACGGAATGTCACCCCAAAACGGGCACAAAAACACACCTGAAGTAGAGTTGTGAATGTGGATGAGAAGCAGTGAAATGTATTGTTTAGAAAAGCATGAGAATGTTACATGTACCACACGAAAAAAGAGAAAGGAAACTGAAATGTGATACGAGAATAGAGGAAATTGTATTCAAGCTCGTGCTAATTACCGAGTACCACTTGTATGATTTCTTGAGGTTAATTTGTTTCATTTTCTTTTTTATTATTTGTGCATTTATAACAGGATGTGGTGTGGAGAATATTGCCTGTATATCCTCCTACCCACTCATATTTAGTTTTCAATTACCCAATTCTGTACATTCTATTGAGGCTTTTTCCCCCATACAACAGAATTAAAGGTAAGGTAACTGGTTAAAGTGCTCTCCTCAGCAAAGAACTGCAACTCAAAGTGATGTGTAAGTGTGTCACAGTGATGTATTTGTGGTAATCAACCATCTGTTGTGTAACAAGTATTCACAAGAATGCTTTTGGGAACAGCCCTACCGTACATGTGAGCGTTGTACACGACTGAAAGAGAGCAGAGCATTGTATGCAGTGGTTGTTGGTATATTAGAAATTAAAATAAGCAAACCCCAAAATAAACCTACTCTATAAATATTTAATGCCGGACATGGAGTGGTTGTTGGTATATTCGAAATTAAGATAAACAAACCCAAAATAAACACACTCTACAAAATGTTCACTGCATGGCTTGAGCAAAAATGCGGAAGTGAGTTTTATCTGTGTGTAGCTTTGTTTATCCACAGGCAATATTGAAAGATTCCCTTTAAATGTTTTTAAAGGAGACTTGTGGAAAGCTAAAGGAAGAGTTTGATTTCGCATGAATGTAAGGCAAGAGACTCAGAGTTGGATTCAAGTCAATTTATTCGAAGAGTTTGAAATGCAAAAAGGAGTGATTTTTATGAGGTCGTGATGTCATTCTTGTCGTCTTAGTCACTCATAATGAGATGTGTCTTTTCCTAGTCTGTTGTGAATTCTAGCACCCTGGTTTGAGTGGTCCATTGCTGAAACACACAAAGAGTGAGAAAAAAATGTGCTTTGACTACAGAGATGATGAATCCTAAACTTTTGAAAGTGGGACAATCATTAAAGCCCGGGCATTCAAGACGATTGTAAAAATTGCACATCGTATAGTATCGACATCTCCATGCACAGATTTGTGGAATTTATTGTGGTCCTTGAGCAGAGTAACCAATTCTCTGAAAATCTTGAACAAATTACGCTGATCAGTGTTGATGATATAGGAGTCTGACATATTTCAGAAGTGTAGCAGTGTACACATTGTAATTTCATTACAATACCGCTTGCTTAACAATTTCACTTAGGTGTAGAATGTATGCATACCTTCTTCTTTTGTTCTGCTTCCTAGAGCCCCAACTCATGCATTCTTATGATAAGGATGCCATGTCATCATCCTTGTTCATTGCAATTTGTTATAGATTTTGAAAACATTCTTATTCCTCATCCCAATCAAGTATGACTTCTTAAACTCTGTACTCAGCATAACTGATTTTTGGTTGTTCAAATGTAAAAGTCAGAAAAAAATCATCTGGAGGTCTCCTTTAATGGGTATGGAGACAAAACTACAGACCTTTTGCTTCGAAAAGGGAAGGAAGGGCTAAAATGTGTGGGAAAGAAATGAAATAGAGCAGAACAGCACAGCATGAGCAGAGCCAAAGAGGAAGGTGGGTTTTTAAATAGTATTGTGAAGGTATGGCGAAGTTTTGAGCAAGCTGGAGAATCCATTCAAAGAGTTATGATTTGTTAAAGGTATAGTACAGTATTGGTGGAGATGAGAATTGGGCTTTTCACTTTTTGCGAGATACCAAGAAAACACTTATGAAATAGTACAGAGCGTACCATTTTAAGAGGAATTCAAAGTTTATTTGATGAAAATCGGGTTTGGAATGACTGAAACATCCAAAAACAAAGTAAAACAAAGCGATCGTAATAAAGTGTGGGTCCCACACTTTACTAGAATCGCTCTGTTTTGGATATCTCAGCCATTTCAAAACCAATTTTCATCAAATAAACGTTGAATTCCTCATGGAATTACATGCTCTGTCATATTTCATAAGAGGTTTCTCATTATCTCACCAAAAAATGTTAGAAACCTGATATTAGGTCTCAACCAAAACTATACGATCCCTTTAAAGTTTCTATGAATTACTCGTGCTATGATAAACAGGCTTCAGATGGGAACTCTATAACATCTATGATGTCATGCCAAAACAACAACATTGAGAAAATGTGAAATGGAGTTTCATAGAGTTCCTCGAAAACTATGCACACCCTTGAGTTGTTGAGGTATGTCAAGCCTTTAATGCTTGGTGCCTTCTGAAAAGGCCACATCAATATTTGCATGATGTCCAAGAACAATTTTCACAAATATTTGATGACAATTGTTATGTTTTGTTGATATTGTTGAATGGATGTGATGTCCCAACTTGTTTGAAAAGCGACTGTGTAGAAAGGGGCCACAAAAATGGAGTCGACCAAAACTTAAGAAAATTCATAACTTTGTAGTAAGTACCTTGTATGGTCTCCCTGTATATTGATTCTCAAATGGGCTAATTAAAAAAAAAAAAATCTTGATATTGTTAATGTTGAGGTGTAATGAATTTGACCAGTTCCATGTAATCTTTCTCCATTGTATATAAAGTCAGTACAGTTAAAGAGATGATATAGTCATTGGTTGGGATGGGGATTCAAGTTTCCAGCTTTTTTTTTTTCTTTTTTTTTTTGGTGAGATACACTTGTATTGCGAACCCTCTTGTGAAATATGAAAGAGCATACATTACAATTTTCCAGGGAATTCAAAGTTTATTAGATGAAAAGATAGGTACTGAAATAGCTGATATATTCAAAGCAAAGTGATCCTAATAAAAGGTGGGACTTACCTTTGATTAGGATCACATTGTTCTCCTCTGTTTTTGGATATCTCAGCCACTCTACAACTGATTTTCATCAAATAAACTTAGAATCCCTCTTAGACTTATATGCTTTTGTAATATTTCATAAGTGGTTTCAAAATATCTCGCTGATAATTAAAAGCAGAATCCACATCTCAACCAAAACAATACCATCCCTTGAAATTCAGAGTTGCCAATTTCACGATGAGAACCATTTCTCTAACAAAATCCCAGTGGGACCTGACAAGTTAATTGTGAACTGCTTATCCACAAACGTTTAGTGGACTGGAAGGGAGTCTGATAAATTTCCACAGAGCTTAATTGGAATAGATGGGTCAGTATGAAATGTAATGGATAGTCTGCAAGTTTCTATGTGTCATTTCCTAGGGGTATATTCAAAATTGCATCTTTGGAGAAAAGGGACAATTCTCTTGTCTTCAGCAAGACCCATAGTATGTATACTGTGTATGTTATAACAATTTCATGTGAATGTCACTGAATGAATACCAGATATTGCTTGTTATCTCTACAGAGTTGCATTTGTAACCCATAAGGTCAAGATGTGATGAATTTTTTCCCCCCTCGTGTAATAATTGTTTGTGAATGTGTATTGTTCTTTGTTGTTCATTTTGTGCAAGCATGTGTCTTAAAAATGAAAATGCTGTTTATACGACCACTTTCAGAAAGCTGCAGCCTGGGGATTTTGTTGTGACAATGTTGATATTTCCTTGGAAGTTTGGGGCATTTCATCTGGTCTGTGCTCCTGATTTAGTCTGACAAAGCTCGCTGTACTGTACACGGTAACAAAGAGCTTGAAAATGGAATCCAATCCGTCTGTGTGCCTTCTGGCTTGATGAGCAGTAATTTCATGTGGCAGACTGTTTATAACCCTACTTGATAAAGAGCGATGCTCTCCGTGTAAGTCACTAGATGCCAAACAATGTTGCGAGCTCATCACTGAGTGTGTAAGAGATCATTGTCTTCTGTTCCGAGAATCAGTTTTTAGCTAGTGAGTTTTCTTAATACAGTGTTATTATTATTGATTGAAAAAGCAGTTTACACATAGCGCTATTAAAGAGGCAAGATTGAAATGAGGTTGTGCATGTTGCAAAATCAGAGATTTTTGTACCGTTCTGTTGAATTGCCTTTGAGTTTCCTCTAGGCAGACCATGCCCCATAGGAAGGGTAGGAATTACAATGTATTGTTATTACCTCTTTTTTTTTTTTGTAAGAGGTGTGGTTCATTTTCCCACTTGTATACATGAAAGTCGTGGAATGTGGAAAATAAACGCCATGGAAAGGTATGAAAATTTATATGATGTAAAGTATTGTTATTTGGTCATGTTCATGTGCTTCTAATGTTTGTGTTCTGTGCTGAATAGGAATTGCATCTGTTTGCCTGGCAAGAGGCAGAAAGGAGGCGGGTGTGGGGGGGGGGGGTGGTTGGGGTGGTACATGTTTGAAACAGTTTATGCTGTACGGTTATAAGTTGACATGTTATGACAGGTGAGAGGTCGTGAATGAAGGGGAACTGAATGGAATAACAGAGAGAGAGAGAAAAAAAATTAGTGGTATTTAAATATATAGATCTTGTTTTTGTTTTTATCGGTTGGCAAAGAGGTAAGTTCTGTCACGCGATGGTTTATTTCCCAAATTGAAATGTTTGTATATAATTATGTGTATACATGTCAAATACTTGACCCCTCTGCCCAAGTACAGTGAGAGTGAATGTTGGCTTTTGTTTTTTCTTCTTCAAGTGTTAATGTGATGTGTATGTATACTTCAAGTGTAAAATTCAAATATGACCTTGTTAGCCATTTGGATAAATTAGTCACAAGTAGAGAGAGACCCCCCCCCCCCCCCCCCCCCCCCCGAATAGCTTTGTAAATCACAATTTCACACTCGGCAATGTGCATTAATGCGTGGTCTTTAAAGGGGTAGTTGATAGTATTGGTTGAGGTGAGAATTCAGCCTTTAACTTTTTGTGAGATACATGTAGGCCCTATTTAGAAACCACTTTCTGAAATGTTAAGAGGCCAACAATTCTAAGAGGAGTTCAAAGTTTAGTTGATGGAAATTGGTGTTTAAATGGCCGAGATATTAAAAGAAACCAAACTAAAACAAAGTTATCCTAATTAAAGGTGGATCCCGCCTTTTATTAGGATTGCTCTGTTGTGGATATCTCAGCCATTTCAAATCCAATTTTTGTCAAATAAACGTTGATTCCCTCTTGGAATTACATGCTCTGTCATATGTCATGAGAGGTTTATCAATAATATCTCACAAAAAATGTTAGAAACCCGGGGTTAGGTCTCAACCAAAACTATACGATTCCTTTTAATTGGCAGTATTGCTGTAGGAAACAACAGTTGCTGAAGGCGGTGTCACACCTGTCCGGGCAAGCTACGCGGGCTTGTGGCGAGGAGGTAGTTTAAAGCACGAAGAAGATTTTCCGCGGGCGGACAAGAATGTTTGCAATTTTCGCACTTGTTTCTTACTTACTAGACGCGTGCTACTTAGCTTCTACTTGCGTGCGTTCCTTGTGACTCGCGTGAGAGCTTTGAAACCGATCCATTTTCTGTTACGAGCGACTTACGGGGATTGCGAAGTACCTGCTTTGGAGTTGCCTGTGAGGTGCTACCGGTAAGGGTTTCCTACTTGTCTTCTGCGAGTACCTCTACGGGCAACTCCCGTGACTCTTCCGGAACAAGTTTTGAGCATGCTCAAGGCCTTGTCATACCGTATCTGGGGAAGTTTTGCGGCTTGACTTGCGGGGAAACAAATTTGCTAACCGGAGCTCTCCGCAGTTGGCCCGAACTTGACAGTACCTAGCACTTATCTCGTCCTTAGTTGCCCGAAGGTGCGCACGCTAGTCCAATTTTCCCGCAGCAAAGTTTTGAGCATGACCAAAACTATTTCCGGATGAGTCGCGAGGATTGCCCGAAGAGTTCCACGCAGAACACCCGTAGGAGGGCCGTAGCCGCCGCAATTCACAGGCATCTGACCCACTTGAAGTAGGTAAGTTGCCCGCTGATCTATGCCTATGTGAAGGGAGTGCGTGCCATTTGTGGGCTCATTCTCTTCTTTGTCCTCTGTCCTCTGTGGCGTCGAGGACTACCTGGTCCCTTTCGGACAGGACTTCATCCGCCGAATGGACTTCAGCAGCAATTTGATGCATTTGCTGTTAATCTTCTGGGCTTTGTGGCTGTCCATCCACTGGACGTTCTCTGCCCTTGTGCACTTTCCGTCTACGGGGCATCTTCACTTCTTGAAAGCTAGTTGACAAATGATTGTTTGCCCATCCACTCGAACCAGCCTATTGTTCAGGCTAGCACTCACCTCGCAGGCGTCTAGTACGCAGATAACACGCAGTTGTGGCGCAGGTACTTCGCAGAGCCCGTATGTCGCCCGTAACTGACATAGAAGAAGCTATCACGAAGCTATCACGTGACATCCACGCGCCTAACATGCAGTTCAACGGAATACACGCAAGAAGGACTTAGGTATCACGCGTTTATCATGTAATACCCACGCCAAACTCGCCCTAAACTTTGTCCGGCCGCAGAAATTATTCTGCGTGCTGAAAAATCCCCATACGCAATAAGCCCGCTTAGCTGGTGTGACAGGGCCTTTTTTGGCAGCGGGTAAATAGAGCCAGCGTGCGCACCTCCGGGTAACTACTTTTGAGATACATGCTAGGTACTGTCATGTGCGGGTCATCTGCGGGGACCTCCGGATAGCAAAAATGTTCCTCGGAAGTCGCACGCAAGGCTGGTGTGACACGGCCTTTAGCACGAGAAAGGTCGGGAGTCTTGTTTTTAGAAAGGGATGGTATAGTTTTGGTTGAGATGGAGCTTCAGGTTTCCAACATTTTTATGAGATAATGAGAAACTTCTTATAAATTGTGAAAGAGCATACATTAAATTCGAAGAAGAATTCGAAGTTTATTTGATGATATTGGGGTTGACGTGACTGAGATATTGAAAACACAAAGAGGTCCAATGAAAAGGTAGACCCACCTTTTATTAGGACCACTTTGTTTAACTTTATTCTTTGATATCAGCCGTTTCAATACTGATTTTCATCAAATAAACTTTGAATTCCTCTTAGAATTGTATGCTCTTTCATATTTGATAAGTCACTGTAGTTTCGAATTTTCGAATTTTCTTTCAATCCCCTATCTCATCCAGAACTATACCATCCCTAAATGGAAATTCCACCCGAATATCATGTTTTAACAGCAGAGAAGTATAGATGATTGAAAGCACAAAGAAAAGTTATGAACTGGTTATTTATTTATTTTCTTATTTATTTATTTATTTATTTATTTATTTTCTTATTTATTTATTTATTTATTTATTTATTTATTTATTCATTCATTCATTCGTTCATTTATACACACACACACATACGCACACACACACACATTGTGACACGACATTTGCTCCTGCGACAATTGCTCCGGTTTGATTTTCTCTAAGGACTTAGGGTTAGGGTTAGGGTTATGTTTATAGGTTGAATTTACGTTTGGCTTAGCATGCAGATATATCATGGGAGTAATTGTCGCAGGAGCAAATGTCATGGAACCCACACACACACACACACACATATATATATATATATATATACACACACATATTTGATATTTCTTTATTTATTTTGCCCTCTAAATCCCATCCCTTCACATGTGCATCCCACGTGATTTCTACCCCCCCCCCTTTCCGAAAATTTCTTCTTCACCCCAAAAAGCTGTAATGTTCCTGTGATCTTCGTCAATAAGTGTATTGTAGATGGATATTGTCTCAGCTATTGTACCTGCCTATATAGCAGAAGAATGAAGATCAGCTGAGAGTACACAAATTAGCGCAACTTTGGCTAATTTTAAACAGGTTGTGTTATAGCAAAGAGCCATAGGTACTGGTATCACCGTGACAGCTTAAAATATCAAGCGGAAACGATTTTTTTACGTTGCCATGTTTCGGTTACGATTTTCCCCCTTTTGTTTTTGTTTTTGTTGTTGTTGTTGTTGTTGCCACTCTCTCAAGAATAATGGAAGAGTTTGTTCGCAAAAACCGATAAGTCCATTTTTGAAGATTTTGAACTACGGTCTCTGTCATAAAGTACAAAATAATACCTTTTAAATGACATATTGGTCACTACATATAAAGGTATATTTTTGAAGTTATGGTTAAAAGAAACAAAATTTTTCTTATTATTCTCTTTATTTTTCTTGACCTTTAATCGCAAATATCTCCATTTGGCAAATATGGACTTATCGGTTTTTGCGAACAAACTCTTCAAATAGTTTCCGCATCGCGTTGAAAAAAAAAAATCGATTTCCAAAATCTATCTTTTATGTCATGTGTATGTGAGAGCGTGTAATTTGTCTGGGTCCAACAGGAAAGCTACAATGATGCAATAGGGATTAGGAGGATTAAGTCATCTTTGTTTTGTGGACAATTGGCTTCCAGACATCTTAGCCACTAAGCGAGCAAAGCTGAGTAAGGATTTGTGAACTGTGTACAGCCCTATCTGTCTGACGAAATTGCAGTCCAGGGAGGTATTTCATGAAGCATTTTAGCCAAATAGGTTTTCTAAGTAGCTACAACACACATTTCCCAGTGACGCTTGCTCGAGTATACTCGGGACTCGTCCACAACTGGTTAATTTCAATAGCAAAACGTGTGCAATAATTTTGCACAAGAACTCGTTCTAATGTGCTATTCTTATCAGAATTTCAATAATTTTGCACAAGAACTGATCACCAGTCGTTCTTTAAGTTGTTCTTAGCCTAATAGCAGCTTCATGAAACATCCCCAGGGCCCTGTTTCCTTAGAGCTGTTCTCAACGCCGGACGCTAAATAATTATTCTTTTCTATTTTTTTTTTTATATTTTGCACCAGGGACACACACACACACACACACACACACACACACACACACACACACACACACACACACACAAAATTGCACCCCTGGTTCTGGCAGCACTGATTTTATACATATCTATTAGTATTCTACAGTGTTTACTATTTATCGACCGTACTGTACATCCGTACCATACGGAGCACTTATACACGTTTGCATACATGTACGTGTGCTACTTACAAGTACGTGAATGTAGGGTGTATGTACGTTACTTCTGACCAATCCATATTGCCAGCCCAAGAGCGAGCCTTTGTCATAGCCTCATTAAAAAAAAAAATGAAGGGGCAAGCATATTTTAGTTATGCCCCCCATAATTAATAATTCCCGAAATTAGAAGATTTTCTTGCTTTTGAAAGAAAACAAAAATGTTGCCCCCTTAAAAACATTGGAAGGCAAGCGCACTATTTGCCCCACCCCACATAATCATAATTTCCCGCGATGAAAAGATTTTCTTGCTTTTTTGTTAGAATTCAAGAAAATCTGTCCAATTATTTCACCCAAAAGTAGTGGCGTAACTACGGAGGGGGGGGGGGGTGCGCCCCCCTCCCAATCCGCTGGTTTAAAAAAAAAAAAAAAAAAAAAAAAAAAAGATTTACCGAAATAGTAGTTCAAGTGTAAGTAAACTGCTTTTGAATGAAAGGGTGATCCAGAAATAAGATATTTTTCTATGATTTCTTTTAACCATAACTAAATAGGTATATAGTGTGAAACATTGTTCAAAAAGCCTGGCCCCCTGGCCAACAAAAGATTGTGATACCTGGTTGGCATTCTGCATATAAGCAGAATGTGCGTAGTGTACTCAGTACATCCGAACGAAGAATCGCTACAATGTTGCGCAATGTGACGTAGAATGTACACCTTTGTACCTTACGCTTCGTTATATCAAAGCTAGAATATTGATTTTGCAGTGTTGCTTTACATACTAGTCTAGGCTATATAAAAATGTCTTGCATTGCCAATAAAATGACTTGACCTGGGCTAATTCCTAACTTTTCCATGTATATAATACACACACACAAACAAACACGCACAATTAGTTTAGGGGATGCTCTAAAGTGCAGATTTTGGACATCCTTTCCCCGCTTGGTCACTTCGACGCCACCTCGCTGGTCATACCTCCCCCAGTCATGAACATAAACCAACACCCTTGACTACCAGTGGCGGATCCAGGGGAGGGGCGCACCGGGCGTCCCCCCCCCCCCTTTAATTTCCAAAGCGAAAAAAAAAAATAAAATAGCTGCAAACGGCAGTTTTTGGACAGTAAAATGTCAAAATTTTCAAGCTCGCTCGCTCCTCTCCCTCGCATTTAGTCGTAATGCCATTCTCCTGAAGTTGCTGCCAGTAATTGCCGGCAGTTGCGCCTGGTGCGCCCCCCCCCTTAATTTCCAAAGCGAAAAAATATAGCTACAAACGGCAGTCTGGGGTCTGTAAAATGTCATAATTTTCAAGCTCGCTCGCTCCGTTCGCTCGCATTTAATCTTTATGCCATTCTTCTGATGTTGCTGCCAGTAATTGCCTGCAGTTGCGCCCGGTGCGCCCCCCCCCCTTAATTTCCAAAGCGAAAAAAAATATGGCTAAGAACGGCAGTTTTGGGACTGTAAAATGTAAAATTTTCAAGCTCGCTCTCTTCGCTCGCTCGCATTTAATTGTTATGCAATTCACCTGATGTTGCTGCCAGTAATTGCCAGCAGTTCCGCCCGGTGCCCCTCCCCCTTTAATTTCCAAAGCGAAAAAATATGGCTAAGAACGGCAGTTTTTGGACTGTAAAATGTAAATTTTCAAGCTCGCTCGCTCGCTCGCATTTAATTGTTATGCAATTGTTATTCTCCTGATGTTGCTGCCAGTAATTACTGGCAGTTGCGCCCGTTGCGCCCCCACCCCTCCTTTATTTCCAAAGCAAAAAATATGGCTCAAAATGGCAGTTTTGGGACTGTAAAATGTCAAAATTTTCAAGCTCGCTCTCTTCGCTCGCTCGCATTTAATTGCTATGCCATTCACCTGATGTTGCTGCCAGTAATTGCCGGCAGTTGCGCCCGGTGCGCCCCCCCCCCTTAATTTCCAAAGCAAAAAAAAATATGGCTACAAATGGCAGTTTTGGGACTGTAAAATGTCAAAATTTTCAAGCTCGCTCGCATTTAATTGTTATGCAATTCTCCTGACGTCGCTGCCAGTAATTACCGGCAGTTTCGCCCGTTGCGCCACCCACCCCTCCTTTATTTCCAAAGCGAAAAAATATGGCTCCAAATGGCAGTTTTTGGACTGTAAAATGTCAAAATTTTCAAGCTTGCTCTCTTCGCTCGCTCGCATTTAATTGCTATGCCATTCACCTGATGTTGCTGCCAGTAATTGCCAGCAGTTCCGCCCGGTGCCCCTCCCCTTTAATTTCCAAAGCGAAAAAATATGGCTAAGAACGGCAGTTTTTGTACTGTAAAATGTAAAATTTTCAAGCTCGCTCGCTCGCTCGCTCGCATTTAATTGTTATGCAATTCAACTGATGTTGCTGCCAGTAATTACTGGCAGTTGCGCCTGTTGCGCCCCCACCCCTCCTTTATTTCCAAAGCAAAAAATATGGCTCAAAATGGCAGTTTTGGGACTGTAAAATGTCAAAATTTTCAAGCTCGCTCGCATTTAATTGCTATGCCATTCACCTGATGTTGCTGCCAGTAATTGCCGGCAGTTGCGCCCGGTGCGCCCCCCCCCCCCCCCCCCTTAATTTCCAAAGCAAAAAAGAATATGGCTACAAATGGCAGTTTTGGGACTGTAAAATGTCAAAATTTTCAAGCTCGCTCGCTCGCTCGCTCGCATTGAATTGTTATGCAATTCTCCTGACGTTGCTGCCAGTACTTGCCAGCAGTTCCGCCCGGTGCGCCCCCCCCCCTTAATTTCCAAAGCAAATAAATATGGCTACAAACGGCAATTTTGGGACTGTAAAATGTCAAAATTTCCAAGCTCGCTCTCTTTGCTCGCACGCATTTAATTATTATGCCATTCACCTGATGTTGCTGCCAGTAATTGCCAGCAGTTGCGCCCGGTGCGCCCCCCTCCCTTGATTTACAAAGCAAAGAAATATGGCTACAAACGGCAGTTTTTGGACTGTAAAATGTCAAAATTTTCAAGCTCGCTCGCTCCCCTCGCTCGCATGTAGTCGTTATGCCATTCTCCTGATACCGCTGCCAGTAATTTGTCGTTTCACACCGTCATTCCATAGTCCATTTATAGGAGGTGCAACCCCCTCCGGCACTTCCACACCCTCCCCCCACCCTTGCTCGCTCCCTCGCATACTACCCCCCCCCCCCCCCCCCCAAGATGAAATCCTAGCTACGCCGGTGCCCTTTCCCCGCTTAGTTTCCCTCAAAAAACAGTAAAAGTCTAGGGATTGAGAGCTTCCTATATTCCAAATGTCTGTCCAAAAAATCACGTAAACATTTAGTGTCAAAACGCACCCCCCTTGAAAAAAAGCTGGTGACGCCCCTGAAGCCAAATAGGTTTCCTACGTATATAGCTACAACACACATTTCCCAGTGACGCTTGCTCGAGTATACTCGGGACTCGTCCACAACTGGTTAATTTCAATAGCAAAACGTGTGCAATAATTTTGCACAAGAACTGATCACCAGTCGTTCTTTAAGTTGTTCTTAGCCTAAGAACAACTTCATGAAACATCCCCAGGGCCCTGTTTCCTAAGAGCTATTCGTAAAATTACGCACAACATTACGAACGACTTAAATATGGCAAGCCAAATAGGTTTCCTATGTAGTGACGCTTGCTTGAGCACACTCGGGACTCGTCCATAACTGGTTAATTTCAATAGCAAAAGTTGAATTTTGCATATAAATGGTAATGATTATTCTTACATATTAAAACATGTTTTTAGTTGAAAGTGTATTCTTACCCTATGTAGATGAAATATTGACATGCCGTTGTTGTACTTTGTTAAAAAGTATAAAGGGGAAAAAAATTGGCAGACATATTGGCACTTCCTATTCCAGTCGTTTGTAAAATCGTGCGTAACTTTACGAACACCTTTATGAAACGGGGCCCAGGACTCGTATCACGAGCGATGGTGGTATCGAGGCATGGTCCGTGTGTTCAATATGGCAGATTTAAAGACATGCACAAAATAATTTTCACAACATTGGCTCTGTATGAAAGAGCGCATTACCTTGATTCCCGTGTGAGATCAATTATGTTTTGTTTTCACATACACACACACACACACACACACACTCTCTCTCTCTGTAATCATGCACTTGTGAAACTACTTTAATAGTATCAAGATATCAATGGCTGAATGAAAAAAAAAAAATCACTGTATTTCGAAACCGGAACGGTTCATTCTGACACTTTTCTGTCAATAATTGGGGGAGGGGGAAGAATAGCATGGTTGATTGATAGCTCACATTCCCCCTCCCCCCCCCCCCCCCAAAAAAAAAATGATAATGATAATAATAAACATCAAGCGATCACGATCATTTTTCTCATTGCACCATTTACACAATTTTGAGAAATTGAAAATGAACATGTGTCTATAGGGTTAATCCATGGTTATTTTAAGAGTTCATAATTATTTTTTCCTCTTGTTATCGGGTTTTTTTCTCTCTCTCTTTTTGGACTATCCCACGCAGCACTTTCAACGTTTACCGTTTACAAGTATGATTGTTTATCTTTGTCTTATGTATAGGTTAGGCACAGGAGTAAACCCATATAATTCATTTGAGTCATAGTTATGACCTTTGAGTCATAGTTAGTGAAATAAATATCAATGCATAGGAAAGAAGAAAAAACACGAAACAAACACACACGAAATAAAGGTATAACCATGAAATATCAAAACCTTGGCTTTTGATATTGGATTGTATGGTTTTTGATAATAAACGTGGGAGAAATAAAGAAACCACATTACTCCTTGTATAAGGTACTGTAAATGCTCGTGGATTTGCTGATTCACGAACGAGGGCGCGTTTACATAACAGAATGATATATCATAGTAAAGCTTTATGAAGACCAACTCATTTCGAAACAGATACGTGAATGCATTCACTGATTTACAGTGAATGGATAGTCGAATTAATTCCCAAGATTAAACAAAAGAATATACACCCGTTTCTACTGGAACGAAATAAGTGTGGATGAATTAATTTGTATATGGCTGGGTGATTAATTGAGTTCTTTGTTGATGAGACACATTAAAGAAGAAAATTTTTCTAAAAATTGATAGTGATTGAGCGCATGAAAATAATATGCCTCGGTTGTCACTGTAGTGTGAGAAAATGTGGAAAATAAAACAAGGAATACATGTATTAGATTGCTGTAGTAGGTTGAAACAAAAGACGTATATCGTGCACATTGACTTCAGCCTTTATTGCGTAGTCTTCTATTATTACAGGCTATAGTAAATTATTAATGTGCATTTTGTTTAAATTCATTTAGGGACCTAGTAACGCAGCATGCATCGATGCCATTCCATTTGTTTAGATGGAAAAGATCTTTCACAAACAGTATAAACCTCCTTCAGGTCCCTTATATGTAAAGGTATGATGAGATTGAAAGGAAATACGAGTAATACCTTTAAATGCTTCCTTATACATCCTCTGTGAGCAACAGGAATCAATACACAATGTAACTTACATTGATGCAATCATTATCAACTTAAAATCCCCAAAGCACAACAAAACAAAAAGCGCATGCTTCAGCTTGTACCACCTCTTGCAGTCTTGTATGCCTTTTTCCAGTTGTTGATAAAATACGGTTTCTGACAAATATAAACCTCACAGAATATAATTGTTTTAAAGGACAAGTTCACCTTCATAAACATAAGGATTGAGAGAATGCAACAATAATAGTAGAACACATCAGTGAAAGTTTGACGAAAATTGGACAATCGATGCAAAAGTTATGAATTTTTAAAATTTTTGTGTGGGAACCGCTGGATGAGGAGACTACTACAGCTTGTGAGTCATATACGTACAACAGTATAAAGAAAATGTAAAAGAAAATTCAATATATTTTCACTTTTCTCGCATAATAAAGGAGCTCTTGACTTGCGTCTTTCTAAAGGCAGGGGAATAATATTACCCATAACATTTGTCGGTAACGAGTCAGGGGAATGTGTATTTTTTTCAAAAGATGGAATTTTGTGAAATTCTCTTTATATTTTCCTTATATTGTTGTACGCATGTGACATCTAAGTTATTCATACACTGCAGTAGTCTTCTCATCCAGCGGTTACTGCACAAAAACTTCAAAAATTCATAACTTTTGAACGGATTGTCTGATTTTCCTCAAACTTTCACTGATGTGTTCTACTAATATTGCTACATTCTCTCAATCCTTATGTTTATGAAGGTGAACTTGTCCTTTAAATAGGTGACTATGAAAATATATATGAAAACGTGCATGTTTCTTCAGTCCAAGGAGGTGTAAACCCCTTTGCTTCCACCATGGAATTCACTTTTCGTTTGTTTTGCTTTGTTGGGTTTTGTTTTTAGTTTTTGAAGTGAATGTTTCAGCCAGTCGGATAGGAACATTTTATGCGGCAGCAATCCGGCTGACTCGAAATGGATCGTCAAAACTCACGTGCGGCTCTCGTGCTCAACGGGGCACGGCAGGTGACTTGAGCATTACAGTAGAATCCCGCCTAATTACGCGATTACGTCACTAATTATCCGATGAAATTTCAAGTGAATTGAGGCATCAACAGGTCACTTGCCGTCTCTGGTGACCAACACGTGATGTATAGGTCGCTGTAGCCTCTTGACAAATGCCTCGCGAGGCTGGGATTTATACATCATCTCTGACACTGCGACCGGGCTGAAAAGAGACTAACCATGCAAGGCATGAATGTGCCAGCGAGTTTTAACTCGAGCATTCATCCGTACCTCGCTGAACCTCTTTCACGCAGGTCAGTCTTGAGATCCATCGGGTACTGTTGTGGGATGGATCGCCTCATTCTGGACAGTCTTAATTGTCAGAAGGCTATCCAGAGGATCATTCTTATGTCTTTTCTATGCATAATTATACACTTTTTTTTTGCATAAACATATAAAAAGACTTTTTTTTTTTCAACCTGCCCCCCCCCCCCCTCCCCATTTGTCGGAATGGGTCGATCGTGGCGGGTCCTCTCCTTGTCCGATGTCGATATCCTTGTCAACGTCAATGTCTGCTCGAGTAGCCCTATATGTAAAAATTACCAAACGCTTTCGACCATGATATTGTGGCCGTTGAAATATGCCCATTACTAAGCAATGTGCTTAATAAAACTTTCAAAGAAGTTGGTCCTTATTGAGTCTCAATGTTCCTCTTTAATAGCCATATCGGATGGTTTGATATGTAGTTTTAAAGGGATCGTATAGTTTTGGTTGAGACCTAATTTCAGGTTTCTAACGTTTTTGGTGAGATGAGAAACTTGTTATGAAATATGAAAGAGCATATAATTCTATGAGGAATTCAACGTTTATTTGATGAAAATTGGTTTTGAAACGGATGAGATATCCCAAAAAGAGCGATTCTAATAAAGTGTGGAACCCACTCTTTATTACAATCGCTTTGTTTTACTTTGTTTTTGGATGTTTCAGTCATTACAAACCCGATTTTCATCAAACAAACTTTGAGTTCCTCTTAAAATGGTATGCTCTGTACTATATCATACATGTTTTCTTGGTATCTCGCAAAAAGTTAAAAGCCTGATTTCATCTCCACCAATACATGTATCCTCCTCTACGAGGGATGGGCGGTGTTTCGCCCGTAAAGTAGATCATGTACCACCTTCTGCCTTTTCTGTCTGTTGGTGGTGTGGAAAGCAGTAATTTCCAGATGGTTTTTATAGTTTCAGTTCGGTTTATTTTATTTAATCACGGCAATTTGCTTCAGCAAAGCTGTTCTTCTGCAAATCCTTGAACAGTATAAAAATAGTAGAAATACATCTGCATATACAATAATAAAGAAAGGAACAAGTGTCAGGTAACAACAAAAACAACAATACATTAAAAAAAGTACTATACAAAAAAGGAAAACGGAGCAAAAATACCTACGGTAACATGTTATTTCAACAATATCAAATAGAGAAAGAGAAAAAAAAAAAAAATTAAAAAAAATCCTGGGCAGTTGTTTACGCTACAACAGAGATACATGTATATCAAGAGCTCGTTTGAAACTAGTGAGAGAGAGCTTACTTTTCAAGTCATAGACTAACTGATTCCAACTCTGGACTCCTCTAAAGGAAAGAGTTCTTTTTCCAACTTCTGTTGTTACCTTAATATACAATACACATTTTTCATACTATTTCTCCGAAAATAATTTGTTACATAATTATTCTTCAAAATATTGCACTACATATTCTACATATTTCATTTTGCACAACCTTGAAGTATTATGTAAAACTGGCAGGCGATGGTTGTTATAGTGATAGCTGCTGCATACCAGCTCTCTGACTTCAAGGTTCATCCTACTAGTGACAGGTAATCGAACTGTCGTAGAGTGTGGAGCTTGCGATAATGTTGCGCGAAACCTTTGTTCAGATTGCTCTACTCGCCGGTTTCTTCATTGACAGCTATGAACACGATGAATATATATGCGAAGAGCTCTTTCAGCCAGGCCGTTTCGATTAACTTGAATGGAACGGGGCCGTTGTTGAATGTCGAATCCCTTTCTTTGTTAACAAGTCAGCAAATTTTCATGAGCTTGTAAAATCAAATGAGGTTTATTTTAATATCGTAAAGTGAAAATAATTTGTAAAGTGTGCATTTAAAGCGATGTACCTCCGGGGTTACGGACCCCATATATTTTGTTTTCGGATGAACGAACTTTCGAAATAACGAACCTTATTCAGAATAATGCACTGTGTATCCGAAACAAAGGCTTGTGTTTCTTCTTTTTTTTTCATCTGGCCTTGTTGATGTTTGGATGCAATCTTGAGTACCTTCCCCTTCTCCTTCGAAGTCACGGACATTCCACACTGCCATTTCTATATTATGCTTGGTGCAGTGGCGTATCTAGGGAAAACGGCGCCCGGGGCAAGCGCGAAAATTGCGCCCCTAATTTCTGAAAAAGACTATTGTTCAACCCCAACCCCATCCCAGTAGGGACTTAAAGCAAAGTCCACATGGTATGCTTTTCAAGTCCTTAAAAGGGGTCTTTTGAGGGTGATTTAAATGTAATGAATTTTGATAAATTTTGGCGAGCGAGCGCAGCGAGCGAGCCGAAAATTTGTGTATTTCAGCTGACAAAACATGGAATTCTTGTCATTTTTTGCTTATCAAATCTTACAATTCTAATCAAGATAGTGACGGCCTTATAGATAACGATTTATCTATACCAACAAACTGAGCACTTTAAAAAATATTCTAAATCAGAGGGGCATTTCATGAAGCATTTTGTCCGACAACTTGTCGGACAAAATTTGCTTTCAGCCAATCAGAAGCAAGGATTTCAGTAGCTTTTAACAGTTTGTCAGACGAAATATCTGACAAATTGCTTCATGAAATGCCCCCCCCCCCCCATGTACGCGCGAGTGAGCCGAAATTTGTATATTTCCGCGTCATCATCACGTTTTGTTATCTCCTTTTTAATTTTGATAAATTTTGGCGAGCGAGCGCAGCGAGCGAGCCGAAAATTTTTGTATTTCAGCTTACAAAACATGGAACTCTTGTCATTTTTTGCTTATCAAATCTTACAATTCTAATCAAAATACAATGTATAGTGACGGTCTTATAGATAACGATTTTTACCAACAAACTGAAGACTTGAAAAAATACTCTGAATTAGTACGAGCGAGTGAGCCGAAATTTGTATATTTCCGCGTCATCATCACGTTTTGTTCTTATCTCCTTTTTGTTTTGATAAATTTTGGTGAGCGAGCGCAGCGAGCGAGCCGAAAATTGTTGTATTTCAGCTTACAAAACATGGAACTCTTGTCATTTTTTGCTTATCAAATCTTACAGTTCTAATCAAGATATAGTGACGGCCTTATAGATAACGATTTTTACCAACAAACTAAGGAATTGAAGAAATACTCTAAATTAGTACGAGCGAGTGAGCCGAAATTTGTATATTTCCGCGTCATCATCATCACGTTTTGTTCTTATCTCCATTTTGTTTTGATAAATTTTTGCGAGCGAGCGCAGCGAGCGAGCCGAAAATTGTTATATTTCAGCTTACAAAACATGGAACTCTTGTCATTTTTGCTTATCAAATCTTACAATTCTAATCAAGATATAGTGACGGCCTTATAGATAACGATTTTTACCAACAAAATGAGGGCTTGAAGAAATACTCTAAATTAGTACGAGCGAGGGAGCCGAAATTTGTATATTTCCACGTCATCATAACTTTTTGTTGTTATCTTGTTTGATTTTTTTTTGGCGCCCCCCCCCCCCGTATGTTCGAAAGCGTTGGCGCCTTCTTTTGATCCAATTGGCGATCGCTTCAGAACGAAAGAAATTGTAGCCGCTGCTCAGTGAAACATTTTGCCTGCTGAATATAAAATGACATGTGTGAACACAATAGACATTGTCATTTTGTCCGCTTCATCATCACATTTTGTTCTTACCTTCTTCTTCTATATAAAATTTAGAGAGCGAGCGCAGCGAGCGAGCCGAAAATTGTATTTCAGCTTACATAACATGGAATTCTTGTGTGAACACAATAAACATTGTCATTTTGTCCGAGTCATCGTTATGTTTTGTTTTCATCTTTTTTTGATTTGGTTTTCTGCCCCCCCCCCCCCCATCCGGTGAGTTTCTTCTTCTTCTTCTTCTTCTTCTTCTTCTTTTTTCATTTTTTTCCTTTTTTTTTTCTTCTTCTTCGTTTTTTTTTTTTGCGCCCCCAAGGAGTGGCGCCCGGGGCACGTGCCCCCCTTGCCCCCCCCCCCCCTAGATACGCCACTGGCTTGGTGACAATCTACCGTTATTTTGCTTCTCCTCCAGCAGCTTTTTTTTTCTTCTTCTTCTTTGAATGCTGTCTCTCTCGTCGCTATGGGAGACGAGAATATCACGGAGCTTCAAGTCAGGTGTAAGAAATACTCCGCTAGCGATCTCAACGATGCCATGATTTAAGTAAAAAGTCGAATTATTTTCCAAACGGAAATCGTCTGTTGAACTTGCACCTCTTCACACTATCTCCTGGGTGTAGAGTGGTGATGCGATTTAGTCACTTTTCGCCGGAACTTAGCTTACTGAGCTGTTCTGTTGATATACAAAAACATTTAAAAGAAATAATAGTCCGGCACATAAAGGTTTCAGGAATTATGTTGTTACTATCAAGATGTCTAATAGCTGATTATATTATTGTGTGCTGAATAATTCATATCTACACTGTCTCAGTTCGGATAATGCCGAGTATAAATCCGGTCAAACAGATTTCCACTATTCAAAGCATCTGTAGTGTTTGTATTCAAACGTATACTTCTTTATCATCACACAGGATCAGAACCTCGCTGTTAGATGTAAGATCATCCAGATTTTAAAAAAAAAAATCAAACTGTAAAGGTATTTGAAACGGAGTCTTTAACCATGATAAGCATAATTAGAGTTTAGTGTATTAAAAGAACGCGCTCTATATACCTACACGAAGAATTACGATATTATGCAATCGAACATGAATCAGACCAGGTAATAAGTTCGAATCTCCCTCTTTCTTTTCAAACCTGGGGTCTGTGGTCATGATAAGCCACCCCTCAGCTAACGGGACTGGTGTTTCCAACAACAGCCTTGGAAAACGCCAGGTTGATCGATACTCAACAAAAATGATGTTCGATATAACGGACAGGCTTATGCTGGTGAATGAATAACTAACTAGCTGCTAAGCCGCTAGGATTACATAGGATCGATTCACTGAGCGTGGTTAATACCGCCTTTAGAGAAGACAGTTATCTTGGGGTTTTCGTTTTAATCTAGCTCTCGCCGTTCGTCTATTTTGCCATGTGCCAAGTAAACCGTGGTACCTGTCCACGGTTCGATAGACATCCATTGGAGTTCTGATGAAATGCACCTTTGGGGAAACAGGTTGACTGGTTGCCCGGTCAAACCTATCGTGCAGCATGAACATAGTAACATTTTATGCATGGGTCTTCCCTGTGTTGGGATTAAAATAACAAACAACAACAAACAAAAACAAATGCAAAAACAAAACACTAAAGTACAAAACAAAAGCTTAATGACTACATGAGCTTGATACTTCCGATCCAAGCAAGCTTGTGTGCAGTATACCTACTATACATTCTCAAAACATTTTTGTGACAAACAGAAGGGAATTGAGGCTTGCCCGACGTCTAACACGTACTAATGCTGGTAAAGTGCATTCCAATTCTTGGGCTATAATGGGAATGTAGCCTGTATTATAGTGGATGTCATAGCTTGGCAATAAGCCCTGGCTTTGAGGAAGACTATCTATGAATTCGAAGACACTGAAGAAGACTTGTGTGTTATTTCAATGTAAGACAAATTTAATTCGATCTTTAGGCCTGCATTGATTGAACCTGCGGGAATTCAAAGTTTATTTGATGAAAAGCTGTTTTGAAATGGCTGAGATATTAAAAAAAAAACCACAAATTAAAACAAACATAATGAAAGGTGGGACCCACCTTTGGTAAGGATCCCTTTATTTGGGATATCTCACCCGTTTCAAAACCAATTTTCATCAAATAAACTTTGAATCCCTCTTAGAATTACATGCGCTTTCAAATTTTGATAGAGGTTTCTCATTATCTCAAAAAAGGTGGACAATTTGAGCCCACATCTTAACCCAAACCATACCATCCCTTTAACTTTTTTTTTTGTTTGGTTGCATCCTTGTTTGTCCCGTTAGTTCACATAATATACGGTTCTCAAATATGGACCAACAAAATCATGAGTGATGAATGTCATCGCTCCGCCCATTTTAGTCCGAAGTGATCATTGCTATGAGAATTATCGTAACTCTCCATGGTCAAGCAATGTTTAAAAGAGAGAGAGAGAAAAAATCTTCTTTCCAGCTACAAGTGTATATGGAACTACTGTATAGCAATTTTCGGACACAATTGGTCACCCTCTTGTTTGTGTGTTTTGTTTTGTTTTGTTTTTTGTTCTAGTGTGGTTTATTTTCATCTTTTTTTCTTTCTATCTGACAGGCGCAGCTGGGTCCAGGGACATAGCTGCATGATTTATGAGGAGTCGTTTTATCGTATTTCATATTATATTGGAGCGGGCATGCTTAATTTATTCTTCTCCATCGCCAGATCACCGATAAACGTTGTTCATTCTTTTCTCTTTCCTGCAAAAACAAGACAAAACAAAACGAAAAAAATAACAACATTTTACAAGTGGCCCTCACAGGCATGCATAGTGAATGGAAACTACATGTATAATGGTGATCATTTATTACATACACAAACACATACACACGCACACATCATATTCATCTACGTCTATCTATCTGTGTTTATATATAAATATATGAATATATAAATATATATATATATATATATATATATATATATATATAATGCATATGCATTCATATAAATATATAACATATACATGTATATTTAGACATTTGTTTATGCATTTATTCATCTGTTCGTTATTTTTCTGACAACCATGAATACACTTACAAAAACAAGGAGCAAGGAACTGTACTAATGATGGGAAGTAGTGACGAAAATAGAAATAGAAAGCAAACACAGCGACAGTTTCCTTGCATTATTTTTTTCAAGAGTTGAGTCGGATACAAGTCGGATCATTTACTTGGCAGAGGTCTGCATGGGAAATGCGTGTTGTAGCAAAATCAACTCGTTCTCAACGGGTTAAGACGGTTCGGAGGCAGCCGCATATCGACA
The DNA here is from genome assembly GCF_040938485.1 of Diadema antillarum. Lineage (NCBI taxonomy): Eukaryota > Metazoa > Echinodermata > Echinoidea > Diadematoida > Diadematidae > Diadema > Diadema antillarum. Next base: position 2,006,685 of record NW_027270895.1, read on the forward strand.
AATAGACGCGAGTCGCGTAATAATCCGAGGTGCTCTTGCGCGGATACAGTGAATAATTTGGACCAAGGAGGTTTGGTACTGTCTATTTTTAACAGAATGCGGATGACATCACTGGGGGAGGAGAAGAGGAAACGTGCACAGATAGCAGGCGATGATTGTCAGCGATAGCTGCAAGGTTCATTCTCCTGTCATTCCGGGCAATATTCGCTCGAATACCGAGATCTGTCACGAAGGAGGGGAGTTTCATCTTATGAGCTGTATACTATAAACCAAGGAGCTTCAGTTGTGTTTGAAGTTCCCTGATTGAACGCGATGTTGGACCTTTCCACCTAATAGTTTGTTGTTTTCCTGGATCATATTGCCACCGGCACAAAATGGTTTTGACAACAAGTCTACAAGTTGATTTTGAAAACCATGACGGCAATATGCCTGACGTAAGTACCATCTATTCTGTTTTGCCCTACGATTCAACTTTTGACAGGTCGTTACCTGTAAGTAATATATTTCTGTTGACCAAGGCATATTGGTCACCCGATCCAGCAACGTCGCCACAGAGCGAAACGATAACGGAGCGGTACATTCCCGACGAATACGACCTGGAGAACGGAGAGTATGTCATTCCGCTGCTCGCATTCATTCTCTTCATCGGCATCGTTGCCAATATTCTGGCGATCGCCATCACCCGTCGAGCAATCAAGCTGTACCGGTCGTGTCGAATGCGAAAGCACAGCGTCGCGACCTTCTTCATCCTCTGTTTGATGGTTGTCGACCTATTGGCCGTTCTCTTCTTCTTCGTCCGTGGGATGGCCTACGGCGCTTACGACTCGTCGTCGTTCAAGTGCGACCTGGACTTGGTATCGAATCTTTTCTTCTCGTGGGCCGCCGGTTTCATCAACGCGGCGATGTGTTTGGAACGCTGCGTCGCGCTCACGGCGCCGTTTTACTATCACGGCAAAGCCACGATAAGTAAAGCGAAAGTCGTGGTCGTCGGTGTGCTCGTTATAGCTCTCCTCATCTCGCTCTTGCCGATCATGGGCTTCGGATCCTATAAGGCGTTTATTAACGGCAAATACTACTGCGTTGGCCCCGGGGACCTCAAAGCTAACGCGTCGGACTACGATTTCGCATTCGCCGTCCTTTACCTTATCATAGGCATCAGCATCATCGCATTCATTCACGTGTGCAACGCCGTGGTCATATCAAAAATTCTGGAAATCTACAGGCGCGCGGTGCCGAGGTCAGTGGCGACGCCGAGGAAGAAATCAGAAGTGCTGGACACAAGATTGGGGGGCTCGACAACGGGATTGTCGACAACAAAGGATACAATAGTGTACACGAGTCAAAGCTCCTCGGATACCAATGGAACTGCCGATAGGAATGGAAATGCTACCCCAGGGTGTCGTACTCGCAGCCCTCGGGTACGGAAGCCGGGGCGAACGGAGGCGGCGGTTGCCAAGCAGGTCATCATCATCTCCGTGGTATTCACGGTATCCTGGCTACCATTTTACGTGAGTAAAAATTTTGGTAAATTACGAGCACAGTCCGGTTGGTGAAATTGAAGGGGGTGGGGCAGCGAAGGGGGTCAAGGGAGTTTATGAATGGTGATAGGCTTCTCCTTTGAGTCGAAAAAGAAGAAGAAGAAGCAGAAGAAAAATAAGAGAGAGAGAGAGAGAGAGAGAGAGAGAGGGGGGGGGGGAGGAAGAGAGAGACAGGGAGAGAGTTTTATACTAATTCATACTGACGACATGCACGTCCTTGTCTCATAGCCAGCCCAGGCCAGAGCATTTATTCAATAGCGCTAGATAACAATATTGTCCTTCTTTTTGTTGCCTTTCATTTCATAACCTATTTCCAAGCCAGTGACCATGATGACACGATTGTCTCGGTCAAGACGGATGCAGCTATAAAGGGCCCTATTTCATAAAGCTGTTCATTAACAGGGGCGGATCCAGGAATTCCGTAAAGAGGGGGCGCGTTTACAAAATTAAATTATTTCTTTTGTTTCAACAAAAAAATAAAGGGGGGGGGGGGCCTGCGCCGGTTGCGGTCCTCCCTGGATCCACCCCTGATTAAGTTACGCATATCTTTACGAACGACTGGAAGATGAAGTGCCAATACGTGTGCCTATTTTTCCCCTTAAGTTTAACAAAGTACGACTGTACGTCAATATTTCATCTACATTGGGGCAAAAATATATATTTCGACTGAATAAATGTAAGAATAATCATTATCATCCGCAATTTCAACTTTAGATATTGAAATTAACTATGGCTTGCTATATTAAAGTCGTTCGTAAAGTCGTCCGTAACTGTATGCATACTTTATTTTAGGATGGACTTGAACCACAAAACTTATGAGAGAACATCTCCATGTATATGGACTTTCATTTTTACCAAGCACTCCCGTTGATTTCAACCATGTATACGTGTTTTACTTGGATCCTCTTGTTTCATGACTGAGTCATTTAGTCTTCATCTCTCCTCCTCCTCCTCCTCGTTCTGTTCTTCCTTCTTTTACCTATTTTCTTTTTTTTTTCTGGACACTTATACATTTACTGTTATCATTAGCTGTATCCGGGTTATTGATTGCTTTCAATTTCAAAGTCTTTGACGAAATTGACGTGTTTTTTATACAAAGCTTCAACTTGCCTCCTTTCGTTTGTTTCTGTTCGGTCAGTTATCATTAATATTTTGCTGTTATTGCTCCACATTTTTCCACAGCGTTTACTCATTGGAAATACATGATCTTGAAGAGAAATTCAGATCGTCCTCCTGCAAAGTTACTAAATTCTCAACTAAGTTATTTAATTGCGCTGAATTACTGATGAGAAAATGAATAGTCGACGACGACATTATTTCCGCGAATACTTGCTCAACTATGTGGTATGATACTTTAATCACAGTGACACTACTTTATTTAAAGCAACGCGTGGGTGAACTACATTCTTCGGTTCTGCTTTATTGTGCGAGTCCATCCACAAGAAAGTACCTTTCAATATTACACAACACCTCGAATAGATATGATTTACTTCATTGTTAAGGGTGATTTTTCATCTATTTTGGGCGCGAAATCTGTCTCAAGAAAAGTAAAAAAAATGTATTGAATCCACAAGATTCTGATAGAACTTTGATATCATGTGAACAACTGCTATTCAACGAATAGAAACCATGCATGGGAATGTTTCTGTGGTAACTATACTATGACACTAAGAATAGATATTCATCAATCAACTCTTCAGTGGTCGAAAGTGGCTTAGCTACTCCAACCTCATTCCCTTCAAAAGTCAAAATTGTATTGTCCAGTGGAGTGATTTTGATTTTGATTCTCTTTAATCATGTTAATGATATGATTTTTCATGATGGGTTGCATCATCACCTCATGAAAATGTGGATTATGATCATCATTGCTCTATATTTCGTGAAGATAACAATCTTGTAAACTGGGAGATAAACAACAACAATGTAGGCCTGCAGCTTTTTGTCCGGGTGCTCGTTATTGAATACATGCGGGGCCAATCGGAAACACCATGGTTTGGGGTTTCCACAGGAAAAGAAAAAATGCCAAGCAATCCGTGTCGGATGTGATGCAGAAATATTTCAGAGACGTCACTTCCCGTAATATCTCTGCACCAATTTTTGTATGCTGGGTTTTTTCGTATTTGTTTTGTTTTACAGGCCTTGCGAGGTTGCACCGCATTAAGGGACAACTTTGTGCACTTGAACTTACAGGAAATCCACCCTGAAAAAAAAAAAAAAACACCCAAGTTTGTGTTGATAGGAACAGCAAATCATATAGGAACAAGCTGAACAGTAAAAGCCGTTAATCGAAATCTGATGAAAACCGAGAAAGTTTTGATTCTCTTTAAGTTATAATAAATCAAACACATTCTGTAATATCACAGGTGAACTCCCCTCTATTAAACAAATCGTGCCATCCATCGCACACTGACTGCGGTGTACTTCTCACGTGACTAAACACACTTCATGTATTCTCGCAAGAAAAAACTAGGCGCATGCGCAGTGCTTACCATGGATATGGAGGTGTACTTCCGGGCCAGAAATAGAACGGTATTTCGTGATTGAGAGCGGTATACCAACTGAAATGCCGCGGTAATTATAACCATGGCATTTAACCTTGACAACAAATCATTGTGGTACACATGTATTTAATATCATGGAAATTCTCACAAATCACCAATACGCTATCCGTATAACAAGATAACTCAATTGCACTACCTAGCTGCTCTGAGTGTTGGTGCGTGGGTGCGTGTGTACATGTGTTTGTGTTTCGTGTGTATGTTTGTATGTGTGTTTTGCGTCTTATCAGGGAGGTGAGACACCTCCCTGGTCTTATCTAGCTGCTCAAGCGATATTATTTAGTGAGTGCAACACGAATGCAAATTGAAATTTCAGCCATTATACAGTGGCCAACCATCTCTTTCTCGCTGTTTCAATATCTTACTACTGTTTTTTTTTAATCGAAAAAAAAAGAAAACATATCTAGATTTCATCGAATGTCTGACGCTTGATCGATCAGTCGTTTTGATATATCCCGTTGGCAAAATTGTTGCAGGTATTGTTACCAGGAATTTGACTCTTATGTTATATTTTGCTTTTGTGATTTGTTTTGCTGGCATCAAACCATAAGCGAGTTAACCTTGGAAAGTGCCAGCCTTCATTTTTGAAAATGTGGTTCGTTTTATCTTAGTACAGTATCTCTCCGCGTAATCGGGTATCACTTAAACGGGTACTCCGTTTAATTGGGTAGTATTGTCAGAGTCAGTTCCAATGTACATTAAAATTACCTGATAATCGGGTTGCCTCTCCGCATAAACGGGTGAAAATTTTCTTCTAATCTAATTCCTACCCACATTTTATCGCAGATATAACACCTTAAGAAATTATGCATGTCAAATTTTTCACGGATAATCACATTTTCTGCGTAATTTGCAAAGAAGACCGATCATTTTGGGAGTGATTAAACATGCAAACACTTGTACACATACCGACTTGCCACACGAAAACGAACATTACAAATGTAGCTGGCACTCACAACTACATAGACAGACAGGAGTAGAACACACTAGTCTTGCGCTCCTGCCTTGCTCCGCAACAACATTCACAATACGAGAAGTTTGCGACGAATATCAGGCCATGTACCATCTGGCCAGCTCCATATAATTTAGTTCTCCCCAGTCACTTCTCTGTGTTAGCGCGGAGTCTATAGTCAAACAACAAAGTGTTCTGAAGACATATTTGTCCCTTTAAAAAAAACAGTAAATTATAAATTGCTCGTGACTGAGCAAGTGTAAGGTATTTATAATGTGCCGTGCAAGCACGAGTGTTAAGCATACAGTGTAGGTGTTTGGTGCAGTATACAATGCATGTGGTATACACATTGTGTGTGTCAATTGTGAATGAGACGTGTTCTTCTGTTAATCGGGTACTCCGCTTAATCGGGTAAGAAACGCTCTGCCCGAGCCTACCCGATTATGCGGAGAGTACTGTACTCAGTAGGATGTAGGGAGTGACTTCCGTGATGTATGCAAATCCCTGTGCGAAGCTTTTTACATGATTATGCATAATTATGTACCAGCAACAGACAAAGATTTGAAGGACCGAGTGAGAGAAATAGATACAGGCTTTGATAGATTTTTTTTTTTTTTTTTGGGCAGAATGTATAAATATGTCTGTATGAAAAATGCCTAAATTTGTAATGATTATTGACAAATGTTATCCTTTGCTATCTATGTATCATTCCTTCAAACGTATGTCGAATCTATATTTTTTGTACATTCTGTTGAAAGAAGTGAAAATAAAACCTTTGAATTGAATTGAATTGAATTGAGGTATATAGGTAGAGAGAGATCGGGGGGGGGGGGGGGGAGATGGGGCTGACTGGGAGGTGGAGGGAAGAAAGAGAGGGAAGTTTTTCCTATTCATTGACTGCAACAGCAATCAATGAAGCCCCCAATGTGGATTGTAATGTAAGATTAGTAAGGACAGCCATGCAGAACAGGAGACTAAAAGGACTTTCCCCCATTGTCTGCTATCACCTCCTTGCCTATATATAACTACAATAGTAACGACAACTCATTCACTTTCGATAATAGTTTGTAAAATTAGAAAAGACCCAGGCAGACCAACAACATATTCATGATAATTACTGATAATGCCTGCACTGCAGTTGGGGGCGTCTGCGATAAAAGATACCAATCAATCAACTATCACGCCATAATTCATTACCAGGATAGCTATCCGTGGATACCAAATGTAATTGTAGTTTCCTGTATTTGTAGTTTTTATAGCATTGCATCGCCGTTTTAAGACATTATTTCAAGTGGTCATCCAGATATTGGATCTAAATCTGCTGGACAATCATGATTATGACACTGACAACAATGTTACATGGTACGCCACTGACGCTATAGTTTAATTACATTTAAAGATAATAGTAGCAATGGTGTTTATGATAAACAACGTTAGTAGCAATTTGTAGTGGGCCTATATATACCGACAATGGTAATGATAAGAACATGGATATAGAGAATAGTGTTCAGGCATATGAATCTAAAATAACCAACCACAAACACACAAAACAAAATAAACAGATATTTCTTCTTCAGCAAAAGCAGCCAATTTTTCGAACAGAGCCTGATTTTATGTTCACCACGTTAGACATTAGATCGAGATCCATCCTCATTTATGTACTATGTTTATATTTTTTTTCTTCATTTTGTTACTCATTTTCACATGAATCTTGTTAATTAACGTTTTTTTGGCAATTATTGCAAATAATTATGTTCTGCTTATGCATTGTATATAATATCTCTGTTTATTTGATGGGAAAAATAGATTTGAACTTTGAACTTTGATGAGAGGCTTGTCGCGCTAAAATCGAAATGGAACTAGTTTCAGTTCAGTTCAGTTCAATTCATTTTATTCATTTTCATTCTTCTTTATGCAACAAAACATAAAGAATAAATCAGGAATTATACCATAAACATAATCATACATTCGACTTTGCAAAGGATAAATGATACAGATAAAACATAGCATGCATACTGGCAAAAATACGTTAAAAGTTATGCTTTAGTTGAGAGATAAAAATAATTGAGAGGTCCATTAAAAGCAAGCTTGTATGTTGTGAACCACCCCCCCCCCAAAAAAAAAAAAAAAGTACTAATTTGCAAATACTTAGCTCAAATATAATTTAAGACAGGACGGAACAAAGCAGGAGAAACACAATAACATGATACGACTTGACAGAATAGAAGGAAAGAATGGAAGGAAAGAAAGAAATAAAAGTATTTGCCAGTATCAGCTTAAAGGGCTGGCTACTCTACTCAAAGTCCAAAGTTAAATATTTTAAAGAACAACAACAAAAAATTCAAGGGATTGTCAAGCAAGCAGAACTGTGGGCGTTTCCATCATAATTGGATACGAGATAGAGTGGAGAATTTGGTAAATGTTAAAAGGTTTCATATAATGTTTTCACGAAACAGGGATGTGGTCAGAGTTACAATTATTAGCAAATCAAATGAGCTGATACGATTGTCACCTCACAGGAGTACGAAATGATAAGCTTCCATCAAAAGTAAAAGTTGCTCAACTTTCTTATGAAAATGAAGATATTGGCGACTTTTTGTTCATGTAGCCATTGATAATACCAGATAAAAGTAGATAACAAAGAAATTATTCCGTAAAAATCAATGATAATTTAAAGTGGCTGGTGATTGGACTAATAAAATTGAACATTGAAACCAGTGGCATACCATAATTTTTAGTCAATCGTAAATTTCAAGTTCGACTTAAAACATCCCCCACGTATTCATAAATTATGCTATTGATCATTATGGTATACCCTGCTGATGTAGACCTGGTTAAGAAATAATGCACATTACACAAGATGTGAATAAGAATTTATGGGGACCTTGTCGAATAATTGTTCAAATATTACGGAGGTATGGATAATTACTTTCCTCTGCAAACGCTCGACCAAGGAATGTGCATAATTTGGTTTCATTACTCTCTAAAAATTCGAGTGAAAATGTTCACTCTTGAAGGAGTGAATAACAGAAAAGAGTGAATTTAGAGTGAAATTGGAGTGAATTTTGAGTGAAAATGCTCATTTTCATTCATTTTAAAGTGACCTCAGGGATCACTCAAAAATTTTGGAGTGATCCCTAACAGTAACTGAGGTCACTCCAAAATTAGTGAAAATGCCAATTTCCACTCAAAATTCACATTTGTTCTGTTATTCACTCCTTCAAGAGTGAACGTTTTCACTAATTTTTTTTTTTAAAAGATGATAATAAGATGCAATCATTGGGGATATTATCACACTTTTGAGAAAAAAGATATTTTCTTTGATTTGACCCTGACCGTCTCAATTGGTTGCGGGGCTACACTATCTATAGTTAGGTCACTTCAACGTTATATTCTGAGATTACCTTTATTGGGCGGATAAGAGCACCAAATTTGGAGAGATGATCCCTCAGGATTTACTCATTGATATCAGAGTAGAGCCCTCTAGATTTTTTCTTTCTTTTTATTCATTATTATAGTGTAAATGCTGAATTTCATTTCCCAGGAGTTATCGCATGCACGAAAGTTTCGCACATTTTGCGAGGAGCCAAGATTCGCGAAAGCAAAATGCGCTCGATTCTACACATGGCATCGAATGCCAGCGGCAATTCGCGGAAGTTTCACGCAGCGACTAGAAAGACCGTCGGCTCCAATGCGCGAAAATTTCATTTCACGAAAATAGTACTGGCTTTATGTATCGGAGTGAGTTTAGAAACAAAAAAGAGGTTCAAATTATTTTGTTGTACTTTTGTTGTACTTTTTCCCGCTTTTCATGGAACTGAAAAACATGAACCTAATCTTGAATTCCATGATCAACAAAGCATTTGAAACATGGAGTTGGTTGAATTGAATTGAAATGCACCATTTCTTATGAAAATAATAACAATAAAAAATCCAGAGGGCTCCTACTCTAATATCAATGAATAAGTCCTGAGCTATATATCATCTCTCCAAATTTGACGGGTTTTTTTTTTATCCGCATTGTAACGGTAATTTCTCCAAGCGGCCTGACTAATTACCCATAGCAAATTGTAGATCCTAACAATGTCCATCAACCGCAACTGGAGTTTCTGTTGAATTGTAATTATCTTATTATCATTATTTTTCGGCTGTGTAGACAGGCGCACGTCTACATCCCTATAGTATCGAGCTCTTGGTATGGCCCCTTGTAGATTGACGCTAATTAAGTTTTTGGTGGTTTTTTTTTTTTGGTTGGTTTTTCCCACGGAATCCAAAAGGTTGAAAAACGTGAATCCTTCAAAGTTTGTTGTGTCTAAATTACCGAGCTTACATCTATTTTTCGTTCAATCAACTTTGACCATTAATTATAAAGCATACATGTTATTAAAAAAGTTTTAGGAACAAATTCTTTAAACCATTTAGACATAATACAGCCGTCACAATAAATGTACGTTGTCGACGCTCTCCTCGTCACAAAACAACTACATGTATAGAAAACTGTTCTTTATAGGATTTACTTAACACATCGAATCGCGAATGGTCTGGTCTTATGTTACTGCATATGTTTATCTGTAATTATGCTTAAAGTGAACATGAATCACCCTGTGCGTTTCTGTAATATAATATTCCATTATATCTTGCATAAATATAGTTAATCTATAACAAAAAACTATATCTATTATTATCTTAAAACCTAACTTCCTTGAACATGTTGAAAAAGGGAAAAAATGCAAATTCCTGCAGATGCTTAGCGAGAACATTCCAGAGATCAAATTTTAAAGAATTTATCATCCATCAGGATTCTTGGGTTATTTTAATAATCAATGATATTGCAGGTTTAAGTATTGCATATGAATTAATTCTTTCGTTATATTTAAAATATTTGTTAGAAGCTTGAGGAAGCAGGTTTTCGCAAATTTACATAAGATGTTCAGGCTGTTATCATTTGCGTCATTGTGTGTATACAATTTACTTCGATTCGACTCGATCTTATCGTACATTTGTGGAAATTATCATGTTGTGTTTGCATTTTGCATAAATTGTATCTACAGAACACACCAGTACAAACAGAACACATTTACATTGATACATGACATATGCAAGACATATACGGCAGGATAACATCAATATCAGTGTCAGAGATAGTGACATTGGAGGAAATATCTAACTATATGATTCAAGATCGTGTTTGGTGTGCGTTTCTGAGTGTCAAGTCACATTTAATATACAAGAGTTTACATGTATATGAATGAGTGTACCTTTTGTTTGTGTATTGTACAGCATTTGTATGTATGTGTGTGTGTGTGTGTGTGTGTGGGTGTGTGTGTGTTTGTATGCGCTTTGTTATAATGACAAAGCCATCCTTCATTTCCTGCCCAATATTATTATTGTAATGTAAATATGAAATTGAAACCAATTTAAGAGACCGTCCAACCACAGTAATACAATTGGTTGCCATGACACCTCAGAGCAGTATAGAGCACGCCCACTGGATTCCTTATTGTAACCGCAGCGGACTTAAAATGGCATCAGGGTTGGCGCATGTGAGCCGTATAGCTGGACGTTCCGAAACATTGACCAAATCTGTAAACATAAGATATCTAAATTAGACTGACTCTTTTTACACGTACCGAGAGTGGGTAATTTATAACACGATTGTAATTACGTATCACTATAGAATCGTGTTCAAATGGCGCTTTTTTATTTTGTTATTATATATTTTTTTAAATTTCAATTTATTTATTCTTTTTTGAGTCGTAATACCATTCGTGTTTCAAATGGCTGGCCAGAGGTGTTTTCCAATGAAGTTTTGCCAGAACGACACAGTCGTGTGAACTGATTGACCTCCAACCCGTGTTTTGTTTTGTTTTGTTTTGTTTTGTTTTGTTTTTTTTTTTTTTTGGGGGGGGGGGGGGGGGTGGAGGAGGAGTTTACGGCAAATGTACGGTGACCTTTCAACCGCTCCCGCAAATGCTTGCACTGCAGTCAAAGCTCGCACTACTCACCGCGCACAAAGGAAACCAAAACCCAAAGAGAGATGTGGATTGAGTGAAAGTAGCAACATTAGTATAACATAGGGCCTATCAGTGAACGTTTGCAAGTAGCAACATTAGTAGAATATATCAGTGAAAATTTGAGGAAAATCGATGCAAAAGTTATGAATATCTTAAGATTTGGTGTTGGAACCACTGCGTATAAGGAGACGACTTGAGATTATGGCATTACGCATGGATAACAATGTAAAGAAAATTCAGCTTTTCTAGAGTAATGAAAGAGCACTTGACTAACCGTTTTCAGAAAGCAAGAGGAATATAGTTACTACCCTTAACATAATATCAGTGTCAAGTTGATGGAATGTGTAATTTTCATGAAACATGAATTTTTGTGGAATTCCCTTGATAATTTCTTTATAATTGTTGTCCACACATGACGTCATGAACTCTAGTAGTCTCCTTACCCAGTGATTGCAACACCAAAACTTAAAAATTCATAACTTTTGCACCGATTGTCCGATTTTCCTCGAACTTTCATTGCTCTTTGGGTTTTGGTTTTCTTTAATGGGAGTATGGAAAGAAGCCACACCTCCCCTCCTCACTCTGAAATCTAAAATTGTGAAATCAACGAAGCCTTCGGTATTGTGAACGAACGATAATTAGAATCGTAATTGCGATCATAATTGTAAGTCAGCCTTGCAATTAGGCCTAGTATACGTGTCTCGATGCGTCTGAACACCTCCTTTAGATTAGTATTCATCACTCTCTGTACACACTAAATCAAAAAAAAAAAAAAAATCACAAAACCCCAAGACATTTCATCCATTGTTTTCGTTGTCACAGGGCCGGCGCAGCGTTTTCAAAAGTGTGGGGCCCACTTCCGGGTTTCATGAGCTAACAAGCAAAAAAAAAAAAAAAAAAAAAAAAAAAAAAAAAAAAAAAAAAAAAAAAAAAACTTCCGGGTTTCTTCAGCTGACAAGCAAAAAAAAAAAAAAAATGTCCTCAGCTCATCTCTCCCCGTCCACTTCCGGGTTTCTTCAGCTGACAAGGAAAAAAGAAAAGGTCCTCTGCTCATTCTCTCTCCTCCCATTTCCGGGTGTTTTCACCTGACAAGACACCTTATGTATTCCTTTGTATGGTGCACAAAAAGTGTGGGGGCCCGAGCCCCCGCGGCCCCCACGGCTGCGCCGGCCATGTTACAATCGTATCGCAGGCCACAGGCCACACGTCCACTAAAACACAAAAACAAAATTAAGGAATATATTGATAATACAATACGCTTACCCTTTAGTGGAACAGTGCTTCGTCTGAAATAGATGCACACCGAGGTTTGCAATACGACATGTATATCTATTTAATCATGCAAATTACTATCAAAACTATATAATTATCAACGTTTTGATTTTTTCTTACTATCAACTACCTCTACAAAATCATACTTCTCCTATTCGCGTTTGCCATGATTATTGTTAGTACTGTAATATGTATCATTATAATATAACACACAGCCGCCACCATTCTCTAAACTGTATCGCTATACTATTTGCTGCATTATTGTTATTACAAATATACTTGGTATACTGCTAATTTCTGGATGGATTAGAGAAAAAAAATAATTATAGAAGCGGAAAATTGGACGCACGTGTCATTGAGAACGAGCACGGATACTTTCACTTTCAACGACCATGTGAAGCTGCAAAACTCCATGAGATGTTCAAGTTAATTATAGAATTAATTGGGCCAATGCTAAAGATCTTGAATTCAAGGTAAACCACAATAGAAATTAGAACATTACGAAAGTGTTAAAATGGGCCTCTTTAATACCCGAGAGTTATCACAATAGTGCTATTACTGCGGTCGCAACTTAATTGAACAATAATTGTTGAAGTAATGATGTCCCATCACAAATATCCCATGTTCTTCACATTAAAGGGATTGTACAGTTTCGGTTGAGATCTAACATCAGATTTCTAACATATTTTGGGTGAGATAATGAGAAACTTTTTATGAAATATGAAAGAGCATGTAATTTTAAGAGGAATTCAACATTTATTTGATGAAAATTGGTGTTGAAATGACTAAAGAGAGCGATCCTGATAAAAGGTGGGACCCAGCTTTTATTACGATCGCTTTGTTTTACTTTGTTTTTTGGATGCCTCAGCCATACCAAAACCGATTTTCATCAAATAAACTTTGAATTCCTCCTAGAATGGTATCCTCTGTACTATCTGAAGTGGTTTCCTGGCATCTCGACAAAAAATGGTTAAAAGCCAAATTCTCATCTCCACCAATACTAAACTATCCCAAATAAATGTTCCCCAATTATTATGTTTGGAAGTGATGTTAGATTAAAGATTACAAACGCTTTCTCTTCAGAACATAATACAAAGCTTGCCATTGATCTTCATGGGGAGGGTTATTTAACTAATACTATTTATTTTAAAAAAAGCGGTGAAAATCATGACACTTGTGATGTACATGTACCTACAAACCAATAAAAGAGATTTGGGTTTTTTTTAAAGACATTATGAACCCAACAATGCCAACGTGTGATCAATGTCACTCTTTCATGACAATATTTTAATCGAGAAAATTACCAGTTTCTGTAATATTTCTATTGTACGCTAAACTGCTCCCAGAGCACAGGATTTTTTTGTTTGTTTTTACTGTGATAACAAAGCAACCCCACTGCAGTCTAATTGTTTTGTTTATGATTATTGACATTTCAATAATTATGTCCTTTTGTACATTTTGATGTTAAGTTTAGGTGGTTTTTCAAAGTTACTGTGTGCGGTATACATAATGAGGTAATCTGGAGTAGCCAGACTTGTCGTGTGATCGACAAGATACGGAATTCGTGGCACAGCTGTTGCGGGTATATCGATTTTTAGTGAGCGTTCTGGGCAAGGAAAGCTCGCTAAACTCGTAATATTACCAGAAATGATTTTGTGAAAGGTAGCCTACATAGGCCATAATAAACCAGTTTTTTTTTTTCATTAACAGGTCATAATACGCATTGAAACAAATACTCAACTTTCTTTTTGTCTAAGTTGGTTGAGAACTTCACTTGTTTTCAAACTGACCTTAGATGCATAAGTTCGGCTTAACGTAACAACGTATAGAATTAATTCGTCAACCATGTTCAAACGAAGAATGAATCTTCAAGGACTAGGTGACAAGAATGCTCCTTCAATCAACCAGGGAAGCATCCATTTCAGTAGGTTTTTTTTTTCTTTATGTAAACTGCGAGAATTCCATTCTAATCTATAGCGTTCTCCACTGGACACGCAGTCAACCCACGAAAAACGAATCGGGACATAATCCGTAAAATGTTAAAGAAGTGCATTGTCCTTACTGACCTCGCGAGGCGTTAAAAGAACATTGGATAACGAAAGAGAGAGAGAGAGAGGGGGGGGGGGGCGGGGGGAGAGCTAGACGATCAATATCATGCCCTGCAGGATTAGAAACAACAACATACACGAGGAAATTGTTGGGGAAAAATAACTTGACAGCGAGCTGGTGTTACAATTGAGGATAGATAGTCTATTCTCCAAACTCTGTTTTATCAGTTATAAGTAATTGTTATCATTACACGCGTATCAGGGCAACCCCCCCCCCCCCCCCGCTCCTCGGCTAAATATTGGTTAGTGATAAGGTTAGAGTAAAGATTAGGGGGTTATAGGTCCAGGTTTTCATAGGGCTAGAGTTTGGGTTAAAGCTAGGATTAGGTGCAGGATTAGGATTAGGGTTAGGGTCAGGGGAAAAGTCCGGGGTAATTGCCCAGGGGGTTATTGCCCTATAGACCCCATAGCACATGCTAGTTTTAAATTCATCCAATACTCCAAATTGATGTAAACTTCTCGGTAATCGTGATGACTTCAACAAACAGAGAGAGAGAGAAAAAAAAAACCCGAGAGCTAGAGAGGGAGGAGGGGAGGGGAGGAAGAGAAGAGACAATTTTTTACATTTTCATGTACATGTATTATTATTTAAAATGCCCAAATATGGTAAACTCATGCTTGATGATATCGGGTAAATTGAAGTACATTGAAAAGTCCACTTTTAATTTATTATTATTATCATTATCATTGTTATTATTTTTATCATTATTATCATTATTATTATTATTATTATTATCATTATCATTACAATCATTAACATTGTCATTATCATTATTACCATGATTATAAGTCTCGAACTTTAGCTATCATATACGATTATCTATAATAGGCCTATAGGGCGCTCATCAGTATGTGACGTCAGAACTGTACAGCTTGCTGTAAGTAGTGTAAATTGATGGAGCAGAAAAGGATCAGTTATTATGACTGGATGCCATCAACACGCGCCGTGTGCGTATGACTCCTGCGCAGATCAAAAAAGAAAAACAAAGTATCTTTACAGTGCTTGGTTTATGCACACCAAGAAATACGGGTTAAAATTTGAACCCCCGAATTGTGGCTATAAAACCACCCTATACGGTGCAACTTTGCACCCCAATAAGCAATTTGTAACGTTAGAGGTGCAATTCACTGAATTTTGACCCTGCAGGGATACGATTTTGCACCCTCAGTTTTGTGCTAATCAAAGGGATGCAAACATGCACCATAAACATTAATACATTGTGAACTGAAAATTTGAACCACGAGTAGGCCTACCAAGATTTTACTCGTAAGATCAAACTTACACTCTGATGGATATGTCTGCATCTTTGTAGGTACGAATATAAATATTAAGAGATTAAATTTTCTACTTGCATAATAAAAGGTGCAATTGTGCACCCCAGGGTGCTGCTATAGGGACAAAATTAAAGGGTGCAAATTTGAACCTTTATTTTTCATTGTGTGATGCAGGTTTCATTTTAGATTAGAAGTGTCAAGCAGCAAATTACTAGTATACCGTGGACTAAGGGTGCACGTCACGAAGTCGACATTCACGAGATATACAGCCCGCGAGCTAGGCTCTGGGCAAATAAGGCCCATGAGTTCTATTATATTAAAAAAAGGCCCATAAAATTAACGTTACATAACGGCTGTAGGCCTACGTATCTAGTGTCGAGCTCATGGACCTTATTTGCCTTGTTTCTATTAGATCATACGGTCCTGTTTTACACAATGTCTAACTGGTGGACCTGCTTTTATACTTGGTACCCTTCAGCCCGTGGGCTGTATGACTCGCTGGTATAGCACTCCTGGACCATTTTTCCTCCAAATACCAAATACCTAGCTCTTTGACTATTTGATTAGATATAGGTATCGAGCTTTAGAGATGACCCCTTGAATATTGCAGGACCTTCTGTTTTAGTGCTTTATTTTGCGCGAGTGTGTGGATTGTGCATGTGCGTGCTTTTTATTCATTAAAAGAAAAGAATTTAGAAAAAAAAGCACGCTGAACAGGGACAATATCAAATGCTTTCTTCCATCATCTTCCTTCGTCTTCCACAAACAGTTGCATGTGTCTATGACCTGAAGTCAGCAGCCAATTTTATGGTACAGACATTAATTATTGTTACGTTGGCTATAGCGTCGGGTCGTAAAGTTGTCAAAGGACCGCACCCTTGGACACCATGGTAATTGATGAGGGGACTATATATTATTGCCTGTCTCATGGTAAAACTTTAAAGGGGAGCACCTCTCTATAGATCTACGTGATGGTGTTTATAGGAGGGGGGGGGGGGGAGTAAAACCATGGACCTACTATAAGTCCATGGTCAAACAAGCAGAACAGTGAACATTACAGTACAATCAGACCGACGTAAAATTTGGGCGTCATGCATTTTCACATACTAGTATTGTGAAGGAAGATTGATTATATTTGTCGCGCTATCGTAGGTGCTTATCGACAGATGTAATTATTACTACATCACTGTATGACACCATTGCTGTATGAATGGAAACAATTGATCACTTTGTTCAACAATTTAGCAATTGTATCCTTATGGTTGTATTTTGCTGTTCTGGATTTTATCTAGAGGGTGATCATAATAGATACGTAATATTGTTTGGAAGTGAAAATAAAAAAAAAGAGAATAGTATCGTGTCAATTTTTGTGCCTATAGGTCAAACGGAAATATTCATGGGGCCATGACGTCATACCCATTTACTGCAACCAATTTTGAAGAAAAAAAAAATGATCGTCACATGTGAGTCCAATTTGTGTTTGTGTGTAGGTGTGTAGACTTTCCATTTCTTTCCGAATTTGATCTTTCCATGGTGAGCCACACGACGTATGGAGAGGAATTTCACTTTAATCAAAACGTTAATTTTGGAATGTCGGTCCTGGAGGAATTTACGAGGTCACCTGGATGAAATGAAATGCTATTCAGTCTGACCGGAAAATATGCTGTTGGTCAGCTGCCGGACATCAATGATGCAGCTACCGGTCAACTATATGCTCCCCGCTATTTTTTCGGTATGGAAGCTCCATGGAACAAACAATTGACAAATGCATACAAATACATTTGATTACTTGTCTTTAATTTCAATGACAAAACGTTTATTCACGCGGCCTTAACAACATACATTGCAAAGGTTTTTGGTGGTAGTGTTTTTTCCCCTGATCGTTAACTCTGATGTCGTCGTGGTGAAATTTACAGTGTAAGTGAAATGTTATACGGGAGAGGTGTTCAAAGGGTTAAATACTGATGTATCCTCGCCGGACCTATTATACCTGGCACCTGTTCATCGCAGTAAGTGGCGGCCAAATTCGTCTCCCATGCTGATGATATTGTGCTTGTATAGTAAAGACTTCAGGTTGGGCAATTTCTAAGTAATTGTTCATCTTTTATGCGTCGCATCTCACATAATCGGGTTTACTATCATTATCTTTTTTCTTTCCTAAAATTCCAACTGTTAATCCGTTACTCGGTGAGTAAGAGGAATCCTCATGTCACATTACCTATCGACATGATCGAGTTCTTGTAAGCAAAGGCTATGACAGTTCAGATCAGTTCAGTTCAGCTCATTTTTTTTTTGTTTTCTCTATCCCAACATAAACAAAAGCATAGACCCCATGTGCACAGTGTACGTGAAAGTAAAGAATAACATAAAGTCATTAATAAAATGAGGTGCATTACACTTTAGAAGGGTATCATACAAATGAGCATGTAGTGATAAACCAATCAGAGGATGGAGATGTGTTTATCGTTAGGAGCAGTAATTTTAAAATTTTTATCACATTTGATGCACTTTGTAGGTCAGTTGTATCACAAAACATCCTACCGTATAAAAATTTCGTATACATTAAGCCTGAAATAAAAAGAGATGTTACTGTTTTTCCCTCTTAACTATAACTGTAGACAATTTAGTATATCTATTTTCATCATAACTACTGTTCACATTTTGTATAATGCATGGCATAGATGATTGTACAGGCCTACTTATCAAAATTTTACATTCTTCCTAACTCACATTTTGAACTATTTTGAAGCACGAAAACTTGGTTTTTGTTTCCTCTGCAAATGGTAAATAGTGCCTTTAAAAAGTTTTTATGTCTGTAATATTACCATTTATGTATGGAAAATAAAAACCTGTTCCATTACAGGTCTTTCACTGGTGCATTTAATTTCTTTTTTCCGTGTCACAATGACAAAAACAATAGCAACAACAACAACAACAACAAAATGTGACAACCAATCTGCTTTTAAGTGTCCACCTACCCGTAAAGATCACTTTTGTTTTCATTTAAATGAAAAGCGCAGAGTACTTCTACAAGTTATTTTGAAAGGAAAGTATTTTTAGTATGAGTGGTTTTGTCACAATATACTCTTTCGCTGGATCTGATGTCCTTGAAAAGTAAGTTATTATAAAGTTCCTATCAAGCCAGAGGTACGTGATGGTACTTAGTATTACAGCAAAAGTTTAACAATTTGAAACTGATAAGCGCATTTCCGATTTCCCCCAGGATTCCAAGGAAAGTATCACGGAATCTTTCGGGAAATTTGTCGGATCTACATGGCCATGACTGGTGCTCCAGAAAACCTTCCCTTTCGTGTTTTCCGTAGGTCACTATTCAATAAACGTGACAAGTGAAATTTCATCCTGAATGCAGCGTTCCCCCTTTGAAAAAAAAACAAACAATAGAAACACAAAATTTACTAAAACAGCGCCACCATTACCAAAGCCACCTCCATCAACAACAACAATCAAAGGGATGATATAGTCTCGGGTGAGAGGGATGGAGGACTTTTAATAGGTTTTCATCTTTTTAGTGAGATGATGAGAAACATCTTATGAAATATGAAAGAGCATAATTGTCAAAAATTTCCAATATTTAATAGAGATTGATTTTGAAGGGGCTGAGATATCTAACATATCTAAAGAAATTGATCCCAGTCAAAGGTGGGACTGAACCTCTTTTTTTTTAAGGATTGCTTTGTTTTTACTTTCTTTTTGGATATCTCAGCCATTTCAAAACCGATTTTCCACAAATAAACTTTAAATTCCTATTAGAATGATGATATTATGTTCTTTAACTTTTCGCCATGTGGTATCTCGCAAAGAGTTAACAGCTGAATCATCATCTTCATCAAAACTATATGTCATCCCTTAAAACGTCTCACCATTTTCTCCAGCAATGTGTTTGCAATATTAAGAGACAGTCAAGACACTGATCATTATGTCCCTTCAGGAGGGACCAAAAGAACTGAAAGGAGTACAGAGAACCTCGATTATCCGGCCACGTCGGGACCTGCAGGCGTCCGGATAATTGATTTAGCCGGATAAGAAAGATATGTCAAATACAGTACTTTCTAGCATGTCATAAAAAAGGGGTATATACACATGCTATTACCATTAATAGTAATTTACTAATAATTTATAAGCATTATGTGCGTGGCATTGTCATGTTTCATATAGGTATAAACACTGCATAAGTTAACACGGAAATATAAAGTAATATAAGTAAAATATCCCTTCATTAACACGTTTGATTGATGACCGACAATGACATTTGTACTGTGACTCGTTGAATATTGCCACTGCATTGTACTGTAACCCAGTACTCTGCACGCAGTGCCATATCCAGTGACAATCGCGACACCAGTCATTAACATCGTCTCATGAATTGACTTAAAAGTTACAGTCCGCTGCAATGATTGGAATATGACCTGTTGTGTATTCGCACGAAAATGATTTAGCTTTTTGTTTGTTTTTGGTGAGATTTGACACTGAACACTGAATATACTAGAAAGAATGTCAGCCATCAGCCATCAGTCCCAATAACAGAGAATCCGAATAATCGATGGCCGGATAATCGATGTCCTACTGTATTACTTTTTGAGCTGCCCACAATATCATGACCATTCTATGAAGTATATTCAAAAGAGCAACGGAACTGGATATAAGAAAAAAGTGGAAGACGCTAATTCCCTGCCTCAATTTTATTTGTCTTGCGTGGAGTCGCGACGTTCGACGCCGAAAAAAATGGTAGCCTTCTCGACGAGGTTTTGACCAGGCTGAAGATTCACAGACACAAGACACCAAAACACGACCAAATAACATAGGGCCTAAAATAACAATCTGCAGAAACGCCTGAAAGAATGTTACAATTCCTAGAACTGTAGCTCTCTTTAAAGAGGGATCCTTTTATCATGTTCATTCCCTCAAGTCTTGTCAAGAAGGTATCTAGGCTCAGCTACAGGGCCTCGTTAATCTTATGAATCGTGGTTCCGTCATCGCTTGCTGAAAAGACTACAAAACTTTTGATGTTACTGTAGGACAAATAATTCAAAGAAAATGATAATACTGTAGGTCCTAAAGACAATTCAACACAACTTTATAATGAAAGATTGAATCTTTCAGAAAGCAAGGGTAAAACCATTGCCTTTAACATTATGTCAGTGACAAGTAGAAGGAATGTGTGGTTTTCATTAAAAACAGAAACTGAAAATGTACTTTTATATAATTATTTAGGTATCATTTCCTTTTAAGAGTTCACAAAAGATCATCTATAAAGAGCTTTCATAACACCAGTTTAACCACAGTTAGTACCAATACCGTAACCATGGCGTAGATATTTCTTTTGAGAGAGACACCGTGATCACTTGTGGCTAGGCATCTTTGAACGCTGTGGAGCGTTAGTTTTACTTCGTATTTTGTTTCCTAAAAAATGAGGCGGGATCACCATTTTTTTCTTTTACGTGATAAATCACTGTTGTGTCGACCTTCTTATTGCAGGGCTTGCAGCGATGAAAATGGATATCATTTGAGGGCGGAAACATTAATTATTCATCCCTGTATTCATATTCACTCGACGCATGTACCTGGAAACTGCAGTGCGCTATTACTGAAAAGGTGATTTCCGACTGGCGATTTGAGTCTGTGCGAGTGAGGATCCGATTATTGGAAGTCCAGTAATTGACCGCCTTCACGATTTTGCCATTCTATGCGAACACTGAAACAGTTGTGTCGAGGATTGTGTATTTCACGCTCGCTCAAAAACGTGCTCTGTCTTCTGTTTGTTACACCAATTACTTCGTAAATTGTGATGACGAAACGGCTTGTTGCGGGAAACGTACTGATTTGTGACGTGAATGTAGTAAAGTGGTCAGTTTTTGAATGAATGTGAGGAATCATTGTTTAAATAACGTTAATGGAACGATGCAAACCAAATTCCATTATGCCCACCTCGGGCGACATTTAGTGCTGTTAAATGGTCTATTATCATGCATCGCTATACTCGCCATATTTTTGGTTTTGAACATGACAATCAAGTTGTCGCAATAATAATAGACTGATTGTTCCGCGTTGACATTCTTCAACGATGTCGACTCAGTCACCATTCCCCCATACGGAGTCGCTTATCATACTCGCCGTCATGATCTTTGCTGCTATTACCAATATTTTAGCTTTGATCTTGATCTCTAGAGCGCGTCTTGAGAAAAAGAATCGTTCCAAGGAAAATGTGCCGGCGTTCTTTGTGAAATATATGATTATCGTTGATCTTCTGAGCGCTCTGTTCACAATATTTGAGAAGGGACTCTCATTCGTGTTCGGAGTAACTGCCATCACGTGCAACTTGCTATTTGCTTCGATGATGACGATGTCGTTTTCATCTGGATTCATTAATATTCTGATGTCGTTGGAAAGGAGTATCGCCTTTTGCGCGCCATTTCTTTACTTGAAGAGCGTGACGATGCGCAGGGCGAAAATAACATTATTCTTGTCGATCACTGTTGCGACGGTCATCGGAATACTGCCCGTATTGGGCGTTGGTAGCTACGTTCGCTTCCGTGTGGAGGTCGACGTCTCTCGTGGAAATGTTAGCCGACTTGAATGCGGCATGCCAACCGGGACTACATCAGATCCCGGGGAAATACTTTTCATCGTGATATTTTTCTTCACGGGTGCCGCCATGTTTCTGATTTTGCATGTTTGCAACGGAGTCGTGCTGTGGCAGCTGCTAAAACTGACCCGAGCCAAACCCGTCATGTCGTCGACGAGTTACGGAGACAAAGGACTGCGCGCATCGGCCAAATTGACGCGAAACCCGGAAATTCGACTTGCGCAGATGGTTTCCGTTGTGTCTGTGATCTACACCATTTCTTCACTTCCATTCTTCGTAATGTCACATTCTTCTTTTATCACGTACTAGTATATTATCAATGGCATTTAAAACCCTGGTACCAAGTTTTACCTCAGTTGACAACCAATGAAACTTAAAGTAGGTGTGAATGGTTTCTTGTTCTTTCTGTTTCATTTTTCTCCAGGTGTGACAGGTGTAGTATACCAACGAATGAAACATGAAGTGCGCAAACCGAGTGAAAGATCTAAATCAATAAAGCACTTATCATTACCGTAACATCGATGGCCTTAATAGACTGTTATCGCTGATTAAAGCATTCAAAATTAGAGAAGCACTATGAGAGCGCAGACCTCCGCCAAGCATGCAGTTTATTTCCATCACCGATCTTGTTCTTCCATAGAGATATCAGTGATTTCCACTCATACGTATAAAATATAGCATTTTGTGTGCTGAAAGTCGCCCGATTTCCCAATATAGAAGCCTTTGTTACGTCATAAACCCTCAGCTGCACGGCGCCTCTCGCCCTAGCAGAAACTAGAGCACGTACTTTAGTGTGCGCATGCAAACCTCAAATACGCACAGCCTGAACTCGCAAGTTCATTGACCCTACCTGCCAAAATATCAAGAATCCTTCATAAATTCCCAAAAAATTCTCGGATCACTACCAAAAGTTAATCGTTTGATACTTGTGTCATTCTCAACCTTTCCTGCAAGTTTCATTCCAATCCGTTAACCACTTTTTGAGTTATTTTGCACACGGACAAACTAACTAACGAACATTGCCAAAGGTGTCTGACAAAGTGCGTGAGAGAAGGATGCGATTAGCGGGACACTGTGCGCGACACCCTGAGCTATCTGCGAATTCCCTCGTACTCTGGGAACCTTAACAGGGAACTGCAAAACGAGGAAGACGTAAGGCCGCTTTAATCAGTGTCCTGAAGAAGGATGCAGGCCTTGATAGCATTAATGACCTACGGACAGTCATGTTAGATAGAGAGGTTTGGAGGCGCAACTTTGTTTATGGAACCCGAGTTGGCATCGGCTGAAGCAAGTACATGCCCTCGAATAAGTAGTAGTAGTAGTAGTAGTAACGAACGAACAAACCAACGGTAACGAAAACATAATCTCCTCCCTTGGCGGAGGTAACAAACCAGCGAAATTGTATTCGTTAGTCATAAGTTATAAGAGATGGAGAAGAATCAACGAGAAGAATACCATTTCGAGCAGAGCTTGAATTGAATGTCACATTTTCAAAACTAGAAAAGCACTCTGAGACCGCAGACCTCCGCCATGCATGCAGCTCATTTCCACCACCGATCTTGTTCTTCCATAGAGATATCAGTGATTTCCACTCATACATATAAAATATAGCATTTTGTGTGCTGAAAATCGCCCGATTTCCCAATATAGAAGCCTTTGTTACGTCATAAACCCTCAGCTGCACGGCGCGCCTCGCCCTAGCAGAAACTAGAGCACGCACTTTAGTGCGCGCATGCAAACCTCAAATACGCGCAGCCTGAACTCGCAAGTTCATTGACCCTACCTGCCAAAGTATCAAAAATCCATCATAAATTCCCCCAAATTGTCGGATCACTACCAGAATTTAATGTGTTGCTTGTATCATTCTAAACTTTTCCTGCAAGTTTAATCCATATCCGTTAACTACTTTTTGAGTTAGGCCTATTTTCCACACGGACAAACAAACACACAAACACACAAACACACAAACAAACGGTAACGCAAACACAACCTCCTCCCTTGGCGGAGGTAATAATGATTGCCATCCGAGCACAATTGATAGACGGGTCATTCCATGGGGTTGGGTCTTCTCTAGATTTTCATGTTGTGTAGGCGGGGAATAAAAGTCATATTCTGAAAAATTTATCAAATAATTGTCTGTGGTTTGCAGTTATTCTTGAAGAGAAATGTGTGAAGAATTATTTGATGAAAAAAAAAAACCAAGCCTGTGTACTAAAGTATTTTGTCTATGACTGTTTCACTAATGATGTCCCATGGTTTTTTATGGTTTATGTTGTGACATAAATATATGCCATTTTCATGGCAATGTAAAACAGGAATATACAACCTTTCAGCATTATGCCTATCATAATTAAGAGAGGCAAGGTGACTTCTACAAAGACTATAAGGCACATAAATATTTGTAACAAAATAAGAACACCAGAGCATCTTCAAGCAACCTCATACCTGCGTTACAGACGATGTCCATGGCAATTTTTGTTGTAACATAGGTATAGCATGGTTATACATACACTTCAAATCATAATATGATCAGAAACTTTATTTCTATAATGAGATTTATATTTCAGAAGTATTCTTATCTAAAAATTAGCATCAAAATCCTCCAAATAAACGAGAAAATACGGAAAATATCACTGTACTTCAGTGCGATGTCCGGCCTCTTCGTGTAACGTAGGTAAGGAAAGACGCGTCTCGCGATAAAAAGAAGAGCTACTAACTTCAGTAATTGTATTCATGTCACTGGCAGTCCTCCCCCAATGGCAGAAATACTACTCACAGCCAATATACACCTACCTGGACAGCGCAAGATCTGTTTTTCTGCCGTTGTCCATGTAACGTAGGTACAGGAGTTTTAATGTTTCTGATGTCAATTGGTAAGCTTTTGCGCTATTTGTCATATTCTGTAACTCTATTAGAGGAAAAAAAAACGACATCTAAACCTCTGAACTGGCCAAAACTACTGTGGACGATGATACTGTAGTCCCACATACTGAGATATTTGTTACAGGTTCATGTTCATAATTTTGATCGCCAAATTTTCCGTCCATGCCCGTCTCTGCAAAAGGAGCATATAATTCCTCTCTTAGAAAACCATACAAAAGTATATCAGTGTATCTTCACTGCAATATAAATTTGTTTTACCTCCCGATTATTGTGAATTTTTGGACCCTTTTGTCATAAGGTATCTACCAAGGTAGACGTGCTAGAGTTAGTATTAATCACTATATATACTAGTTGGAAAACGTAGATGTCCAGACTGCATCTGAACTAAAGAAATAGAGTTTGCCTTATTTTGCTGGTGATATTGAGGGAACTAGGAGCTGTGAAATTCTTTCTCTTTAACAGATTTACTTCGAAAATGTCAATGTTTTCCTTCCAAGATTTCACTGACCTGTTAGATGCTCTGATGAAGTTTTAACATTTCACAAGGATTCACCATTTCCATTCCATGTTCACCCACTGTGAAGTCTCAAAGCTAAAATGCCAGTGTCCTATTCAGTTTGGGTGGGTAGTGGATAGGAAAGGCTTCAATAAAATTGTGAACCCCAATCAAAATTGGACTATTATTGCTCTACACTATCATTCAAAAAGAGGGCAACAATTTCGATGGGGGATGAATAAAAAATAGGGCCTAGTATTATTTTGGGAGTCTATTAAGGACCATAACCGTAACCGTAACCCTGACCCTAGCCCTAACCTTAGCTAGGACACTGGGGGCAGCGACCTGCCCTTCCTAGCTTACATCAAAACAAGTTTTTAGCATAGAGTATGAAAATGATATTTTCCTATGTTTTACATGCTATATTATTATTATTATTATT
This sequence comes from Diadema antillarum, assembly GCF_040938485.1. NCBI lineage: Eukaryota > Metazoa > Echinodermata > Echinoidea > Diadematoida > Diadematidae > Diadema > Diadema antillarum. The sequence continues at coordinate 2,032,827 of NW_027270895.1, forward strand.
ATTGTTAATATTTACATCATTTTAAGCATAACCCATTTTTTTTTTTCAATTTCGGTGGGAGGTACACATGGAACTCTAGCTAATGGGTATGCCAAGAGGTAATGTAAGCTAAATTGTTGAAATTATTTAATTCCATTCATAAACACACAGATACATCAACAGGAATATATAGTCAACTCCAACAAAAGTTTTCTTTTAATTTTTTTATACTATTTCTCTTTACACCTTTTGTTCAGTTTGTTGATGAATCTGCCATGGCTCCTCCTCTGCCACCGCTACGTTTTAAACTACAAACTGTACATGAAAGAGTGAAAAGGACACATCCACAGCACTCCACAAACAGAGAGAAAGCCGACAAAGCAACACCCAAGAAGAGCGAATGTAACAATCTAGACAAGAAGAAAACTGCACAGAGGGAAAATGGACAGAAGAAAAACAAAAATTGAGGGCTAAATGGACATCGGACAAAAGAGCAAAAATTAATTTCAAACAAAGAACATGGAGAAGACAAGAAGACTTGTCTGATTTCTCTTTATTAGTTTTCTTAGTTAGTTGACAACTAGTTGATGATGTTGTTAGTGTATATAAGGTCAAATTGTGTAAAGCTTCTTCTTCTGATTAAGTCTGCCTTCTTTCATACCAGAGTTACAAAGAATTGAAGTCTGTGTAACATAGGTATTGTTCCACAGGTGTGCAGTAGATATAATTCCAAAGAACTGTTACAATAGTGTTATTTGTGGGAACATACATAAAGTCTATATGTGTAGGTTTTAACATCTCACACCACAATAAAGGAAATCAGTTGATATGTCGTAGTGTACCTATGTTACAAAGACATACTGTCCGTGTAACATAGGTAGTACACTGTGGGCGAGGTTGTTGACTGAAAACCCCTGATTATAACAATAAAATCATGTTTTCACTTGAATACCCATACAAATCACTTGCTTCAATTGTGGTGCTTTTAAGAATATTGTCATTGTGTCACTCTTGAAAAAGTTAAACCTTTGATTGAAATTGTTAATGGTTTGTAGAAAAAAAACATGTTAATAAAAGTGGCTTGCAGTTGACATCAGAACATACAATCTTACTAATAATGATCTCATGCGCCTGTTAAGTAACATGTTGATGTGCTATGGATGAAAAAAACGTGGATGTGTTCATTCTTATCATTTCAGAACACAAAATTATGAAGGATGTCAACAAATAAAGTCCGTGTAACATAGGTATTTTGCCATACCTGTTTACCCATGCTGACTGAAAGTGTGCGAAGTAATAAACAGATTTCTAGTGGAATAAGTTGAAGAATGGGAGTAACAAATCAGGGGGGAAAAGGAAATTTCAATTTACCCAATTTGAATTTTCAACTTGTATGTCACAATTTCAGTCCCAACCCCATGGAATTACCCAGACATGACAGATGTAATCAGGCTATGACATTAATTTTCGTATACATACCGTGTAGTGTATTAGAGAATTGAGTGTTCTGTAGGCTTATACTACACTGCCCTTTTCATTTTATTTCATTTCATATTCCACACAAATCATACAGTGTTGTATTTACAACAAATGTAAAGTAACACATAAATCATAATTTCAGTATTCATACAAATTACATTTACATGACACCAAAACAAAAATTGCATGATGACATCCAATTTATGAGTGATAACTAAAACCCATCGTTAAGTGTAATTTAAACATTCTGAATTCCTTTTTGTATGGCCAAGCTCACAAAAACATGCATGGTAACTGTTTCCCCCCAAAATAGTGAAATTTCAAAATGCCATAACTTCCTTGTTTTTCATCCGATTTCAATAAAAATTATAGCGTTGAACTCATAGTATTTTACTCTTTCTTATCAGACTAACTTATATTGGGACTGGATTTCCCCTTTAATCATTGATACTCAATAGGACTTTTTTTCAGTGGGCTCTGGAGCGTAGCAAGAAGTCAACATGAAAACTGTTTCGGACGTACATAAAAAAGTGTACGTCCGAACACAAATTTTTCATTAATTAGAGATACAGATGTAATGACAAAATTCTAAAGTTACACATTTGAAAAGCAACAAAAACTTGCTTTTCATTGAGATTTTGCAGTATACTGTCATTCATTTTTTATGTAAGATTAAAAAAGGTATTTCTTTTTTTAGTTTCGGACGTATATTGAAATAATGCATGAATAAAAGTAAAGAAGACAACATAGATTTACATGAAATACAAGTAAAGAAGACAACATATATTGGAACTTTCACATTCTCTACCCTAAGGATATGGAAAATGATTCATTACCTTCATAATGATGTATAGTGAGTTGAAAAGATTTCTTTTCCTTCACAAAAACTCCGAATTAGTTCCAGTGCGGTTGTTAAATGACTTCATTTAAATTACTCCTGTGACCAAGACCTTTTCAGTTAAGTGCATTTTCAATTTAGATTTTTGAAAACTTTGAACAGTTCCCATCAAAATGATATAATATTGATTTTGTGCAGATAATTTCATTTTGCAAAAGTGACCCTCTGGTCAAAGCTGGTTGACAAATTTATGGAATTGCCCTTCACAGTATCTTTCGGGAAATCAATCGGATATAGATGGGTGCTTCAGAAAACCTCCCCTCTCCTATTTTCCGTGTAGGTCACTATTCAATATACGTGTCAAGTGAAATTTCCTCCTCAGTGCAGACTTCCTCCTTTGAAGAAAAAAGTATAGAAAGACAAAATATACTAAAAACAACGCCACCACTACCAAAGCCACCACCACCAAGAAGAACAATTAAAGGGATGGTATAGTTTTGGATGAGATGGGGCTTTAGGTTTTGAACTTGTTAATGAAGTAACGAGAAACATCTTGTGAAATTGAAAGAGCATAATGATCTTAAGAGGAATTAAAAGTTTATTTGATGGAAATTGATTTTAAAGGGGCTGAAATATCTAAACGAATTGATCCCAATTAAAGGTTGGACCCGACTTTCTAGTTTACAGTCTGGTTTAGGATTGCTTTGTTTTAGTCTATACTTTAGGATATCTCAGCCATTTCAAAACCGATTTTCCTCAAATAAACTTTAAATTCCTATTAGAATGATGATAATTATGTTCTTTAACTTTTCATACAGTGCTTTTCTAAGTATCTCGCGAAGAGTTTAACAGCTGAATAATGATCTTAGTCAAAACTATACCATCCATTTAAACGCCTCAGTATTTTCTCCAGAAACGTGTTTGCAGTACGCGACAGTCACGACCTCATCATGACCCCCTTTCGGAGGGACCGAAAGGACTAAAAGGAGTACAGTAAAACCTCGATTATCCGGCCCCGTCCGGTCCGGCAGTTGTCCGGATAATCGATTTGGCTCGATATTACATAGAGGTGTGTCAAATACAGCACTTTCTAGTGTGTTACCACCAATTTACTAATATTATCATTATCTGCATGACATTGCCATGTTTCATACTTCATAAGTTGATAAGGAAATATAACGACATATAGGTAAAATATCCCTTCATTTATCGTTTGTTTGATTGATATCGACTAACAATGACATCAATACTGTGACTTGTCGAATACTGTCGCTGCATTGTACTAAACCACTACTGTGCACTCAGTGCCATATCCAGTGACAAGCGCGACACCAGTCATTAACATTGTCTCACGAATTGACTTAAAAATTACAGTCCGCTGCGACGATTGGAATATGTCCCGTCGTGTATTCGCACTACAATGGTTTTAGTGGGGTAGCTTAGTGAAATTATCGTGACACGGCGGACAAAAGCATGATTTTTTCACCAAAGGTAATTCATGATGTACCTTCTCAAAAAATAGGGTGCTCCAAGAAAATTGATGCCGAGAAGGAGGTCAGAGGTCAAAGGTCACTGACCTTTATTTGTGAAATAGGTTTTTTTGGCTATTTCTCAGGTCAGGAATATCCAATCTTGATAAAACTTGGCAGGAAGAATATTGAGAACAATTAGAATATTTTGATTGAATTTGGGGTGAATTTCCAAAGGTCAAAGGTCAATGAAATTTTTCTAAAAATCATGTTTTTGTTTATTTCTCCAGGTAGGAAGATTCAATTTTCACAAAATTTGATATGAATGTTATATAGAAGGTACCAAGAGTATAAACCAGAGGTCAAATATAATTGTTGATTTGTACGTTGCCATGGCAACCCAAAACTGGGGGTTTTAATTGAAGTTAGTTACAGGAGGCTATTTTCCAGTTTGGAAGAGATTCCATTTGAATAGGTACAACTGATCGACGGGATGTATAGAGGTTTGAAATACTTTTGATTAGTGTTAAGTGGTATGTTGCCATGGCAACTACATATATAGTTTCTTCTTTGCGATGAAAGGAGACTTTAGAACTTCCATGAATTTGAAGAGATTTCCATCAGGGTTGGTATAATTGATCAACAAAAAGTCGCCAGACAGAGATTTGTCACCTTCATAGCATGTGGGTTGAGTGAATGTAGCAACAATAGTAGAACACATCAGTGAGAGTTTGAGGAAAATTGGACAATCCGTTCTAAAGTTATGAATTTTTAAAGTTTCTGCTCAGTCGAGGCTGGATGAGAAGACTACTATACCTTGTAATGTCACATGTGTACAACGATATAAAGAATGAATAAAGAAAATTCAACATTTTTTCACTTACAAAAGGATACTCTACTTCTCTTTCAGAAGGCAGGGGGAATAATATTACCCTTAACATACGTCAGTAGCAAGTCGGGGAAATGTGAACTTTATCTAAAAAGTATGGTTTTGTGAAATTCTCTTTTTATTTTCCTTAGAATGTGCGCATGTGACATCATACACTGTGGTAGTCTTTTCATCCAGCCGCGACTGTGCAGATATTTTAAAAAATCACAACTTTTGAACGGATTGTACGATTTTTTCCAAGCTTTCTGTGATGTGTCCTACTAATATTGTTGTATTCACTTAATCCACGTGTGCATGAAGGTGGACTTGTCCTTTAAGGACAGATTCTGAAAGAGCAGACTCTAAGCTTTAAAATGATGTATCACTCAATTCAAATGGATTCCCCTAACCTATCTAAATAATGAAACCGGTACTGGAAAGAATGCACACACTCTTGAAAAGTATGAACTGAGAAAAGAGGCTGCATTGTCTATTTTAGCGTTTAATCTTTACCAAGCTGTCTCATGTCATTATGTTCGTCTTTTCTTCCCCCCTCCAATTTTCATTTGAGTTTGTCATTATTAATTTTTGAAGATAAGAACAATGCCACAAGGCAGTGTTTCTTAAAAATGCTTCAACTGCTCCTTCAGGTCCAAAATCTACATCAATATATAATTTTCCTGATCTCCTCAACATTTTCCAAAAATAAAGCATACACCTTTTATGCATTGGGTCCTTCTTTTTGTGGACAATTAAAGGCAAAAACCCAGAATTAGTGCTTGAAAATTATTCTTGAGTGTGAGTTACGGATAGAAAGAACCTCTGTAAAAAAATGAATCTGTATAATCAATGTTTAGTATTGTTAATAACACAAAATGTGAACAATATTTTTATAATAAGATGTTTCCAGACTAAACCGTCCGCATTTATGCTTTAATGAGAAAAATACTGATATCTCCTTATATGTTTGCTTTGATTGCAAAAACTGTATATGGTAGGATGTCTTGTGATACAACAGGGGGGCATTTCATGAAGCAGTTTGGTCAGATATTTTTCTGACAAAGTGTTACAAACTACAGAAATCCTTGCATCTGATTGGCAGAGAGCAAATTTGTCCGACAACTTGTCGGACAAAATGCTTCATGAAATGCCCCCAGACCTACACATATCATGCATGAAATGTGATATCCTGAACATTTTTTTCAAGTCACTCTCCCAAAAGTATATATAGGACCTTTAAGTTTTTCTTGTGTTTGTTCCTGGCAGATTACTAGTATACAAATGTTCCAGTCCATGGTGACCTAACGGAAATTAAGGAAATTAAAATGAATATACTGAAAACCAAAACTACAGATACCGATAACTTACTTCATTCTTCTCTCCCCATCCCACCCCTTCTTTTTGGTTTCTTGATATACTGGTAAATCTAGCTGACTTTGATAATTGTCATTATGTAACATCATCTTCAATTGACAAGGCGATAAAACTTAACAATCATTTCATTATGCTGCTGGACTAATGGGGTTAGTTGAACTATTGTTGTTTTTGATGTACTATAGGCCTACCTTTTCCTCCTATCAATCACATGTATTTTGGGTGGAATGTATTTTGACATGAAGCATCATAGAATCAACCGCCTTTGGGCCGGGAATTTTGTCATAATAAATATATTGTGATTTAGATTCTGCTCTATGCCGATTTTGTTTTATTTTTTATCAACTTTTTAAACTTCCCCATAGACTTTGTCCACCAGCCAATTACATCCCACCCCCTTTGGATAATGTGAACCAATCAAACATTGCTTTTACTTTTGAATAACATGTCTATACATAGCTATCAGACCAAAAATATTCAAACCGCTTTAAGTCTTTATGAGTGAAATTACAAATATAAATATATTTTTAAAAATATTCAAATTGTCTAAATTCCACTTTATCTGTGAAAACAGACTTTTACCCTTTTTAAACATTTGAATAACCTCCATAAGAAATAAGAAACATATAGAGAGGGGAAGTGCGGACTATAAAAATTGCTTACTGGAACCGGGTAATCCCTGCGCTAAACCTATGGAAATCACACAATCTTGGAGGAAACGGGTTAAATTTGTTTGGAAATATGTAGAGCAATACCCAAAACCTTAAGTTCTCAATGGAATATGCAGCTCTTCCACTGGTAAACTAGTGGTACTGGGAGAAAAAAATGAGCTGTGACATAGTCCTACACCTGGCTCAGTCATTGCCCAAGATTTAAAGTATCTGAGCCAGAGTCACACGTCACTCTTTGCCATTTCTCTACAGGAGGTAGACAGTACTAAAAAAAATCCTTTACCAGAAATTATATCAAATCATTTAATGAAAAGGTGCTGAAGAAAACTGGACTGTTCCAACACACCTCCCTCAGGTCTGCAACACAGACTAACCACCTGTTTCCATAGGAAAAACCAGTAAAAACGGTGTATTATTGTAAACATGCACATAATATGTCGTATTGTGGGTCTGAATTTTAAGACTAGCAACCATGTACATTGCATTGCATTGTACAGAAACCTGGCGAATGCCCTGTATATAGTCTTTGAATTCAGACATTATTGTTACATACAAATTAAGGGTATTTTCTCATTTTTTCTGTAAGCGGATTTCTTGGAGCACCCCCTAATTTTGATCCTCATATATATACAAATGTCTGAGGAAAAAATGACACTTTTGTCCGGCGTGTCACGATTATCAGTATATTTGTCACTAAGCCACCCCACTATTTAGCGTTTGTTTGTGTTCAAGTGAGATATCACACTGAAAATACATGGAAATATTCAAGAGAATGTCAGCCGGTCGCCGTCCGGATAACAGGGAATCCGAATGATGGATGACCGGATAATCGAGGTCTTACTGTATCACATTGCGAGCTGCTCAAATGGCCATGAAGCATTCGAAAGAGCAACAGAACTCATGGATATAAGAAAAGGTATGACAAGTGGAAGACACTATTCCCTGCCTCGATATCATTTGCCTTGCGTCAGGTGGAGTCGCGACGTTCGACGAGCAAAATGTAATGGAGGCTTCGAGACGAGGTTTTGACCAGGCTGAAGATACACAGTCACAAGACGACCAAAACACCCATAAATTACATATTATAATAATCGTCAAGAAACTTCCGATGGTAGGCTACAATTTACTGGAACGGACAACTATCTGTTAGGAGGAATCCTTTTATCATGTTCGTTCCCTTAAAGATTAACCCCCCCCCCCCCCCCGAAAAGAAAAAAATGAAAAATTGTGATGGTATAACCATCAACTTTCTCATTTGAATATTCATAAGGACTGGTGACGAAATGTTTACCGAAATGATATGAATTTCAAAATGTCACATCTTCCTTATTTCTTATCCGATTTTTGTCATTTTTTTGGTATCATTTTTGTAGGGAATATTTTCTCTTTTTTGTGTGTGTGTCTTTATATTTGGGTGGATTTCTTCTTTAAATCTTGGGTACTAGGCTCACCAAGGGATTTTATAGCAGGCCTACCTCGTTGGGCTTTATCAACTTGTGTTCTTCCATCGCTTGATGAGAAGACTACAAACGCTTGTTACGTTTCTCCTCATACACGGCAAATATAAACTCTAAGGAAATGTAAGCCCTAAAGATAATTAAACATAAATTCATTTCATATTGCATAGGCCTAATGAGAGATTAACTCTTTCAGAAAGCAAGGGTAATGTATTGTACTATGTCAGTAACAAGTGGAAGGAATGCGTACTTTTCCTAAAAACAGAACGTTATAATGTATTGATATAGGCCTATATAATTTTTTCAAAAGAACATCTATAAAGAACTTCCATACCACCAGTTTGACCAATGTTAGTATCAATATACCCACGTGACCATGATGCGGTCGACTTCTATCAAGAGGGACACTGAGATCCTGGCTTAGCATCTTTGAACGCTGTGCGTGATCGTTAATTATCATATTTCCCATTTGTTTCCACAAAAAAGGAAGCAGGATCATCGCTTTTAAATCGCTGTTGTGTTGACCTTTGCAGTGACTGTAGCAATGAAAACGGATATCATTTGAGAACGGAAATACTGACTCCTCGATTCCTGCATGTACATTCACTCGACGCATGTAACTAAAAATTGCAGGGTGCTATTACTGAAATACTTAATACATGTAGTGATTTCCTGCTGGCGATTTGGGTAGCGAGAATCAGATTATTTAGAGTCTATCGCCTTCATGATTTTGCCTTTCAAAGAAACGAGGCAACTCTTAACCAGCTGTGTCGCGGATTGTGTATCTTAATTATGCTTGTTCCATGCCAGAAATATAATTATTTCTAAAGCGTGTTTGAAGCAGGCAGGAGTCAGTTTACTATAAGTAAACATTACGCTAGAGCATGATTTTGTTGAAACAAATTTGAAACATCGTCGTCCTCTGTGATTCGTTTCTTACATCACCTTACTTCGTGAAGTGTTAAATCATATATGACGAAACGGCTTGTTGTAAGAAACGTATACCAATTTGTGACGTCAGTAAAGTGATTGAGTGGTCAATCAGTTAAGGGATATAACAATTCATTGTAGGCATAACATTAATATTATATGGATCCATGCCAAACTTAATCCATTATGCCCATCTCAGGACCATGAAGTGTTGTTAAACGATATGCATCGCTACCCGCCGTATTTTTAGTTTCGAACACTACGTTATCCCAGTAATAATAAACTGATGGTTCCGGGTTGACATTTTTTCAACATGTCGACTCAGTCACCATTCCCCCATACGGGGTCACTTATCACTCTCGCCGTCATGATCTTTGCTGCTATAAGCAACACTTTAGCGTTGATCGTGATCTCTAGAGCGCGTCTTGAGAAAAAGAATCGTTCCAAGGAAAATGTGCCAGCGTTCTTTGTGAAATCTATGGTTACTGTTGATCTTCTGAGCGCTCTGTTAACAATATTTGAGAAGGGACTCAATTTCACGTTCGGAGATACTGTTATCATTTGCAACTTCCTGTATGCTTCACTGTTGACGATGTTCTTTGCGTCTGGATTCATTAATATTCTGATGTCGTTGGAAAGGAGTATCGCCTTTTGCGCGCCATTTCTTTACTTGAAGAGCATGACGGTGCGCAGGGCGAAAAAAGCAACATTCTTGTTGATCACTGTTGCGACGGTCATCGGAATACTGCCCGTAATGGGCGTTGGGAGCTACGTTCGCTTCAGTGTGGAGGTCGACGCCTCTCGTGGAAATGTTAGCCGACCTAAATGCGGTATGCCAACCGGGACTCGATCAGAGCCCGGGGAAATACCCTTCATCGTGATATTTTTCTCCACGGGCGCGGCCATGTTTCTGATTTTGCATGTTTGCAACGGAGTCGTGCTGTGGCAGCTGATGAAACTGACCCGAGCCAAACCCGTCATGTCGTCAACGAGTTACGGAGACAAAGGACTGCGCGCATCGGCCAAATTGACGCGAAACCCGGAAATTCGACTTGCGCAGATGGTTTCCGTTGTGTCTGTGATCTACACCATTTCTTCACTTCCATTCTTCGTAATGTCACAATCTTCTTTTATCACGTATATTATCAATAGCATTTAAAACCCTGGTACCAAGTTTTACCTCAGTTGACAACCAATGAAACTTAAAGTAGGTGTGAGTGGTTTGTTGTTCTTTCTGTTTCATTTTTCTCCAGGTATGACAGGTGTAAGTATACCAACGACTGAAACACAAAATGTGCTAACCAAGTGAGAGATCAGAAAAAAAAAACCTTGATCAATCTTGTGACATCTGTGACATTAATAAACCGTTGTCGTTGATTACAAAATATATATACTAAAAAAAAATCAGAAAATTGAATCCTTTAATGATAAGTTTTAAGAGATGGAGCAGAATCAACAAGAAGAATACCATCTAGAGCAGAACTTGAATTAAATGTCATATTTTCAAAATACACTCAACCAAGAAAGTAAGTTCCCCCTATAGCATTTTTGGATATATCCCAAAAAGTATTTTACCGTTTTCCATAATTCAAACAGGAATGGGTAGGGAATTCCATTACTCATAACATGGATTGCATAATATCATTGTCACCAGATATCATTATTGGTGTTAAAAAAATGCATTTTATGTCAAATGTATAATGATTGTCATCCGAGCACACTTGATAGAAACGACAGATGTAATCAGACTCTCATCATTTTTTTTTATTCATACATTTCCTATTGTTTATTAGAAAATAAAATTGAGTGTTTATGTAGGGTCATACTACGCTGCCCTACTAACTGATAACACATTTTATAAAATGGGTTCAAGAATGTAGCCAATAGGAAGCGCTGAAATGAGTCACGGGTGCTTTGGTTATTCTAGTCCCATTGCACTGCGTGTTAAATCCTATTGCCGATCGTCTGTGCGCGCGGCGGCTCCTTTGAATTGCATGCACACGCGCTGTCAATCCTGTAAACAACTTCTAGTTCGGGCTGCCGGCCGGCCTTGTGCATAACATGTGTGGCGTACGTATACTCTTATACGTACAGTACAGTAGACCAAGTGTTGTGGGGCCGGACGCGTACATGGAGTCACTTTGAAGGGCAAATCCAACGATTTAGCAGGTTAATTCTCACGCCGTTTTCAGAGTATGTTGTCTAGTAGGCCTATATGAGGAGTCTATATCAAGTCTTTAAGGTAAAGGGTGCATATTCTATGTAAAATAAGTAAGTTTTCATGCGGGAATTTAAGTGTCCGGAAACCCAACCCCCCATCATACTTCGATGTGCGGGATTTCCGAGTGCGACGTGCGTAAATGTTTGGGACGCTGACGAACATCTTCGGACATCTTGACCCACAAAGGTATGTGAAAAACGCTGAAAAATGCTGTTAGTTTTCGAATTTTCGACCCATTTTATAAAACAAATGATGCACAGGATTATTTCGTGGCGTTAGTGGAGATGCAGCTCACTCTCGGGTATTTACAATGTAGTGCAACATGTTTCACAATTGTAAATACCCTCGAGTGCGCTATACGCCTCCACTAACGCACTCTATCCTGTGCATCATTTGTATAATCACGCACGTCTTTGCGGAAGTAAAAATGGCAAAGCCACGGCGTGGGCGCATAGTATAAGGCATAGCAGGATTTTAACTCCTGGTATAATGTTCGCAGTATTGGTAAAACTTTCAATCACTTTACCGAAGGACTTGATATTCAATACTCTCAACGAAGGTTGTTTCCTGGCCTGGCTATCGCCATGTGTATGTGTAGTAATTCTAACTCATGATATCATGCTGAAGTTTTTTTTAAAAATCTATTTAATAGGACCCTGTTCACGGGACTCATTTTATACATTGTAGGCCCATTTACCACAAAACACTTCTCAACTTTAAGGGGTGTCTTTTTTTTCTCGATGGAAATACAGAACTCTCCGCGTAATAAGGTATCGCTTAAACCGATACTCCGTTTAATTTGGTAGTATTAAATGTAAAAATCAGTTCCAATGCACATTAAAATCACCTGATAATCGGGTTGCCTCTCTGCATAAACGGGTAAATAATTTCTTGTAATCTAATTTCTACCCACATATAACACTTTAAGAAATCAAGAATGTCAAATTTTTCATTCTCTGCTTAATTTTCAATGAAGACCGCTGATTTGGGGAGCGATTTACACGTTAAAACACATGTACCAGTACCGACTCATTGCCACACGTAAACGAACATTATACATGTAGCTGACACTCACAATTGCATAGACAGACAGGAGCTGAACGTAGGTCTACTTGCGCTCCTTCCGTGCTTCACAACAACATTCATAATACATGTACGAGAAGTTTGCAACGAAAATCGGGCCATATGCACCAGCTCCATAATTTTGCTTTTCCCCAGTCACTTCTCGAAAAGTAACCCGACGTTCTACATGACTAGAACTAGTGCACGCAAAGAGTCGTGTTCATTTCGAAAAACGCCTGAGTGTTAGCGAGGAGTCTAAAGTCAAACGACATAGTTTTCTGAAGACATATTTTATCCATTAAAAGAGTGTAAATTATTGCTCGTAACTGAGCAAAAAGGTATGTATAATGTACCGCGCAAGCACGCGTGCTAAGCATGCACTGTAGGTTTTTGGTGCAGTGTACAATGTATCATGCATGTATATACACATTGTATGTGTCAATTGTGAATGAGACGTGTTTGTTAATCGGGTACTCCGCTTAATCGGGTAAGAAACGCTCTGTCCGAGCCTACCCGATTATGCGGAGAGTACTGTATCAACTTTATTCTCCTTTGATCAAAATGCGGCAAAAAGCGACAACAATAATGATAATGATTCAGCATAACTTGCATGTTCCCTCACCATGTCTTTTGTTAGTCACATTGATATCACAGAAACATGCCGTTACGCTGAAGTGATGTTGAGGGTATCATAAATCAACACAGATCAACATGAATTTGTATTTCGGAGAACCTTTAAAACGGGACTTCAGCGAATAATGGCGAACGAAGCACCAATTCTTCCGATAAGTCCGCGATACACGCTTCTTCTTAAAGGTTCGAGGGACGACTATGGGCAGCCAAGTCAAATCACGAACAAATTAACAATATATTTATTCATTTCATGATCTTTTATTTCAGCTGTCATCCTTTAAAAAGACAACTCGCAAACAAATCATTACTCACCACTATGAAATTCGAGCAATAAATGATTTGAAGCATTGACGAAGCAAACGTATTGTTTTCTCAAACATTTATTAAGTGTAGGTTACTTGTATTTCTTTTATGTCATCAAAACAAAGGACCGCAGTAATGATACATAAGAAATCATGTTTAAAAGAAGAGAGTTTTTGCCTACTTAAATTCTCTCTTTACAGCTTAATAGCTTCTGCTTCGTCACACCTTGGTGAACATAAAAAGTGGCCGAAAGTCGACAGAACACGCTATATCATTTTCAAAAACACCAACTAATGAACATCACGCTTCGCATGGGCGCTCAACTACAGACTTCGCGCGTATAATTAGCGAGGGTGTTGAAAACATAGTTAGCATGACTTAAAGGGGCTCTGAAATCCAAATGCATGTTGATTTTTGTTGATTTATGATACCCTCAACATCACTTTTGCGATGAAACGAGTATCTAGAAACATTCTATGTAATTATATTTTTAACGATTTTCTTCTATTATTCTTCAGATTACTTGGGAACGCCCACACACACAAAAAAATCCTTCCAAACCAATATATTGAGATGACCTCATCTGTCAATCATTGCTAAAGTACTGAAATGTTCAACAAAAGATATTGGAATGCACCTTCCTCTCGACTCATCATAACTTGCATGTTTCTGTGATATCAATGTGACTAACAAAAGACATGGCGAGGGAACATGCAAGTTATGCTGAGTCGAGGGGAAGGTGCATTCCAATGTCTTTTGTTGAACATTTCAGTACATTAGCAATGATTGACAGATGAGGTCATCTCAAGAATATTTGTTTGGAAGGATTTTTCGTGGGCGTTCCCAAGTAATCTGAAGAAAAATAGAAGAAAAAAAATCGTTAAAAGTATATGGAATGTAGATATTCGTTTCACCACAAAAGTGATGTTTAGGGTATCATATAAATCAACACAAATCAAAATGTATTTTTATTTCAGGGCCCCTTTAACAGAAAGTATAAAATTAACCAGATTTCATGTTTATTACTTGGCCTCATGATATCGTTACGTAATCTCAGGAAGGTTTTTGAACACAACCTTCCTGTTCACCGTGCAGCGGTCATGCTTTGTGAATATAAACTATAATACGGCGATACTCAGTTAAAGGGGAATTTCCCCAAAGTCGGACAATCCGTTTAAAGTTGCTGTTGTTGTTGATTTTTAAGTGTATGTCAATCTTATATCCTCCCCTCTCCATGTGTGGAAATCCTGCAATATTCGTGATGCTACAGTAGAAGGACACTAAAGTGAAAAACGAAATTAATTTCAGAAATCTTTAGGTGTGCATTTTCTTTCGTATTTTCGCCCTTTACAAACGAAATATGTAAGATCGCACCTGCAGATCTGTAAATTAACAAAAATGTCGGAAAAAAGAGGAACCACGGGACTCGAACCCGTCATCTATTGCTTTCCGGCAGCGACACTACCACCAAACTAGAACTGATTGCCAGCAGTGACACGATGAACCTCGAACAAACACCCAAGCTCCGAAATTTCGACATTGTTATGTGTATAGTCGTCCAAGGCGGATGTCCTTGTAATATCTTGAACGAAAATTGCGTTGACCTGTTACAGAAACTTATCCTTCACGAGGAGCTGACGCAAAGACAAATTGAATTTCTGTGAATGCATAAAATGTGAACATGGCTTATTGGTACATCAGGGAGCTACAGTGTTGTAGCTCAGTCTTCGTATCATAGCATCATCAGCCATTATTACTACTGAAGCATTATTATTTGGTGAACACCTGAAGTAATATGACCGTTACAAAAATTTCGTTTGTACAATGTGTGATATGTGCGTATCACTATGGGGTTTGTTCACATACCTACTCTCTAAAAAAAATCGAGTGAAAATGTTCACTCTTGAAGGAAGGAATAACAGAAAAGAGTGAATATAGAGTGAAATTGGAGTGAACTTTGACATAAAATGTTATTTTCACTCATTTTGGAGTGACCTTAGGGACCACTCCAAAATCTTCGAGTGATCCCTGAGGTCACTCTTAAATGAGTGAAAATGAACATTTTCACCCCTACTCAAAATTCACTCCAATTTCACTCTAGCTTCACTCATTTCTGTTATTCACTCTTCAAGAGTGAACATTTCACTCGATTTTTTTTAGAGAGTACTCAGATTCATATGCGTACATCACCTCCATCGTATTGTTCATGCACTGCCCAGAATTTCTACAAAACAATCAAATTAAGACTGCATCATGCCTTCATATTAAAGCCAACCAGGCGGTTGGCATGTTTATAGATATTTAGTGCCATGTTTTACATCTATACCTGCCCAAGGAGAGCATGCAGTATTGACCTGCGACAGTGATGTGCGTAGGTGACTCTTTCTGTGGAAAAATATGATTCAATAATTCAATATTTTACTTATTTCCATCAAAGAAGACAAGGAAAACATGATTCGAAGCGGTTCAAGTTGTCAATTTAACTTTCATTCATCTGATAAGGACAGTTCGTGGAATACAATAGAAAGTACACTGTATATGCATTAAGATATTATCCCCCCCCCCCCCGAAAAAAAGAAACAATGCAGACTTTGTCATGGTAAAAGAAGTAGGTAATCATAACGACGGAAAAGAGTGCTCTACTAAAAAAAAAAAAAAGCCAAGCTTGTAAGACAAGGAACACTGGAATGAAAACAACGACAGCACCAATACACCAATAAAATGCATTAATTTTAAATTCATCTATACCATTGTACTGCTGATAATACAGGTATACTATGAACAATAATTACTATGATTTTAAAATGCATATATATATATATATATATATATATATATATATATAACATAACATGGATATTTCCATCTAGAGATAGGTGTAAAAAAATGGTGGTGCTTTGCAGCGCGTTGAAGTATTTCACCCTCTATAGGCCATTTTTTGTATAGACTGCATGACGTTTACCTCTCTTCGCAGAAGACTAGTCAATCGTTTCATACCATTCGATCACCCGTCTGAGCGCATTGTGCGTCTGACCAAGGAGGTTTGAGGTAGAGTTCCAAACTAGCTGTAATTTTTCAAACAGTTTTTAGTTTTCTATTGATGTACAAAATAAATCCACAGGTGCATTGATCGTAGTTCATTGCGCCGTCTTGCTTGGCAATCTGAGGTTTTATTTTGAACGTTCACATGATGTTGGTTATATTTTGCTTGTTTATGTGTCAACTGATATGAAATACCTCTCAATGATAAAGCATAATCATAAAACAAAAGTCGATCCCGTCCAGAATATTGGTGCATAGGTGTAAATCCGAGCTGTATTACAGGGGCGTCACCAGCTTTTTTTCAAGGGGGGTGCGTTTTGACACTAAATGTTCACGAGATTTTTTTTGACAGACATTTTGATAGGAAGCTCTCAATCCCTAGACTTTTACTGTTTTTTTAGGGAAACCAAGCGGGGAAAGGGCACCGGTAACTAGGATTTCATCTTGGGGGGGGGGGGGGGGGGTTGGGGTAGTATGCGAGGGAGCGAGCAAGGGTGGGGGAGTGTGTGTAAGTGCCGGAGAGGGTTGCACCCCTATATAAATGGATAATGGAAATGGTGTGAAACGACAAATTACTGGCAGCGATATCAGGGGAATGGCATAACGACTACATGCGAGCGAGCGGATCGAGCGAGCTTGAAAATTTTGACATTTTACAGTCCAAAAACTGCCGTTTGTAGCCATATTTTTTTGCTTTGTAAATTAAGGGGGGCGCACCGGGCGCAACTGCTGGCAATTACTGGCAGCAACATCAGGAGTGGCATAACAATTAAATGCGAGCGAGCGAAGAGAGCGAGCTTGAAAATTTTGACATTTTACAGTCCAAACGCTGCCATTTGGAGCCATCTTTTTTCGCTTTCGAAATAAAGGAGGGGTGGGGGCGCAACGGGCGCAACTGCCGGTAATTACTGGCAGCAACATCAGGAGAATTGCATAACAATTAAATGCGAGCGAGCGAGCGAGCGAGCTTGAAAATTTTGACATCTTACAGTCCAAAAACTGCCGTTTGTAGCCATATTTTTTTTTTTTTTGCTTTGGAAATTAAGGGGGGTAGGGCGCACCGGGCGCAACTGCTGGCAATTACTGGCAGCAACATCAGGTGAATGGCATAACAATTAAATGCGAGCGAGCGAAGAGAGCGAGCTTGAAAATTATGACATTTTACAGTCCAAACACTGCCATTTGGAGCCATATTTTTTCGCTTTCGAAATAAAGGAGGGGTGGGGGCGCAACGGGCGCAACTGCCGGTAATAACTGGCAGCAACATCAGGAGAATTGCATAACAATTAAATGCGAGCGAGCTTGAAAATTTTGACATTTTACAGTCCAAAAACTGCCGTTTGTAGCCGTATTTTTTTTTTGCTTTGGAAATTTAGGGGGCACATCGGGCGCATCTTACTGTTTGCAATTACTGGCAGCAACATCAGGTGAATGGCATAACAATTAGATGCGAGCGAGCGAAGAGAGCGAGCTTGAAAATTTTGACATTTTACAGTCCCAAAACTGCCATTTGGAGCCATATTTTTTCGTTTTGGAAATAAAGGAGGTGGCAGCAATACTGGCAGCACTATCAGGAGAGCATAATGATTACATTCGAGCGAGCGGAACGAGCGAGCTTGAAAATATTACATTTTACCGTCCAAAAACTGCCGCTCTTTTCTTAGCCATATTTTGTCGCTTTGGAAATTAAGGGGGAGGGGCACCGGGCGGAACTGCTGGCAATTACTGGCAGCAACATCAGATGAATTACATAACGATTAAATGCGAGCGAGCGAAGAGAGCGAGCTTGAAAATTTTACATTTTACAGTCCAAGAACTGCCGTTCTTAGCCATATTTTTTCGCTTTGGAAATTAAGGGGGGGAACGCAACGGGCGCAACTGCAGGCAATGGTATACTGGCAGCAACATTAGAAGAATGGCATAAAGATTAAATGCGAGCGAACGGAGCGAGCGAGCTTGAAAATTTTGACATTTTACAGTCCCCAAATTGCCGTTTGTAGCCATATTTTTTTGCTCTGGAAATTAAGGGGGGGGGGCGTACCAGGCGCAACTGCCGGCAATTACTAGCAGCAACTTCAGGAGAATGGCATTACGATTAAATGCGAGCGAGAGGAGCGAGCGAGCTTGAAAGTTTTGACATTTTACTGTCCAAAAACTGCCGTTTGAAGCTATATTTTTTTTTCGCTTTGGAAATTAAAGGGGGAGGGGGGGGGGGGGACGCCCGGTGCGCCTGGTGCGCCTGGTGCGCCCCTCTCCCTGGATCCCCCATTGGTAGTCAAGGGTGTGGGTTTATGTTCATTGTTCTTATACTGTGGGAGGTTTGACCAGCGAGGTGGCGTCGAAGTGACCAAGCGGGGAAAGGATGTCCAAAATCTGCACTTTAGAGCATCCCCTAAATTGTGCGTGTTTGTTTGTGTGTGTGTATTATATGTACATGGAGAAGTTAGGAATTAGCCCAGGTCAATTCTTTTTATTGGCAATGCAAGACATTTTTACATAGACTAGCATGTAAAGCAACACTGCAAAATCAATGATCTAGCTTTGACATTCTACATCACATTGCGCAACATTGTAGCCACTCTTCGTTCGGATGTACTGAGTACACTGCGCACATCCTGCTTATATGCAGAATGCCAACCAGGAATCACGCTGAATCACAATCTCTTGTCGGATCCGGGCATTTTGAACAATGTTTCACACTATATACCTATCTAATTATGGTTAAAAGAAATCATAGAAAAATATCTTATTTCTTGATCACCTTTTCATTCAAAAGCAGTTTACTAACACCTGAATTACTATTTCGGTATACTATCTTTTACCAGCGGATTGGGAGGGGGGCGCACCCCCCCCCCCCCCTCCGTAGTTACTCCACTGCTTTTGGGTGAAATAATTGGACAAATTTCTTGAATTCTAGCAAAAAAGCAAGAAAATCTTTTCATCGCGGGAATTATGATTATGTGGGGTGGGGCAAATGGTGCGCTTGCCATCCAATATTTTTATGGGGGCAACATTTTTGTTTTCTTTCAAAAGCAAGAAAATCTTCTCATTTCGGGAATTATTAATTATGGGGGGGGGCAAAATTAAAATATGCTTGCCCCTCCAATATTTTTATGGGGGTAACTTTTTGTTTTTCTGTCAAAAAAAAAGATACGAAAATCTTCTCGTCTCTGGAATTATGGAGGGGGGGAGGGGAGGTGGACAAAATGATATGCTTGCCCCTCCATTTTTTAAAATCTTTTGCTAATGAGGCTAAGGCTCGCTCTTGGGTTGGCAATATGGATTGGTCAGAAGTAACGTACATAGACCCTACATACTTGTAAGTAGCACACGTAGGCCTACATGCAAACGTGTATAAGTGCTCCGTATCGTACGGATGTACAGTATATACGGTCGATAAATAGTAAACACTGTAGAATATTAATAGATAAAATCAGTGCTGCCAGAACCAGGGGTGCGAATTGATTTGTGTGTGTGTGTGTGTGTGTCCCTGGTGCAAAATATTAAAAAAAAATAGAAAAGAGTAATTATTTAGTGTCCGGCGTTGAGGTCGCTCGCAGACTGATTTTTTTTTTTTTTTTTTTTTTTTTTTTTTTAAGGATCTGAAGGGGGGTGCGTTCGCACCCAACGCACCCCCCCTGGTGACGCCCATGTATTATGTAAATTTGTTTAAAACTGTACCCTCCTTGAAAGCCGGTTTTATCACTTTTCCACTTCATTCCTAAAGATAAAACTGATATTGAATAACGTTCAAGTATAATTCTTTATTAAAATCTAAATCACATTAGTGCCCGGGCATGCCCAGTCGAGTAATTTTAATTTTGAATTCGTTTTTGCTCAATTTCAATTTGCCTATTGTGTATCACGTATCTTTTGTAACAAAAGGGATGGCGAAAGGTAATTACCATCACAAAGACATACATTCCTGAGAAAGTGGCTGATTATTATGCAATGAGACACTAGTCAATTGTCTCCCTATAATATCTGGGCGACAAATCCTGTTTGGCACATGCTTTATAGATTTTCTAGTGGCGGCATCGAACATGGCTTCAAAGGAAATACGACAGTTGTTAAATTGTGACTCCATTCTATTGAACCTCCATGGCAAAGCATACATCTTGCCCGCATGGTGTGAGTTTAAAAGAGATCGATCTAAATCCTGAAACCTCAAACCCTTTATCTGTGTCAATTTTCCTCACCTTTCTGGATTATGTTCTCCTTGATATCACTGCTCTTTTCCTTACTACTATTCTTTGTCTTTTTAGTTCCTTTTTCGTCTCATCCTTATCATTCATTTTAATAAGAGAGAACTAAAAGGTTGATAGAATAATAATAATAAAAAAAAAACATCGCCAATGAGTGGCAACCATGATAAACCATGAATCTTACCACTCAATTTTGTTCGGTCATATTCTGTGTCCATCCGTATCAGGCACCAGGTTAGGATCAGCTTTCTTTCTGATCACTCTCGAAAACATAAACTGAAGTTTCGGATGACTATCTTCCGTCTGCTTTCGATGGGGTTATCTCCTTGCAAAGTCAAGCAAAGCTGAATCGACAAACGATTCATGACAGCCTTGCGAAATTACATCGCGCTCATGTTACATGTGAAAGCTGCTCACATGGAATTAAGATTCTTGATCATCATAGGGCTCTATTTCGAAATGAAAAGAAAATGATATTCTTACAGCTGTCTCCTTTATCGTGCTTTCCTATACCTTTTGACCTGCACAGGAAAACATTAGTTGCATGTACATGTAGATACAAGGGATCATTACGAACTTTATAACCTACTGTGCAATTTTGCGTCATATGGCATTAAAGTTTTTTTTTTTCGTTATACAGAGTAAAGTTAAATTCGTGAAATAATTTCATCTGTAATTTAGTATTTTATGCATATGCATACATTTCTTTTTTTTTAAATTTTGTATTGAGTTTGTATGTCATGTGCGGTGTTCTTTTTTATTTTTGGACTTACTGTACTTTTGTATTCAACTTTGTATGTCCTGTGTCTTGTATTGTTTTTATGCAGGGCCACTTTGTAAATCAGTTTTTTTAACTGAAAGGGCTACCCTGTGAAAATAAAACGGAATAGATAGATTAATAAAACCTTTCGAAAGATAGAGGTTTTTTTTTTTCGAAATCGGACCAAAGACTGTATAGACCTACTATGTGGATTTTTTTAAAGTTTCTAATGCGATACTGCAGCAGCAACAGCACATGCTGGTGATGCATGTTGCTACTGCTTACATTAAACTTCCTGTTTTGACACGAAATTAAAATGAAACCAAAATACCCTGTTCATCAAATCCTGGACAAATCTTTCCTGCACGAAATCATGATGCCAAGAAACATAAAACTGACTATAGGTTTAAAAGACAAGGGAAAAGAAAGGCCAACTTCTCTTTCTCCAAGGTTAAAGTGTATGTGCGTAGGTACGTATAGGATATATGCGTGTGTATTTGTGTGTGTGCATGTGCGTGTGCGTGTGTTATCAAAATGGGGAAAACAAAGAAATCAAATGCTATGCATGTCAAGTACCCTCTCCCAGTACTCCATTAAGTAAGGCAGTTGTAAAGTGAGACGGAACAATAAAATAGTAAGAAACGAAACCTTAAGATCACTGCACGCGCTCGCCTCCGTTTGTATAATGTTGTCTTCCTACGCGTTCAAGATCGCTCGCTGTCATAATCATGAGAGTGTTCGCGGGTTTGTTTAGGGTTTTTTTTTTGGCACTTCAGTCTATTTGCAAAGTAAGAGTCGTACACTGTCTGTCATCCCACATTCCCTTTGCACAAGGAAGACCTTAATAATATGTCGGATTATGCCTTTCAATATCGTGAATGCAATTCCCCTCATTTTCGGCATTGTTGCAAACTCGCTGGCGCTAGTCGTGATTTACAAGGGGCGTCGACGTACCAAGAGTAGTCAACGCGGTCGTTCTGTTCCTTCGTTTTTTGTCCATACTCTAGTCACGGTCGATCTCATGAGTCTGGTCGTCTTGTTGATTGGAAGGAGCATAGATATAGAAGACACCGAATTGGAGTGTGAAGTTAACTACGTCACAAGGTTGACTGTTGGATATGCGTCGGGGTTCATGAACACACTTATGTGCCTGGAAAGATGCTTCGCACTTCGAGCTCCGTTTTACTATCATAGAATGGCGACTTTATGCAAGGCTAAAATCGCTGTATTCGTCGTACTTTCTCTGTCGTTCCTCATTAATACTCTTCCGGTGATGGGTGTAGGGAGTTACGCCGTCAAAGTCGGAAACACCACTGAGGTCAAATGCAATCCTCCCGGCGAGTCGGGGATCCTTAGCAGTCCAGGCGACAGGGCCTTCACGGCGATCTATCTCGCATTCGGCGTGCTCATGCTGATCTTGATGTACGTGTCGAACGGCGTCGTTATTTTCCAGCTACGTCAGCTAAAGAGGAGGGCGAGGTCAGGTGCATTGAAGTCCAGTGAGCCTAAGACAGGCCCATCGCCACCAAGGCCCTCCACCATCGAAATGCGCACAAGTTACGATAGTCAAAGTGATGTATCCCCGATCGACCCTGAGAAACGGAGAACCAACTTTCGGAGTGCAGCATGTCGAAATGAGAGAAGACCTGCCACACTTCATCACTCTTCCCGGGGACGTGGGAGTGGGGAGACGACGAGGACTTCGCACGAGAGGTCGATCTCCAAGATAGTCGTCGTCATGTCGGTGGTGTTTACCATCTCCTGGTTTCCGTTTTACGTAATGATTTTAAGTCAATACCTCATTCTTTTTAATATTGTACACAACGAAACTGTTCTTGTTACCCGGTATCTACAAGTATGTTAAGTCTATACTGCCTCTGCTGTCTCTACGATCTAGGTACAACTTTACTTTACGTCACGGCATTCAAGTTTTGTTCAATTAATATAGAGTAAGATCTGACATACAGAAAGACAAAGATTTTGCCGAAGTCGGGCCAAAGACAAAGAACGATGTGGATCTCAAAAAGAAGTATTACATGTTACAATAACAAAAAATTATAGACACTCTGATTTTGATCGTGTCGATTACGGCTTATTAGATAAATGTCGCATTAACCGGTACACAAATCTTCACTAAGATTCCTGCTTTGACACGAAATCAAAACGAAACCAAAATGCCTTGTTTATCGAATGCCAGAACAAATCTTTCGTGCGCAAAATCATGATTCCCATAAACACAAAGCTGAACATAGGCTAGCAAGATGCCGTCCAGTTAGGTTAACTGTCCCGTCCGACGAGAGAATGGGGAAGTAAACTTTCTTTTTTTGCCACCAGGGTTCAAGTGTATGTTGGATACGTATATGACCGTACTGTCTGTGTGTGTGTGTGTGTGTGTGTGTGTGCGCGTGTGTGTGTGTATGTGTGGGTGGATAACTGCGGGAAACATGTATAATGTGTCAAGCGTGTAGGAATCTCAAGTGTAATGGTACTTCATTATCGAAAAGGTCATTGTGAAGTGAGAGGAAATAGTCGGAAACAAAAACTGTTACTTAGTATTCTCAACAGCACGTGTATATCATTGCGCTCTCCGTTTCTATTGCGTTGTCTTCACACGCGTTTTAAGACAGTTTCTGTATAAAGTGTGAATTAATCTTTTCGATTTTGGCAATTCAATCAATTCGCAAAGTAATGGTTCACACTGTCTGCCATACGTCTTCCAATGGGCGTGGTAGACCTTGATAATGTCGGGCAATTCATTTTATTTTACCCCCCTTATTTTCGGCATCGCGGTAAATTCGCTGGCTCTGATCGTGATTTACAGAGTGCGTCGACGTACCAAGTGTTGCCAACGTGGTCGTTCTGTTCCTTCGTTTCTTGTCCATACCCTAGTCGTTGTCGACCTCGTGAGTCTCGTCTTGTTGTTGATTAGAAAGAGCATAGAAATAGACGACATGGAGTTAAAGTGCAACTTGATGTTCGTCACAGAACTGACTGTTGGATATGCGTCGGGGTTCATGAACACACTTATGTGCCTGGAAAGATGCTTTGCATTTCGAGCTCCGTTTTACTATCATAGAATGGCGACTTTGTGCAAGGCTAAAATTGCTGTATTCATCGCACTTTCTCTGTCGTTCCTCATTAATACTCTTCCGGTGATGGGTGTAGGGAGTTACACCGTCAAAGTCGGAAACACCACTGAGGTCAAATGCAATCCTCCCGGCGAGTCGGGGATCCTTAGCAGTCCAGGCGACAGGGCCTTCACGGCGATCTATCTCGCATTCGGCATGCTCATGCTGACCTTGATGTACGTGTCGAACGGCGTCGTTATTTTCCAGCTACGTCAGCTAAAGAGGAGGGCGAGTTCAGCTGCATTGAAGTCCAGTGAGCCTAAAACAGGCCCATCGCCACCAAGGCCCTCCACCATCGAAATGCGCACAAGTTACGATAGTCAAAGTGATGCATCCCCGATCGACCCTGAGAAACGGAGAACAAACTTTCGGAGTGCAGCATGTCGAAATGAGAGAACACCTGCCACACATCATCACTCTTCCCGGGGACGAGGGAGTGGGGAGACGACGAGGACTTCGCACGAGAGATCGATCTCCAAGATAGTCGTTGTCATGTCTGTGGTGTTTACCATCTCCTGGTTTCCATTTTACGTAATGATTTTAAGTCAATACCTCATTCTTTTTGATATTGTACACAACGTAACTGTTCTTGTTACCCGGTATCTACTAGTATGTTGAGTCTATTCCGTCTGTGCGGTCTCTACGACCTATTTACAACTTTACATCACGGCATTCAAGTTTTATTCAATATCAATACTTAGTAAGATCTGACATACAGAAAGACAGATTTTTCCTCTTTTTTTTGCGAAGTCGGGTCAAAGACTAAGAACGATGTGGATCTTAAAAAGAATGTGATGATAACAAAAAATATACTCATGCGATTTTGTTATGGCTTAGTAGAGAAATGTTGCATTAATCGTTACACGAATCTTCCTATTTTGACACGAAATCAAAACGACACTAAAATACCATGTTCCCCGAATCCTGGACAGATCTCTCATGCACGAAATCATGATCCCGATGAAAAGCTGACGCATAGGCAGTGGCGTATCTATAGGGAAAACGGCGCCCCTAATTCATGAAAAAGTGTTCAACCACAACCCCATCCCGGTAGGGACTTAAAAAAAGATCCACATGATATGCTTTTTTAAGCACTTAAAAGGGGTCTTTTGAGAGTGATTTAAATGTAAAAAATTTTGATAAATTTTGGCGAGCGAGCGGAAAATTTTTGTATAAAAAAGTGAGCTTACTAAACATGGAATTATTGTCATTTTTTGATTATTAAATCTTACAATTCTAATCAAGATATAGTGACGGCCTTATAGATTGCGATTTATACCAACAAACTGAGGACTTGAAAAAATACTCTAAGTTAGTACGAGCTAGTGAGCCGAAATTTGTATATTTCTGTGTAGGAAACATTGCACTTATCTCATAGTTCGTTGTGCTTGTAAATCATACAATGTTGGCACACTTGTATATGGTGGCTTGCCCTGTATATAAAATAACAGATCATGCGATAAAACTTACAAATCAGTGTGAGCATTTTCTGAACATGTTCGTATATAGGAAGTGCGGGATTCTCTTCAATATGTGGTTGATAATTCAAGTAATTATTAACATTGTGATATGATGGCTGGTCCGGCTGGATTTATGAATGGTAATAAATCATAAACTGACAATCTGAAAAAAAAATCACAAAGCATAAAGAGTTAGTGCAAGCGAGCGCAGCTAGTGAGCTCCTTTTATTTTGCACTTAGATTGACAAAAACTTGAAATAGTTATATCGTATAATTCTCAATAATGATATGGTGGCTAATTGAAAAAGCAATATGTAAGTTGGAGAGAGGCATATATTAGTTGTCGAGAGTCAAAATTCTTGTATTATTGGAAAGGAAACGCTGGAGTTTTCTTCAGCACATGTATTTGGTTGTGAATCACGCTTTTCCTAGATACGCCACTGCTAAAACTGTGCCCTTATTATAGACTTTTTTTTGTGATCACTGAAGATGTAAGGCAACTACATATGTACCTTAAATCTGGCAGAACTGCAGAAAAACGTGGAATAATTAAGCACCCTAGGTCGTCAAACATGAATTTTGAATTCTTACTTTTTACTGAATACTTTGAATTTCTCATAATTATGTGTGTCGCCCCCTTGTGTCCAAAAATGGGTATTCAGCTATTGTGTATACTGATTTGTTGTTGTTCTTGTTGTTTTTCAGTGATGAGGAAATGTCTGTGATGACTTATACATGATTTGGAGATAGTATATTGAATTGCTAATGAAGTGAATTGAAAAACTCGTCGGGCGATTTTTTTTTTCGTTTTTGGCGCCCCCAAGGAGTGGCGCCCGGGGCACGTGCCCCCCCCCCCCTTGCTCCCCTCCCCCCCCCCCCCCCCCCCATACGCCACTGCGCTTAGGCCTGCAAGATGTCGTCCATTTAGAACAGCTGTCCCTTCAGACAAGGAAATTGGGAAGTAAACATTTTTTTTGGCCAACAGGGTTGAAGTGTATCAGGGCTATATACGTATATTAGGACTGTATTGTGTGTGTGTGTGTGTGTGTGTGTGTGTGTGTGTTTGTGTGTGTGTGTGTGTATGTGTGGGTGTATAATTGCGGGAAATATGTAATGTGTCAAGCGTGTAGGAATCTCAAGTAATGGTACTTCATTATCGAGAAGGTAATTGTGAAGTGATGAGAGGAAATAGTCGGAAACAAAACCTGTAATTCTCAACAGCACGTATTATTGCGTGCTCCGTTTGTAATGTCGGACAATGCATTTTATTTTAACATGGCTGCAAAGGAAATAAGACAGTTGTGACTCCATTCTCTTGAACCTCTTTGGTTTGACAAAGCATGCATCTTGCCCGCATGGTGCGAGTTGAAGGAGATGGATATAAATTCTGAAACCCAAAACGCTCTATGTGGATCTGTGTAAATTTTCTTCACCTTTCTGCTGGATTATATTCTCCTTGGTTTTACTGCTCTTTTCCTTCCTACCATTTTTTATTCCCCCTTCGTCTAAGCCTTATGATTCATTTTGATAAGAGAGAATTAAAAGGCGTGAAAGAATTAAAAAAAAATCATCGCAATTAGTGACAACCGTGATAAACCATAACATGAATCTTACCACTCAATTTCGTTCAATCGTAGGATCTGTATGCGCCCATCTATATCATGCACCAGGTTAGGATCAGCGTTCTTTCTGATCACTCTCGACATAACACGTAAACATAAACTGAAGTTTCGGATGATTCTCTTCCGTCTGCTTTCGATGGGGATATCTCTTTGCAAAATCAAACAAAGTTGAATCGACAAACAATGATTCATGACAGCCTTGCGAAACTACATCGCGCTCATGTTACAAGTACAAGCTGCTCAATGGAATTATTGAAGATTCTTGATCATCATAGAGTTCTATTTCGAAATGAAAAGAAAATGATATTCTTTGAATACAGCTGTCTCTTATTTCATGCTTTCCTACCTTTTGACCTGAGCAGGAAAACGTTCGTTGCCTATAGATACAAGGAATCATTACGAACTTTATAACCTACTGTGCAATTTTACGCCATATGGCATTTAAGTTTTTTTTTTTCCTTATACAGCGTAAAGTAAAACCTTTCGAAAGATAGAGGTGTTTTTTTTTTTCGAAATCGGACCAAAGACTGTATAGGCCTAGTATGTGGAATTTTTTAAAGTTTCTAATGTGATACTGCAGCAGCAACGACACATGCTGGTGACGCATGTTGCTACTCCTTGCATTAAACCTCCTGTTTTGACATGAAATTAAAATGAAACCAAAATGCCCTGTTCATCAAATCCTGGACAAATCTTTCCTGCACGAAATCATGATGCCAAGAAACATAAAACTGACTATAGGCAGTGATAGGGTTGCAAGACAAGGGAAAAGAAAGGTCAACTTCTCTTTCTCTAAGGTTAAAGTGTATGTGCGTAGGTACGTATAGGATATGCGTGTGTATTTGTGTGTGTGTGCATTGCGCGTGTGCTTGTGTGTGTGCATGTGCGTGTGCGTATGTGTGTGTGCATGTGCATGACACATGTGCGTGTGCATGTGTTATCGAAGTGGGAAAAACAAAGAAATGAAACGCTATGCATTTCAAGAACCCTCTCCCAGTAGTCCATTAAGTTATAAAGTACCAGTACTTGAGATCACAAAGGCAGTTGTGAAGTGAAAAGAAACAATGAAATAGTAAGAAACCCTCTCTCTCAGCCCTCTCTCTCTCCGGTGCACTATACCACAACGGTCCTGCACTGTACACATCCAGATCCAGAAGAAACGAAACCTTAAGATCATTGCTCGGACATTATGTATCAATGCGCACGCCTCCGTTTGTATTATCTTGTCTCCCCATGTATTCAAGACCGCTCGCTGTCCTAATCATGTAGGTGTTCGCGCGTTTTTTTGGCACTTCAGTCTATTTACAAGGTAAGAGTCGTACACTGTCTGTCATCCCGCATTCCCTTTGCACAAGGAAGACCTGAATGATATGTCGGATTATGACTTTCAATATCGTGAATGCAATTCCCCTCATTTTCGGCATTGTTGCAAACTCGCTGGCGCTGGTCGTGATTTACAAGGGGCGTCGACGTACCAAGAGTAGTCAACGCGGTCGTTCTGTTCCTTCGTTTCTTGTCCATACTCTAGTCACGGTCGATCTCATGAGTCTGGTCGTCTTGTTGATTGGAAGGAGCATAGATATAGAAGACACCGAGTTGGAGTGTGAAGTTAACTACGTCACAAGGTTGACTGTTGGATATGCGTCGGGGTTCATGAACACACTTATGTGCCTGGAAAGATGCTTCGCACTTCGAGCTCCGTTTTACTATCATAGAATGGCGACTTTATGCAAGGCTAAAATTGCTGTATTCGTCGTACTTTCTCTGTCGTTCCTCATTAATACTCTTCCGGTGATGGGTGTAGGGAGTTACGCCGTCAAAGTCGGAAACGCCACTGAGGTCAAATGCAATCCTCCCGGCGAGTCGGGGATCCAAAGCAGTCCAGGCAACAGGGCCTTCACGGTGATATATCTCGCAATCGGCGTGCTCATGCTCACCTTGATGTACGTGTCGAACGGCGTCGTTATTTTCCAGCTACGGCAGCTAAGGAGGAGGGCGAGGTCAGCTGCATTGAAGTCCAGTGAACCTAAGACAGGACCATCGCCACCAAGGCCCTCCACCATCGAAATGCGCACAAGTTACGATAGGAGTCAAAGTGATGTAACCCAGATCAACCCTGAGAAACGGAGAACCAACACTCAGAGTGCAGCCCGTCGAACTGAAAGAAAACCTGCCACACTTCATCACCCTTCCCGGGGACGTGGGAGTGGGGAGACGACGAGGACTTCGCACGAGAGGTCGATCTCCAAGATGGTCGTTGTCATGTCGGTGGTGTTTACCATCTCCTGGTTTCCATTTTACGTAATGATT
Organism: Diadema antillarum; assembly: GCF_040938485.1. Lineage (NCBI taxonomy): Eukaryota > Metazoa > Echinodermata > Echinoidea > Diadematoida > Diadematidae > Diadema > Diadema antillarum. Next base: position 2,062,638 of record NW_027270895.1, read on the forward strand.
TTAAATCAATACCTCATTCTTTTTAATATTGTACACAACGTAACTGTTCTTGTTACCCGGTATCTACTAGTATGTTGAGTTTATACTGCCTCTGCTGTCTCTACGACCTAGGTACAACTTTACTTTACGTAATGGCATTCAAGTTTTGTTCAATTAATACAGAGTAAGATCTGACATACAGAAAGACAATTTTTTTCGAAGTTGGGTCAAAGACTAAGAACGATATGGATCTTAAAAAAAGATGTATCTGTATATTTGATAGCAACATGGCTTAGTGATAGGCTGCATTATATATCCCTTTGAAGATTAAAGAAGAAGTACAGAAATGTTGCATTAATCGCTACACTAATCTTCACTAAACTTCCTGTTTTGACACGAAATCAAAATGAAACCAAAATGCCCTGTTCACCGAATTCCGGACAGATCTTTCAAGCATGAAATCATGATTCCGATGAAAAGCTGACGCATACAGCTGACATAGGCATGCAAGATGTCGTCCATCCTGATCAACTGTCCCTATAGACGAGGAAATGGGGAAGTAAACATTTTGTTTTTGCCACCATGACAGGGTTCAAGTGTATCAGGGCTATATATGATTATACGTATATCAGGACCGTATTGTGTGTGTGTGTGTGTGTGTGTGTGTCTGCGTGTGTGTGTGCGTGTGTGTGTGTGTGGTGTGTGTATGTATGTGTGGGTGGATACCTGCGGGAAACATGTAGTGTGTCAAGCGTGTAGGAATCTCAAGTAATGGTACTTCATTATCGAGAAGGTAATTGTGAAGTGAGAGGAAATAGTCGGAAACAAAACCTGTTACTCTCAACAGCACGTATCATTGCGCGCTCCGTTTGAATTGCGTTGTCTTCCCATGCACGCGTTCGAAAAAGGTAGCTGTGTAAAGTGTGAATTAATATCTTCGCGATTTTGGCAATTCAGTCTATTTGCAAAGTAATGGTTGCACACTGTCTGTTATCCGGCTTCAAGTGGGCGTGGTAAACCATGATGATGTCGGGCAATTCATTTTATTTTACCCCTCTCATTTTCGGCATCGCGGCAAATTCGCTGGCTCTGGTCGTGATTTACAGAGTGCGTCGACGTACCAAGAGTAGCCAACGTGGTCGTTCTGTTCCTTCGTTTCTTGTCCACACCCTAGTCGTTGTCGACCTCGTTAGTCTCGTCGTGTCGTGGATTGAAGAGAGCATAGTTTTAAAAGACATCGAATTAGAATGCGAAGTGAGCTACGTCACAAGGCTGACTGTTGGATATGCGTCGGGGTTCATGAACACACTTATGTGCCTCGAAAGATGCTTTGCACTTCGAGCTCCGTTTTATTATCATAGAATGGCGACTTTATGCAAGGCTAAAATCGCTGTATTCATCGCACTTTCTCTGTCGTTCCTCATTAATACTCTTCCGGTGATGGGTGTAGGGAGTTACGCCGTTGTAGTCGGAAACACCACTGAATGCAATCCTCCCGGCGCGTCGTGGATCCGAAGCAGTCCAGGCGACAGGGCCTTCACGACGATCTATCTCGCATTCGGCGCGCTCATGATGACCTTGATGTACGTGTCGAACGGCGTCGTTATTTTCCAGCTACGGCAGCTAAAGAGGAGGGCGAGGTCAGCTGCATTGAAGTCCAGTGAGCCTAAGACAGGCCCATCGCCACCAAGGCCCTCCACCATCGAAATGCGCACAAGTTACGATAGTCAAAGTGATGTATCCCCGGTTGACCCTGGGAAACGGAGAACCAACTTTAGGAGTGCAGCATGTCGAAATGAGAGAAGACCTGCCACACATCATCACCCATCCCGGGGACGTGGGAGTGGGGAGACGACGAGGACTTCGCACGAGAGGTCGATCTCCAAGATGGTCGTTGTCATGTCGGTGGTGTTTACCATCTCCTGGTTTCCATATTACGTAATGATTCTAGCCGTCATTGCACCTTACTCCTTTATACAACGCTAACACTGGCACTACTCCGATGGTTTCAGAGTGGTAAAAATCTTTGTCTGGCCAGTCACTTTTGAGGAATTGACAAATTTATTGGTCCACAATGACAGAAAATAAAATGCATTGCCGGGATCAGTCTCGTAAAAAGGAAAGATCATTACCAGTAAATTTGAAGTTCAATGACTAGTGATGGGTAACTACTGGCTCGATATCAGACATGTCGGACCAGCAGTACACACAGAGAAATTACGGTTCTAATTTGCACCCTAGAGGGTGCATATCGTTGTAACACCAGCGGCTCCATTTAGGGTTCTATTTTTGGGGGTGCTTATTTAGCACCCTATATTTAACACCATATATGGTGCATATTTGCACCCCTCCATTGGGTTCCCTTTCTGCACCCAGTAGGGTTCATATCGTTGTAACACCAGCGGCTCCATTTAGGGTTCTATTTTTTGGGGTGCATATTTGCACCCCTCCATTGGGTTCCCTTTCTGCACCCCATAGGGTGAACAAAAATTCAGGTGCAAATTTGCACCCTTTCTGGTTCATATCGTTGTAACACCAGCGGCTCCATTTAGGGTTCTATTTTTGGGGGTTCTTATTTAGCACCCTATATTCAACACCCAAAAAGGTGCAAATATAGACCTCTATGCAGGGTTCCTCTTCTGCACCTCATACCTGCACCCATTATGGTTCATATTGTTATTGTTGTAATTTTGCACCCTACGGGGTGATAAAGTCACCGCAATATAGGATGCAATACAATTTGCACACGTCTCTATATAGGGTTACCTTTCTGCACCCCATATGGTGAAAATTATAACCTTTTTGTTAAAACCAAAATAATTATATACTGGATGCCTTCACTAACTTCACAAACAATTACCTAAGGTCTACTGGATGCCTTCACTGACTTCACAATTAACTAAGGTAACACTCCAGACATGAAGCAAAATAGCATGCATACAGTAGATTTACACACAGTTTCTCAGTCAATTAAATCCACAATCTTTCGAAAACTGAAGTCAGAGACTTCAATTCAACAACAAATAGAACATAAACATGATGAATACAGTGCATACTTACATATAGATTATTAACATTTTAATATATGTCTCATGGAAGAGGGACAAGTTAACAGCGATTTTCTTTTTCATGGTTTACTTTAAAGTGAACATGAAATATACATTGTATTTCTACAAATTCTAATACGAGATGCATATTTTGTCATAAAAAGGGCAATGTAAATCAAAAATGTATGAAATTTGGTCAGTGCATTGAATAAGAAAAATAATATTCGTTCCTTCCATCACATGATTACCTTTTCTTCTTTTAAAGGAAGTTACCACATTGACAAAAAGCACTAATTCTTTTTACTCAAAAAATCCCTGAAGCTTGCGCAGAGTAATAGTAAACTATGTGACAAATATCTTTCACATTGTCCTTCTACTTCTAGAATGGATCATAGATATGCACCTTGAATTTACCGGTACATCTTACGGTAATCAAAAGCACCTTTATGACGCTCTTAGACATTAACAGCGATATGTCAACTCTGATTTCTGGTACACAAGTTATTGCCAAAACAATGAAGGGTATGGCAAAGTTCTGTCATATATATTTGAAACTCACTACTTGTACTGACATATTCCATCCAATTCCAAGCTTGAGAGCTTGCAAATGTGCCCCATTATACAATTAGTATACTTCACATTTTGTTTTTCATATATAATTACACCAATGATAAGAAAGGTGAAAAAAGAATTAAAAAATGAAGAATGCACATCTAAATTTGGTTACTTTTTTATGCACACAGCTAAAGATATGTCCCAGTTATAAATCTTGGGCAGAATAGCACATCTGAAAACACTTATCATTGCATCAAATTAACATTAACAATTCCACAGAAAATGTTAATTCAGAAAGGGAAAATAAGGTTAACCAATCAGTGGTATTACAAACTGGACATAAAGAGGAAGGAATATGTCTTGTGAGACAAGTTTAAAAACAAATTTTTTGATACATTGTGGTTTTTTTTTCAAGCGATGGAAACAAGAAGCACATTGTACTCAGTAGACCATAAATATAATTACACAATGTATGCAGTTTAGCCCCAACATTCAAAATATTGTAAAGAGCAGTCGATTTTTCACATTCATAAAGCAGGTATTGGTATTGGCACCATCACAAGCATAATGATCAGGAGCAAAATATATTTTTATTACTATTATTATTATTATCATCATTATTATCATTATTACTATTACCATTAATATTTTACAGATTTATGATCATGCATGAGAAATACCTCAAGTGTTGATGTATACAGTCTCACAACTCTTCCAATCATTTTAACACTTAATTTTCACCAAACCTTACACAAATATATCAGCACTTTATACAACCTACTTAAAGAAAGCTTAAAATTATAATCAGAGTTAGAGGGCAAGTCCACCTTCATATAGACCTACATGTGGATTGAGTGAATGCGCTGCAATAAGCCAGTCCGGAGATAGCTCATGTGCACAAAGGTACAAATGACCTTTCATTTTTCTCAGTTGGTTACGCACTTCACTCAACTCAAAGTGACATAATGCAGCAGCTTGCCCACCATAGCCATTTATGGAACTCATATTCAAAGAAAGAATGAACCTAAGCAGTGTAGATGAAGTGACCAGTATGGTTCGTCAATCAACACTTAGGGAATCATCTATTTTATCAAGTGCTGTTTTGAATATGTTAACAAACTTTTTTTTGTGTGTTAACATTGCCAAATACCAGGCTTGCTGTCAAGTGGATGTACTGGCAGGCACCATTTATAAGGATTCCATGAATAATCCTAGCATTACAGATGCTTATCTCAGTGAAATTAAAAAAACAACCTGTCTCTCGGTACAAATGACCTTTTTTTCGCACATGCTCAAACTGGTACCCCGAACTGGCTTATACGATTAGAACACATCAGTAAAAAAATTGAAAAGCGGACATTCAATTCAAAAGTTAATAATCTTTAAATCCTTTGTGCAGTCGCATGCGTAGAACAATTCAAGGAAAACCTAAAGAGAATTTCACATTTCTTTTCTCTTAGGAAAAACATGCACATTTCCTCGACAAGTCACTGACGTAAGGGCAATGATAATAGTTTCTGCCTTCTTAAAGAGTGAAGTCCAGTGTTCTTTTATATGCAAAAAAAGTAGATATGATATGTTGAGTTTTCTCAGGTTTTGGAACAAACTCTATTTTTCAATCCTTATATCATACATAAAGGGTTTGTGAGAAAATCATGCTTTTGTCAAGTGTCACAAAGCTACTCCACTTATGACATTGCATTGCCAGAGATTGCCCAAAATTGACATACATTGTGTGGCTGTCTACTACAAAAAACATCAGGCGACTTATTTTTTTTTTTTTGTTCTCTACTTAAACAATCAATTCAAAGTGTGCAGGTGTTGTTGAAGCACTGAGGCTATCGATGGTGAAGAAATATCTAAAATATGAACAATACAAACTAACCCTATGTAGTATGAAATATAATGGAAAGCATACTTTGAGTATTTTATATCCATTAGCAGATTCATATTTTCATCCATAATCCACCCTCCCCCCCCCTAAAAAAGAAGAAGATAAAAGTGAATAGAAGTCAAGTTCTCTTAAGTTCGTTCTCTTGTATTTTTCTATTATATATTTCTTTAGAGTATTCTTGTAAATATTCAAGGCCAGTGCATTCTAAGAAAGGGAATAACCTGACAACAGTTTAAAAGACAGAATAAATAGTTATCATTATCTATGAAATTAAACATTTTCACATATATTTTGCAAAAGAAAAAATGCTAATCTTCATTTCATGGAGTGGCTTCATGCTCACCCTCGGCTAAAAACAGGGAGTTGATTACTTTCTGGATTAAAATGGAAAGATGTTTCTAGAGCCGTGGTGTTTAGCAATTCTAATGGGGGGGGGGGGGGGGGGGGGGGGGGGGGAGATTCAATGTGACCCGTCTCAAATTTTATATGGTTTAAACATACATGACATATTATAGGAGTCTCATTATTATGCCTCCGCCCTGAATGGTGCCGGAGGCATATGTTTTCAGGTTGCCTGTCTGTCTCCCGGTCTGTACGGATGTATCTACGGAAAGATTGATGGGCTTTCATCAAACCTGGTTCAGGGATACTACATGATGTTGATGATCTTATTGGCTTTTGGACTATATCTGCTAAAAGTCAAAGAAAATTTGAAAATAACTTTTTTGCTACTTCTCTAGTCAGGGAAATCGGTGTACTCGTGTGTACTGGTTGGTTGGCGCATTCAGTTGGATACAGCAAGGTTTCATCCTCTGCTTTCACAGGAAAGCCGACTCCCAACTTCTTGTTCTCGTAGTCAAGGTATATCTGCTCCTCTGCTTCAGCAACCTGCAGCTTGGTCTCATAGCTAATCTCATCTTACGCTGCATAAGTCGAAACTCCTCGAGCTCTAGTTTTTGATGCGTTTCTATAGCAGCTGCTTCAGCTGCCAAATAGTATGCCCTTCAGGCCATCACTCTCAGAAGAACTGGCATGGCTTCCACACTGACTCAACGAGGAACCAGGATTGACATCCTGAACATCTTCCATCTCCAGCTCTGGCATCCTATATGGCTCACCAGTCTCTCGAGGTTGACCTGCATCACTCATCCTGAAGACCATTATTGAACTTGATGCATAGCGAACTCGATGATAAATAATCAATCAAACACAGGTCCCTTTGGCCCAGTATGAGACCAAGCTAACACCATGCATCAGCATGGATCAGCAAGGTTCAACCTGTAATTGAATAAAACAAAGTTCAACATACAATCAATATTGGAATAGGCCTACATGTATCTACCTGCTAAAGTATGGGATCAAGTGGTTGTACTTCTGAAGTGATTTACCGTTTACATTACATACCTTGTTTGTGTGACTTATTTTATGTCATGTCTAGCACATGCAACTTCTCCAGTGGATATTATCTAAATTCACATATCGTGTATCATTGCTTATGCTCTGTGACTATGGCATTGCTAATTTATAACACACATTCTAGTTTCATTGATAGACAACAAGGAGTTAAGGCCAACCTAAATTTTCTGACTTCCCATCTTCATACATGTCTTAAATTCTCCTAAATGAACCAGGAACACTATTTTTCTTCATTAGGCACATCATACATGCATACATCGTTCTTTCTGTCAACTTCACAGAAACCAATATCCAACTGAGCCTCAACTCGGCTCAAACGTAATAATTCCCATTAACGAAAATGATGCGACTATATCCGGTCACCTATTTACGTACATACCTTGGTAACTGCGTCCAGCAGCCCCATACGCATAGCGTAATTACGCTATGCGTATGGGGCTGTTGGTCGTAGTTAGTACCTTGGTTGAGGCTTTCCGTATTACCGTGCACTTTCATTGACTTATTCGCTATGCTTTACTGTAGGTATGATCGCACTTCTGACATGTTAGTACACATGCACCTCGATACAACTCTTTCGCATCAGTTTTCACCACTCAGCATTCTATGAGCATAATTCACACATATCATCATCGATTACTGTGAAATATTTTCAACGGAATTACAGTACAATTATCTACTCACAACGTTTGGCTCATCAAAAAGATTAATTCATCACCCCAACCTCACGGTCGTCTGTCCATTCCAAACGAGGAACTTCAGTAGTATGCACGTACGTATACCGTGCGACCTACGGCGTGGCGTGCGCATGCAATTTTAGCTTTGCCATTGACCAAGTGCTCAACGGTCCACGCGTGCACGCATAATACGTGTACTTGTACTCGTTTGCTTTCTCTCTATGATAACGTCATTGAAATGATATTCTTGATCCCGGTGCGAGAAGAAAAAAAAACAAATGTTTAATTCAAGTAGTAATTTTTTGAGTACAGTATTACTGATGACACTGTTACTCTTTAACACCGTGTAGTTATATTTTCAAATAAAAATATACGATAATATCCAAAAATAGTGTGGCATTTTAAGCAAACACCATTCAACAACCACATGTCAGCTTTCGGGAAAGACTATGGAATGGTTCCAAATTCGAACCCTTAAGACTTGGCTCCCTTTAGGGTTCGGATTTGCACCCCTACATCCATCCCGAACCCTATAAGGTGCCACGTAGTTAGATTTGCTCGTAGGGTGAAAATAAGAACCCTAAAAGAACCCTAATTTCTCTGTGTGTACAAGAAGTCGGTTAGGGTGCAACCCTGCTTTGCTACATAACGTTTGTACTCTTGCTATCACGTGCATTTATGCGTCTAAAATGTATACTTTTAGTGTAAACTATAACTCAAACATACTAACAATACTTCTTCCTTATTTCTTTATATTGTGTATTGACGTATTTTACCATTTAAAAAATCCATGTGTTGTCAGAATTATCAGAAACATTGCAAACTAGCTGTTGATATTCAGCCATTTGGCATAGACGACTGCCTGAAACGTAAAGTCATGAACCATGAACAATGAACACCAACCTTGTTATGACTATTGCTACTATATTGTCATAATCACCTCTTTATTATCTTTATCATAATTGTTACGAAAGCACTTTCGTAAATAGTGGTGCTATATTGCTAGGGAGAAGGGCACATTGTCTTCTGTCAGCTAAATGGCGTTAAGATGTTAAAATTGAAGCACCGTCCAGTGTGAGAATGTTGTAAACTGTGTCCTTATACGGTAAATCGATGCCCCGGTTATATAAGGAGTCAAACATAATTGCATTATATTTTACTCTTTGTGACGACGAAATCCATAAAACCATAACATGCGGCTACAGCATAAGAGGAAACAGCTGCTAGCATAGATCTGTTTGGCATGCGAACAGGACATTTTGTGATACACCTTGTCCGCCTTGGACTACTTAAAACATGATTATAAACATACTTATTATCGTCATTTCGGAGTTATTTGTTCCAAGTTCATCGTGTCACTGCGGCAACCATGGATAATCTGGGGGTAGAGTCGGTATACAGAGTCGCTGCTCGGGAAGCAGTAGATGACATGTTTGATTCCCTCTGGATCCTCCCCCCCCCCCCCCCCCCACACACACACACACATGCTGGGAAAAATGTACACACCAGCCAGTTGCAATCTGACAGATTTCATTTGTACAGAGGTCAGACAAATTGAAAAAAAAAGAAGATTTTTTTTTTTTTTTAATAAAAAGCCTGGATTGGGAGAGGGGAAAAAATACAGATATGGATGACAGAATTTCACGAAACCATACATGCAAAAGCTCTTAGAATGCCCCTTTAAATTACTATAGAAAGAGAAAACGCCTATTGTAGATGAGTGAAAATATAAAACAAGACAAAGCAATTACGCGTATGTATACCTTTCCTGCATGCGGCATAGCGTGCTTGTGGTTGTACGAAAAATATGTACGCTATTATTTCCTGATATGGGTTATTCTTTTCCTGCTTTCATTTTATTCTATTGTGTGGTTACTGGCTGGATGGATCCATTTGAAACTGAAATATTAACGCACTTAGTGACACTTATTGGTATACAAAGCGGCCTCCTATTTCCTGTTACTTTCCCGTGAGTCGGGTTAAAGGGGCATTCCAGACGATTTCCATAATTTCACATCATGGAGTACATAAATCGACAGCTCCATGTGAAGATTTGTAGATTATTATCGTGGTCCTTGAGCAGAGAAATCAATACTCTGAAAAACCCAAAACAAATTACACTGAACAAAATAGATGACATAGGAGCCTCACATATTTCAGAAATGTAGCAATGTAATACCATTACAATACCACGGGCTTAACAATTTCACCTGTGTGTAGAATACATGCCTTCTTCCTTTGTTCTGCTTCCTTGAGCCCCTACTCATGCATTCTTATAGTGAGGCTGCTATTTCATAATCCTAGTTCATTGCAATTTATTATCAATTTTGAAAACACTCTTACTCCTCATCCAAATCACTATAAATTCTGAAACTCTGTACCCAGTATAACCAATTTATAGTTTTTGATATGTACAAAGGTCCGCAGGTCTCCTTTTAAATAAGCCAACTTCATTTTGGTTTCGTATGGCGGTACGTGATATATACGAGTGAGATATGCTGTGTATCGAAAAGTATACACGATGTTTGTGAGAAAAAAAAAAGAATCAATTTGTATTGCATGTACACTATAATAGTATGTGAACATGCACCTCAAAAACGAACATAAAGTCGCACACACTGATTTTGCGTGAGGACTGAAAATAAGTGAAATGGGTCAACCCAGTCGAACTTGACTTTTTCATATTTCTTGAAAGAGCAGGTCTTCTTTTACATTATGCTAAAATTTGGTATCATAAAACGGGTAGGAAAGTGTGTTTTTTTAGCAGTTTATCTCGAACATTTTTGGTAGAATAGTGATTAGGTGTGTCTTTACAATCCCTTTTTCATTTCTGAAAAACCTTGTCCACACTCTTCACTTTCAACTCTAATAAATTTTGAAAGGATAGAGCTACTAATTTGACAGTTGGCATTAACTATGGACAGAATGTGTTCATGAGGCATGCTATATTTCAGTTTAATCTAATAATCCCTTCATTGTTGTTAATCTGGTGGTTTACTTCCTGCTTTTTGTCCCATTCATCGCACAGCCAGCATGGTTTGGTAAAGATTAAGCGCTTGAATAGACACTGTACTGCAGAGCCTCTTTTCTCAGATCACACTTTTCCTGAGTTTGTGTTTTCTTTCCAATATTTAGATAGGTTAGGAGAGTCCATTTGATTTGAGTTATACATCATTCTAAAGCTTAAAGTCTGCTCTTTCAGAATATGGTCTTAACTAAAAATTCATGTCTGGCGACTTTTTGTTTGTTTTGAGGTGCAGGGTCACATATAAATGTAAGAGAGGAAACACATACTGATAAGAAAAATTATCGGAATTCATGGTTTATGTTCCACATAATAATCCTTGAAGTTTTGAGATATATTTCATTGTCCATTTACACACACTTTTCTTTACGACGTGGTATTGCTATTTTAATTTCAGAACTTTGAATTCTGAGCTATTTGATTGATTTGATTTTGATTTATTCATTTGACGATATCTAACCATGTATTGTGCATACTATTTAAATGATTTATTGACGTACGTTAGATCCTGTGTGGTCGTTATGATTTCTTGGTCTATTTTCTCCCAGATATGTTGTAGCTAAGGGTATAACATTAAAGACCCCTGTTTTGTTTTTCTCTTGAGGATGGCGTCCAGGCAGATGTTTGGATTGAGCAAATGTACTATTCAAAAATTTCCAGATTGAATATTCATAGGCCTACATGTATACCTTGCGCCAATGACTATAGCGGTATAAAGTTGATGAAATATTTCTCTATACCTGGGTCTCATTTCGAAACTACTTTTTAATGCCAATTTATGATACTTTGAAACTTGTTTGGAAATCCTTTTCTGACAAATTTTGTTCCTATTAAAAGATTCATAGGAAACTAATCACTCTGTGCCTCCCCCGCCCCCCCCCCCCATAATCGTGATAATGTCGAACCTAATGTATGAGCCAGCGCTTTACCTCAGTAGACTGCATTTATCAGTTTATCTTTCCGATTAGTTAAGTCGACTTATTGTGTGTGCGCTACCCGATTGCGAAATTAATTCTTCTGCCAAAAGTATACGCAACGTCAATTATCGACTGAAAACTATATCTTTCGCATCAAGTAACTGAAAGATAAAGCTGCCCTTCTTACACGCTTGTCTCTATTCTAGTTAATTTCTTTATGAACAAATTTCGTATCAGCATGGATCGTCCTCTCTGCTCTTCTATATGCTGTCGCCTGTATGGCAAATTAAGCCTCAACATTTTCATTTTGATTTTTGTCATTTATTTTAGCATTGGTACTATCATTTCTATAAGGTTTGTACGTAAACAAACCCACTGACCATTATACTGACGTAGTGCCTTAACCTCACCGTGACTATAGGGAAATATAATGTAGAAAGTGACTTTGTTGTTTGTAGTGACATCGGAGCTCTGTAATGACGTTCTTTACTTTCATATCTCTCATTAAGAGGAGTGCGTCAGCTCAAAAGTTAAGTACTCAAGTAGAGCGTGGTATTTCCAGTCTTCAGGGGAAAATGTTATGTGGCGCATGTTTCGACGATTTGTCACTTGTTTACTTTTTACCAAGACAGAATCGCATTGTTGACTCGTTAATGGTTTTGTTGTTTGTGTCAGGAAAAGTGTCTCGACACTGTGCTCGAGGTGGCGAAGCGATGTCCTCTTCTCTGCGATTCGTAGTATCATCTTCATTCATGATTTTCATTAGCAATCTCTATCACCACTGTTTTCATATCAGTCATAATTGTTTTAATATCACAGTGTCTGCGTCGGCTGCTGATAGTCATGTAATGATTTTAATAATAACAATAATAATAATAATAATAATAATAATAATGGCTATTTGTAAAGCGCAAAGGTCCACCTTTCAGGGCTCATGGCCCTTGATGAGTTTTGATGACAGTATACTGACCATGACATGCGCAAAATATCATCATCATTCTCGTTATAACCCCCCAAATCCCGGAAGATCTAGATAAATGCTTGTACAAACATTCAGCGATATAGTTTGAGAACAACTCCTTCTCCCCCCCCCCCCCCACACCGTAAGTGCTTGAAGGGTCTTGTTTTTGTTTGTGTTTGTGTTTGTGTTATCTATGTTCACCAATTGAATATAGATTTGTGTGCGTAGTCCTATACATGTTTGTTTTTTTCATATGATAGGTTTAAAAGAGCCGACCTATGCGCCTCTGGCTGATGTTAGTTTCGTGAATAAATCGCATGAATTAAAACGAATTGAGAGCGCTCAAGTCTGTAACATAATCCCAATCTTCTACTTTTCAGTTTATGCGTCCATGATGTGTACTGTCAAACTTATCTTCCTTCCCCCCCCCCCCCCCATATTTTGATGTCATAGATTCAAAGACTATTGAAAGCGCTCGACGTCCCCCAGCCGGACTGGTATCTGTACGTCGTCATCTTTCTCCTGGTCAGCAACCATGTCATCGACCCCTTCGTCTTCGTCTTCATGAAGCAGCAGAGTCGAGATGCGCTCAGAGATCTGTGCATGGAGGGGATTTGCTGCAAGAAATGGCGGACGCACCCTGGAGTGGAGGCTAATGATCGAGGCTCAAGTGGTAGGAAACCAGAGAACTATCAATGGTAGCTTATGTTGCGTGACTGTGTCATCGTTGAACCCCGAGTGCCATTACTAAAGAAATGCGAATAAACCACTTAATCGACATGCATGTGCTTTTGGCCACAAACGCGAGAAGGAAATACGTAACTTTCACATCTCGTGAATGAAAAGCATCACTTTCGTGACTCTTATTACATGTTTCAGAAATATTTTTTTTCCTGTGAAAAAAAAATCAAAACAACTGAAATGAATCTGGTGTACGTGCCATAATCTCGACGTCAAAGCATATTTTCTCCGAACCGTGTTAATGTTGTTGACTTCTTTCAGTTGGTTTATGTGATGAGATCTTCAAAGAAATTGGGACAAAGTGCATGAAGTTATGAGATAGTTAAGATAATCTTGTAAAATACAAAAAGCAGGATGTCGATCTTTGACGAATTTATCCAGCTTTTACCTGGACAGGTGACATACATTTTATTCTAGTCCCATACTCTCCAGGAAATAAAACTCTGTCTGTTTTGTTCTTGTTGTTCTATCTTTTCTATAATTGTTTTTTTCTCTCTTGAATTCACTTTTCTCATGCGCCATCTCACTCCTTCTCACCCAGGGACTGAGGGGCAAAAACCCACCAGGCAAGAGGCCGAAACATCGAGCGCACGCTCCCACCAGCCGCACGCCTGAGCTTGGTATCCGAGGCATCCGCGGTTCCTAGGATGGACACATTAAAGTGGGATTGGCACATGATTCGAGGAGTGTCCTTTTTAAGGGACTCTAGAGTCGGGGGAAAGGCAGAACGTCCTCACAGTCAGGACAGTGTCATTCAGTATCTAGTGGTCTACATGTGAACACAGACTGTGGATCTACCATGAAACTTTGCTATGAAGCCTCTACCAAAAACCCCGGAAGTAAAATTGGACAAAGGGACATTTTGATGTGTGGTTTCAAAAAGTCCGTTTTTGACAGCTACTGTTAATACTGTGTATACTGTCTCCATGACATTATAATCATTGACTGGTGCTCTCACAAATCTAACTTTTGTTTTGGTGATATGCACAATATTTTAGATGTGAGAGTCGTCAGATAATCTTACTTCAGTTAACACCCTTGTGGAATCCAGCAGCGCGCGCACAGGGGGGGGGGGGGGGGGGGGGGAGACATTATAGAATAATAGAATAATATTTCTCACAATGATATCGCTTCAGAATACCAGTGTGAGTAGACGTTGCAGCCTGAAGGAAAACGTATGACAATGTGTCGTTTTACTTATATGTTTTACTCATATTCTTTTTACTCTGTTATTGCACTCATCTCTTCATGAATACTAGAAGTAAAACTTATAGGGCTACTCACAATACGTGTTCCCGGAACTTCCGATCACTGATCCATGATTATTCGCCTCGCATTTCGGCGGCTGCAGACGTATTAACCCATTTTTACTTCGTCTCCTCTTCGGCTTCTCCAATCTGGCTCATTTTTTATTTCCGAAGCGCCAAGAAATGAGCCTCTTAGAATAAGAAAAAGAAAGAAATAAAAAATGTTCAGTTGCCCTCTCATTTTCATTGCCCACCATGTTTGTGCATTTGTTCTGCGTTGTTATCATCGTCTGTATACTGTGATGTTTTCAAGTGTTGTGTTGATGGTGTTTGCCCTTTATCATGAACATTCATGAGGCGGTGACGTTATCTCATACTATTTCCGTTACCATGGTTGCAGTCATAATGCCGGGCTACCGTCAACGTGGCCAATAATTTTCGATAAAAAAAGAGCAAATTTTGTTTTGTTTTGTTTTTTAAAGTATACAAGAACAGGGGATAAGTATGACTTTCAAGAAGTAGGAAGTCTTGTTCTCTGATCGATGTTGATACCTGTTTGTTTGTATGACGTAACAGGATTCCTTCCAAAATCAAAGTCAAGGTTAAAGTCTTAAGTCAACGTCGTAATCTAGTGTATGCGATGAGTGCGCGCGCGCGTGCACGTGTGTGTTTTATTGTATGTTATGTTTCATTTCAAAGAAACTGTATACAATCAAAATAAAGAAAGCATGGCAGTAAAGTAGGCCTATAGAGTATTTATATAGCAATTTCATATACAATGGGAGAATAGTCTCATTGATGACTACCCTTTCGCACAAAGTATGTGTCTCATCAATGACAACCCTTTTGTACAAAGTTATATGTGTCTCATCAATAACGACCTTTTTGCACAAAGTGCATTTATGTGTTACGCGTAGAAAGAGTCCGTCCCTTATACGTGTGTATTATTCAATGCATAGAGAGATCATGTTTACTACTCTTCACTTTCGAAGCAACCCAAATCATGTTGCTTGTATTAGATTACCTGAAGAAGAAATTTAATGGCGCCGCAGCGGCCACATTGACAGGCTGTTAAACAAAGCTGTAGGCCTAATGATATGCGTGAGAAAATGAAACGGTATAGAGCTGATATTTCAAATTACACAACTAGAGGCTGTCGCACGCAATTAGTGTCACATGATAAGGCATGACAATGAAGTATACATTACTTTGTGGATAAAAGAAATAGCGAAAGTAACAATAATTATTATGCTCACATTAGTTTTACGCGGGCATTCAGAAACCACTTATCAACCTAATTTACTACAGGCTGAAAATGTCCCATGCCCACAAGGCACGAGATGTTGTTTGGACAGGTTTCATTTCTTTCATTTTTTCCTCTCTCTCTCTCTTTAAATTCTGTACATTGTTAAAAATGGTAAATTGTGACCGTGCACCTTAAAACGAACATAAAGTCGCACACACTGATTTTGCATGAGGACTGAAAATAAGTGAAATAGGTCAACCTAGCCGAACTTGACTTTTTCATATTTTCTGAAAGAGCGGATCTTCTTTTACATTATGCTAAAATTTGGTATCATAAAACGGGCAGGAAAGTGTTTTTTAGCAGTTTTATCTCGAACATTTTTGGTAGAATAGTGCATGTGATTAGGTGTGTCTTTAGAATCCCTTTTTCATTTCTGAAAAACCTTGTCCACACTCTTCACTTTCAACTATAATAACTTTTGAAAGGATAGTGCTACTGCTTTGAAATTCGGCATTAATTATGGACAGAACGTGTTAATGAGGCATGCTTAATTTCAGTTTAATCTGATAATCCCTTCATTGTTGTTACTCTGGTGGTTTACTTCCTGTTTTTTGTCCCATTCATCGCACAGCCAGCACGGTTTGGTAAAGATTAAGCGCTTGAATAGACACTATACTTCAGAGCCTCTTATCTCAGTTCACACTTTTCCTGAGTTTGTGCTTTCTTTCCAATATTTAGATAGGTTGGGAGAGTCCATTTGATTTGAGTTATACATCATTTTAAAGCTTAAAGTCTGCTCTTTCAGAATATGGTCTTAACTAAAAATTCATGCCTGGCGACTTTTTGTTTGTTTTGAGGTGCAGAGTCACAATTGATCGCACACGGAGCAGATATCCGTATGGAGGCTAAATTAATATTCTGCACTGTGAACCCATATAGTACACTGCGAAATTAATGCTGTAAAAACCAGCGTGGTATAAGCGCGCTAATTTAGATCTGCGACACGAACGCTACGACGTCGCAGCCTGCCTTGTTGGACAATGGAAACAGCTGTCTCGCGCATGAGCAGATCACCATATTTTGCCTAATTAGCGTCGTCCTAGCGTTCGCGCCGCAGATCTCAAGTTCACTAATGAGAATTCTCATGACGGTAAAACATGGGAGGGAGAAACGAGACTTGGATATCTATAAATGTAATCATTCCTAATTCTGATCACGTGCAGCAGAAAACATTATATACAGAGAGAAATGAAGACGGACAAGCGTGTTATAACCTGTAGAAATGCTGTCCCTTGAAGTTTGTAACCTTCAAAACAGTTATATCATTTTGGTGCTTTGCGTACAACATGTACCGTTATTGTAGTGTAAATGTCTATCTTTGTCCAGAAGAGTGTTCTCACACAACAACGTTTAACAAGGAACAATGCCAGACAAGCTTGTAAAGAGGAGAGTTGAAAGCGTGAATGAGGAAGCTATAGTTTCCATGTTCGTAATTGCCTTGCTATTAAAGGACAAGTTCACCTTCATAAACATAAGGATTGAGAGAATGTAGCAATATTAGTAGAACACATCATTGAAAGTTTGAGGAAAATCGGACAATCCGTTCAAAAGTTATGAATTTTTGAAGTTTTTGTGCAGTAACCGCTGGATGAGAAGACTACTGCAGTGTGTGAATAACTTAGATGTCACATGCGTACAACAATATAAAGAAAATATAAAGAGAATTTCACAAAATTTCATCTTATGCAAAAAGTTCACATTCCCCCGACTCGTTACCGACAAATGTTATGGGTAATATTATTCCCCCTGCCTTTAGAAAGAGCAAAGTCAAGTGCTCTTTTGTTATGTGAAAAAAAGTGAAAATATGTTGAATTTTCTTTATATTTTCTTTATGCTGTTGTACGCATATGACTCACAAGCTGTAGTAGTCTCCTCATCCAGCGGTTCCAACACAAAAATTTTAAAAATTCATAACTTTTGCATCGATTGTCCAATTTTCCTCAAACTTTCACTGATGTGTTCTACTAACATTGCTGCATTGTCTCAATCCTTATGTTTATGAAGGTGAACTTGTCCTTTAAGTCACTTTATCATGTTGAATTGTCAGCTGAAACTATTCAGCCATGAAGCCTTGTCAAAAGTCTAGTTATGATTATTCATACGTCGCAACTGTCCTTATGTCAGTCATTTGGTTATGAAATAATGATAAAGTTCGGTAACTTGATCCATCAAGGATGATCGTACGGCTTTTTGAATCGTCACAAGGGAAATTTAAAGGTGTATTCTGGCTATGAATACTCTCTCATGAAATTGGTGCTTTGACAGTGCAGAACCTGATTTTATGATCGAGAATACCCAGGATAATAGGATACTTTGAGTGAGCTATATAGGTTTCAATGACACAGTTGATTTCATGCATTACAACATCCTTTCTGCCTGGCTAGATTCGTTGCGACAACATGATGAGTTTGGTAGTAACTGAACAGATTATATATTTCTTGTTTCATACTCACCTCAGAATATAGGTTGATGACATGAAATTAAGAATACACAGTTCATCATTCTGCCGAGGTCAAGCTCCATTTTGAGTTTTATTAGTGTGAAGCGGCTGACGCAGAGACTAGACTCAGTGAGAAATGTGAACAGTACTCTGTCATCTGCTATGTATTTATTACAGCAGGTCTTGTAAATTTCATTTCATGTGTGTATATGAGGTTGTCAAAACTTGTGCATTGGTCGATGCGACCTATGAATGTATTTCAATTGATGAATGACGCACAAAATGTGTGACTATGACAGAATTGATGATATTAATGAATCAATAATCAAATGTTCAATCCTAGATAACAATGTTAAAGGGATGGTACAGTTTTGTTTGAGATGGGGAGTCAGACATTTTACGAGATAAACAGAAACCGTAAAGGGCATACAATTTATATGAGAGGCATTCAAAGTTAAGATGAAAAGGCCCTAATGATAGGAAAGGTGGGACCCATGCACCTTTTATTATAAGGACCTCTTTGTTTCTGGATGTCTCGGTCATTTTAAAACCGATTTTCTTCAAATAAACACTGGATTCCTCTTCAAATTGCATACCCTTTACTATTTCATGTAGGTGGTTTCTAATTATCTCGTACAAAATGAAAACCTGACTCCCATTATCAATCAAAACTATACCATCCCTTTCACGTGCCTCACCAATGTTCATGAGGCTTTGTGTTTCGTTGCTTGAAAATGCACGTAACCATTGCGATTTGTCACATCATTATTTACAGACAAGCAATTCCTTCGCTCTTTGTACACCAATAGAGAATAAACCACTTGTTACCATTCGTGCAGACGAAATTCTTTGACTTTCAGTTCTGATTCTTCCCGGTTTCCTTAGTTCCTCTTAGTGAACTGCAATCTAAGGAAAATGAAAGTAAGTGATGATTGTATACAGGAAATCAGAAAAGGGAATGGAAGAGACAGAGAGAGAGAGGGAGAGAGATGGAGAAGGAAGTTAGAAGTGAAAGGGGAGAATTTGAATTACCTTGGTATATGATTAAAACATGGTTAACGACTACAGTGTATTCGTATAGAGCTCATGCAGCTCTGAGCTTAAAGGGATGATATAGTTCTGATCGAGAAGGGGATTCAGGTTTTAGCTTTTTGCGAGATAATGATAGAAACCACGTAAATGAAATATAAGAGCATGCAATTCTAAGGGGAAGGAAAAGTTGTTTAATGGTAATTGCTCTTAAAATGACTCTTTCATATTTCATGAGAGGTTTCTCATTATATCAAAAACTCGTCATAAAAAAAAAACAACGGTGAAAACATGAAGCCCCATCTCCACCGCAACTGTATACCATCCCTTTAACTATTCGTGCGGTTTGAGTGCTGATTGAAAGGGAAAACCCCAGAGCATTTTCACTTTGTCCTATGTCCGTGGCACAGAAAAGAGTATTTAGATTAGAAAACTTGCTGTATAGTTATTCCAACAACAAAGCAACACTTCGGGCAACACTTGCAGTCTGACAACTTGTTTTTTTTTACAAGTTCTGATAATAATAATGTTTTCAGTAATTGGAAATAGATGAATGCATTCGAAAATCTCTTTTTGGGAGATCCTATAATGATTAGAATTACCTGAATGTGGGTACGTTGTTCAAGAGATTATTATTTCATAAGCGTCACTGCATCAGAGTTAAGAGGGGTTTGTATGATGGAAGATGCACTGGTATAATACTTAACTGTACCTGTCGTCATTTGAGATGGGGTTTCAGGTTTTCAACTTTTCTTATGTATAAATGAGAAACCTCTATATAATGAAATATGAAAGAGCACATAATCCACTTCTAAGGGGATTATTCAAAGTGCTTTGAGAAAACTGGTTCTGAATTGGCTGAGGGATATCCTCCCTCCCCCCCCCCCCCAAGCGATCCTAATAGCTGATGGGACCCACCTTTTATTAGGATCGGTTTGTTTTTAACACTTTGGGTTTTTTTTAATATCTCATCAGTTTCAAAATTGATTCTCAGGAAATAAACTTTAAATATCTCTTCGAATTTATCGTATCTTCTTTCACAAAAAGTTCAGAGCTCAATTATCACCTCAACAAATGCTATACCACCCCCTTTTCAACTTCGATTATTCAAGCATAGGATTATGCTGGTAAATGATCCGATCCTCGAAACATCATACATGTTATAGTATTATAGGCATATTGGTTGACACGTTCACAAATAAATACAGCGAAGTGTTGGGGTGAAGTGATGTGTACAGCGAGATTTATGGCAACGTGTGTGCAGAGAGTGGAGTGAAGTGAATTAATTTCCTGGTACAAGAATTATGAGAAACAATGTGCCAGTTAAATCGATTGAGGATGCTACTTTCACCGGAGCTCAGCATCGGCTACCGGCAATTACCTTCTGTATACGGGTATACTCGAGTGGTTTCGCTCTGGAGCATTGTTCACTTGAAGAAGGTATCTCATAGTGATACAATGACAATACATTAATGATATTTGGAGTGTATCAAGTATTATAGCTCCATAAGCTTAACCTTTTGTGTGCTTCGTGTGCTTTGAGTGCTGGAAAATCCCATAACATTGTACACACTGTCCAAAGTCCATAGTAGGGAAATAGTTGATTCGATGCTATATACCTTTGGCCCGGGCCACTAGAAATTGACGTCGGACCACCAAATTTTACAGAAGGCTATTTTTCCGTGGCCCAGATCGACCTGATAATGGATTACACTAATACACTCAGCAAAAAAAAAAAAAAAAAAAAAAAAAAAAAAAAAAGGGGGGGGGGGGGGGGGGAAGAAAGTAAACGTTTTTTCAAATTTAGATTTCTCATAGGTGTGGCGCTCCGACAAAATGAGTCATAAGTCGCACGGGGAGTTTTCCCGTAATGAGCCGAAAATGAAGGGGAAGCACTACTCGGGTCGAAATTTTTTTATGACGGATTTTGATTCCTTTATGTTTTATCTGTTTGTACAGAAAATTTCAGCGTGTAAAAATGAGTACAAGTGTCCCAAATCACCGTTTTTCTGAGACAATTTTTTTCGGTTACATTTTTTTCGAACGCTCGTCTTTGCGTTGCGTTTCGCACCTATTGTTCTTGCCAGATCGAGACTCCGCCTCCGTTGCTAGGGTGTATGCTAATGAGGCATTGCTCTTGACCCCTTTGAAGACAAAACAAAGCATGGTGCGCGCGGCGGCGTCGGCGGCCAAGCGGCGAGGGCTATAGAATTACGCAATAATAGTGAGCTGACCAAGGCTATTGCTTGCATGACCAGCGAGTTTCGTTTGATACATGCACTCCATTTCAATGAGCGGTGATTGACATGACGCACAAATCGCACTGAAAAATATAATTCCAACGAACGATCACGCAAAATTTATGATACTTTATCTATGAGCTAATACAATGATCACATATCGAACTCGAAACCTTTTTATGCGCGGGTGTACTTTTACAACGGTTATTAATTGGCCTCATTAATGAATTTGTTCAAATAATCGTAACTTTCGTTCCCTGGTATGTGACTTGCTGTTTAAAGTTCATCTCTGGAGATATAGTAGGGCCTAAGTTGTCAATTATTCTCGTTTTTATAAAGTCGACAATTTGTGTGATAATTCGCCAAATGTATGTAATGCGTACTATTATTTCCCTGGTTAATGAAACTTATTGCCTTATTTCTTATGATGGTTTGGGCCGTGACGGCATGGAGAGAAATCGGAAGACAAACATTATTAATGCCCAGATAGCTCGTGTTCCCTTTGGAGGATATTCTGACTCTAGTCATCTGTGTATTTTTTAGAAGTAGGACCTATTTGAAAAAGGGACAGAAAGCGGTGTCGCTACTCAAAAGTGTGCTTCTTCATTTTGTTTTGTTTTTTAATCAGAATGTTTGTAATGATAGCTGTTTGCCGTGTATTGCGTGTAGCTGACATGTGAGAGGTCAAGTCTGCAAAGAATTAGGTTGGCTAATAGCTTTGCCAAGTAGCAGCGCTAATTGCCCATTGAATTGCGTATTCTGAGGAATTTCGAATGAAAGAACTCGGACGGCAATGTTCACGCCTTGTATCCGAGTAAACCCCGCATCAACGAAGCCTTAAACAATGAAAGGTAAACTTCCTGCTATCAAGGGGTGGATAATCACGCAACCAGTATTCTTTCTTCGCCATTGATAGCAGAATCAGTGACGGAATGGAGCAACAGTGTTGGAGGATCGGCATTATGTCTGCTAATTTGTAAAGGAATTTTTCAGTCTCCTTTTGTGTTCAGAACCACAGTCAGTGACGCTAACTTACTCTATCTCCTACAAGCTATCGTTACCATCTTAAAACGTGAATTTTATGAAAGGCTAAAAGTGGTCACGGAATCAGTTCTTCCGCGTGACACATGCAGGCTTTTATAATATAGGTTTTCCCGGCCAATTTCGCACTTTTGTCAGTCCATTTGATAAAAGGTTCATTCAATTTAGCGAAAATCCTCGTCACTGCACATTCTGTCATTCAAAATTGCACGTTGGTCGTTCAATTTAGCATTTCGATCAATGAAATTTGCTCATGTGCCATTCGAATTCGTAAAACGAGCATTCAAATTGGCACGGGCTCTTCAGTCATTCAAATTCGCCAACACTGGCCGAAAGGGGTATTTCAATCATTCAATTTCGCGTATGGGCAGTCAAATTCCTAACATGTTCATTCAAATTAACGTCATGTTATTTCTTTTTTGAAAAGGTGATACAATTTAAACGTGTATTTCTATGTGACTTTTTGTTTCATCCACGCACTGTTAAGCAGTAAAAGTATCATATTTTTTATCATAATATATAACTCGAGTTTGTTGTTCTGTAACGCCCCTTTTCTTTCATACATGTCATTTTAGGCCTACATGTACCAATACTACAGATTAACTTCATCTTCTTACAGTCATGACAGCATAAGTTAGATACAGACGTATTTCTCAAGAAGACAGAAGAAGAATTATAGAAACATTTGATGATCATAACCTTGACTTCCTGGAACTGGCCTACACACTCGGAATAAAGCACCTAACGGCCAGATAAGTTGTGGTCAGTCATGATGCACTATATCTTCGGACTGGAAGAATCACTAAGCACAATGAAGAAAAAAATATGATGCCAAAATATCTAAAATATGTACGAAAATATGAAATGTAATGATGCTTGCAAAGCAATAACTATGTTGACAAAAAAAAAAATAAAGACAGAACTAAAGCATTAACATGCGTGCTAAATTGACTGCAAAAGATGTTAAATTGGATGCCCAAAAATGAATTTGAATGAACGAGTGCGGCATGTCCGTGATCACGTGACTATATCATTCTAAATTGAATGAACGAATAACTAAATGGTGCTTGTTTTACGAATTTCAATTGAAAAAGTGTTAATTAGAATGAGGCTAAAGGTAATTTGAATGCTCCAAAACGAATGTGAATGAAAAGATCATAAAATTGAACTACCGAACATGTCATCTACGCTAAATTTTGCTAAATTGAATGCAGCAATTAGGAATTGGACTGGCAAAAGTGCGAAATTGGCCGGGAAAACCTATAGCATACCAAGCTTAAATCGTTTTCCTGTATAGAAAGGGCGGGCAATCATCCGGATTTGAGAGTGATACGCTCTACTACTTTTCTTCATCTTTCCCCCGACAAAGACCATGGTAATTCAAAACAAACAAACAAACAAACAAACAAACAGACAAACAAACAAACAAGCAGTTGATTTATATCAGAACGTAGAGATTTTTTGTGTTTCATGTATGTATAGGTCATCTCTTGATGTATAGTAGGCATTTGTTGTCGTTTTTACAGCGTTTCCTAATAAATGCCTATAGCGAAAACCCAACAAAACTTCTATCAAGGAGGGAAGGGAACTTAAATTTAAATATCACATAGTTTACAGAAATCAGACATGTAAATAAGGCAATCATATACATCCGCACGGCCGATTGTAATCACTTACTTTGATTATCAAACATGATCGCCTGCATTTACGTGCTTTTTCTAATTTCTTGAACTTTGCCTCATTTTCTCTCTTTTTTTAAAACAATTGCTCGAAACATTTAAATATCGTAACACAGTCTGCTATCCCACAACATAATATTCCATTTGATTTGTCACTTATTGTTGGTCGGGTGACGCCAAATGTCGGAATCTCGAGCGATGATACACGGCATTTTGTTTGTTGGTTTTCGTCTCATCGCTCAAAAGATCGAATTTTGACTACGATTACAAGACATAACTGATGGTTTACAGAAGTGATCATCAATTCAGTAAGGATTAGTCAAGTCATGAATTCACTTTACCCATCATGACTGTCTAATCGAACTACAACATTGTTTGGGTAACCGCGCCTTTTTATTCTCATAGTTCAAACTAATTCTTGACATATAATCAAAACAAATAATTCTTTATTAAATTTCTCAAAATACTCAAAAGACGGCCTAAGTCAAAACTTTCTACAAAGATTGCCTATACGGCAATCTTTACTAGCCTAAACAAGTTTTCTAGAGCTATCAGTTCCCCCTATGACAATGACTTCGATCGCGTTTTGAACTTGTATCGAACTAGTTTCAAAACAGCTATTACCTTTGTAGTTCGATTAATAAACCAGTCTTTTGAATTCATAACCAACATTCGTAATCGTAACAATACAGTAACATAGTACTGCATGTCAATAAAAGTTGGAAAATGTAAATGCTATAATAGTAGCGCAAAAAAAATGAGTAACGATTATCTTCATACATTCTAATTCCTAGTGATGTCGCTACGAAAATGACACATGGTTTGGTTCAAGCAAATAAAAGTAAAAATGAATGGGATATACTTCTAATGATAGTACCACGCCGTACAATGCATTTCACTGTATTTTGTAACATTTGGTTACGTTTCTGTGCGCTTTACGTACGGAAAATAAAAGGCAGATTGGTGCTATTAACATGCTAACACGCAACGCATTCAAAATGTTTTTTGAAATACACCGTGTACAATATAATGTTTTAGTATACGGTTTGAAACTTTGAATTTGCGAGTCCTTTATGAAATTATAAGCAGGGTTATTACATTATCAAGCAAAAATTAAAGTATTTAGGGATTCAGATTTGCGCAGGAGACTAACAGTGCTATATATGGCGATCGTTCGCAACAGAGACAATTCTCTTCAATAGATATACAATGTAATTCTGTTTTCATGAATTGAAAGAGAAACGAAAAGAAGTCAACTTTTTAACTTCATTTAGCTTTCTCACCAATTGAACTTGATTTGATCTGCCATGCATGATATCGCTGTGTGCTCTATTAATTATATTAAATCATTTAATCGGCATGCTTGTTTTTTATGCAGAATATCACAGGTAAGTTTAATTCATGAAGTTCATAATGTTTGTACATATGGCGTGTTCGTTGTTTTCTATTTTCATTTTTATAATATATCACGTGTCCATTGTCTGATTCTGACCACGAAAATATGGCGACTGTTTAAATGCGGAGCATGTACTGGAAAACTGTAATGTCTCCTGCCAGTATAGACAAACTAATTTCTAGTCTATCCCCGCTTAAAATTGAAATGAAAAGAACAAAAAACAAAAAAAAAACGAAGTTCGACTTTCAGTAGATTTCAACCGTTTTGTACAGTGCCTGATTCATGTAATGGACACAATTCTTTAGCACATAAGCAATCACACAACTTTCGTGAATAGATGTGTCTTAATGATTGCATCTCATGGAAGAAAACTCGTCTCCTTGCCTGAATTTTTGCTTCTTCCTGTTCAAGCTTGCGTGAAAGAAATAGTTGAACATCAATCGCAATCATTAAGAGAGGCACATCCTTAGAAATAAGCACAGGAGTACTGAGACACACTACGAAATAAAAATGGGCCTTTTATCGCTATTGACAACGCATGCCATTGAAATGCTTTTTTTTCCTTGGGGGAGGGGGGTAATACAATTGATTATTCTGAAGGTTCGTTAACCACACAATGAAATATGGTTTGCTATTAGCTTAGGTTCGTTAACAAGAAAATTAAATGCGATTCCTTTCCGGTAGTTCCTTTACCCGAAAGTAATCAAGCAATCATTTTTTTCTGATAAGGTTTGTGAATACAAAACGAAGTGAAGAAGGCCTAAGTATTAATTCCGAATATTTTTCAGTATTATTATTTATGATCCACTTCTCAAACGCAGAAAGATTGTAACTGCACATGTGATGTTAAAAAAAAATAATTCCGCTTAAGCTCCAAGTTAATTGTTTTTTATATGCTATGCTATTAGAAAAGTGACTGAGAATCATTGTTAACCCAACGTGAAGCTGTCAAGCCTACATCAACCTTTGCTTCTGATACGTATAATAATGTGCAGCATTGGCAAGCGTGATAAGCGATAATTACTGTGCACGTAACGCCTATAAAGGAAATGTGCCTTTAATATGGCGGGAATTCATAATGTTA
The DNA here is from genome assembly GCF_040938485.1 of Diadema antillarum. NCBI lineage: Eukaryota > Metazoa > Echinodermata > Echinoidea > Diadematoida > Diadematidae > Diadema > Diadema antillarum. The sequence goes on from NW_027270895.1 coordinate 2,089,309, forward strand.
CGGCTGTATACAGCTGCAGCAGAAAAGACGCGAAAGCAGTTTTTGATGCTCTGCAACATTACGACCATGTGCGTAATTTGAGGGTTTTAAGTACACGCAAAGAACACGATCTCAAAAGACGACTATCGTTAATCAACTTCATTGACTTTTTCTACCGATGCTGTCTTTTGTCTTTTGGACCCCCGCCTAGAATAGGTTCTCAGGTTCTATTTAATAGGTATTGGTACTTGCTAAACGCATCCACTTTAGTTTCCATTGACAACAACATGGGAGGAGAATGGAAGCGATGAACGCCCTCGCTAAAAGACGCTTCTCGTAAGACGCATTGCGTGCCCGCCTACAATAGGTTCTCAGGTTCTATTTAGGTATTGGTACTTGCTAAACGCATCCTCTTTGGGTTCCATTGACAACAACATGGGAGGAGAATGGAAGCGATCAACGCCCTCGCTAAAAGACGCTTCTCGTAAGACGCATTGCGTGCCTTCTTTTCTTTCTACTGTTTCCTATTGTTTGTGAGTTAAAAACTTGCGGCAAACCACAACGCAGCCGACACACAACGCGTACCAACTCATTCATGCGGCGGCAGCGGCACGGACACAAACGCGCCGAAGTTTACATTCGGGCTGCCGTATTGGTCAGAATCGTTAATGATAGACCTGTCCTGCGATTGGTCGATTATCTTACATACCCAAGCTATCGCCTTATACGGTAGTGCGTGCGATGGAGCGTAAACGCCGTCGCTAAGCAGGACAGTTGTATTGTTTCATCCCGTGAAAGAAACAGGTTGTGAGCATGAACATAGCCTGAACTTTGAGAGCGATTTTCTCCGTTATTTAGAAAATCAACTGACATAACAAACGTGGTTAATATTCGTTTTTATGATCTATAGGGATGTCGAAATGAGTTGTATTACATATCAGTGTAAAGCTTAGAGTCTGTAGAATTCACTTATAGGCATAACTACGATTTCATTTCTTGCGACTTTTGACTCATTCCGACGGAGCGCCACACAGTTAAACGAGTGTCAGATGGGGAAGATGTATCCACAAATCATTGATTTTTACAACTGGACTGACTGGAAATTTAATTTGACCTGTTTAATGGGAGAAAAATCAAAAGCACGAACACACATCTTCTTACAATATCATTGGAGGGGGAAAAATGCAAGACATAGGGTTGAGAGGGGTATCAGAAAAATGGCAGGACACAGACAAGGACAGGCGCGCGTCTTAGATTATTTTATACCAAAGCAGATCACGTCTCCGAAGTCAAATAGATCTATCCGAAAGGGGAAAAAAACACCTGTTTCAATACAGACAACTTTCAGGGAAGAGTGTGAAATAAATAACATAAATGAGTACATGAATCTGTGGTCAACGCTGGATTGAGAAGTCCCAGTTTGACAGTTTACAAGTTCAAGTAAATATCAAGGGCTATAGCGGCTGTCATACTGTCCGATCAGTGAGTTGACCGTACCGTACTCGCGAGGAGCTGCGGAGGTACCGCTAAGCAACATGGCGGCGTGTGCACTGAGGCGTCACATCCGGGGTGCGCGGTGGCGACACCGAGCTCAGCGGGTTGTGAATGGGTGTGATTCTTCTATGTGTAAGAGTTCTGTGGTGCCAATCGGTGTGCTGCCATCTACGGCTATTGTATGCCATTGCTAGATGAAGTTGCATGTTTTCTATTTTCTGCTCGCGCTCGCAGCTAGCTGCATGCAGCTCAGATAGATAAGCGCAGCCACAGTAGATTTACTGAAACCCGTATCGGACTCCTCTCACTACTAAACATGGAGTTTCTCCTCGGTATTCAGGGCCCCGACTATGTGCTAGTCGCATCAGATTTGAATGCAGGAAGGAGTGTATTTGTTTTTAAACATGGTGAGTATATCAACGCTGCAAAATACCAGTTATTTGATAGTGGCTGAAATGGAATCGGCATCTCAGATAGTTAGACCTTGCACAACAAGCGAGAGGTGCGCAAAATAAACTTCTAAATTTACATGTTTTTCTCATGTTTTAAGCTTTGATAAAAAAAGAGGTATGAAGCTCTGATAGTTTGTAATCACTGCTGTAAATTAAAGCGCAATTGTGAGGATAGTCATAGTAGTTATTTCATTTCTTAAACCGAAGATATGAGCAGTCACTGTGGAAGTTCGCTCTGTGTGCGTGTGGGCAAGTAGTGCTCAGAAAACCTTGGTCCCACGTGTTCAAATTCCGGTTGGGTTTGATTTTAATTTATTTTCGCGCTAAATAATGTTACATGACTCGAGTGTAATTTCGCACCTGTTTGTCAAATGATCTCCAAACATACACAAACTCACCCTAAAATCCAACAGCCTCGAATATTTGCATCTGAGTGAGATTCAAGGCCAGTACTAGTAGTAGAAAAGGAGTGAGAATTTGGAGGGAGACACTAAGTCTGTAAGGGAGTGAGCGACAAAATCCAAAGAAGGGGGGGGGGGGGGGGGGGGGGTATGGTGTAACGTTAGAAGGGGAGTGTTTCCCTCCCCCCCCCCCCTTTCCACTGCAAGTGGCTTCAACAACTTGCAATAGAGTTGCATTTTAAAACTGGTGCATACTTGAGTAAAGCTAAAGTCAGATTTCAGCAGATGAGTAACACAGAGAGAGTGTGTGCGTTTGGGAAAATCTTGAAAGTTTTCGCTTGGGCATGTATTTGCATCAGGGATTTTGGAGAATTTCTTTTCTTTTCTTTTTTTTTTTACTTTCTGTTGTTTGAGTTCAGTTTAAGAATTCTTTTATCAGAGTGAGACAGTTAAAATTTGGTAAATTGTGTGAGACTCGCGCTGCTTGTAATTGAAGAGTTTGTTCGCAAAAACTGATTAAAGTCCATATTTGCCAAATGGAGATATTTGTGATTAAAGGTCAAGAAAAATAAAGAGAATAATAAGAAAATGTTTGCTTCTTTTGACCATAACTTCAAAAATTTACCTTTACATGTAGTGACCAATATATTATTTAAAAGGTATTATTTTGTACTTTATAACAGAGACATACAAATACTTCAAAATCTTCAAAAATGGACTTACCGATTTTTGTGAACAAACTCTTCAATTGCTTGAGAGTTGGCAGCCTTTTTACTGTCAAATCACATGTATCACATTGCACATACAGTAAGTACGGAATACTCAGTATGAAGATTGCAGATCTATTTCTTCTTCTGCTTTACCTGCCCCATGCAAAGAGTGTACAGTATGTGAGGACAGACCATGTTTGTGAGTGAGTGAAACAGAAGAGCCCTGTATTGGGAAGCCATCAGCGCTGTTAATTTCACTGTCTATTACAGCATATCTCCATCCCTTCCAGTCTAGCTTTACTACATTTTCAGCTTTAACAAAAATTCCTCGCGATAGATTTTCACCACAATTGGCTACCGCATCCCTAAAGTGATAGGGTCTCAAACCTTTAAAATCCCCCCCCCCCCCCCCATGGTTTGGCATTTGTGTGAATACCAAAACAGTCACCATATTCGCACAAGAGTTTCACTCATCAACTGACTTTTACAATGTCTCCAAAGTATTAACAACTAGCATTGTACAAGTGACCTAAGTAAAATTTCAAACTTTATTTTTTCTTTTTCTTTATGATCAGATCAAGAAAAGATGTTTCCCTTGAGCAGCAAATTACTCATGTTGTGTGCTGGGGAGTCGGGCGATACTGTGCAGTTTGCAGAGTACATTCAGAAGAACATCCAGCTCTACAAAATCAGAAATGGTGAGTACTGCATACATTGTATGCATCTCTGTTTTGATTGCACTACATGTATTAAACACTACAACAACAAATGAATTCTTTGACCCTATGTTTTGGTTTATAGCTCATGAGCTAACAACCAAACCTGGTACAATTCTTGGAATCGCCAGTCGAATGCGCAGAAAATTTCTATGCACGCTAAAAAGCCCTATCGCAAAAGGTACGAAGGGATTCAGTGGTGCCATTGACGCTTCCGGTTGTCTTGTTCGTGTCTTACAGTAGTTCCCATGCAATTTCAATGCAATTTTTGTCTGCTTTTCTTTCATTGCTGCTTTTTTTCGTTGCTTTGAATTCAACTATTAAAAAAAAAAAAGTTTGAAATGTCAAAATTTTACTGATTTGTGGTTACTAGAGTCATGGTTTACTACTTCAAGGCTTCAATGTGCTGGTCAGATGATGCATCTAAAACGCTGGCACCTGTAGGTACTGGCGATACTAAGAAGTGTACATGTGCTTATCCACGTATCAAATGTGCTGACAAGCTTAATCTCCTTGGTCTCATGTAATGGAAAAAGAACCCCCCCCCAAAAAAAAAAAATAAATAAAAAAATCATAAAAAGATAAATAAATAAAAAAATATAATAAAAAATAAAAATGAATAGTAATAATGATGACGATAAGGGAAAAAAAAGAAAGAAAAAAAAATGTATTCTTGATGGAATACATACTAGGAGCAACTTTATTGTGGCAACAGCCAGTCAAGAAGTGTAGACCTACCAAGTCTCATTCCCCATCGACCAATCTCATGCTCACTCACCCAGCAATCATTTTCTCCTGCCTCCTACTGTAGGAAACAATAACAACAACAAAAACATGGTAAGCAGATCAATGTTAAAAATGGATACATAGAGGCATAGTTACAGTGGATATTGAACTGAGGAAAGTAAACTTTGTCCTTATTTTCGTTTTAGCCTCATCGGGCTACATGGCTGTATCTTTACGGCTATTTTCCTTTCTAAAATGAATGACCCAAAGAAGTCTGTAAAAATTCTGCCATCAACTATAAGGTCGTGTTATTCATACATTCTAGACTCATTCACCCTTGACTGCAAGTAAATATGTTATCTAATCTTTTGACACACTGCATTTAATAGAAACATTTTTTTTTTTTTCCTGTCCAAAGGATATGATCTTTCACCACATGCTGCAGCAAACTTCACAAGGAAAAATCTGGCAGACTTCCTTCGCAGCAGGGTAAGTTGTCTTGAGCAGCAAGACTAAGGACAGAGGTCTATTGTAGATTTGAATGTGGAGATTTTCTTTGAGAAGACAGAGGAGATCATACCCTTTGTAAAGATAACTGATATTAAATGTACACTGTACTGTAAAAGTGGAAATTTTCACGGTGTTGAAATTTTCGCGCATTTCGCGCATTTCGCGCAACCAGAAACTAGCGCGAAAATAAAAGCCCGCGAATATTTTTGCTTGTCATATGTTCCTGTGCGTGCCGTCTTGATTCCGTGGAATTAAAAACACGCGAAACTCTTCTGACCCGGCCAATCGCGAAAAATTAGTCGCGCGAAAATATCCACTTTTACAGTAAATCATGGTACTTGTTAGTTGTGAGTTTGTAGCAGGCTATTAAGCTATTAAAAATGTTTCGACACTGAAAGGGTGAAATACAATAATGAAAAAGAAAATCCTGTCTTCTTAATTTGATATGTCATTTTACCATAAAGTTTCAAATAATAATGACAACAATTTTTCCTAATAACCCTCCTTTGTGAATTAAAAATGGTGAATTTTAAGCTAGCAAAACAAAGTCAGTAGAAACACAGTGTACGTATGTCCAGTTGTCAAATGGAATGCTTATCATAATGCTGGCATGCTCCAAGGTAGGTCCCAGATTGTAGTAGATCGCTGCTGTAAATTCCAGTGCCAGGACATGTGAGTTAATACAAAGGTGCCAATCACTCTCGAGGATGACCAGAAGGTGGTTTGAGTGCCATACAGGAGTTCATCCTTTCATCCCAAGGCTGAGAAAAATGGTCTGTTCTGTGGCTAATTCACAATATAGAACACTGTTCTCTGCAATCTTCAGTTTTGTTTTGTTTGTTGTTTTTTTAATAAGGTTTACAGAGTGAGCTACATGTATGCATGCATTATTCATTCATCGTGATACTTTTCACTGGTTCTTCACTGGGGCTAAGAATGTTAGCATACAATGTACTTCCCTTTGTCCTGCAGACACCTTACCAAGTTAACCTGCTCCTGGCCGGACATGACGAGAGCCAGGGGCCCTGCCTGTACTACATGGACTACCTGGGTTCCCTGCAGCAGGTCCCCTTTGGTGCCCACGGCTATGGCGCCTTCTTCACTCTCAGCCTCTTGGACAGGCATTACCGCAGGGGTAGGTGATAACTAGCCTTTAACCCATTGAGGATGGACTGATTTTGCTAAAAATGCACATTTCCCATAGACACCTGCCCAGATATACTAGGGACTAGTCCTCAACAGGTTAAAGGATGGTACACATGTATAGTATTGGTTGAGGGAAGGATTCAGCTTTTTATTTTTTTCTAGATATTTGGAAAGCACTCTATGAAATGTTAAAGAGCAAACAATTCTTAGAGGAATTGAAAGTTTATTTGAGTATTATTGGTTTGAAATGGCCGAGATATCCAAAAAACGAGGTGAAACAAAGCGATCGTAATAAGAGGTGGGTCCCACCCTATATTGTACGCGATATCACCTCGCGATACCGATATTATCTGATCGATCGCTTGTGGGATGTATACTTCCAGTTTTGCCGTTTGGGAAAATTGTACCAAAGATCCTATGTATGTAGTGTAGGATAATTGATCGTTCATTCCTTTCTGGAAATGTCCCGAACAAATATGTGAGTTTGACTTCAGGTCGAAGTGGTCTTTTGTGCGAAGCAGATTTTTCCAGACTCTCAGCTGAACTTTTTCTGTTGGGAACTTCACCCATGTCATATCCTTCATCTATGGATATTTTCCATAATTTCGTCGTTTGGCATCATTGGCCCAGCATTGGGCTGCTTCGCAGAAGAATCCCACTTATCAAATGTAAAGTTACAGATTAGAAAATAACTCTATTATCCGCAGGGTTATAAGACAGAATTTTATACGTTCTATGAATACTGTACAAATGCAGCTTGTACTTTAGCTTTCCACAGACATAAAAGCATGCATTTACACATTGCGTGTTCATGACCCGAAGTTTGTATCCCAAGAATTAAAGGTAAAAAAATTAGAGTGCCACATGCGTTCAGATATAGAGAGCTACAATTATATGCAATGGGGAGAATTCACTCTTAATATTTTTGCTTCTTTTTGCGTATACACACAGATATGACACGGGATCAGGCTTTGGAAGTGATGAAGAAGTGTCTACAAGAGGTATGATACCTTCCATAATTTGTGAATTGTGTTTCAGTTTCATTGAGACTTACACCATATTTGTTTGTAGACTTGATTCTTTTTTTCATGGAAAGTGTAGCATGGAACATAGAAGACCACAGCATTAAACTTCACACCCTAATTGTACAAATGTACATTTCTTTGGCCAGAATTAGGTAACAAAAGCTTGTTGATAATTTGCCATAAATCTGAGATTTGGAGCTCATTAAATGCACAAGACTTCACTGCTATATGACACGTAATCAAATTGAGACCACAACCATGCCTCATTATGCTAACATCATTATTTTATCGTATCTCACAATGCAACAATGCATTTTCTGTGGATGCCCAGAGCATGATAGTGCTTGAGGCATCATACTCCGTACTTTGTTTGAGTTCCATTATTGGATGCACTTCTATTACCAGGTATATGTGAAAAGAGTATATTCTGATCAGCCTCTCCTGAAAACTTTCCATAAAAAGATAGATGCAAATTTGTTATTCCAAAGTCAAGCAAAGTTTGTACAAGGGTACACAATGCAATGAAAAGATTTAGAAATTCGATCTGATTATCACATTTTGGACAATGTTCTCCAAAAGAGGTCAAAGTGTGAGGTCATTTTTTTCTCTGTCAATCTTATCCATATTATTTTTGTGACCACCATTAAACTCATTGACAACATGACGATGCATAATCTTCTTGTGTCGGAATGCTACTGTATGTGTCGGGGGCAATTTACCAATTGATTTTATGATGTCAAAATTTCATGGTGATAGAGTATTAAAAGTCATAATGTTTTAAGAAATTTTGTCCGATGAAGCAAGGACATAGTAAAGTGAATTGATGAAATATTGGCAAAAATATCAGTTGCAATCAATATACTATGCATTTCAATAAAACTGGGACCCCTACATTCTGCTAGCAAAAACATATTTGTTGATACAGTTGAACCTCTATTATCCGGCCTCCCTTTATCCGGATCTCTCTATTATCCGGACGCAATCTCGCCGTGATTTTTTTAAAATAATTACGGGAAGAAAGGGGGATTCCCAACTCCTTGAGAACTCCTACCCAAACACACATGAATTACATATTACTTCCAATATGATTAACATACATTGCATCAAATTTCCTTCCAAATTGCTTATACATGTACCTTCAGACATTTCAACATCCCGAAACATCCCCAAATGTAACAATGAAAAGGTTGCAGTATACACATTACTACATGTGGTACTACAATGGGCTACATCAGTACATGTGTATATGTATATGTACATGTATAAAGCATTGAGTCTCCCGTATCCGGCCAAATCCCTTATCCGGATGAGCCCCGGTCCCGACTTGTCCGGATATGAGAGGTTCAACTGTACATGAACATTGACATTGAGTTTGTCTGGTTTTACAGACTTGTTTTTTTGAAGGCAATTTTATGTAATTGAATGTGAGACTAATAAGCCATAAATTTAACGGTTTTTAGGAGTAACACATGTTTCCAACAATGATTTACTTCTTGTTTATTTTCTCCAATGATACCTGTCTGTAGGTCCAGAAGCGATTCATCGTAAATCTGCCCACGTTCCAAGTTCAAGTGGTTGACAAGGATGGCATTCACAAGCTAGAAAACATAACACCGAAGCAAGCCTAGCACTACCAGCTCTCAATTTAGCTTACATGATGTGTAAATAGCTTTTCTGTAAAAAGCAATTGTTACATGTTACTTCTGTGGGTCCCTTTAATGTTCATTGAGAATGGAGTGGAGCAGTTGTGGCCTGAAATGTGAATATGTAATCATTAGAAGAGGGAGAGAGAGAAAAAAACACACCAACTGACAACAATAGTCGTTTAGACAGTGTAAAACTTTTTGTCTGTGACCTGTCGAGCTTACACATCGACACACTCAGTGTTATAATGGTAATGATTGTGATGACAAAAAGAACAGCACCAATACCTACGACCCTGATGAGGCAAGAACAATAAAAAGATTTAATTTGTGGCACCTGGCGTATTTTTCATCTAATTAATGTGTATGACATTCCAGCTAAATAATTCTCTCAGAAAGATAACAAAATAAATATTAAAATAATCATTAATGATGACTATAATGATGTCAACTGATGTGATACTGATAATGGTAATTACACAACAGTAATACCATTGCAATGACCTTCATGATGACAGTTACAATGATCATTAAGGTAAGGTGTAAAATTGTCATCTTTTACATCAAATTACTGGGTAGTGTGTAGGACACATTTGAGCATATTGCTTTAAATTCTAACTGATATACCATATCGAAAGTGATCATTTAATAGTTACTTTCATGAGGATAGTAATGATGACATATAATTCCCCAAAAGAGAACAGAATGGAGATGATGACGATGGCAGTTAAAGGACAAGTCCACCTTCATATACACAAGGATTGAGAGAATGCAGCAATATTAGTATAAAACACATCAGTGAAAGTTTGAGGAAAATTGGACAATCGGTTCAAAAGTTATGAAATTTTTAAATATCTGCTCAGTCACTGCTGGATGTGAAGACTACTACAGTGTATGATGTTACATGCGTACAACGATATAAGGAAAATAAAAAGAGAATTTCACAAAACTTTACTTTTTGAATGAAGTTCACATTTCTTCGACTTGTTACTGATGTATGTGAAGGGTAATATTATTCCCCCTGCCTTCTGAAAGAGAGAAGTCGAGTGTTCTTTTGCTGTGCGAGAAAAATGGAAATATGTTGAATTTTCTTTATCCTTTCTTTATATCGTTGTACACATGTGACATCACAAGCTATACAACGTAGTAGTCTTTTCATCCAGCCGTGACTGAGCAGAAACTTTAAAAATTCATAACTTTTGAAAGGATTGTCCGATTTTCCTCAAACTCTCATTGATGTGTTCTACTAATATTGCTGCATTCACTCAACCCACATGTCTATGAAGGTGAACTTGTCCTTTTAATAAGGTAATTCAAGAAAGTCATTTGCGTTGTGGAAATGGTCATCTCTTGCGTCTTAATGTGAATGACATATATGCCAAGACTTGGCACATACATACTGAGTATTATGCTATCACTTTTATCTCCAAGCTAGAAATTGCTCAACTGAATGCCATTGACTCTCGCCCCATCAGAAATGTACTCTCGATATTTTGTATTTGATACACGTATTGCTGTTGGGATTAAATGCAAAGTTTCTAGCGACATGCCCCCAAGGTATGTTAAGGTGCTGATGATTGTTGATTAAGATTAGCCTGACAGAGGGATGCAGCATTCATTATTCAAATTACATGCAGTATTTAACAGGTAGAAACTGATACAAGAAGAATTATAATAAATACATACAAGTTAAAGATTGTTTAACAAACTTCAAAACATCCACAAAACTCCCAAGAAGATGTATCACAAAAACAAACTTTGTCATGTGGTGAAGTCTGTTGACAAGTCTCATCTTTGATTATGACAGTCCGATTTTGTGCACTGCTTTATTTGCAAGATTGTTTCCCTCAATGAAGTCATGTAGTTTGTATTAAATGGAGAAATTCCAAACAACAACATCATGCTTTTTGTAATTCCTTTGTTGTTGTCGACAGTGCTGTATAAGCGTTGGATTGAAAGTGACAGTCGACTGATTTTCTCATGACCCTTTGGATTTGACTGAGTGAGCTTGATTGTATATACAAATGTATATATCAACTGAATATATTCAGTAATTGCAGCTTAAACCTGTACAGGACAAGTCCACCTTCATAGACATGTGGATTGAGTGAATGCAGCAATATTAGTAGAACAAATCAGTAAACGTTTGGGGAAAATCTGACATTCCGTTCAAAAGTTATGAATTTTTGAAGTTTCTGCTCAGTCACGGCTGGATGAGAAGACTACTATGACTTGTGATGTCACATGTGTGCAACGATATAAAGAAAGTACCGGTATAAAGAAAATTCAACATATTTTCACTTTTCTCGCATAACAAAAGAACACTTGACTTCTCTCTTTCAGAAGGCAGGGGGAATAATATTACATGAGAGCATTTTGCGGCGAGTAAATCTCATTGTGTGTTTAATATGTGAAAGGTACTTTAACCTGAAACACAAACTAAGACAAGGCAAACTCAGGGAGACGTTGTAAAGGTACCAAAACTCTATATTATCTTTAACATACATCAGTAACAAGTTGAAGAAATGTGCACTTCATTCAAAAAGCAAAGTTTTGTGAAATTCCCTTTTTATTTTCCTTTATCCGTTGTACGCTTGTGACATCATACACTGTAGTAGTCTTCTCTTCCAGCAGTGATTGCGCAGACACAGTACACGTACTTTAAAAATTCGTAACTTTTGAACGTACTGTCAGATTTTCCTCAAACTTTCACTGATGTGTTCTACTAATATTGTTGCATTCAATCAATCCACATGTCTATGAAGGTGAACTTGTCCTTTAAGGTCCTCTATAGTATACAAGATCCACATTTTGGCTACACAAGCCTGTAAAAAAAGTTTTAACACTAGTCATATAGTCTCTAATATATTGACGTCTCATTTTCATTTTCTTCCCAACTGACTTTGTAATCCACTCTTAATTCTGTCACTGCACTGTTTTTTTTTTTCACCTCCAAATCTACATCTGTGATTTCCTGCAATCAATTTATGCAATGATTTTGATACATTCTGTCCATTAACATTGATTCTCTCAATACAGTGTACATAGCATTCATATAACATCCCCCCCCCCCCAAAAAAAAAGAACCAGTGCCCTGTTTTTTATGAAGAGTTGTATTTGATTATAGAGTTGATTTCTATCATAAGTCTACGGCAGCCTGTGTGTCAAGAAAATTCATAATTTTATCTTTTGCTAAAACAGGGCCCTGATTACTTTAAACAGTACAGTTGTATAGATGTACAAAGAACATATTCATGCACCTGTTTGGGTCCATAGCACAACAATGAAGCAGAAACTTATGGAAAACCAGACACGATTTACTTTACAACTCATTTCTATCAGTGAGTCCTTTATTCATTTATGTACGTATGCACAATTTCACAAGGTGATCACATGGTATATCAAACACTTATAAATGCATTGTTGTATCAAGTTAGCAAAAATATGCACAATGCTTATACAAAAACCTCATCTGTTCCTTCAATTTCACTGTACCTGCAATAATCCATTACATCTGTATAAGTCGAAAGTTTGTCAGTCAAATTTCTGATGCCTCATGAAAGAAAGAAAAAAAGAATGGTCCAAAATACAGTTGCGTGCCACCTATGCAATGTAAGTTGAATACTGCCTCAGTTGAAACTCATTCTGAAGTTTGGTAAATGTTACATTTTTTAGGCAGAGTGAACTAAACACTCCAGCAATACAGTTTCATACAAAGGTTAGAAAGAATATACAAAAAAAAAAACAAACAAATCAGACGACATCAGCTATGGTACTGTGCAAAGGAAATCTGGACATGGGATGGGCATGATTTTTCATCACAAAGGTACAATACGTGATTTAACAGTGCTCTACACACTGATACATGTACATTACATTCTTTTTTCTGCGTGGATTTGGTCGAATAGTGACGTGACAGTACTGTGTTCATAATTTTTCTGAGTGATTTAATTGATTAACCATTTCATTCTTGGAGATCACTTTTTTGTACTTTGGTACTTTATCTTATACATGTAATTATCATTTTAGTGATTCACTGTTAGTATTTTGAAAGGGCAAAGGACCCCCCCCCCCCCCCCCCCACACACACACACATAATAATACAATGTATACACTCCTGCTGTTCAGCTGAATTCCAGTCCTTGCTCTTCAAACTGGCAACAATTCTGACATCATTCCATTTGTTCTCATAGTGACATATTTCTGTGAATCTCTGATTCTATGCAAATTAATTCTGTCAATTCAATGTAATCTCTGATTTGTAGAATATGCAGTAAAATTCATACAAATTACAACAAATTCAACAGGCACAAAATGAGAATTTTCTGCAGCACAATTACCCTAGGACTCAATGGCCTGAATTAATGAAGGTGGATTAAATTAAGGCCATGGTTTATACAAATTTCTTCTGCGTAAAGGTGCATGACACATTGCTCATGGCAATAAACGTCGAAGAGCAATTGCACATTGATACAATCATGCATGTCAAAGGTGCACCTATTTCACACTTCTTTTGATCCATGGACTAAATTCACACCACCTTCCTGAATTTGATGGTCATCAATATCATATCACAAGCCAAGGCATACATTTGTATGCAACCCGTTCTTGACAAGTCCTCTATATTAAACTTACAAGTATATCTACAATGCACAAAGGTGTGTCTGTACTGAACATATTGCAAAAAGAGTTACATGTGTAAAAAACTATCAACCCCAGGTGAAGTTGGTAACAGTGATGCAGACTGCTAAAATGGGACATGTTACAAAAAGTAGAGCAAGGAAAAAAAAAATAACATAATGAGCCACATTCTAAATCCACCTGGAGGCAGAAACCCTCATTGTAGTACAGCATACACGTATATTTGTGCAAGAGTGAATGAGTGAGCAAGACGAGTTGAATTGAACAATTATTCATCATTCAACCAATGTGAAGAGTTCTACGGATCAAACTAATGTCTGCACACCAGGGGTTACAAAACAAGGGTGGTATTCTGAAATCCTTCCTAGGAAGAAATTTTTTCCTAAGTCAGGATTTCTTCCTAAGTAGTATTCTGAAAATCTTCCTAAGTTTCTTCCTAAGTAGACTTAGGAAGAAACTTAGGAAGGGGGCGGGAATATGCAAATTTCTGTCTTAGGAAGAAGTTGGTATTCTAGAATGCACTTAGGAAAGAATTTTAGGAAAATATTCAGGAAAGCTCCACCCCTGTCCTAAGTACATTGTTAAGAGTAGCAAACTGCAAGCATCATGATAGACGCGCTTGTCAGTCATTGCGCGCACATGTACTTTGATGCGCGAAATAAGCGTGAGAAAGGGGACATGCCGCGCACTCGTGTATTTGACCCTACGTCATAGTAATATGCGATTGTCATTGGTTAGTTCCTTATGATACGGCATTTCGTATCGGCTTAGGAAAGGACGTGGGTGGGGATAAGGATGGCCTAATTTGCATTAAGAAGTGCCTAGGAAGAAATTTCAGAATTCCAATTTTGTCTTTCCTAGGCACTTCCTAAGTTTCTGACTTAGGAAGAAACTTAGGAAGAAACTTAGGAAAATGTTCAGAATACCACCCCAAGTGTCTCGGCCAAGTAAAATACATTGTACCTCATACACCGGTACAGTTACATGTAGGTTAACCTGTGAAATACAGTATCAAAACCATTTGGTCTCATCTGAAAAAGCATGTGGTGACAAACTGGTAAATTTGTAAGTGTCTCTACACTCCAAGGCTCTTTCAAATGAAAGCTTACAAGATGTTCAGGATGCATAAAATAAAATGACAAGCACGGCAAAGAAAGAAACTATCTAATGTACTTGTTGATTTACACATATCAACACTTCTGTAGTTTTCCATTACAGTTGACCCTCCATATGCATTTGTGGCTGATTTCAAATGATAACTAAATAAAAGTGAGGTCAATGTACCATTGTTGATCCTAAATGCTTGACCTAATACCCTGACCTTTAGTGTGTGCATGTGACTTCAAAAGAGATGCAGACTGACTTTTGATCTACCTCTCTGCAGTGACAGTGTTGCATCTGGCCAATCACTAGTGACTTGGAAGTGCTGTCTCGTCAGGATTGCGATGTTAACATTTTTGAATAAATCTGTATCCACTAGCAAGGACCCAACAGTGGTCTTTCCTTTCAGACATAAAGTGTGACCTACATGATCATTTTGAAATCCTTACGTTGAACAAAATCAGTGATAGGCTAAGTATGTGTACTACACAACAGCCAGTTCAGAGATAGCTCATGCGCACATGGGTACAAATGACCTTTCATTTTTCTCAGTTTGTTAGGCACTTTACTTGATTCAAAGCGTCATAATGCATCAGTTTGCCCAACATAGCAATTTACGGAACTCGTATTCACACAAAGAATGAACCTGCGTAGATCAAGTGACCAGAATGGTGCATCAATCAACACTTAGGGAAAGTATCTATTTCATTGTGCTGTATTGAATGCACTGACATTCTCTTTTCTTTTTTTTTTCTGTCAGCATTGCCATAATAACAGGCTTGCTGTCAGGTGGATGCACAGGCTGGCACCATTAATAAGGATTACATGAATTACCGTTGCATCACAAATGCTTATCATAGTGATTTCAAAACCAACCTGTCTCTCATTACAAATTACCTCTTTCTGCTCATGTGCAAACTGTAACCCCAGCAGGCTTACTGGAGCATAGCTTGGGAAAAGGACTACAAACATCTCGGCTACTTCTGCATCAATATCAAGTAGAGTCCCCATAGACATCCATGAAGTGGACATGGATGACATATAAACTTCAGCTCAGCGTGCTCTCCCTAGAGAAAATAGACACACTTGATTAGCAGTCACTAATGAAATCCCCAGCAGCAGTTTGCTAAATCTTCCCACTGGCCTCGTCACGTCATTAACATGGAGGAATGGATCAAGATTAGCGATTGGGTAGTTATCGTTGCAAGTGCAAAATGCCTTCTACTTTATGTACCACAATCCATGTATCTTATCAAGCCTGGATACCTCATGGTGCTTCCAATTTCTTTCATGTAATGCTACTGTAAAACGAGGAAAGTTTGCATGCATTTTCATTTCGCGAACTTCACGAGTGCCAAAATTTGCGAAATTAAAATGCATGCAAAAGTTCTTGTCTACACCATATGCATTGAACGCCAGTGGCGATTCGCGAAAACTTCATGCCACGAAAAAGGCCGTCGGCTCCAATTCGCGAAAATTTCATGCCGCGAATATATCATGTTTTACAGTATTTCGCTGCACTCACCAGGCACTGATTGTCAAGGCATGGACTGAGACTAGATCATACATGACTGAGACCGATAAGGGGTCTGCAGTGGTGCCAGTGGGATCATCTTCTCCTCTTGGAAGAAGGCGCCTCGGAGGGCGTGGTCGCTGCTTGCCTCGTCCGCTTCCTCTTCGGCGAATTGTCCTTCTCTGATGGCGTCCCCGCCACAACCCCGCTTAGTGCGCTCTGCTTGATGGGAGCCTTCGACGAGTCCGACTTTGAACCTACGTTATTTAAATACAGTCACACCACGAGGAAAAAATTATGCTTGAGCATGTACAATTGTAACTTCATACAGTGTCATTCAGACGTGCTTCAAGATATACTGTATACGCCATATATTTCGCGAGTCTAAATTTTCGCGAATCGGGAATTCCCGACGATTTCGCGAGTGGTTAAATTCGCAATCGTTGAGTCCTGCACTGGACGGAGAAATGTACACGCGTATGTCACATCCACATCGGGATCAGAGTCAATATTTTTGCGTGTTTTTAATTTCGCGAATAGCACCCGACTCGCGAAATTTGGGAAAATAAAAACCTCGTGAAATATTCGGCGTATACAGTAATGCAGATCTAATGAAGATCTGAAAAGTGGTTCTCATAAGCATATGATATGTCATAAACTACCATATAATTGTTCAAATGATCAGTAATATGACGTGATGTCTTAAGAGGATCATTTTATATTTCCCCGCAGTGATGATAATTAAAGAATGAAATACCAGGTATGCTGATTTCGGAGCTGAGAAGGGGTAAGAAGAGAGAGAGGAAAAATAAGGGAAGAAGAGGAAGTGTGGAGAGGAAAATGAGAGGAAAGGAAGCCAAGTGAGTTCTGCCATTAGATGTGTTGGAACAGCAATAGGCTGTTCATGTGAGGAGATGTCTTGCATATACACAAAAACAAAACTCTAGGGTGGCTTGGGATTTCATTGAGACTTTGAGCAGAATTTTCACTGATACTACAGTAAGGTTAGGACTGAACTTTGGAATAATCCTCAGTTATATAGTGTTTCGTGTTAAAAAAATATCTTAAAATTGCACAGACATATATAAGCATGATTAAAATTTTTTATACAGAATGTCACTCCATTGCATGAATAAATGAGTAAAATAATAATACAAAATATACAAAGTTAGACTGGTCAAAGTTTAGGTATTTTGAAGCTTTTTCTCTTCTCAGTTTCTTGTGCTTGAGCCCAATGCAATACAATGATTCTTATGGCACAATGTTCTGCATTAATCAGATCCCTGAAGGTAACCACCTTAAAGGGATGGTACAGTATTGGTGGAGATGAGAATTGGGCTTTTAACTTTTTGCGAGATACCAAGAAAATACTTATGAAATAATAAAGAGCATACCATTTTAAGAGGAATTCAAAAGTTTATTTGATGAAAATCGGGTTTGGAATGACTGAAACATCCAAAAACAAAGTAAAGCAAAGCAATCGCATTAAAATGTGGGTCCCACACTTTATTAGAATCACTCTGTTTTGAATGTCTCAGCTATTTTAAAACCGATTTCCATCAAATAAACGTTGAATTCCTCATGGAATTACATGCTCTTTCATATTTCATAAGAGTTTTGTCATTATCTCACCAAAAAATGTTAGAAACCTGAAATTAGGTGTCAACCAATACTATACGATCCCTTTAAGTTTGTTGTTTTAATCCTAGTGTAACTCCAACAAAAGTAAACAAAAAGGAGAAAAATATGCTTTGACAGGCATCAGACTGCAACATCAACCACACAAAACACAAGTACATCCTATCCAAGAGGCATTCACAAGGCTAAAGAAAACCCCAGAGAATACGTACCATCTTGTGTTGCTGATGTTGTTCGCAATGTCTCTCCTCCTGATTTGGCACGCTGCTGCATCATGTCTTCAAATTCACTCGGGGGCAATGTGAACTCCACTTCCTTATTCGGAAAGGGGAGGATTTCAGACTCGTGCTGTCATGAAAAGACACAGAAAACATCACACAAATGCGTACTGAGAAGTACAGGTACATACTTGTCTCTGTATTGAAGTGGCTTGCAAACTTGGCAGTAAGTGGCAATAATGGTACTAAATACATTTTCTTTTTCACATGACATTCAAGTTTACTCAAAGTGTGCTGAAATTGGTTTGTCAGGGCTGTGAGCTGTAAATAAGCACCAATTATTTAGTGTTTTAGTAGCAGCCATTATTTAAAGAAGAAAAAAAAATCATGGGTGCACATATTTGGGTTGGATTTGACCCAACATTTTCCTGATTACTCGGAAGGGATTGTGTCCACCAGGCTACCCAGCTGTGGCCCAACAGCAAGTGCTGGTTCTAATCCTTTTGGCATGTAGCAGGTACTGTGTATTTTTTTCAAATTAGTGAACTTATTGCGAGAACTCATCGATAAATGAATAAACCCACTGATGCCATTCTCTCTTTAAACACTCTGGAAGAATGGGGGAAGGTAGTGACCCCCTGTGTTTCACCACAGGGTGACGAGCAATACAAGTTTGTATTTTAAACCATGTCAATCTGGAACATTGTCTAACACAGAAGAAGTCCGGTGATACTCTGGCACCAACTTACCAGGGCCTGCATGTCATACATTGTTCCAAGGTGGTCCCAAATCTGCTGGGAGGTCACCTGCCTCCCTGTGGCTTGGTTGAACTTTTCATGTATGCACATCATCTGGAAGTTTTTGTTAACTCCTGCAAGTGTACCACACACAAAGACACAGTGTACATGTAGTTCCTTGAGAATGAATCGGGATATTAAAAAAAAAAATACTTTGTACATTCTTATTTACACTTCAATCCGGCATCACTACATCACAGGACCATAAGCATGGCATCAAGGATTTAACCCTAACTAGGCCGGGCTATTCATGTAGATCATAGAGCCAGATCTCGGCCGTCGACCGCACGATCGCGACGAAAATTGGCACACACATTGCCTATGACGTAATCTACAGTACTACCAAGTTAAATTTTAAAAAAAATTATCATTTATGCTAAATTATGCTAATTTATGCATAATGATGCATGAAATCAGATAATTTGGTATAAATCACTATAAAAAGCTCAAAATGGGCACATTTTTTGTGTAAATATTCTTTTTAGTGTCCTGAGCAAATATAAGAGAAAAAAATTGCGGCATCAGAAAAAATTTCTGAAGTATTTTATTGTTTTTTTGAATTTATGTATTTCTTTGTTTTTTCGACTTTATGTTTTTCATTGTTTTTTCGATGAAACTTGTCCGCGACATTGTTCCGAACAAGAAAATATGCTATTAATTGATTTTAATCATTAAAACCCCCAAATAATCATGCTTTTGTGAAATTTGCCTGTAAGCACAGTTTGCATTGAAATTGTACACAAATTCATGTTTTTGAGCAATTTTTGGTCTGACATGCACATACATATTTATGCGCAACTTCGGAACCGCGCGCCCGGGCATCGCAAATTTGGTGTCAAAAAATGCGGGAGACTCAAAAGAAAAAAGTCATGAAACGTCGCGGCGATAGCTTTTCGCGTTAGCGATACATTGCGCGGAACGTCGAGGGGCGGGGGTTTTCAAAAGGCCATGATATTAAAAAAAAAGCGATAATTGATAAAAGGCGACAGGCCACAACTTTTATTGGGATCTCTTTGTTTCACCTTGTCTTTGGATATCTCAGTCATTTCAAAACCAATTTTCATCAAATAAACTTTTGATTTTCCTAGAATTGTATACTCTTTGACATCTCATAGAGTGGTTTCTGAATATCTCGCAAAACGTTGAAAGCTAAATCCTCACCTCAACCAGAACTGTACCAAGGTACAGTCCCTTCCATGCTGTGTTTGGCTGCGCATGTCCAATGTACAGTATGTAGCCCCAGAAAAAATTACAAATGGATCTTCCGCATCTAAAAAATGATTTTATCTGTCTGAATGCTATTTTAGGGTCTAAAAACATCTTTATTTTGCAGAAAAAACCAACTTTATTAGGAACTCACCAACTGGTTTATGTCCACGCATGGCATAGAAGAGACTGACTTCAAGCTCAGTGTTCCACACAAGCTCATCTCCCCCTGCTTTAGCACCTTCCCCCGATGACATCTTGCTGATCGCCATTTAATTTCCTTGTACAGCTGTAACTTGAATGTCAAGCAGTCAACCTGCAGAACATGTTAAATATAGACCTGTGTTCGTAAACAAAGTCATTGGGACCAGCACTTTTCTTTGATCATACTGTAATTTCATTATACATGTACATACAATGTACAATGTACAATTGTACAGACCATATGTGACACTGCACCTCAAAACAAACAAAAAGTCGCCAGACATGAATTTTTAGTTAAGACCATATTCTGAAAGAGCAGACTTTAAGCTTTAAAATGATGTATAACTCAAATCAAATAGACTCTCCTAACCTATCTAAATATTGGAAGGAAAGCACACACTCAGGAAAAGTGTGAACTGAGAAAAGAGGCTCTGAAGTACAGTGTCTATTCAAGCGCTTAATCTTTACCGAACTGTGCTGGCTGTGCGATGAATGGGGCAAAAAACAGGAAGTAAAACCACCAGAGTAACAACAATGAAGGGATTATCAGATTAAACTGAAATCAAGCATGCCTCATTAACATATTCTGTGCATAATTGATGTCAACTTTCAAAGCAGTAGCGGGCAAGTCCAAGATAACACGCGCGTTACGTATGGGACATTCAGAGACTTTTATGACCTGAAAAATAGTGTTAATGGCTTTTGATCATATTAAACTTTATCATGGTGATTGATATCTTGGAGAAGTATTATCATGCAAAAAATGGAGAAAAATGACCTTCACAATTATATTCTAGAAGAGAAAATATGTGCCGTTACGTATGGGACCAGAAAAATTTTGTTTTTTTGAACATTTTTTTCAACCTCAAAACTCTCTGAAAGTATTTCATTCTACAACTTGTAACTCACTGTGATGAAAGTCACAACACTCAAGATTATCACAGGTAAGTTTCGTATCATTAGGCAAAAAGCTCTAATTACAGGTTCTAATTAAAGACAGACATGACGTGTTTCGTATGGGACAGTTACGTATGGGACAGTTTGTCCCCCATTCATTTAGTGTGTGAAGAACCATGTTTATGGGTATTTTGCATAATTATTGAAGTAAAATCAGTTGAAACTACTCAAATACTGATCCAGATTGTGAAGGAAACAATATTCCCCAAATATTCACCATCCTAATCATATTCAATCATATTTTTATATTTTTATGACCAATCTGAGTATGCATGCCCTTTGTCCCCCATTCGTTTAGTGTGTGGAGAGACATGTTTATGGGTATTTTGCAAAATAATTTTTGCATAAATATTGAAATGGAATCAGTTGAAATTACTCAAATACTGATCCAGATTGACAAGGGAACAATGTTCCCCAAATATTTACCATCATAATCATATTCAATCATATTCTATATTTTTATGACCAACCTGAGTATGTATGCCCTATTTTTATCAGGATAGTTACTACTGAAAAATTGAATAGTTTAAAGTGTTTACTTCCATTGATGAAGGGCAGTTTGCCATTTTGTTTCAATAAAAACAACTTGACACAAGAAATATTAATTTTTATAAATAAGCAATACCTGCTGCGTGGAACCCCAGTGATCGAGTAGATATATGATGTCTGTCTAGCAGTCAGGTCATTGATTCGAGCCACACCTCAGTATGTATACCCATGAATTTTGTCGTGGCTATTATTGAAACCTGAATAAGGACAATTTGTGTATCACTTGCAATTAAAAAAAAAATCATTTTACTTAATTTTTTTTTATATATTTATATCACAACCATTCCAAATTGGATCTCCATCACTAAACTTTGAATTCCTCAAGTCTTAGGATTGTATGCTTTTAGTAATTCATATAATTGGTTTCCAATCATCTCACTAAATGTTGAAAACTGAATCCCCATTTCTACAAAAAAAAACTATACCATCCCTTTAATGCTGATTTTTCATTGTGTATTTTGCCATTTTCCCCTCCCCCTTTCTGAAAATTGTTCAGTCAAGTACATGTATTGTTTAAAGTGTCTATAACTCAAAAGTAGCTACAATGTTGGGATGCTTTCTTCAGGATGATTCACCATTTGTGTACTGAGAGACCTTCCCAGCTAGCTACATGCATTCACATGCATTATGTATGAGGATGTCCCATACGTAACGCATTTGTCCCATACGTAACATTATTTCAATGCCTAATAAAAAATATTCCTTTTACTGTTTTTTCTTTTTTCTATGGTATTTAATTTCTCTAAACGATAAATTAGAACTTTCCAAAAGGGCATTAATATAACCTTAGCAATTTCAGAAAAAACCTAAAAAAATGACCTCAATTTGTTACGTATGGGACATCTCATGATAGGACACGAGCCAATTTGCATAATCATTTGCATAATCCCTAAATTGTCATACCAAGTTAAACTATTTGATGAACTTCTTATGTCCACATATTAATCAAATATAATTTGCTTTCCTTTGAATTAATATGAATTTTTATAAATGTCCCATACGTAACGCTGTGTTTCACATTTATGCAAATGAAGCCCTTGAAATTTGCATAAATTTACGTAATATAATTTTTTCCTCCATGGAAATCAAAACTTCAACTCATAAGCTTCAAAATGATACCAAACATGTCAATATTGAGCAAAGATGAAATTTTGCCTTCTGAGGGGACCTTATCTTGGACTTGCCCTAGCACTATCCTTTCAACAATTATTGGTGTTGAAAGTGAAGAGTGTGGACAAGGTTTTTCAGAAATGAAAAAGGGATTCTAAAGACACACCTATGTAATCACACTATTCTACCAAAAATGTTCGAGATAAACTGCTATTAAAAAAAACACACTTCCCTGCCCGTTTTATAATACCAAATTTTAGCATAATGTTAAAGAAAAGCCACTCTTTCAGAAAATATGAAAAAGTCAAGTTGGGCTAGGTTGACCCATTTCACTTATTTTCAGTCCTCACGCAAAATCAGTGTGTGCGACTTTATGTTCGTTTCGAGGTGCACGGTCACATACAATGTATGTACAGACATGTATAAGATGTAGCTGAACAAATAAAGCATTTATGTTGTATATCTTGTATTAAGACTATTAAAAGCATACTAGATTTTAGCACCTGAATTCATACTTTGTTGTACATTCTTCTACATAGTGTATGGTGAAGTTCCAATATAGGTCAGTGATTTCAGTCTTTTATCCTTGGGAAGAAGGATAGAGTATTCATCCCTGTTTGAGACAGGGGCCTTTTCATTCGTTGGTGAAAAGGCATTTAAATTATCAATCAGCAATGCGAGAGTACCCGCGCTTTCCACAAACACTTGCTAGTAACTTTTGCTTTATAAAAGTAGGACTAAACACACTTTCCTGCTCTTTAGCTGTTTTCTCGATGAATAAAGCACGGCATCCCCAGCCCTGCCCTGTGCACTGGCTGTGTATAGTCATAGATCTGTACACAACAGTGTCGGTCGTGCTTTTGCTTCACATGGCATCTTTTTTTGTTGGGCTAGATGCAGAGTTTGAGCCTTTGTTCAGCTACTGTCTTCTTCTTCTTCCACAGGTGAAGTACTGACCTCTGTGAAGAGCATTTTTGCACTTTGTGCGGTGCTGAAACTAGTGTGCCATGCTGCATTGTTTGATGTTTTTGTTGCAATTAATGTATTAGATTTATATACTCTATAAAAAGTTATAAAGTGCTCTTTGTGCAAGTATAGCTCCTCTTCCAACTAGATTTGATGCAGTGTCACCCCAGCCAGCTGCCTCCTAAACTGTTTTATGGAAGAAGCAGCTACCGGTACTTTAGTGCAGCTGTAATACTGGATCTGGATCTGGATGTGAGTACAGTGCAGGACTGACCTTTCGGTATACATGTAAAGCACCGGCTGAGAGAGGGCGCATGGTTTTTAGTCGTAATGGAGATGGCTTTTCTCGAGTTTTGCTTTAAAGACTTCTGGTGATGTACTACTGACAACTTCAGTGGGAAGCTGATTCCAAGCCAGAGTTGTTTTCACAAAAAAAAAAAAAAAATTTCAGTTGCTCTGTTTTACGATGTCTTACAGAATAACACTTTGTATGATTTGTAACATATTTCTCTACAATGTTGTCTACAGTGTATGTTACAATCTTTGAATTTCTTGGCTGTGATGTTTCGCTTTGGTATTATTTTGAGAGAAAATTTTCAGCAAGTAGGGCTGGGACCAACCCCTCGACCACCTTGAAGTAGGATGTTAGTCTCAGGACCTGGCGTCTCGAGGCAAGAGTTGGCAGGTTTAATCTTTCCTTCATTTGTGTGACACAGCCTGGGTTGCGGGAGATATAGTCACTGCATATGAACCTTGCTGCTCTCCGTTGTGTTTTTTCTAGGCATTCAATGTCTTTCTGCAGATACGGGTCCCACACAAGCACCGTACTCTAGGATCGAGCGTACTAAGGCAATGTATGCTGTTCTCTTGCAACTTTCAGGGCAGAAGTTGATATTCCTGCGTAATACATGTAGTGCGAGTATTGTGTTTGCTTTCTTCACTGATCTATTGATGTGGTGGGACCATTTGAGGTTGTCAGCTATGGTGAGTCCAAGCAGAGCTGCCAACTTTTGTAAAAGCCTTTCAGTACTCTGATGGCTGAAAATCAGTAATTTGCACCTTTTTTGAGTGAAAATCAGTAATCCTTAACAGTGTTATAGAATTTATTACATACAATGATTTCTAAAATCAGTAATTTGCTTGTACCCTTCAGTATTCTTGTCCAATTTCAGAAGAAATTACTGAAAATCAGTACTAGTTGGCAGCTCTGTCCAAGGTATGGATGTTGTGATGTATACTAATTTGAGGATGTGCCCATTTTTATGGTAAAAATATGAGGATTTGGTATTGATGCTCATCACTAGACATTTGTCATCACTGAACCTCATTCCCCAGTCGGACGCCCATTTTTCCAGCTGGGATAAATCTTCTTGTAACTTGAGATGATCTCGCTGAGATTTAATTTGTCAATACAGTACACTGGTGCGGAGCTGGTTCCAGCAGCATATTTAATACACTTGGGAAGAAGGAGTTTTGAAACCCAGAGGTCCTGCAGCATTGCTGTCGATATTGAGTAGGTTTTCGTCCAGATGATCGTGTTACCGGGTAAATGTAAGGTGGACTGGGCAGTGGCTCAGGTGGATCGTGGAATAGCTATCAAATCATGCACGATGCGGTACAGCATGATAACTTTCAGCTGGGCCCTTGGCCTTACTCTTTCTACGAGAGATTGCCATTTTAAGGAGTGAAGCATTTATTAGAAGGCAGGGTGCCGGGAGAACTGGGGATCATCCCTTTAAAATAGGACAATGAACATCAACTGGACTACTCGTCTACAACCACTTTGACAACAGTAACACATAATAGATCAGCTCGGCTCGGCGTCTACCGACTTTACTCCACACTCAGCAATTTGCTCAGTACGACAGGTTGAGTGCAGGTCTTTCTAGTAATTCTACACACAACAGTTGTGCAAGATGAGTATAACCTCACCGCGGGGCGCTGTAACCAGTAACCCTGCATTTACGGTTGTAGTCTATACAACTTACAAGATGAGCAGCTTCCACGATGAGAGTTGGGAGTTGCAAAATTCCAATCTTTCCCAAATTCTGTTCACAAAGATACTCAACATTTGCTCTGTGAATTATCTCTGATGTCCATAGGACATTTCACAAGGGTAAAGTAGACCCCCCCCCCCATATGAAGAGATAAATGGAAGCCCCAAAATGTTGAGTTTACCCAACAATAAGGAGAATCTACAATTTGTAGCCTGAAAAGGCAATGGCAATTGTGCACTTTACGGCATAACTATACACAGCCCAGTCGCTGTAACAGTGTCTGGTAACAGTGAACAGTGTCTGGTCGGGCTATTTATGGCAATGCAGCAAGGCACAAAGCATCATCAGGCTTCAACAAGCTGTCCGTCCCAGCTGTTGTAAAGGAGTCTCACAGGCTGAAGTAAAAATACTGTAAAAGGGCCGATAAAAGCATACAATTATATCTAAGCTTACCTATCTTCCGAAGTTTCTATCGATGCAAATCAGTTTCTTTCAATGGCCGATAGTCACACCGATCGTAATTATAATATTCAGCAAGACAATGCTCTTCTCTGATCTGATCTGACAAGTAAACGCGGAACGTGAACATGCATGTGCTTCTCCTATGGTGGCGTATGATACATAATAACAAAGGGGAAAGAATCTGATTTGCTCTTGTGGAAGTCTTTGTTGAGCACCGGTATTGATCTGGTTGACAAAGAAAAAAAAAAAATGAAAACTGGTAAAATATATCTAAATGTGTGATAGTGAACTCGCATTTGGAGTAACATTAAATATATAAGGCCGCTTTTGTTTCAGAACACAATTCCAAGTTATTTGATCGCCGCAAAAGAGATATCCATAGGGCCTATATTGCAGGGCCGGCGGAGCGTTTTCAAAAGTTGGGGGGGGGGGGGGCACTTCCAGGTTTCTTCAGCTAACAAGCCCCCCCCCCCCCCCCCCCCCCCCAAAAAAAAAAAAAAAAAAAAAAAAAGTCCTCAGCTCAGCTCATCTCTCCCCTTCCACTTCCGGGTTTCTTCAGCTAATAAGCAAAAAAAAAAAAAAACACAAAAAACACAAAAAACACACACAAAAAACAACAACAACAACAACAAACAAACAAACAAAAAAAAACAAAAACAAAAACAAAAACAAAAAAGGGGTCTTCAGCAGAAAAAAAGAAAGAAAGAAAGAAACATAACCTTACCGCGCTCACACCTCAAGATCTCTATCTATTTCTTTTTCGTGCCACTTACGTACTTCCGGGTTAAAAAAAAAATGGGGGCTCAAGGTGATAACACCTTATGTATTCCTTTGTAAGGTGCACAAAAAGTGAGGGGGGGGGAGCCCCCACGGCCCCCACCTTAACTACGGTTCGGCTGGCCATGTATAGTTTTGTCGGATCATGTGTATGGCCGAAGTGTATGCACTTATACTATTGGTTATAATCATGATTGGATATAATGGTATCAACTACAATCATGTACCATCACCCCGCTAGCGCCACGCTTTCAAAAGTGCGGGGTGGGGGGGGGGGGGGGGTGGAGCGGACCAATTCCTGGTTTCATGAACCAAGAAGCAAACAAGAAAAAAGAAAAAAAAAGAATAAGTTCAGCGCAAACAATTCAATGAAGCAAATGCCCATCTCTTATGTCTTGTTCGTGACCTTTTTAGGAACCTATACATGATCATATACATTAATAAAATCATAATTATAATTTTCTTTTCTTGTAGGTTATAGGCCTGTATTGTTATATTTGCTACAATTCTGCTTTCGAAAAACAAGCGATCTGTCCGATGGGATTGCATAGTGGGTGCCTACTCATGCGGGCATTTAAAGCGGAGCCAACATTGACAAATTCGCCGCCAAGAGCAAGGTGGTAAAAAACAAAACAAACAACAACAACAATAACAACAACAACCCACGGATGTATGCTTTACCTATATACGATACTAACTGTATACTATAGGTTGTTTTTTTTTTCTATCATGACTGATGGGTATGAACGTTTTACTTACATTATCAAGTACGTTCAGGGAAACTTAGTATCTCTTATTTTGTTTTGCAGAATTAGGGGAAAAATGTGGCCTAAGGACCATCATGCGGCCAAAATAAGAAGAATGGACTTTGTTTTTAGAGTGGATTTACATTCGTTGTTAAGCCATAATTTTATTTTTAGCCAGAGTAGTTATCATTCAGTTTAGGTGATATCATTTTTGTTTGTAAAATTCGCAAGTGTATGAGGTGGGAGTGATTAATGGAAAACAAAGAGTACAAGAGGAAAGGAACGAAATAAACGTACCATACGTGTTGTAGCAATATTACTGACTCTATCACAATAACATATACAAGCTCGTCATTCTAATGCATTTATAGCCCTCCAAAAAAGGGGGATCTGATTCCCTGTTTTATTCTATCGCCAAGATTACTTTGCATTTCGAGCGCTCCATTGCCCCTTACGGCAAGGTATACCGGTACGCATTGAAGACTGAACGCTCGAACGCACCCAGAGTCATTAAAAACAGCAAACTTAAAGGGGATGGCTATTATAGTAACTGATCAGGGGGGAATCAGTGGGAATGCTGTGGGATGATTGTTCCAATCCTTGTGGGATTCATTTAAGAGTACATTATACATCTATTGTTGTGTTAACATCATTAACGATCGCCCGACACTGTCAGGCATGCTAACCTGGAAACATTGAACTGCACATTACTTGAATATGAGACCATTCTGAAGCAAATAATTTTCACACAACAATAGATATATAATGTTCTCTTAATAATGAATCTCACAAGGATTGGAACAAGCATCCCCCGGCATTCCACTGATTCCAACTGATCAGTTATCCCCTTTAAGTAAGCATATGTTACTGAGAACAACGACCCCACGCGGGACGTGAGATACGTCAATATTTGTTTTGCATAGGAAAAAAAAAGTAGTGCGAATCGGCGACCCTTATGAACACTGAAGAAATATTTTTATTTCTGACACTTAAAGCTCGTATGCCCCTTTTGCAGCTGCAAAAGTTAAATTCCTTTCATATGCTGGCATTTTGGAGAGGTAAGGTAATTCACGCCTTTCTTCAGAATGATGAACTGAAAACTTCTATAATGAGATTTTCAGAGGTGTATTAGCGTAAGTTTGTTGCGTGACATTATCATTCAACTGTGCAATATGTGGTGACGTTTTCAAAAGGAAACGATAGGTCTATGATGTTTATTATTTAGTTTATTTTGGAATTTTAATGAAACGCTATATCTTTTTACAATGGCAACACACACAAAAAACTCCGTAAAGTGGAAAAAATCGAAGACATTTTTCTTTTGAAACGGTATGCAATCTTGTAACTCTTTATACAATCTGAACGTTAGATAAGTTGTATTAGGGTTTGAATGAATATATGAAGAGAAACATCGGGCTGGCGCTGCTCCTTGCATTCTACTGTGACTGTATATAATTGCTTATTGTCATATGTGTGAGGGATGGTACAGTTTTGATTGAGATGGGAGTTCCAGATTTTAACTTCTGTAAGATAATGAGAAATATGTTTGGAAATATTTTTCGCTTACTGCTGACAATATTACTGGCAGTAACATCAGGAGAATCGCATAAAGATTGAATGCGAGCGGGCTTGAACATTTTGATATTTTACAGTCGAAAAACTTCGCAGCGACTCTTTTTGCCATTCGGATGTTCTGAGTACACTGCGCACATCTTGCTTATTATTATGCAGAATGCCAACACAGGAATCACGCTGAATCACAATCTTTTGTCGGCTCCGGGCTTTTTGAACAATGTTTCACACTATACCTCTTTAATTATGGTTAAAAGAAATCATAGAAAAATATCTTATTTCTTGATCGCCCTTTCATGTCGATTTCACAGTTTACTAATCCTTGCATGAATTACCATTTCGGTAAGTCTTTTTTTTTTACCAGCGGATTGGGAGGGGGGGCACCCCCCGTGCGCCCCCTCCGTAGTTACGCCATTCCTTTTGGGTGAAATAATTGGACAAATTTCTAAAAAAAAGCAAGAAAATCTTTTCATCGCGGGAATTATGATTATGTGGGGTGGGGCAAACACTGCGCTTGCCATCCGATATTTTTATGGGGGCAACATTTTTCTCTTTCAAAAGCAAGAAAATCTTCTCATTTCGTGAATTATCGATTACGGGGGGGGGGGGGGCAAAATTATAATATGCTTGCCTGCCCCTCTAATATTTTTATAGGGGCAAGAAAATCTTTTCGTCTCTGGAATTATGGAGGGGGGGGGGGTTGGCAAAATGATATACTTGCCCCTCCATTTTTTTTTTTTTTTTTTTGAATGAGGCTATAAGGCTCGCACTTGGGCTGGCAATATGGATTGGTCAGAAGTAACGTACATAGACCCTACATAATGTAAGCAGCACACGTGCATGCAAACGTGTATAACGTGCTCCTTAAACACTGTATAGAATACTAGTGTAGAATAGATATGTATAAAATGTGTTTGCTGGGTTGGCACAGAAAGGGTTAATAGTGCTGCCAAAGAACATTAATTTGTGTTTGGTAAAAACTCTTTTTATACTCCCACAGCCATGAATCGTAACGTCTTCTATGGTTTGCATTCCTTATCATGCCATGGCAAGCTCTTCTATACGAGAGTAATGACCTAAAATCTTTATCCATGTTATGTCTTGTCCAATGGATTTTATTGCAATTTCCTCCGATGTTGTTGCCTGTGCTTCATCTCATAAAGTTTTAATGTTGGACTTTGGTAGTTAAAAGTTATTCATATCGTAGTTTTTAGAAGCACCTCGATCAAAGCGAATTGTAAGAAAATAATGTGTCCAAAGTCCTGTCAAATACGTCGCCCAAACATGTAAGATAATTATTACCCCGTTATTTTATTTTTTTCATATAATGTGGAAGGTTCATTTGAAATTTATGTACTGGCAGTAGGGAATTGTCTATACACCCATTTCATAAACATTACCTATGAGCTATTAAAGCAGAATGTCGTAAATAGTGACACAAGAATGTGATAGCGTGTCTGGTATTGCCCCACTATAATAGCAAGTCTAAGCCTCAGTGCAAGCACCAGAAATTAAAAAAAAAAATTGTATCCATTGAGGAACAATAAAAAAACTCGAGAAAACAAACCAACGGAGAAAACTTAATTGTTTTTGAAGGTGACTTCGAAATCACACAAAGAATTGCTAAAATGAAACATAACCTTACCGCGCTCACACTTCAAAATTTCGATTACATCTATTTCTTTTTAGTGCCACTTACGTACTTCCGGGTTAAAAAAAAAGGGGGGGGGGGCAAAGCGATGACACCTTATGTATTCCTTTGTATGGTGCGCAAAAAGTGGGACGGGGGGGGGGGGGGGGTGCGAGCCCCCCCCCCCCCCTCCTTCCCCGGTTCCGCCGACCATGGTGTTACCATTGTTTTGTTCGAAAATGTTACATTTCACAGAGTGACAGTACGAAGCAGTGCTCAATGTCAGAAATGCCTTATGACGTCACAATTGTTTTGCTAGAAAGTGTTACATCTTTACAGGGCGGTACGACGCAGTAAGCGATGTCAGAATTGCTTTGTAATGTCACCAATTATTTTGGTAAAAATTATTAGGCCCTACTTTTCACAGAATGACGGTATAAAGCTGGCCAATATCAGAATTGCTTTGTGACATCAGTTTTGAAATAGTATAATAATATTTGCAGAAGGTCGTCACAGAAATGACGTAATTTTGCAAATATTCCTTCTTTGAGTGTCAATTGTGTCATCTTCTGACATAGCTGAAAATACCTACAATCATGTGAAGTTCCTTCATAAGCAGCTAATCACTAGAGGATAACATTTCGATCTCAAGCATAATGAAAAACAGTTGCTGGTTACGAAGCACACTTGTATTGTGCAGCGATGCACGGTCAACTCACGATCAATGTCTGTACATATTCAACCCTATAAACATTACCCCTTCATCGCTCACCCGTATACCTCATCAACACTTCCCCCTCTAAATTATAGGCATACTCCAGGTATACCTCACTCCAGCACAGATATACACACATATTTGCGCGCGCGCACACACACACACACACGCCCACAAACACCGAAACTGTTCACCAAACACTCAACAACAAAAAGCACAAAAAGGTAGCAAAAGATGTGGAGTAAGTATCACCGTGTCATTATTGATTCCATTTCCTGCTGTGCAAGGCCAGCGTACCTCGTTTCATTGCTAATCTCCTTTCTTCTTCTCGACTTCCTAACATTCTTTCTCTAATTTCCCTTATCAAAGGGGGCCTGCTCTTTTCCTTCGAAAATACAAATATGATCCATTTTATCAATAATATCAAATGGTTTATAAGTTGTCCTTTTCCAATATCCTGAGTTTTAATACCAACATGAACAGATTGCCAATCTAACTTTTGCATCTGGGGTAAAACAAAAACTTCACTAGACAATTTCCAAATCTGATTAACTTTCCTACAATAAAAAAAAACAAATGTTCATAAGTCTCAACCTCAGAATAACAAAATGTACTACAAAACCAAAAGAAAATAACTTAGCTTTTGTATATATTAAACCATACAACATGTTATATTGAAATTCACGCAGCTTACAATCAAGAGTAGACTTCCGAGGCCTTAGAAAAATCGATCTAATATCTATTTTCTCGAAATTATATAAACCAACTTAATTATTATATGCTGATGATGTTTCAATTCCATCCCTCATCCCGATTGTATCTATTGTATATCGATTGTATCAAATTATGGAAACTAAAGTTGAAGAATATTTCGGAAATATGTTTAAAGCTTATAGTGCTTTTCAATATTCTGAGTTATTTTTTTAACCAGGTAAAACAGTGTGTCAAACACACACACATACACACACACACACACAGCAATAAACGCAAAAAAAAAATAAAATTGAGGGTGACACACGCTCATCATAATCACCCACCCACCCATGATACAAACAGCTTTTGTATTCACGTATTTATTTTACACAGATAGAATCCCTAAACAACTAAATTATATTTCTACACACACGCAAGAGAGTATACACACACCTACACACACACAAACACTCACAAGCACACATTGCATTACCTCCATAATATTTATAGACGTGTAATCTTAAATCTTGTGTGCACGTCTTGCAAAAAAAAAAAATCAACTGTATAATATTGAAATTCTTAACTCCTGATGAAGATTGTGCGCAATCAGTCACTTACAGAGATGCCTTTAAAACCTTCAATTAATACATGATTGTAATAAGGATGCAAACGTCCCGGCCACGTCCATGCTATATATAGAGAGCCCATGTGTTTTAACTTTATAGAACTGAATCAGGCACAGTCTAAAAAGGAATTAGCTTCTTTAAAGTTCCACCTGCTCAGCCATGATTTCCAAACGGGAGGTTTTGTAGTCACCCTGCAAGACCAATTACGACATTCGATATAAATCAATACATTATGCAGACATTATAATGATCATTCGATGAACATTTTATTATGCGTTCAAGTATCACATGGAGTAAAACAAACTTCAAGTATACTTTGCGGAACGTTGACAGACCTACATATAATAAAAAGGAAAACAAAGAATAACAAAAATGTTCTTGACCAACAACAACTTGATTTGATTTGATTTGATTTGATTTCTTGGTTTCTGTATCATCATTGTACATATACACATTCATGTACAAACATAAATATAATAATAATATATAAATATTTTCTTGTCCATTGCCTGTGTACAATGTACAGCAAAAGTACAACAAAACATACAACAATGAATAATACAGAGGGGCTACAGCATAAGCGTAGCTTGATTTGCGTGCAGCCCCCGTAGCATAACATAATATTATAATATACATTGGAAGGAGAGTAGGAGGGAGGGATGACTTGCATAGAGATAGGATAGTTGAAAGGAGAAAGGGAAAGGAGAGGTTTGTCTGCTTTCACTAAAGGTTTATACAAAGTAAAATCACCTGTATCACTGATTAGCAAGACATGACAAAATATCTCCTCACCGAGGTACAGGTGGACAGTTGATGCAGGTCATGGTCGGTTACATAATCATAACTTGAAAACAATAGTCCGATATTTCAACGTGTGTGTTCGAATATGTTGTAACGCTATTTAAACAGCAGAAGATGTACTTTTTGATAAGCTGTGTACCTTGTTCTGAGTAAAGCCCCCGTTCCACTATGCCGTTCTCGCTACGATTTGAAAATTTTCTCAGGTCGGGAAGGATCGGGTAAAACCTGAGCCGATCTGGACACAGTACGATGTTAGAACGCTCTAAGTACGCTGCAGTTACGACTACCAAGTGCTTGCTACGCTCTTACTACGATGATCGGAAATTAGACATTGCGATCTCTGCCGCTGCCGGTACGCTTTAGAACGATGTAGCTACGCTGTTAGTGCGATTTTGCCGATGTTATCCGATCAATGCACGCTGTATCTACGCTCTGAACGATCTATACGATCTTATCACGCTGTTACCCCGTTCAGAGAGCTGAAAAGTGCCCGATGTGCCCCGATGTACCCCGATTCGACTGTGGGTCAGCAGTCAGTCAACTTATTAGCATGCAGAACCAAAGAAATATACTGTGGACCTCGAAGATTCATTCTTCTTTTTTTACTTTTGATTTTCAAAGTTGTTGTTGCTTCGTTATTCTCACTACTCTTTCTTCATCAGCGAGCCCGTGCTTCTGTGCCTCCATTGCCCTGGTTATGACCCACCATTCCCCTCTCCTCTCCCCTCCCCCCCCCCCCCTTGTCCACCTCGGACTTACTACCTTCTTCACTACTATATCTTTCTATCCTCTCATCAATTTTTTCCTTACAAGAGAGCCGCCATGTGTTTGTTAATGTGCGTCCGTATGTGTGCATGTATATGTGTGTATTACTCTGTCTGTTTTTTTTTTTTTGCTACCGCTTAGAGCTCTTAGGGAAGTTTGTTGTTGTTGTTTTTTGCAATTATATATTTTTCTCTATGAGGGGACTGCATTCTAATACTACAAGCTCTGCTTTTTAGCAGTCCCCTCCATTTCCAGCAATATTTTGTATGCATTTACCACAGTGACGTAACTGTTATTTTGTATCTCTGTTAATAATTTGCCTGTATCTCTTTTACAATGTTATTCTGTTCATCGCATTGTGGTACTGATTTCATGACGTCTGTGTATATGAGCGTTTCTTTGTATTTTTTTATCATTTGTTTGTTGGAAGTGAAATAAATCAGCTTGAACTTGAACTTGAAGAGCCTCCTCAACTCACGGTTCTTTTGCAGCAATGCATTATATAAACAAAGACGTGCTGATTTTTCAAAGGATTTTTCTTGATGTCCTTGCTTTTATAGTCCGTCTTCCTCCAGTTGTAGATGATTTCATATTCTTCAAAATTCTGCTATGTCTTCTTCCTCCTCTTTCAGCATCACGTGCAGTCTCTCTTTCTTCGCCTTTTGGGTAGCTGCTTCGCTGCTTTCTTCTCTTCTTTTTCTTCATCTCTTCTTCTTCTTCGAAAATTACAGCTAAAATTACTTCCCGTTCTTGTGCCGATGTTACTACGCTCAGAAAGACCTTGTTACGCTCATCCCGCTGCGTTTACGCCGTCATTACGCTCTCCCCGCTGCGTTTACGCTGTCACTACGCTCTCCCCGCTTGCCGTACGATTAAAAATATGTCAATTTTGATCGGGGAGATCGGGAAGAAATTTTGAACCGGTTCAAAATTTCTTCCCGATCTGAAAAACTGCCCGCTCCAACCCCGACCTCTACACGCTGCTGCTACGATGCTTCCGATCCCCGTACGCTTTTGCCGCTCTCTCCCGATCTGCTAGATCGGGACAGATCGGGGTCCAAATCGTGATAGTGGAACGGGGGCTTAAGAAATGTAATGAGGCGAAGACAAACTCATTCGTTCAGAGCTGAAAAGAGCTCACAAGTATAGTGAATTGCATCAGAATTTGGTATCATGAAGAAGTGTTCGTATCGGGCATTATGATCAGAACAATAACAGTAAAACTGTACAAATGGTGAGAAAGCAAAGACTGACAGAGATTCCATTAGATTTTAAAGTAAAGTTGCACATGTCGTATAGAACAAATTGCGAGACTGCATTTATCACGGACAGAAGTTATAGCAATAGAGAAATTGAATTTAGGGGATAATGACATTACAACTATACAAATCTCTTATGGGTATTTAATACAATGTACATGTACTTTTCGATTCATGATGTCAATTTGCCAAAGTACATTTCATTGATTTTTCACAACATTGCAAAAACAGTCCTTCCATTCCCAGTCTTATCAAAATCAAATCTCCAAAGTCACAATGGTGGTACCATTTGGCACTAAATGAAAATATGAAAACTCACCAGTATATCAAAGAGATGTCTCTATGCAAGATGACCCCCCCAAAAAAAAAAACAACAACAACAACAACACACAAACACACATAACAAAACAAAACAAAACAAAACAAAACAAAACAAAATAAAACAAAACCTGAACCTACCGACGAGTTTCATTGAGTAAGACAATTCAGGAAAAAATACTGAATCATTTCCAGGTTTATGATCCAACAATTGGTAATCCTCGGAATAGGCTAATCACCTAATGGCTAAGCGTGTGGTAAAAGCTATACAGGAGGATTGGTCCGAGCTATTATCATTGGATGCTGACCTTGATGAAATGATGAATAAATTCAAAGACACGAATAAGCGAATGATTTTTTTTTCCAAATCAAACTAATTAAGAGCATACATATTAAGACTTAATATTAACCTTTTCTTTTAAAGGGATGGTATAGTATTGGTAGAGACGAGGCTTGGGCTTTTAACTTTTTGCTAGATACTAAGAAGACACTTAGGAAGTATAGTGCAGAGCATACCATTCTAAAAGGAATTCAAAGTTTATTTGATGAAAATCAGATTTGGAATGGCTGAGCCATCCAAACACAAAGTAAAAGAAAGTGATCGCAATAAATCATGGGTCCCACCTTGTATTACAATCACTCTGTTTTGGATATCTCGGCCATTTTAAAACCAATTTTCCATAAATAAACGTTGAATTCTTCTCAGAATTATATATGCTCTTTCATATTTCATAAGAAGTTTTTCATCAT
This sequence comes from Diadema antillarum, assembly GCF_040938485.1. Lineage (NCBI taxonomy): Eukaryota > Metazoa > Echinodermata > Echinoidea > Diadematoida > Diadematidae > Diadema > Diadema antillarum. Next base: position 2,126,122 of record NW_027270895.1, read on the forward strand.
CTAACCAAAAAAATGTTACAAAACTATACGATCCCATTTAATTATCAAATTGCTTTTTTGGTGCTCCGACAAACCATAAGTTTAAAACAAATATGGAAATTTGAAGGTGTTTTGACATAGTGCGTCAAGTAACATGAGCTGTAAGACGTTTATGAGAAGGTAAAAACAAAATGGGTTTAGGAAAGAAAATGATATGAATTTAGTAAAGCATGATCATTATCCTTGATAATTATGTGAAAATTTGCAGTTATGTTACAGTCTTCAACTGCCACATATAGGCACATATATATAGGACTACAGTAACCAACCTGACCGAAAGCTGTCGACGAAAATCCGTAAAAAGTTGAACACTCGGTCATTAAAGACAATAAGTGAACAATAACGCAGGCCTACGTGGCCGAACCAATTTCACGTTAGACATATGCATAATAACATAATTATATTATGCATAATAATGCTCAGAGGACTATACCTTTATATAATTTCATTTAATTGATGTTGTACAATTAATGTTGAAGTTTATGTTATTTTCCTCATTATGCATTATTTTGAAATGGTTGTAATTTCTGTTGCTACCTCCTGAGTGTAAACTGAGTTGCCAATTTTGCTCGTCACCTCTGGGCCACTGGCCTCCTGTTCATTGACCTTGACTCTAACTATTTCAATGTTGTCTTCAGCATCTGCACCTTTGCCTTTTCGCATATGTATAATCCATTTGTATAACCCGATCAGTAAAGCTGGCTCGAGATGGATCAAAAGCAGATAGAGAATCGGGTAGAAGAGCATGTCTGGGAAGAGAGGCGAATCGGCGAAGGAGAGGAGGGTTACCGTCAAGGCAAATTCTACGTTCTGCGAGCCGGTCTCGAAGGCGATAGCACGGCACTTGGCGTGAGGCTGTCGGAGCAAGAGGGCGAACCCGTAGCCCATGGCGAAGCCCAGGGCGGGAAGAAGGATGGAACACAGCCACAATCCCCATCCAGCTTTGTAGAAATTGGGATTCAGCATTATGGGGAAGGCAAGGGACCCGATCCCAATGAGAAGCGCAAGAGTCAAGGATACCTGATGTGTAAGTGAGAGAACGTCAGTGAGCATAGATCAATCCGGATCGTTTTTATTGTTTGTTTGTTTGATTTGAAGAGTTTGTTGGCAAAAACCGTTAAGTCCATTTTTGAAGATTTTAGAGTACGGTCTCTGTCATAAAGTACAAAATAACACCTTTTACATGATATATTGGTCACTACATATAAAGGTACATTTTTGAAGTTATGGTCAAAAAAGGCAAAAATTTTCTCATTATTCTCTCTATTTTTCTTGACCTTTAATCGCAAATATCTCCATTTGGCAAATATGGACTGTTTTTGCGAACAAAATCTTCATTTATTTTTCTTCCAACACAATTTCATACATAAATCAAGATTATTTTTAGTAATATCACATAGAATATCTGAAAGCAGATTACAATGTTCATGATTCAAAGAAGGAAAATTGATGTGTAGATTAATTCCATTAACAAAATATAACTCGTAATTTACCAAATTTCCAAATAATTACCTGAGAAATTATGCGGAAGAAGGATTGCCGCTACAAGCAAAAGCTTGAACACGTGGCAGCCCAGGGACCTATCTACATAATACACATATTGTTTGCGGAATGGGGAAATACTACAAAATATAATAAACTGTAAATGCATTATGTTTTATATTATAGTGCATAGATACGAATAAAAGTAAAGTGAATTATGATGATGATGATGATGATGATGATGACAGGGTAACGATGTGGAAAAATGTGATAATGAAGATGAAAGTGATGGTGGTGATGCTGAAGATAGTGAGAATGAAATTAAATGATAGACACAGAAACATTGCTCATATTTGTTGTAGTTTTTAATCAAATTTACAGGAAAAGAAAGGTGATAAAGCAAAACTAAAATCTATATTCAGAAGCTATGTTCATAGATTGTAATCTGACAGTAACGTAGTTTTCAATCTAGCCTTAAAAGATATGTCTCGATATCAGAATCATCAACTTTCAAAACTACCATGCCTTATTTTTTTTCTTCTTTGAAATATTCCATTGCTTTATCTGTCATCACACATAACTCACGATACCAAAGTTGAAATTATAGAAGGATTTTGTTTTTGAAGAACTGTGCGAAAAACAAAAACTTTCAGAAGATCTTCTGAAACAATATACCGATGACCTTTTCACAGGTGAATGATGTTATTCAAATGGCAATGCTAATTCTGCGATTCTTATACGTCTGTCAGCTTTACCCTTTCTGTGAAGGGAACGCCCTGTACAACTCTGATACTGATGCATATAATAGGGTACGGACGGGTGAAAAAACTTTTCTTTTTTTAAAGATAGTTGTGAGAAATGAGTATCATGGGTATCACATTACTTTCCTGTGGATCTATATTCTAGTACAATTGGAGTACTGCGCAGTGATTATTTTAGAATCATCTTAAAAGGTGAACCTATCCACTTTAACTCACCCGTGTAATCCAAGTCGACCATTCTTTCTTCCACCAGTTCAAGAACACTCCGAAGGCTGCGGGGATCAGAATAGTGATGAAGTTTGTAAAAATATCAAGGTAAGGAATCACCGCTGACTCACTGGTCCACACCCGAGAGTAGATAAAAAGATTTAGGGGCATCATCCCTAGGGCGGCGACTGTGGAAATCGTTGTCATGGAAACACTGACAAAGAGAATGATGTGAGCGTGTGTGTAAATAGAAATTCAGGCACAGAATTTCTTATTACAACGTGCACTCTTTCATACTTCTCTTTCCTCCCCTTCATTTGATTAAACAGCAGGAGAAGATGTCTTACAGATGAGGGCATTACACAAAAGTAATTATCGTGTCTATGAGCCGTGGTCGGGATAATTTTTCAAAATATATATCGTTTTCTACGATGAAAAGATACAGAGATAGTGATGATTAACAAAGACGTGCAACTATTTCAATTACTTTGTATAAGACTGACGAAAATCAAAGCAACAATAACTGAAAAGGAAAGAATATCACAAAATGGAATATGCTTATGTCTTCTGAAAGACTGCAATTGCATGAATTAAGAGACTATTAAAGCAGATGAATATCACCTCAAGCACACGTCCCCATTCGTCACGTATGTGAAGACATTTGAAAAAGTTCCACCAGGGCAGCATGCAAGTATGAGGACCGATATGGCGCCGGCCGCGTCAAGTTTCAAGGCCAGGCCGAGGCAGAACCCGATGAGAGGCATCAGTACAAACTGTGACGCCATGCCGATGAAAATTCCGGCAGGATGACGAAACTGTACGAGGGAAGTTGTTGTTATGTTGTTATTATTTTAAATTTAAGGCGTGTAACATTCATTGATGAATATTTACGCCAGCTTTGAAAGAGAAATGTTCCAAGAGCCAATGAGATAGTAGTCTTGCTTCCAGATCCTCTGCTTGTACTATTTTTGCTTTGACGTCTATGATGCGTCTCTTTGCTTGGACCATGCATGAAAATACAGTGACCTATATCATCTTGCATATCTTCAAACATTTCCGAAGTGAGAAATACCATGGTGTTTGCTTTGTATGTGTGTGTGTGTGTGTGTTAATGTGTGTGTGTGTGTGTGTGTGTGTGTGTGTGTGTATTTCGAGGCCAAAGGTCTCGGGATTTGCTGGTAATACACCTGCATTCATAACTTCATCAATATCTTTTTTTTTAAACAAAACTAAATGGTGTCCCTGTCGTTCAGGAGGTATTGCGAAAATGAAAATGATTTTATTCAAAACGGAAGGATTTTGCTCAATGATGTATATGGTCTACAAACCGCTTCTTTAATGTCCTTGAAGTTAATGGTCACGCCCATTGACAACATCAGCAGTACCAGTGAGATAACGGCCAAGATCTGTGACGCCAAGGTTAGATTGACTCCACCGTTTGGAGGACTGACAGTGGTGCCATTACTAGAAATATTTGGCGTTGTCGTAGACAGCACAGTTGATTCTGTGATCCATACGACAGTCACATCCGTAGCATTCAGCCCGAAATCCATATCGTATGATTATCAACTGCCAAAAAAAAAAAGATTAAAACTTATCATTTTCCTCCTGCTATCCGGACTTGCCGGATATGATACATTTTCGCTTTCTTTCAATAATGAAGAACCAAATTTACATTCCTTTCCCAGAGGTGCTAAATCTACACTTTAAGATAAGGAGGATAAGATAAGATAAGGGGAAAAATGATAATTTTCTTTCAATTCCAACTTCAAATGACAGAGGGAGTAAAGCCACAAAGGTGAATAAATGGACAAAATTTCATTGTTTAATCCTTTTGACAACTTGTCATTGATAACAAGTTTTATGAAACGGGGTCCCGGTCTTGCTCTGTGGTCAAAGAGCAGTCAAACACGCAAACAGGTTTCGGATCAGTTATAATGTGATTCAGCACATTCTGGAGTTTTATTTTTAATTGCTTATTTTCTCATATTCTAAAAAAAGACAACAAAACTTACCTAAGGATTGCAAATTTTCTTTCATAACCAGGAAAGGCAAAAAAGTAGTAATTTTCAGGCGTAGGTACCATACCCTTCTAGAAACCTATGCTAAAACACATTACAGCTTTAAAATGGATAACACACTCGCTGATTCTGAAAAATCATCATGCCCTGCCTGCGTTGTTGGCTCTAGAGAAATTCCGTCGTATCATTTGCTCTTCTCCTGGACGTTCACATACAATGTATATTGTTTGCCTCTAATAAGATACAGGTTTATTAAGAAAATTATGTTCTTGTTTAACTAAGGTTAATTTATATACATGTATGATAACAGTTTACTCCCTTTTATTTTTGATTGTTTGTTCCTCAAAAGTAAATAATCCCATAATTATCCCACTCGACGGTCCGATGAGTTTCACTTACCACTTCTTCGAACGATTTTATGCAGATAGCTGAGAACACACTTATTCATACTGGTCCAAATTACTGGAATTCCTTGAATCACGACATTAAATCTGCTTTTCCTATACATTCATGCAAAAGAGATTGAAGAAGAGCTCATTTCCGAGAAGTATACGATCTGTTTTGGATATAAGGGAAAGCTGGATTTTTGTTAATTTTTTTCTTCCTAAATTATTATGATTATTATTATTTGTTCGGCTTTAAATCACAAATATCAATATTACATTTTTTTTTCTCGAAATCAGAACATACACTGGAGTGGTAAGGGTGCACCAGGTTGGGCAGCCCGGATCTGGAAAGAGCCAACTATGACTTGAGCCCTCAGGTCATCCTCCCCAACCCACCTGGTGCACCCAAAACAGTCAGTTTACAATATAAAAAAATACAATTTTCATTAAGAGGCATACATTAAAAACAACAACGCATGTTGCGTTCCTGTTTATTTTGTTATCTCGTTGTCATGCCAGTCTTGTTTCCTATCGTGTCGTCAAGTCTGTCTTTTCCATGTATAAAGAAGTCTTGTTGCTGTCCCAGTCTCGTTTCATATTTGTCCGTTTGTTTGTTGTTGCTTTTGTGTACGTAATATGTTATTCCGTCTGTGTCTTTAACAGTGGGCTGCCAAATATTTTTGTTGCTGTTGTTGCAGTTTCAATCGATTCTATTTTAATCAATCTGATTTTTTTTTCCAGAGGGGCTCACACTCTACGAGCATTGTCTGATCAATGGGTCCCTCAGTTTTTGTACGCAGTGTATATTGGTATTCACTTTGATTACTTCAGCACCCGTTACAATGAGTTGTTACGGTAAGGTTGCAATTATTTTTGATTACTATGTTCAATTCACATGCATTATCTCTGTAGAAAGTAAAATGTATAGCCTATACAATTACTGTGTAAAAACGCAAATAAATTTGAACTTGAATTTGATCTTGAACCACCGGACTTCAACCCGACAGCCAGTGCTGGTTCTTATCCCTAGCCTGCAGCTGATATTTCGTAATTATTGAATTTCATGAAATTCTTCTGTAGAATTGTTGTTGATATTGCAATTGATTGGCGAATCACCTTTCATCGACGTAAATAGAACAAGTACTTGTTGCCAGTGGCTGGGTGTCAGAAGTTCGGTCGTCTAAGTGGATAAGATGCCTGCCCGGAGACCAGGAGGTCGTAGGTTCGAATCTTGCTCGAATACGTATGCCCATTATTTAATGTCATGTCTACTACTTAAACATTGATCAATGCAGCGGTATTTACCTCGATGGAGAGCAACTTGTCAAGCAGTTTCCAATAAAAACAACTTGATGGAAAAATTTTGATGAATCTGAATAATTACGCAGTACTCGCTTCATGCTAAAAGGATTAGAACCAGCACTGGCTGTCGGACGGAAGCTCGGTGGTCTAGTGGATAAGACCAAAACACTGATGGGTCAATGTAGGGCAGTTTGTCAGTCAGTTGCAACAAGAATCCAGCTCTTTCCAAGTATATACGTCCTTTCATGAATCAGGGTACCAGGCGGCATTTTATCAACCATCATGCTGTAGGGTGGGATTTCACGGAGCACGCGAACGATTTGCGAAGGACGCGAATGACAAAATCCAACATTCGGAAAAGTTTTTCTCCGAATGTGTTCCGACAATGAAGCCGAAAACTATTCTTGCGCAATTTGCGCGAAGTTTCCACGACGTATGTGCGAATGTCGTGTGTATCATTGCTAAAGTACAGCATGTTACGTACACGAAGAACACGCGACGGAAATGCGAACAACGAAAAATGTTCAATAATCATGGGAGAAAATGTACCCAAGGAGTGGTGGAAGCTGTCTTAAGTTGATTTTTTTTTTCGTTCCTCTATTCTCCTTTCTTTTTCTCTCATTTCTCTATCGTGTGCTTGCCTACATTTTTTTTTCCCTAGGACCTATCTCCACTAGTAAAGCATTTCATTTTTTTTTTTGCAGTTCCTCTAACACATAATCTCTATATACAGTTCAAATGAAATTTTGCATACTTTAGATTAATATAATTATTAAGTTTATTCTGCGATTTTTTTTTGTATATCAAACATGTCTTTTTCTTTGGTAGTCTTTAATTTCTTTTGTTACTGTAGTTGTTAATGATTGTTTGATGTTTAGATGTATGGTACGATTTTTATTTGTAGAAAACGTATAGGTCATACATCCCCAAACGTGCGCCAAACGTTCATTTCATTTCATTTCATTTATTTCCACTTTCATAATTGGTTTACAAACTTTGCATAAAAAAACAAACAGACAGACAAACAAACAAACAAAAATACATAGTGTCAAATATGATAGTGGCGGAATCATGAGAAGCACAAAGTAGGCTTATTGAAAATGATCCCTTAAGAAATATTGTGATGTAAATATATGTAATCATTTATAATCATTGGTTTGTAACTGAGTTGAAACAAACATGAATGCAAAATACGATAAGATTTTCAACTTGAATCAATAAAAAAACGGATACGTGTAGATATGAAAGTAGAGAAGAAAAGAAGAAAACTCCATATTTAACTATTCCTCAACTTGTAACTTAATTGCATCAAAAAGATGTTGTTTATACAATCTTTTAAATTGTCTTACGGTCTTACTGATCCTGAAAACTATATTTAAATTATTCCATAAAATAGTACCTTTGTAAAATATTGATGACTGCGTACAAGATGTGCGATTTAATGGGGGATGAATACTTTGAGCGTTTCTGGTGTTATAATCATGAATTGAACTATTGAGAGTAAAATAATCAGAGAATACATCAGGGAGAAAACTATTATTAAGTTTAAACATGAATATTGCAGACTCTAATGAAATTAAATCTTGAATGGGTAATATTTGAGTTTCTAAAAACAGAGGTAAACTGGGGGAAGCATATGTTGAATTGGTTATTAAACGCACTCCCCGTTTTTGTAATTTATGTATTCGATCAATATTCTTATTAAAAGTGAATCCCCACACAATATTGCAGTAATTAATATGTGGTGAAATCAAAGAATAATACAACATTTTAAGGACATTTCTAGGAAGATACTGTAATTTATACAAAACCCCTATGTTTTTTGATATAATACTGGCTATGTAATCAATATGATAATTCCAAGATAATCTTTCATCTATAATTACTCCTAAAAATTTTGTGCTTACAACTTTATCTATTTTCATATTCTTAAAATACAATTGCAAATTGTGGTCTGTTATAATTCGCATACCAAATAAAATATAATGAGTTTTATCTATATTCAAAATCAACTTATTGGCTTCCATCCAATCACTAATATTACACAATTGTCTATTAACAATATCAAACAGTTTACATGGATCTGAGCCTTTACAAAATACACTGGTATCATCAGCAAATAAAACATAACTTAAATGAAATGAAATGAAATGAAATGAAACATAAATAGCACCCTTGGGAATTAAATGGGAGGTATGATATAAAAATTGGGTGGCCTGTCTGTAAGAGATTGCCAGAATAGAACCTTTCAAAGACGAAATTTCCTCAAGTCCACAATAGATTCAGCGAATACAGACAGAACACTAAAACTGAGTCAAAGTGAAAATTTTTCAGACAAAAAAAAAATCCCTAATATTGATTTTTCTACATCAAAACTCACAGTCACACGAGAATGTCTCAAAAGGTACGCGAACAGTTTGCGATTACGTCGTAAAATGATCGGAAAAACTTCGCAGATTTCGCGTAACATACGCGAGACATTCTCCAAAGTTTCGGAGTCTGTTTGGGGTTTCACGAACATTTTGCGAACACCGCGCGTGTCTTGCGAAGGTCTTGCGCATATGACGAGGCTTTAAAGACACTTTCGAGAACAATTCACGAGCAAATCACGACCAAGTGTGCGGAAAAGGTTCGCAAAAAATTTCAAACTTTTTTAAAATCATCGCCGAAGTAAAAACGACATTCGCGAACAATTGACGACGCTTCCGAACCCTCACGTTCGTTTGGCGATCTTTTGCAGACTAAAATACGAATGCTGGATTTTGCCATTCGCGTCCTTCGCAAATCGTTCGCGTGCTCCGTGAAATCCCACCCTAACCCTCCTCCTATGTGCATTTGCTCTTGAATTCAGGAAAGAGGTAATTGTAACTCTTGAGCTTTTGTCCCTCGCTATGTTACTTCATTCATCTTATTATGAGTCCCTTTCCTTCCTGGTGCTAACTTTGCACAAGTTGTCATAATATTAATTTATTGTCGTCAAAAACAACGACAAACAAACAAACAAACAGACGAACAAACAAAAGCCAAAACGAAACGAAGCAACACAAAACACTTTATAAGAGCTACCCTCTTTTCCTGTCATCTCATGTCATATAAACGTCAGTGATTTTTTTAACTTTAAATCAGCCAGCACATTGTCATGCCTTTCGTTTTGTTTGTTTAGATATCCAGGGTTGCTCATCAGTGTCATTTGATTATATTGACTTCCGATACATCATTTCTTTTTCTTTTTTACGACCGAGACATTCACACAATCACTACCATCGTTTAATTGTTTGCACGATAGATAACGACATTTCTGGTGATGGAAAAAACAGCAATATTGCTTTCTTCTGTCATGTAATGCGCCTGCCGAAGTCAATGCACATCGTACAGTCGTAAAGTATGGTATAAACCATTATCAACGATTAGGTGTAAAAATGTCAGAGGTAGAATGTCTGGGGTAAAAACGTCATCTTGGAGATAAACTGTGTTAGAGTATTGTATCTATCATCAAAACTAAAGTTGAAGAATATTTTAAAATTATGTTTAAAGCTTAAAGTGCTTCTCAATATTCGAGTGCACACACTGCAATACACGCAAAAAAAAATTACGAGGGTGACACATTGTTGCACACCCAAATGTAAACAATATATAACTCATCATAATTCACCCACTAACAAATATACACAGCTTTTATATTCTCATATACTTTTTAATAAGCAGATAGGCCCCCTACAAAGGAATTATATTTCTACAAACACACACCCAAGTGAGTATATACACACAAAAACATTCACAAATACACATTGATTACCTCCATATACATATGATATTAAACCTGGTGTTAACGTCTTGCCCCCCCCCCCCCCCAAAAAAAAAAAACCCGATTTAATTCTAAACTCCCAATGAAGAGTGTGCACAAACAATCACTCATTTAAAACTACAATATCTCAGAATGTTATAGAAATGAGGATTCAAACGTCCCACTCACGTCCATGCTAGTGCTAATTAACATGTGTTTTATACAGTATCGGCAGTGGCGTATCTAGGGAAAACGGCGCCCGGGGCAAGCGCGAAAATTGCGCCCCTAATTTCTGAAAAAGACTAGTGTTAAACCCCAACCCCTTCCCGGTAGAGACTTTAAGCAAAGTCCACATGATATGCTTTTCAAGCCCTTAAAAGGGGTCTTTTGAGGGTGATTTAAATGTAATGAATTTTGATAAATTTTGGCGAGCGAGCGCAGCGAGCGAGCCGAAAATTTGTGTATTTCAGCTGACAAAACATGGAATTCTTGTCATTTTTTGCTTATCAAATCGTACAATTCTAATCAAGATAGTGACGGCCTTGTATATAACGATTTATCTATACCAACAAACCGAGCACTTTAAAAAATATTCTTAACCAGAGGGGCATTTCATGAAGCATTTTGTCCGACAACTTGTTGCACAAAATTTGCTTTCAGCCAATCAGAAGCAAGGATTTCAGTAGCTTTTAACAGCTAATGCCCCCCCCCCCCATGTACGCGCGAGTGAGCCGAAATTTGTATATTTCCGCGTCATCATCACGTTTTGTTCTTATCTCCTTTTTAATTTTGATAAATTTTGGCGAGCGAGAGCCTCGAGCGAGCCGAAAATTTTTGTATTTCAGCTTACAAAACATGGAACTCTTGTCATTTTGCTTATCAAATCTTACAATTCTAATCAAGATACAATGTATAGTGACGGCCTTAATTTTTACCAACAAACTGAAGACTTGAAAAAATAACTCTGAATTAGTACGAGCGAGTGAGCCGCAATTTGTATACTTCCGCATCATCATCACGTTTTGTTCTTATCTCCTTTTTATTTTGATAAATTTTGGCGAGCGAGCGCAGCGAGCGATCCGAAAATTTTTGTATTTCAGCTTACAAAACATGGAACTCTTGTCATTTTTTGCTTATCAAATCTTACAATTCTAATCAAGACACAATGTATAGTGACGGCCTTATAGATAACGATTTTTACCAACAAACTAAGGAATTGAAGAAATACTCTAAATTAGTACGAGCGAGTGAGGCGAAATTTGTATATTTCCGCGTCATCATCATCACGTTTTGTTCTTATCTCCTTTTTGTTTTGATAAATTTTGGCGAGCGAGCGCAGCGAGCGAGCCGAAAATTTTTGTATTTCAGCTTACAAAACATGGAACTCTTGTCATTTTTTGCTTATCAAATCTTACAATTCTAATCAAGATACAATGTATAGTGACGGCCTTATAGATAACGATTTTTACCAACAAACTGAGGGCTTGAAGAAATACTCTAAATTAGTACGAGCGAGTGAGCCGAAATTTGTATATTTCCACGTCATCATTACGTTTTGTTCTTATCTTGTTTGATTTTTTTGGCGCCCCCCCCCCCCCGTATGTTCGGAACCGTTGGCGCCTTCTTTTGATCCAATTGGCGATCGCTTCAGAACGAAAGAAATTGCAGCCGCTGCTCAGTGAAACATTTTGTCTGCTAAATATAAAATGACATGTGTGAACAAAATAGACATTGTTATTTTGTCGGCTTCATCATCAAATTTTGTTCTTACCTTCTTCTTCTATATAAAATTTAGAGAGTGAGCGCAGCGAGCGAGCCGAAAATTGTATTTCAGCTTACATAGAATTCTTGTGTGAACACAATAAACATTGTCATTTTGTCCGAGTCATCGTTATGTTTTGTTTTGATCTTTTTTTGATTTGGTTTTCTGCCCCCCCCCCCCCCCCCCCACCATTCTCCCCCCCCCCCCCCCCCTTTCCGGTGAGTTTCTTCTTCTTCTTCTTCTTCTTTTCTTTTTTCGTTTTTTTTTTCTTCGTTTTTTTTCTTTTTTTTTCTTCTTCTTTTTTTTTTGCGCCCCCAAGGAGTGGCGCCCGGGGCACGTGCCCCCCTTGCCCCCCCCTAGATACGCCACTGAGTATCGGTATACAGAACTGAATCAGGCATAGTCTAAAAAGGAATTATCTTCTTAAACTTCTACCTGTTAAGCCATGTTTTCCAAACGGGAGGTTTTGTAGTCACCCTGTAAGACCAGTTATAGCCTTTTGTCAAGGCCCTTTAGCTGTATGGTGAAGAGAGCCCAGCCGAGTGGGGTTGCGTTGTTGCGCTCGGCTGGACTCGATTCGCTCGTCCGTTACAGCGACAGGGCTTTGACAAAAGGCTATAGACCAGTTACGGAATTCGATATTTATAAATCAATCTATTATGGAGATATTGGTACGCACTCACAAAGCAAATTTATACATGCATTAAGCCGTTCAAGTGTCACATGGCGAAAAACAGACTTCCAGTAACACTATGTGGAAAGTTGACAGACCTACACATAATGATAATGGAAATAAAGAATAACAAAACTGTTCTTGACCAACAACAACTTGAAAACAATAATTACCTGATATTTCAACATGTGTGTTCGAATATGTTGTAACGCTATGGTAAACGACAGAAAATGTACTTTTTGATAAGCTGTGTGCCTTGTTCTGTTCTGAGTAAGAAATGTAAAGAGGCGAAGACACACTCATTCGTTCAGAGTTAAAAGAAGCTCACGGAAAGTTTAGTGAATTGCATCAGACTTTGGTATTATGAAGAAGTGTTCGTATCAGGCATAATTTTCAGAACAATACATGTTATAGTAAAACTGTGAAAAAACAAAGACTGACAATGATACCATTTTAATAGTGTAAAATCATACATAAAATGCATGACATTAAACTTTGTATCAAAGACAGAAGTTATACCAACGGAGAAGTTAGTCCAAGGGATAATGAGAATACAAACTTGAAAAATCTGACTTCATGGACATTCAATATAAAATTTAATGTACTTTCGAATGAGGATGTCAATTTGCTAAAGTATAGATTTTATTGATTTATTTTCTCAACATTGTAATATTACTTTACCACCCTCAGTCTTTTAAAAACATACCTTCAAGTTAATCAAACTCAAAGCTGACAATGGCGGTATCATTTGATTCTAAATGAAAACATGAAAACTCCCCAGTATATACCAAAGAGATATCTCTTTTTAAGATGACAAAAACAATACCTGAACCTATACCGACGAGTTTCATTGAGTAAGGCTATTCAGGAAAGAATACTAAATCAATTCAAAGTTTACAATGATTTAACAATGACACCTCGGAATACACCTGGCTAAGCATGTGGTAAAAACTACATTAAATTGATCGGTTCGAGTTACTAACAAATTATGATGTTGATCTCCATAAAATGATGAATAAATTCAAAGACATGAATAAGTGAATGAATATGTTTTTCGTCAAATCAAACTAATTAAAAGCATACGTTAAGACTTGACATTAAACTTTTCTATCCAAGGAATTATCAAGTTGCTTATTGGTGCCCCCCCCCCCAAAAAAAAAGAGAGAAGCATGAACATGGATTTATTTTATAAAACCTTAAAATCATGGTGTACAACAAACCATAACTAACAAATATGAAAATTTGAAGGTATTTTGACATAGGGCGTCAAATACCACGTGCTGTAAGACGTTTGTGAGAAGGGAAAAAGAAAATGGGGTTAGGAAAGAAAATGATATGACTTAAGTAAAGCATGATCATTATCCTTGATAATTATGTAACTTGCAATTATGTTCCAGTCTTCAAATGCCACATAGGCACATATGTATAGGCCTACAGTAACCAACCTGACCGAAACCTGTCGACAAAGATCCTTAAAAAGTCGAACGCTCGGTCATTAAAGACAATAAGTGAACGACTTCCTTGCTGTCACAACTACTGGTAAACCAAACAATTCAGCACCCATTACGTAGGCCTACGTGGCTAAACCAATTTCACGTTACACACATGCATAAGAACATAATTATATTATGCATAATAATGGTCAGAGGACTATACCTTTATATAATTTCATTTCATTAATGTTGTAAAATTAATGTTGAAGTTTATGTTATTTTCTTCATTGTGCATTATTTTGAAATGGTTGTGATTTCTGTTGCTACCTCTTGAGTGTAAACTGAGTTGCCAATTTTACTCGTCACTTCTGGGCCACTGGCCTCCTCTTCATTGACCTTGACTCTAACTATTTCAATGTTGTCTTCAGCATCCGCCCCTTTGCCTTTCCGCATGTGTATAATCCACCTGTATAACCCGATCAGTAAAGCTGGCTCGAGATGGATGAAAAATAGATAGAGAATTGGGTAGAAAAGCATGTCTAGGAAAAGAGGCGAATCGGCGAAGGAGAGGAGGGTCACCGTCCAGGCAAATACTACGTTCTGGGAGCCGGTCTCGAAGGCGATAGTACGGCACTTGGCATGAGGCTGTCGGAACAAGAGGGAGAACCCGTAGCCTATGGCGAAGCCCAGGGCAGGAAGAAAGATGGAACACAACCACAGTCCCCATCCGGCTTTGTAGAAATTTGGATTCAGCATTATGGGGAAGGCAAGTCCCGGAATCGCCATGAGAACCACAAGAATCAAGGATACCTGATGTGTAAGTGAGAGAACGTCAGAGCGCATAGATATTCGGGTTCGTTTTTATTGCATGTCTCGATATTAGAATTATCAACTTTCAAAATTACCATGCCTTATTTTTTTTTTGAAATATACCATTGCTTTCTCTATCATCGCACATGATTTAAAATTAAAAACAAGTTACAATTATGGAAGGATTTTGTTTTTGAATAACGGTGCAAAAAGTCCCGAAAAACTTTAGATACCGGTGACCTTTCCACAGGTGAATGTATTTTATACAAATGACAATGTTAACTCTGACATTCTTATAACTCTATCCGCTTTACCCTTACCAAATGCTTATTGTGAAGGGAACGCCCCGTACAACTCTGATTAAAGGATGTACAGGCTACAGACGGGTGTAAAAGCTTTTCTTTCTTTATAATTATTTCGAAATGAATATCTTTCATCAATGGATATCATAGCTGCTTTAGAATGCATGGACTGACTTTCCTATTGGATCTACATTCTAGTACAATGGGAATTACTTGTTGTTGCTTACTTATTGTTGTTGAATTCTTGTTGACCTAGGGAGCAGTGATTTTTCAAATGTTCAAGATATCTCATTTGATGCATATGTGTAGGTCAGTTGTATCACAAAACATCCTATACCAAACTTTTCGCAATAAAGCCTAAAATATAAGAATATATTATCAGTATTTTTCTCAATAACCAATAACTGTAGACGGTTTAGTCTGGAAACATGTTTATTATATCTATTGTTCATATTTTGTATATTTAGCGATACTTAACGTTAATTAAACTGATTCAATTTTATTACAGTGGTTGTTTCTAACCCCTATTACTCACATACTATAACTATTTTAAAGCACTAATGCGGAGTTTTTGTTTCATCTGCAAATGGTAAATTATGCCTTTAACTCACACGTGTAATCCAAGTCGACCATTCCTTCTTCCACCAGTTCAAGAACACTCCGAAGGCAGCAGGGATCAGAATAGTGACGAGGGTCGTAAAAATGTTCATGTAAGGAATCACAGTTGAATCACTGGTCCAAACCCGAGCGTATATAAAGAGATTCAGGGGCATCATCCCTATGGCGACAGCCGTGGAAACTGTTGTCATGGAAACACTGGCAGAGAGAATGATGTGAGCGTGTGTGTAAATAGGAATTCAGGCACAGAATTTCTTGTTAAATCGTGCACTCTTTCGTACTTCTCTTTCCTCCCCTTCATTTGATTAAACAGCAGGAGAAGTTACCTTGTACGCCTGTCAAACTTTACGGATAAGAGCATTACACAAAAGTAATTATCGTTTCTAAGAGCCGTGGTCGGGATCATTCTTCTAATACATTATTTTCTTCATAGAAAAGATACAGAGAAAGTGATGATAAACAAAGATGTACAGCTATTCTAATGACATGTGAATTGTAAAAGACTGACGAAAATCGAAGCATCAATAACTGAAAAGGAAAGAATATCACATAAGGGAATATCATGTCTTCTTAAAGACTGCATGAATGAAGAAACTATCAAAGCAACCGTCCTTTTCACAGACGAATATCACCTCAAGCACACGTCTCCATTCGTCCAGTATGTGAAGACATTCGAATTAGTTCCACCAGGGCAGCAGGCAACTAGGAGGACCGATATGGCGCCGGCGGTGTCAAGTTTCAAGGCCAGGCCGAGGCAGAACCCGATCAGAGGCATCAGAATAAACTGTGACGCCATGCCGATGAAAAATCCGGCAGGATGACGAAACTGTACGAGGGAAGAGTCACTGAGGTAGTAGTCTGGCTTTCATACCCTCTGCTTGTACTATTTTTGTATTGACGTCTGTGATGCGTCTCTTTGCTTGGAACATGCATGGAAATACAGTGACCTTTATCATCTTACATATTGTCAAACATTTTCGAAGTGTAAAATAACTTGATGTTTGCTTTGTATGTGCGTGTGTGCTTGTGTATTTCGAGGTCAAAGGTCTTGCGATTAGCTGGTACATAATACACCTGCATTTAAAATTTCTTTTTAAACAGAACTAAAGGGTTTCCCTATCGTTCAGGAGGTATTGCAAAAATGAAAATGATTTGATTAAAAACGGAAGGATTTACTGAATGATGTACATTGTCTACAAACCGTCTCTTTAATGTCCTTAAAATTAATGGTCACGCCCATTGACAGCATCAGCAGCACCAGTGACATAGTGGACAAGATCTGTGACGCCAAGGTTAGATTGACTCCACCGTTTGGAGGACTCGCAGTGGTACCATTACTAGTAATATTTGGCGTTATCGTAGACAGCACAGTCGACTCGGTGATCCAGATGACAGTCACACCCGTAACATCCCCCATATCGTATGATTATGAACTGCCAAAAAACATATATATATATTAAAGGTCATCATTGTTTTCCTCCTGCTACCGGATATGATACTTTTTTTTTTCTTTCAGATGAAGAACCAAATTGATACTCCTTTCCCAGAGGTGCCAAATCTACACTTGAATAGTTTGTTCGCAAGAACTAATAAGTCCATATTTGCCAAACGGAGATATTTGCGATTAAAAGTCAAGAAAATTAAAGAGAATAATAAAAAAAAAATGCTTCGTTTGACCATAACTTCAAAAATATACCTTAATATGTAATGACCAATATATCATCTGAAATGTATTTTTTTTTGTACTTTATATGACAGACACCGTACTTCAAAATCTTCAAAAATGGACTTATCGGTTTTTGCGAACAAACTCTTCACTTTAAGATAAGGAGGAAAGCCTGGGCTCGACACTCAGGAAAAAACTAGGCCTAAACGCTTTCTCAAGTTCATATTTTCATCGAAGGTTTTACGCCTGACTGAACAATTCGTTTTTGTCCTCCAAGGCACATAAGAAAACATTGCAAACATTGACATGTTGTCATTTGTATGCATATGCCATCCAAGAAAACAATAATAACAAAAACCAATTTAATACAATGAGAGACATGAATGAATAGCACAAGTAAGTTTCTGTTCCCTTGTATCTCTTTACAGTCTTAAACAAAAACAAAGTAGGAAAAAATAAGAATTCTTTTTTCAATTCCTACTTCAAATGACAAAAGGGAGTGAAGCCACAAAAAAAAAATGCCATTAAACGGACGATTTTTTTTCGTTTAATCCTTTTGATTTAGGAATTTACGATTCATGAGACAAATGCAAGAAGCCAATTTTACTTTAAAAGTTGAAATATTAGGTTTCAATATGAAATAATATTTAGAATTTCTACCATTCCCTTTAAATTTTGTTCTTCCTTAATGTCATTTGAATTTGGAATTGACAGAAGCTTTTTCATTTTCCTCCATTATTTTTAGCTTTTACTTATCTTGGGGGCTACGAAGACATTATAGAAATCATAGGTTCATTTTCGCAAGTTGATTAAACTTTCTTATGCTAATGAATTTGTCTTTTGTTGTCATTGTACTATGAAACTACAACTTGTTTTTGCAATTTTTACTTTTGTTTCTTGCAAGAGAAAAACGAATGTGTTCACCCAGGCGTAAGGTTTTTGTTTACCTACCTTTTTATTTCCCTACCAGCTAATAGTTTATTAAATCACCTTTAATAGTTATGGTACATAATAAATTAATTTTTAGCCAAATATTCTATGAAAAATGTGAACTTGAAAAAAGTGTTTACTTTCTTTTTTTTACGGAGTGTTTTTAACATTTTTTTTTTCATGTGCTTTGTCTCATAGAAGTGCCCCACAATGGGATAAAGAAAGTGTACCTCCGGCACTGGTCCTGTCTACACAGATTTCCAAAGAATTATCTTTTTTAATATGTTAACATTCCCCTTCTAGATTTTATCCATCTCTCCAAAAAATGTACCAAAATGAAAATGTTGCACAACAATTATAATCAAGTAATGCTTTTGTAATGTGTGGGTCATCTGAAAAGCCGCAGATTATTGCTCTGTGGTCAAAGTGCAGTCAAACACGCACACAGGTTTCTGATCAGTTATAATATGATTCAGCACATTCTGGAGTTTATTTTTAATTGCCTAATTTCTCCAATTTCTTTAAAAAAAGACAACAACCTCAAGATTGCACATTTTCTTTCTGAACCGGGAAAGGCACAGCGTAGTAATTTTCAGGCGTATATAGGTACCATGCTCTTCTAGAAACCTATTCTATAACACATTACAACTTTAAAATAGATAACACACTCTTTAATTCTGAAAAATCATCATGCCTGCCTGCATTGCTGGATGAAGTTCACTCTAAATCATGTCAAAGTAGTTACAAGTGTTGTTTAACTATATACTCTGAATTGTATTTTCTGTACAGAACTATTTGTATTTTTTCAACTGCTACATTTGCTGAGTGAGTTATGGGATCAATATGAAGATAACATAATATGATAATAATGATAAGTCATACTTGTAAACGACTGTACTCAATAGTCTGTTTCAATGTATTCTTGTCGTCGATATAAGATTATTTAGGCTTAATAAAAACTAGCTCCAAGTTTTTATTGCAACTGATTCACAAATTGTCCTATATGGACTTAAATGAGCACTAAATTGTTCAGTGTTCTAGTAGTAGCTATGAGAAAAATATTAGGCATGCATACTCGAGCAGGATTCGAACTTATGACCTCCAGATCTTCGGACAGGCGTCTTATATTCTGGACGACTAGAATATGAAATACGGCCTTGGATGATTCAAAAGTTATTTAACTAACAGAAAACAATTTGTTTCAAAGATAAACATCTGTAATAACTCAGTTACAAGAGATACTAAGTGTGGCGTTCCACAGAGAATCTTTTAGACCGTTGTTGTCCATGATATATATCACTGATTTTTCTTTGAATCTGAAGTAGTTTCTTTCATATATTTTACCGATGATGCCTATGTATTTCTTGACCATAGTGATATCGATGTACTTGTTTAAAAGGTCAATGTAGAATTGAAAAAGTGACTGATCAAAAACGAAGTATATGCTTTTCAGTATTCCTGCTCATTTAAGTTCAGAAATAACTGGATGATTTTAATTGAAAAATCTTGGTATAATTGTAAATAATAAACCCTCCTGGAAAATATTTATTGATCATATTTGTAAACATCATTTTCCGTAATAAAGGTGTCATGAACAGACTGAAAATTCATATTCCTCAAAAGGCTACGTCATTTTTATTCCTCTTTGATTTTGCCTTACCCTATTAAGGAATTCTAGCTTGTGACAATTAAGGCTCATCAGACCCTACTGTATAGAGTGCTATTACCGTGATTACTGCAAAAGAAATCCCTCCGTATCATTAGCTATTCTCCCGTACGTTCACATACAATGTATTGTTTGACTCTAATAAGATGCGAAGAAACAATAAATTGTTCTTATTTATAACTTCGGTCAATTTACATACATGTGTGATAACAGTTTACTCTCGTTTATTTTTGGTTGTTTGTTCCTCAAAAGTCAATCATTCCATGATTATCCCACTCGACGCTCCATTGAGTTTCACTTACCACTTCGTCGAACGATTGTAGCTATGAACACACTTACTCATATTGGTCCAAATTACTGGAATTCCTTTTTTTTTTTTTTTTTTTTTAGTGACGACTCTCCAGAATCGGATAAGTTTATAGGCTTATTTTGATACCCGCCTGAAAATCTATACATTGCCGCCTTTCAATATCATCGTTAATGTCACCTGATTACAGCTAAAAATATTATGAGAGCTTCTTGAAGATGTATAGCAGTTGAAAGGCTTGTTTACGAGGAGTGTACGATCTGTTTTGAATATAAAGGGAAGCTATTCATTTTTCTTCGTCAAGCCTCCGAGAATCGTTGCCTCTGTTGCGTATTCCTGTTTATTTTGTTATCTCGTTGTTATGCTAGTCTTGTTTCTTATCGTGCCGTCAAGTCAGTCTTTCCATGTAAGAAGTCTTGCTGCTGTGTCGGTCTCGTTTAATGTTTTCCGTTTGCATTCAATGTGTACACAATATAGATTTCCCCATCATTTTCGCACTTTTGTCATTCAATTCAAAGATTTATTATTCAATTTCTTCCCGAGAAGCACTTGGAACGCAAATCCTAACTTCATTTTCGTCAGTTGTCATTGTAATTCGTTTTTCGTCAAACATTTTCGAAGACATAGCATTCAGAATCGTGAATTGTCATTCAAATTCATCACTCCCGCTAACGGATCGCAGAATGTGAAGATCAAATTCGTTTTTGTTCACACAATTTCATGAATTTTTCATTCAAATTAGTCAGATGTTGTCGATTCTTTATCTTGATGATGAACCAAATTTAAGCCGACATATTTTTACTTTCTAAATGGCAATAAATTGTATCGTTACACATTATTTTCTAACCATTTGCTTAGACAATACACACGAAAAACATGACTGCCAACCAAAATTGATTGAAGGATAAACGACAGTCAAAAGTCTTAACCCAGGACAGTATGTCAGTGTCACCTTTTGAACTTTAACTCGTAATGTTCATGTTTTCGCATCATAATGTATGAAACAACCTTTAAATTTTGTACCCTGGAAAGCAGCAAACATAATTATGTTATCCATTCTTTGACATTAAACAGGTTACAATTCTACACTTCAATTTTGTCTTTAATCATGTTTGCCTAGAAATCGTTTGCGAGACGGTACGTCTGTTCGTATCAGTGTGTACTCGGATTGCTTGTGTGTGTCTGTATCTGTGGGTGTGTGTGTGTGGGGGGGGGGGACACTTGTGTGTATGTTAACTCATGAATGTAAAATGTGAACGGTTACACAAAAAATACATGAATGACTGGAAAATCACACCGGATAGAGATATGAGACGAATATGAATGAAAATTTAACGAAAATGATTGACAAAAGACGAAATCGATTCTGCTGTTTAAAGTGCTGCGAGTGAGACTGACGAATTTAAACTGCAAATGACGAAAATGTATGCCAAATGACTAAATTGAATGGACTTTATTTGAAAATGAACGACGAAAGACGAATTTGAAAGTAAGATTAGCCCATTCGCGACATCCAGTGACGAAATTAAAGTAAAAATTTGTGATATTGAATGTAAAAAGTTTGAAAATGAGTGGGAAATTTTATAATATGTTAGTCCGTCTGTCTCTTTAATAGTGGGCTGCGAAACATTTTTGTTGCTGTTGTTACAGTTTGAATCGATTTTTTTTTTAATCAATCTATTTTTTTCCTCCAGAGGGGCTCACACTCTATACGAGCATTGTTTGTTCAGTGGGTCCCTCAGTTTTTCACACGGTGTGTATATTGATATTTCACTAACTTTGATTACTTCAGCACCCATTACAATGTATCGTTACGGTAATGTTTCAATCATTGTTGATTACTATGTTCAATTCACATGCATTACTTGTGTCACTAAATGAAGTGAGATGTACAGCCTATTATGTTACTGTGGAAAAAACGGAAATTAATTTGAACTTGGACCACCAAACTTCCGCCCGACAGCCAGTGCTGGTTCTAATTCCTAGCCTGCAGCTGGCTCTGCGTAATTATTGAATTTCATGAAATTCTACCGTCGCGTTGTTGTCGGTATTGCACTTGATTGGCGAATCGCCCTATACATCGACAAAGTTCGGTCGTCTAGTTGATAAGATGCCTGTCCGGAGACCAGGAGGTCGTAGATTCGAATCCTGCTCAAGTATGTATGCCCATTATTTCTTATGTCATGGTGGGTTTTGTCCTGCAAAGGATTTTCCCTTCGGCAAAGGCCTTTGCCCGAACGGCGACTTCGTCGCCAAGGAATCCAGTTGGCAAAGGGTCTGAAAACCAGACTATACCAATTTACATTGATCCAGCAATTACTCCTCACAAACCTGGCTATAAGCATGTGGTAAAAAATAAAAGGATCGGTAGAGTGATTATCATTTGATGTTGACATCAATGAAATGATGAATAAATTCAAAGACATGAACTAATGAATGAACATTTTTTCTTCAAATCAAACTAATTAAGAGCATATGTATGTGCATATCTCAATGCTCGACATTAACTTTTTTCTTTTAATAAAAAACAGAGAGAAGCATAAACCGTTAAAATAATGGTGTGCAGCACACCATAATTACATAAAAATTGAAGGTATTTTGACAGTGTTCAAATACCACGTGTTGTGACTAAGAGGCATGTGAGAAAGTAAATGTATATATAATATATATATATATATATATATATATATATATATTATATTATAGAATGAAAATGAAAAGAATAACGTATAACACTGAATGATCTTTAACCTTGATAATCATATGAAATTGGCAGGTATGTTAAAGGCCTCAAATACCACGTAGGCCTATGATTATGAACTGCGAAAAAAAAAGATTAAAAGTCGTCATTATTTTCTTCTTGCTACCGGATGTGATACGTTTTTGTTTTTCTTTCAAAACGAAGAACTAAATCCATATTCCTTTCCCGAAGGTAATAAATCTAAATCTTAAGGTAGGAGAAAAACCTGGATTCTACACTCGGCAAAACAAGAGTAAACACTTTTACATGTTAATGTTTTTCATAGAAGATTTTGATAAAAAACAAAGAAATTGGTTTTCAACAAGGTATATCAATTTATATATAGGGAAGTATGACGCATGAGTGAACACATTCGTTTTTGTCCTCCAAGGCACAAAAGAAAACATTGCAAAATTGACCTCTTGTCATTCACATGCAAATGCCCATTAAGATAATTATGTTGGTAAAGATCAATTAAACACAATGAGAGACATGGATGAAATAGCACAACTACTTGTTCGTTCCCTTGTATCCCTTTTAACCTGAAACATAAACAAAGTGGGAACCTACAGTGGGAGATTGAGAAATGTCTTTCAACTCCAACTTCAAATGAGACAGGGAGGACAGCCACTGAATGGACAGGATTTCTTTTTTTTTCCTTTTTTTTTGATTTAGTCATTTACGAATTCATAACACAAATTCAAGAAACTGATATTACTTTCAAAATTCCAAATTTGAAAAAAAAAAAGACAAATTCTACCATAATTGCTATATTGGTTTTTCTAATGTCAACTGAATTTGGATTTGACCGTACGAATCGTCTCATTTTCCTCGATTATTTTTAGCCTGTGCTTATCTTGGAGGATACGAAGACATTATAGAAATCATATGTTTATTTTCGCAAATTGATTAATGCTTCCTATTCTAATGAATTTGTCTTTTGTCCTGATTTTTGAAAGATCACTTATACGCATCAATGACAACTAGTTCGTCGTTTACCATTTTCACTTTTATGTTCAATCATGCGTTTCCCTTTTTATCTTATATCTACCAGCCTGACAGCTTATTACACCACCCATTATTTGGTATACAAATACATTAATTTTTAGCCAAATATTCTATGAGAAATATAATGAACTTGAAATAGTGTTTACTATCATTTTTTTTTTTTTTTTTGCCGAGTGTATTTAACATCTTATGAGTTTTTCATGTGTTTACGTCTCATAAAAGTAACCCAAAGTGGGATAAAGAAATTGTACCTCCTGCACTGGTCGTCTCTGCACAGATTTACACAGGAATTCTACACAATCTGCACATGAATTATTAATCTTTCTTATATTGTCGATAACGAACTTCTGGAACGCAAGTTTTTGATCACGGTGACATACAACGCGTAAATACTGATCTAGTGTCGAGTTTCTACGACATTGCGTGATTTTTGTTAAAGTATGGTGACCGAGACATTAAAATCAAGAAAATCACATAAAAGAAGGTGTCAAAGCAGAGGGAAATGTCTCCTAGAACAGATTTTTAATGCGACTTAGTAAAAAATATTCGCTCCACTGAGAAATCGCGAGTTAAAACTGACTGATTTGCTCTACCGATATTCGCTCCGGAACAGCCGTCTTTTTCGAGCCCTAAAATGTGACGTCACGAAATGAACAAAACCCTTTACGAGTGCAGCGCGCGCGCGGGACGTCGAGGCCGCCATTCATAAAGCACGTACTTCTTGGTGAGCGGATGCAATATCTGGCCTGTCTTTTGTCGCATCTGCTTTCTCGGCTGAGACATTAAAACGTCCAATTTTTACCTTATACTGTACCGAAAGACTATGAGTTTGACATTGAGAGTGAATTAAGTGATGACAGTGACACTGATAGTGACAGTGGCAAAGTCGTGGTGGTAGAAGAAGCGAGGGAGAGGCAACGGAGCCCACTGTGTGGACGGAGTGTGCGTCCAGGTTGTTGTGTTTTGTTATGGTGCGCCAAAAGGATCCGTGTCTGGTTCTGTTACAATATCACTTCCCCGCTAATAATTTTGTTTAAAAAAGTGGAGGCTTCATGTAGGCCCCTAATGATGTTGATGCCCATGATTTTTACGTAAAAGTAGTAACATTTTGCATTGATTTTGTACTGAATTCCTGATTTTCATATTGCTTTTATAGTACCGAACATTATCTACTTTGGCTCACCATAGCAATAAACCAGACCGTGTTCGGCATATAGGGCTGCGCTTGTATTGTCCGACTGATGCTAAGTTTGACTTTCTTGATATGGGCCTAGCAAGCGCATAGGTAGCGGCATTACACACGTCGCGACGCGTTAGTCATTCCTACTACGTACTTGACTAGTAATGTACTAGTAACGTCAGAGGTTCTACTAGGATCTCACGCTTCTAAAAAAATGTCTAACGGTTAAACACTGCTACCAGTAGCTAGCTACCCCTAGAAGGCTAGAATGCGCCAGAGATCAAGTTGTGTTCAATATTTCTGTATGAGGAGATTTGCCAGCAGCAGTCACACAACGACGATGTTCTAACTACAAACGAAAACAAAACAAAACCAAAAAAGACGATTTAGCATGCAATCACTTTACCGGCTAACACAACCTACGAGGGAACTGAGTACAGTTTTGTATGCTTGATTTAATTACTCGAAATTGCTAACCACACTTTTCAAGCAGGCCTACAACTTTTTTTGCGGCATTGTCCTTCCTTCTAACACGCAAGTTACTTCGTTTCTATAGCGGATAGGGCCTAGGCGCCTACAATTCATTGTATCTAGCATTTACCGTACTATGCCAGTATAGGCCTACTAGTAGAAGGGCCTACTGCTGGTAGTGTTTATGCCAACCGTACTGCTGCTAACCCACCATGTTCCTAAGCTAAACGCCGACGCCTAACATATTGTATTCAATGTGGAGCTCAAGCTATTGCTAGGGCTCCCGAGTATTAGTACATAGTAGTAGGGACTACTTCTGTACTAGTAGTAGTACTAGTACCCGACAGTTTCTAACGCACAGCCGGCAACCGACAATAATTTCTTTACCGGCGGCGGTTGCCGCCCTGCTTGATTTCACTCCAGCTAAATAGCTACCGTCAGTGGCATGCACACGTACACAAATCTAGATGTAAGAATTCATGTACTGAGTACTTGACTAGTTCGTATAGCAGGAAATAAAGCCAAACCTTCCTAAAATATTGACCTTGCACGTCTATAAAAGCGAACGGTTGACGTTTGATCTAACAGATCATCTAACTTAGGCCTTGATTACGAGTACATCGTCGCCTACTACGTAGAACCTAGTTCAGAGTTCTGGTTCTAAAGTTAGAGTGCCTAGTCTTACTGCGAGCCGTTTGAGAGTCGAGACTAAGACGCGAAAGCGCAAGTAGAAGTCTAAAAAGTTTGTCATCTGTATACTTAATTGTAATTCTGAGGAAAATGGATTCAATAAGTGAAATTTTTACTTACTTGTGCTTGTGTGAACAAGACACCTCGCTGCACTCGGGTCATCATGCGGAAGTCACGTTTTGAACCAGGGCGCCGCGTAGCACAGCGTATCATAAGCGCAGGGCTGATTCGTTCATTTCGTGAGGTCATAATTTGGTCACCAAAATTTCGCCGTCAGATCGGGTTCAGGTGGTCTAAAAAGGTTCTTAAAACACCATCTCTCCATCGTTCTAGAGACGTTTTCACCTTTTGAAAGTTAATTATTCATTTTCCTGGAGACTTAAGCTTTCCAGAAATATATATTAATGACCTTGTTTATGAATATCGTCCTTTTTTTTTCTCGTTCACCATACTTTAAGTGAATTATAATCTGGAATCATTCTTTTTCTTTTTAATCCTTCTCTCCAAAGAATGCATAGAAATGAAACATTGCACAATAATGATTAAAAAGAATGTGTAGGTCGTCTGGAAAAATCCAGCCTGGAAAGGTAGCCAACCCGGACGGGTCTTGTACTCCTAGGTCAAAGTGCAGTCAAGTATACATGCAGGTTTCTGAGCAGATTTGATAAATATGATATAACATCTTTGATTGTCTGATTTATCGATTTTCTGACAAAAAATTCAGATATTCATTTTTTCTTATATAACCGGGAAAGGCGAAAACGTATTTACTACAACTTTAAAATACAGATAACATACTCGTTAAATTTGAGTTATCGTCATGTATGCGTTGCTGGATAGAGTTCACGACAAATGGTGGCAAAGTAGTTAAAATGGCTATATTCTGAATTACATTTTCTGTATATGACAATTTATGGGTTTTTGTTTTCTCAGCGGCTATTTGCTGGGTGAGTTATGGGATCAATATATGAAGATAACATATGATAATGATGATAAGTCATAGTTACGACTATTCTCAATGTATTAATATTGTCGTCGTAAAATTATTTGGGCCTTATAAAAATCAGCTAAACATTCATAGAATTCTTCCAACAGGTTCTTTTATTAGAACTGATTGGAAAAAGAATGTTCTACATTGACGTTGATTACCGCAAAATTGGTCAGTGTTAGTAGCAATTATAATGACAAAAAGAATTCAGAGGCATACATAAGAATTATACTCGAGGAGGATTCAAACCTACGACCTCATATAAAATCAAGGGGTGTGATTTTTGTTGGTTTTGTGATGCACGGTCCCATACATACTTTTCAGTAATTTTTGTTTCTAAATTTAGTTCAGAAATAGTTCTGGATGATTTTGATTCAGAAAGTGTATCATATTTCAAATTTATTGGTCTTACTGTGAGTGTAGATACATACTTTTCAGTAATTTTTGTTTCTAGTTCAGCTATAGTTCTGGATGATTTTAATTCAGAAAGTATATCATATTTCAAATTTCTTGGTCTTACTGTGAGTGCAAATAATAAACTCTCGTTTGAAAATGAAATTAATCATATTGGTAAAATCATTATCCGTAATATAGGTGTCAAGAACAAACTGAGATGTCATATTCCTCATTGATATAACCTTTCCTTAATTACGGAATTTCAGCTTGGGACAAGACTCATCAAACGATACTGACTGAATAGAGTGCTATTACTGCTAAAGTACTGGAGTTCCTTGAATTATTACAAAATCTACTCTTTCTATATGCGACCGTGCACCTCAAAACGAACATAAAGTCGCACACACTGATTTTGCGTGAGGACTGAAAATAAGTGAAATGGGTCAACCTAGCCGAACTTGACTTTTTCATATTTTCTGAAAGAGCGGGTCTTCTTTTATATTATGCTAAAATTTGGCATCATAAAACGGGCAGGAAAGTGTTTTTTTTTTAGCAGTTTATCTCGAACATTTTTGGTAGAATAGTGTGATTAGGTGTGTCTTCAGAATCCCTTTTCCATTTCTGAAAAACCTTGTCCATACTCTTCACTTTCAACTCTAATAACTTTTGAAAGGATAGTGCTACTGCTTTGAAAGTTGGCATTAATTATGGACAGAATGTGTTAATGTGGCATGCTTAATTTCAATTTAATCTAATAATCCCTTCATTGCTGTTACTCTGGTGGTTTACTTCCTGTTTTTTGTCCCATTCATCGCACAGCCAACACGGTTTGGTAAAGATTAAGCGCTTGAATAGACACTGTACTTCAAAGCCTCTTTTCTCAGTTCACACTTTTCCTGAGTTTGTGCTTTCTTTCCAATATTTAGATAGGTTAGGAGAATCCATTTGATTTGAGTTATACATCATTTTAAAGCTTAGTCTTCTCTTTCAGAATATTGTCTTAACTAAAAATTCATGTCTGGCGACTTTTTGTTTGTTTTGAGGTGCAGGGTCACATATATTCTTTTAAAAAGAGATTTAAGTTTTTGGATATTATATATATATATATATATATATATATATATATATATATTATTTATTTAGAGTGACTACTCCCCCAGAATTGGATAAGTTTACGGACTTTATAAAGTCTGCATTAACGCCTTTTAATCTTATCGTTACTATTGCCTTATAGTTCGCAGTTGAGGTGTTTGTTTTCGAGTATAATACGATCCGTTTTGGATATAAGAAAAAGTTGAACTTTTTTCTTTCTTCTTCGTCAAACCTTGTTGTCTCTGTTGTATATTCCTGTCTATTTTGTTATCCCGTTATGCTAGTCTTGTTTCCTATTGTGTTGTCAAGTCAGTCCCTTCAAAATAGCCTTATTGCTTTCCCAGTCTCGTTTCATGTTTGTTCGTGTGTGTGTGTGTGTGTGTGTTTGTTGTTGCTTTTATGTACATGTTAGTCCGTCTGTCTCTTTGATAGTGGGCTGCCAAACATTTTGTTGCTGTTGTTGCTGTTTCAATCTTTTATTTCATCAATCTATCTTTCTACGAGGGGCCCACACCAAGCGCATCGGAACAATTTTATCTATTCATTTATTTTATTTATTTTTTTTTTGGAGGGGGAGCGGGGAGGGGGTGCCAAAATTGATTACTGATCATACTTTAGGAAAACCATTCATTTTACTTCATACTGGCCGGGCGACTGAGTGCTTCGGAATGTATAGATTTTCACGTCTGATCAATTAAATTTTGCATTACGCCATTATTAAATCAAAATAATCGAAGTCACATTGTGATGCAAAATCCTTTCAGAAACATTTATTTATATACATGTATATGACGTGAGCGAGAGTTCAGAATCATCGTAAATTTTCGGTTCTCATGAACGAAGATAGGTTCCTACATGGGATGTCACAAGCGCTTATAAGCCAATACAGCTGTATGTATTATTCTTCGAGCAATCACTTTGTGACTCATGGGCTCTGTTTGATGATTTTTTTTTAATAGTAAACTCTCTTTCCTGTTGGCATTTTAGCACATTTCTCTCACTGTCAATATTACGCTATTGTGGAAGAGTCCAGACTACAGCCTTTGGTAAAACAATACACTTTGATAGCTGCTTCTAACTATAACCCATTATTTACGATCCAAAAACGTTGAAAGTGTTCATGGTAAAGTAAAAAAAAAAATACAACTCGTTCATCATCTTACGATTGGCCATTACCTCTAAGATTTCATAATGCGGATGAGCCGCTGGGAGCGTTGCGTGCATAGGCATGCATTGGTGAGCCACTTTCACTTTGCCATTTATAGTCTGAAATGTATTCATGAAAAACTTAAGAGTGGTCGGATTGTTCGAGCAATGAAAAATATTCTTGTATTGCTAGAAAGCTTAGTTTTAGAAGAAAAAGAATAAAGTAAGGGTTTATTATCATAAACATATGTCTCACGTATGTTTCGAAATAAATGTATTTAATGGATATGAAATGCAACTCACCCGAAAAGCAGAGCAAACGACAAGAGATAGGATTCCTGTTGTGTAATGGAGCACAGTCCATTTCAGCTCTGACCTATAAGTAAGTGTACAGGGGGACCATTATTATCCTCATCAACACAAAGATTATTCCATTTTCGTATGGGGGTTATTGTATGGATATATTTGAAGAGTTTGTTCGCAAAAACCGATAAGTCCATTTTTGAAGATTTTGAAGTACGGTCTTTGTCACAAAGTACAAAATAATACCTTTTAAATGATGTATTGGTCACTGCATATAAAGGTACATTTTTGAAGTTATGGTAAAAAGAAGCAATGATTTTCGTATTATTTTCTTCATTTTTCTTGACCTTTGGCAAATATGGACTTATCGGTTTTTGCAAACAAACTCTTCATGTTATCAAATTCATTGGGTATAGAGTTCGTTTAATGTCAGTGGATATAAATTCTTCAAACACAGAAACGACACACAAAGACACACAGACACACACATTCACACCGTATACAATATATGTGACCGTCCACCGTTGCTGCACCACAAAACCAACAAAAAGTCGCCAGACATGGATTTTTAGTTAAGGACAAATTCTGAAAGAGCAGACTCTAGTCTTTAAAATCCATGATGTATAACTCAACTCAAATGGACTCCCCTAACCTACCTAAATACTGGAAAGAAAGCACTCACTCTGGAAAAGTGTGAACTGAGAAAAGAGGCTCTGAAGTACAGGGTCTATTCAAGCGCTTAATCTGTCACCAAGCTGCGCTAGTTGTGCGATGAAAGGGACAAAACACAGGATGTTAACGACAGGAGCAACAACAATAAAGCGATTGTCAGATTAAGCTGAAAAATGTGCATGTTCTATTAACACATTCTCTCCATGATTAATGCCAACTTTCAAAGCAGTATCATTATCCTTTCTAAAGTTATTAGACTTGAAAGTGAAGAGTGTACAAAGGATTTCAAGAAATGAAAGGGGGCCTCTATTACAAACCTGATCATTCTACTCTCCCCAAAAAAGGGGTTGTACAAAAATTGCTGAAAACACACTTTCCCATTCGTGTTATGATCCCAAAGTAAATAATAATGTAGAAGAAAGAAAGCTCTTTCAGAAAATATGAAAACTCAAGATTGACTTAGTTGACCCATTTTACCTGTTTTGAGTCCTCACGTAAAATCAAGGAGCGCGACTTTTGTTTGTAATGTGATGCACGGTTACATAATATGCTGATACAGACTTTGAATGCAAGATAATACCCGGTGAGTTTTGATACTAGGGATTTCAGGACTAGAAACAAACTAAATAAAGTGTATGTATATAATTTGTAAGACATATTTTCAGTTTGCAAAATGCATAGTATATATAATTCATCAAAGCAAAATATACTGCGGAAAGGCCCTTTTCTGAATACATTGTACTTGTAATAATATACTCAACGGATGCTAGCATAGTCAGGACAAGTACCATAAAGTGTTTGGTGAATGATCATGTACGATGATTAAGCAAGGGAACCAACCAAAAATACTTTTGAAAGAGAAAGTGGGAAATGAGGAAAGAACTGCTAAAATTGAGACTATGATTAAACTATAACATGAGAAGATGTCAGGGGCCTACACAGAGAGAGCAAGTGGTGTGTTGTTTGTTTGCGAAATTTGTGTAGCGGTGTAGAGGAAAACCCATACTGACTTGTGTCATCTGGTTCAATGGCCTTTCAACCTCTTCCCTGTATTGCTATTCCTTGAGCAATATAACCAACTTTTCATTGCAACGAAAAAAAAATATTGTAAATGGCTTATTGCCATAGTGATGCTTGTTCATACCTATCTTCATAGTCTTGATAGTGAATCTATTTGTGACGTACATAATTTTCGTATGTTCGATACTTGAGTGTTTGATCATCCTTTTAAATATCTTTGTTAATATTGTTTGCGGCTCGGTCAGCAAAGCTCGGGATCACATTTTAGCAAAATAGCCACCAAACAAATGCCTGAAATATCACACACGAGGTTTCTCGAAAATGCCACTCTGTTTGTTTGTTTTTTTCAATCGAGAACTAATCTATGAGAGCCTCGCTAATGTTTATATAAAAACAAACGGCATGCACCCATAAACCTGTTGTCAATAGGCACTTACAAGACATGGAGGGTCATACATCAAACAAAAACTTATGTTAACGTTCAAACCTATGTTTTTCCCCGAGAGTTTCAGGATCAGCATAGGCTACAATTTTTCTGCCGCCAGAACATGCAAACGTCGGTATGAAATATGTCTCTAACGTACACTATGTGTTTGCATGTATGAGCAGCTATACTTGGAATTCATTAAAAAGAACATTTGTTATCAATCAATTATACTGTAGATTGAATGAAAGCAACAATACAAGAGATGAAGTGAAGTTTTCGGCGAACAAGCCATTCAATCGTTAAGCATTTTTTTTTCAGTTTTGCAATTCCTGGATATTAGGATACAAAATCTCGTGATGCCCAGCTGGAAAAAAAAAATAATGAAAAGAATTCTGCAAAGAGTCCGTCTAGGTTTTCTTGCTACCATCACCTGTCGTTGTGGTTGTTTGCGTATCAAGCAATCTATTGTGTGATATTGGCAAAGACGAAAAATGAACAGAATTCGTCATAAAATGCCCCTATAAGTCCATGCACATCCACGAATACAGTTACAAAACAAAGGCCGAGATGTAAAGGCAGATCCTTGATTATAAGCCGTTTTGGTTGCATACACAAGCGCAACTGATGTGCTAACAGTGTTTAAGTATCGACAAAAGTTCACGCCTAGAAAATTGATGCATGTGCTTCGAAACTATTTGTGATTGTGGAATGATGAAACATGTAAATACAACATCTCGTTATTAAAAGAAAAAGTCATTCGTTCAGAGGTGATAAAAACCCGATTGATATGACCAGCCCATTCAAAATTCCCCGATGTAAGATCCTAATTACTGACCAAAAATGTATCTATAATATATATATATATATATATATATATATATATATATATCGTAATATATCTTTTGCATGATCGACTCAATTTTTTAAGTTTCACCTGGAGAAAATAACCATTTATTTCTCTACGTACTATCAAAATTCGATGGATTAAAGCAAAACAGAAATGATGATAACGATAGTAGCGTTTTTAACCATTATATGCATGCATACAATATATATATATATATATATATATATATATTTATATTTATATCCCTCATGTAAAGCTTCTTGCCATAGGATTGTACAGAGCACGAACATGGTGTAGTTTTACTAGCTAGCTACGAGCAGCTGGATGCGGTGCAATTGGTTACTAGCCAGCGGGATATAGTACTTTTGGGAATCCACGATCTGCACCCAATCGTGATCGTGTGATCGATATCTACGTTTCTCACTTAAGAATGTACGCAGTGCGCGTAGTAGCGATACTTTTGAGCGACAGTCCTGTGCGTACGCGTGGCTTGTAGCTAGCGCTAGCAGCGCTTTGGAATTGCGCGACGGCATTACAGAAATCTGTGATGCGATGGCGTGTGTGTATGTGTATTCGTTAGTGTGATCAATGCAGTTCAGCTCATTATTGACAAAGTGACTGCGCTTCAAGTAACGGAGGAATGATTGCAGCAGAAGGACACCATATCAGATCAGGTACAAATTAGGAATAAACTAAAAGCGATTTTGAAGCTGATGTGGGTAACCAAGCCGCTTTGTTAATAGGCCTACTTCTAACGTAGTTCTGGACCTCCTCGATCTTTCGGAGTTTTGCACGCTGTAGTGTAGCTCGTGTGTAGGAACCAACGGTGTCGTTCGCTACGCGCTGCACGCACTGCTGCTGCACTGCTACGGCCTATTAACGTTAGATTTAACGTCAGGAAACCTGCAAATTTTTCCAAAGGGAACCATCATCACTCTAGTAAAATGCTCGAGAGGGATATAAAACAAATATCGACTGCTTTCTTTCGGGCCATGGTAAAACTATTTGACCTCGGTGATTTCTCAACAGTGCCATGTCCCTCGACTTCGTCTCGGGACATAGCACTGTTGAGAAATCACCTCGGTGCAAATAGTTTTACCATCTCCCTCTGCAGCAGTCATATATATGGATACATATGAAAAGCACTGCTTTCATTTTGACTTTTCATCGATATTTCTGCACAACCCTGTGACTAGTACGCCCTCAGAGTCCTTTTTTCTTCCTCTTTCATGAAAATGCACCCTTTAATTCTCTCTGACTTTAATTAGTTTTGGAAGGGGTAAGATGTTCACATTTTACAAGCTATACGGTATTTAGAGCGTACCATTTTAAGCATACCATTTTTTAGCGTACCATTTTTAAGCGTAGCATTTTAAATTACATTATTAGGAAAATAAGGAAATTCATTAAGGCCTGCTTATGTGGGTTTTAATCATTAATCACGGATTACATACTAAAGTTGCGTTCCCTGAATAATAACTGGTCGCAGTCGTAAATAGAGTAATATGGTCAAATGTTTCAAAGTGTGAGGAGATTAAAAAGAGTAACAGGGATTTTGCTATAAAACTGTAACTTTTCCTAAAATCTTGCAAACATTTTGAAATATTATAATTTAGCTATATCTGCTATTGCTGGTTGCCATGACAACCATAAACTGACAAACATGTCAGTCCGATTTTGCATTTTTTTTCTGTTCCAGTTTCAATTAACAATATCACAGTGTATGAGATGGGCATTTCTAGGCTGAAATTTGATAAAGAAGCAAAATGTGAAGTAATAGTGGTCCTGAAAAGTTTTTCTATTTTATTTCCTTTTATTGAGATATAGGCATAAAACAATACGTATTATATAGATAATTGAAAACAACTGTAATTCATTAAGCACTAGGTTTTAGAAGGACATAAAAGAAATATCAAAGGGTAATAGAAGTTGTGAGCAACACAAGAGTAAAGTACACTCAGCAAAACAAGAAAGTAAACACTTTTTTTAACTTCATCTTTCTAATAGATTATTTGGCTAATATTATTGTTTTATATAATATGTTAAAGGTAGTTTAATTGGCTATCAACCTATGAGGTCAATAAAGAGGGAAACGTTACGCACGAGTGAACACGTTCATTTTTCTCTTCCAAGGCACAAAAGTAAAAATTGCAAAAACGGACAAGTTGTTATTCAAGCGCATGTGCTCTTCCATATAACAATGAAACAAAACACAGATTCGACACAGTAAAAATTGCAAATTGATTTATAAAAGTCAAACTATGATCCCCATTATGTCTCCTAAACCCTCCAAAGATAAAGAAATGCAAAAAATAACGGAGGACAATGAAGAATCTTCCGTCAATTCAATATTCAAAAGACATAAGAGAAGAAGCAATGGTAACAATGATGGTAGAAATTTGAAATGCTATTCCAATTTAAGAAAATTTGAAAATAATATTTGGTTCTTGAATTTGTCTAATGAATGCTTTAATTTCTTAAAGGAAATAAAGAAATTCTGCCCATTTTATCACCTTTGCGGCTTACTCCCTGTGTCATTTAAACTTTGAGTTGACAGAAAATGCCCATGTTCCCCCTTCACTTTCCCCACTATGTTACTATGTTTGAGAGTATAAAGAGAAACAAGAGACGAAAATATATTTCTGCTATTTCATTCATGTCTCTCATTGCGCTACATTGGTCTTTTACTATCATTGTTATCTTGAAGGGCATTTGTATATTAATTTCATTATGGGAATTTCTGCAATTTTTACTTTTGTGCCTTGGAGGACAAAAATGAATGTGTTCACTCATGCGTAAATTTTCCTTTTGTATAAACCTACCAGGTTGATAGCCAATTAAATAACCGTTTATATGGTATGTGACACAATGATTTTTATGAAGATCTTCCATGAAAATATGAACTGGAAAAAGTGTTTACTTTCTTTTTTTTTTTGCTGAGTGTACATTGCATTTATTTGGTTTTCTCAAAATTGTTATGATATTATTTCCGCTGACCTTCAGTCTCTCCGGAATCTAGTCAATGATCTAGTCAATCTAGTCAGCCAGCTTTAATCTCAGGATGGCATTAACCTTTCGCTGTGCTTTAAAACTGACCAATGTGTACAAGGAAGGTGACTCTCTTCAAGATAAAGAACCCTCTATGAACAAGTTTCTACCGAAACAATGTGAAAATAATTCAAGGTCAACAATTGCTTTCGTAATACTGAGCGTAAGTTGAAACCTACCAAGGCAGCTCCAAACAACCACATGACTTAAATGGCTTTTTTTGTGAACTTTGAGAAATTGAGGGATAACATTTTATTCCAACATTGTCTTACAATTGAATGTTAATCTTAAAGCAAACCAGGACCATGTATTTTTATTTATGATCTATAAGATACACATCTCGCAGAGTTTGTAGGTACCCACAGGAATACGTTTTCAGTATTGAGAATGACAAAATGATATTGAATGTATTCTTATTTCTAACTGAGTTCAGCTGGTATGGTTTCAATTTTTGTGTCTACCTCTTGATTGTACACTGAGTCACCAATTTTGTTCTTCGTTTCGGTGCCATCGCCATCCGATTCCTTGACCTCGACTCGAACGATTTCGATGTTGTCATCAGCCTCCCCTCTTTTGCCTTCCCGCATATTTACCAGACACCTGTACAACCCGACCACTATGATGAACTCGAGGAGGCTGAAAACTGGGTAGAGCGCTGGGTAGAGTAGCATATCCAGAAAGAGCGGCGATTCGGCGAAGGAGAGAAAGGTCAGCGTCCAGGCAAGTCCCACGTTCTGCGAGCCGGTCTCGAAGGCGATAGCACGGCATTTGGCGTGAGGCTGTCGGAGCAAGAGGGCGAACCCGTAGCCTATGGCGATGCCCAGTGCTGGATGAATAATGGAGCACAGCCACAATCCCCACCCGGCTTTGTAGAAATAGGGATTCAGAAGTATACCGACGGTAATCGTTCCAAGGAGCGTGATGACCACTAGACTCAATGATATCTGGTGTGTGTTAGTGAGAGAACGTAGAAAACTATAGATCACTAGATGTTTTTCCCCCACCAAACGGCCCATCCGTCTCAACCATAGCGGAATTATTAACCCTTTGCCACTGCTGTATCTACGTGTACTTTTTAAATTTCTTATTGGTTTTTCAGTATCATACATCAGAAAAGAAGAGAGTACAGCATAAATGAAAAAAAAATACAGTAAATATATCATACGCCAACCTAAATATTCAATTTCCACATTCACTTCTTTCTTTACAAAAACTGAAAAGTGCATCAACATGAAACAAAATTGAGTATATTTCATGGGAGACTTTGACTTTGACTTGACTAAAAAAAAAGTCGTAAGTTTACAGACATTGGGGTTTGGTAATGTAACGGTTTCTTCTTGAATTATACCTCTTTAATAATAGACAGATCAACTCGCGTCATCGCTATGTCAGCAACAATTATTGACAATGTATTCACAAAATGATAACACCATGACCACTCTGTCAGGCATCGTGATGACATTTCTGATCACTTATCGATATTTCTCACATTATTATTTTTCTGAAGAAAAACATAACAGTAAGAAGCCAAATATATTCAGGAAAGTTACCAAAGAAAATTTCCCTATACTTATAGCGCTAATGTAGCACACGCGGATTGGTCGAAAGTATCATGAGTATCAAGACCATGACCCTGAAAGAGCGTACAGCGTGTTTTGCGAAATACTCACTGATCTTTATGATCTATGCATTTACCCATTAGCCAAGAGAAAAATCAAGAATACCATGAACCAATATATCAGAAAATCATGGGTTAGAAGTGAACCTCTAGTACTTATCGAAAAAAAAAATATTTCAAGACATAAATATCTCTCCCCATGAATCGAACTACGAAATGATACGTGATAAAGTTACTTTTTGTGCATGTAGAAGCAAATAAGGGCTTTTATTTGAAGAAGTTTGACTCAAATGGAAATTTATAAATGCTGCTTTGGGGGAAAGAAAAGATTGTCCAAATAAAAAAATAAGCTTTTTCATATAATGGTACCGATCATTTGTTATCTCGGTGAAATTGTTACAAATTTTAATAAATATTTCGTCTGTACTGCCTCAAATATATCCACTTATCATTTGGTTTGTACGAACAATAAAATATTCTTTTTTTTAATGAATAACCAAAGCTACAACCAAAACTATATTTCTTAAACCAGCCACAGCCTTTTTTTTTTTTCATTTGAAAGGTATTGAAAATGGAACAAGCGTTGGTTTTATGTTATCGATCTAAGTGGTTAAACATGTCTACGTTATATTGCTGAACTTTCTTTTTTTTTGTATTGGTATGTAACTTTTCCTTAAGTTCTAGCATTTTACCGGGTAAAATGTAAGTAAAAAATTTTCACCAGCTTTTAAAGGGGAAGGCTAGTAACTGATCAGTGGGAATCAGTGGAAATGCTGGGAGTTGATTGTTCCAATCCTTATGGGATTCATTCAAGAGTTCATTGTATATCTATTGTTGTGTGAAAATGATTTGCTTCAGAATGGTCTCATATTCAAGTAATGTGCAGATTAATGCTTCCAGGTTAGCGTCCCTGGTCAGTGACGGAGCATTAAACTGCACATTACTTGAATATGAGACCATTCTGAAGCAAATCATTTTCACACAACAACAGATATACAATGAACTCTTGAATGAATCCCATAAGGATTGGAACAATCATCTCCCAGCATTTCCACTGATTACCACTGATCAGTTACTAGCCTGCCCTTTTAAGGAAGAAGATCCTAGAATATTTACAAATTACTGTCCGTTATCTACCTTGCCGTGACTCCCCCCCCCCAAAAAAAAAAATATATATAAATTTACAATTTCATATGCACATGATACCTCGCTCCAATGCCTCTTATAATGATATTTTAAATGAATTTTCAAACAACGATTGTGGCCCAAAATATAATTAGTTTTATACGTGCAAGAAACTCAATTTGAATATAAGTGCAACGCAATTTGCGCAATATATTATTACTGATGATATTCTTTAGAAAATTGGTGAAATACGTTTGAAATTTTTTGCATGTGTAAACCTTTTAGGCATTGTATCAACTAGTTGAGCTGGAATGATCATGAATCATGAAATATTACTTGCCCAGTTAAATTTTGTTAGCTCTTCATAATGCTCGTGTTTTTCTATATACAGGGAAATGCGCATTCTTGCCAAATTAAAAAACATTTGTTACTTTGATAGGTAAAATGTATTCAAATTTGTACCAAATGAAATTAAAGAGCATCACCATCGAATCAGTAATTCCCTTAAATTGAAAGATTTGAATAAAATACAAATATGTTCTGTTATGGAACGTTATCATAATATTTTTTAAAATCTTATTTACAAGATAAGTTTTCTCTGAATTCTGATATGCAGAATTGTAATTCAATGTCGTCCAATCATTTTCTTTGCAGGCTTTTTTCAACTGACAAATTCAAATACTCCTTAAATCATTATGGTCCTGTTTTTGATATCTTCGGTTTGAGTAAATTTGAAATGCAATTTGGTAATGCTTTCATAACACAGAAAAAAAAACATGTTGATAGTAAGTGTTGATTTTTTTTTTAGATATCGATGTACGAGTCTCCTTTTCAATTTGATATGGTATTCAAATTACGTTTTTCTTAATAGAATGAAATTGGTATTCATACGTTTTTGAATCGTTAATAATCATTATATTTCAGGGTGCAACATAACAAACCTATTTTGGCTTTATACGCACATACCGTTTTTCTATGAACTACACACTAAGAAGAAGGATATGTGTCCTAATTTACCTATGCTATTTGTTTTCCAAATCGTTTTTTTTTTCTTTTTCATATTCTCAATTTTTTTTTTTTTTTTTGGGGGGGGAGGCAATGATTTCATCATTTCATATCATATTTTTAACATAATTTCCTCATATTCACATGTATTTCTATATTCATTATAGGGAATTGGAAATATAGATTGAATTGAATTCAAAACATTGGTGACAATGTTAACTCTGAAATAACATTACCTTTGACAGTTATATTCACAGCATTCGTCCTTCAGACATTTCTGACTATATACTTGTAAGAAATACTACCATTAACCAAGAAATTGTTTCGTAGCTTCGTAAGTCAATTTCGTAAAGGAACTAACTGTACTGGTAACGCAATGTTGTGTACTAAGTACGTCCTATTTTACTCCCACGTATCTCAAAACGTTGGTGGACCTATCCACTCTGACTCACACGTGTAATCCAAGTTGTCCACTCCTTCTTCCACCAGTTCACGAATATTCCGAAGGAAACGGGGATCAGAATAGTGAGAAGGGTCGTAAAAATGTTCAGAAAAGGAATCACAGTTGAATCATTCGTCCACACCCGAGCATAGATAAAGAGATTTAGAGGCATCATCCCTATGGCGGCGGCCGTGGAAACTGTTGTCATGGATACACTGGTATATGGAAAGAAGAAGAGATGGAAAGACCATGTCGGCCTAAAGCTTGCGTGTGTGAAAATTTCGGCTTACCTATTTCTTTTTCTTCGTATACTCTTTGATACAATATCATTCCTGCCTGGACGAGTTTTTACTTTGAAAGTATATTACTTCAAGGATAAGTCGTTGGGATCATTTACTTGTTACTTTCTTTCAGTCATACTGAAAAGGTAGTGATAAGAAAAAAAGGAAGAAGTATAGAATTTAGATTTTGATTGATAAAAATCACGACAGCTATAAGAATTAGCTTTTGCAATGTCTCATCTGTAATGTTTTTACGTATTCATTAATGTTTCGTTATTAAGGTGTTTGTTTGGTCTTGTCTATACGATATGATTTTGCGGCGTATTGCTGAACAGCTCATTTGATATTTGAAATAGGAATCACGAATGAGAAGTAGGCCCGTGCGATATGAATGTGAGTTCCCTGTTTACTTTTTCAATTGAATGAATGATTAAACGAATAATACATCTAATTAAAAAACCGCCATCAAAAGATAAGTTGGCCTCAGAAATACTTTTGAACGATCGTGTGCACATAAAAGCCCCTTTCAACGAGAAAATGTTACCTCAAGCACAAGTCTCCTTTTGTCCAATATGTAAAGAGATTAGAATTGGTTCCACCAGGGCAGCATGCCAGTATGAGGACCGATATGGCACTGGCCGCTTCAAGTTCCAAGGCCAGGCCGAGGCAGAACCCGATGAGAGGCAGCAGTACAAACTGTGACGCCATGCCGATGAAAAATGCGGCAGGATGACGAAACTACGCAAGAAGAGAACATCGACCAATGATCTACGTATAAATATACCGTATGTGACAATATATATATATTACTTTATACTTTCCTTCATGTCAGGTTCACACTGGTCAAAGGTCAGGGTCATCGTAATCGCTTTTCACCTGCCTATTTTCTTTATTGATAAACCAAATACCATACATATCACTTGGAAAGCAATAGAAAAATCATGAGATAACAATTCGAAATATAATAACGTGTAGCTACAAACTAAATGCGATAATATGAGAGAAACAGAGAACTTGGGTATCTCTCGGTTACGGAAATAATGGTTAGGTAAAAAAAGCAATTCTTGTAAGTACTAGTCGGCTCCTACAGTTCAATTCATTTCATAGAATATATAACGTGAAACAAAATCAATGAGAACAAGGATATCTAATAAATTTACCTGATATCAATAACAAGAAGAAGAATTACGGACGGAAAAAGGCAAGGCAAATGAACCATGTTCACTTCATTTATATCAATACTTCTACATCCTAGGTCTGGAGAAAAAGAATGTCATAGATTCCAAACACAAAAAGATAATGTTTAAATTATCGATGTTATTGGTCATGGGTTTTGTTAATTCCTTTGCCATGTTTTCTCGATTTTTGAAAGAGTTAAAAAAAAAAGAAGTGCTGGCTTCGAATCCATCCCCACCCTTAACTGGTCCCCGAATTTCCACGGCCTCTGAAACTGAAGCTCAATCTGCCTGAACCCCAAAGTATTAAGAAACACTTTTCTTATTTGCGTAAAGTACCGTACGATGTTTGGAAAATATCACTTGGAAAAATATCTTTCAGTTTGTAAAGAAGTGTAAGTGGTATTTCTATAAGAAGCCATTTTCAATATATAAGCGTAAAAAAGTAAAACCAATTTCCAGTCAGCTTTCATGATTAATTTTGATGTGCCCCGGAAGGGATTTATTTCATTGCTGTGCATAACCTATCATTTTTTTTTTTTTTTGCTGAAATATTATCTAATTTGCATATTAATTTTTGATCAATTGTTGTTGTTGTTGTTGTTCATTTTCCGTCTGTGAAGATGGCTGGATAGCCCATATTCAGCTACACAAAGTTGGTCTTCCATGGGGTCCAGTTGGATGTGGGGTGGGACCACTTCACCGGGTTAGACACCCTGCTCTTTGCGATGAATGAATGAAGCGGGATCTTTTACGTGCATGAGCTGTGACTCTCTCATACACGGGACCTCCATTTTATGTCCTATCCGAGGGACAGAGTGTTTTGCCTCTTGCTAGAGAGGACGGTATGTTTACACACAACATTGCTCAGTCCAGACTCGGGTTCGAACCCGGGCCGCGTGATCGTGAGGCAGACGCGCTATTTAGATTAATTACTCATGGTCTCTAAGAGGATTTAGATTTGACGAGCTGGAGAAATCATTGATGGGAAGCATGAAAGCAAGTGGGCCGATCGATCGAGTAAACCCTTGTGGAAACCACACGATATAATTATGTAGAG
This sequence comes from Diadema antillarum, assembly GCF_040938485.1. Taxonomy (NCBI): domain Eukaryota; kingdom Metazoa; phylum Echinodermata; class Echinoidea; order Diadematoida; family Diadematidae; genus Diadema; species Diadema antillarum. The sequence continues at coordinate 2,169,005 of NW_027270895.1, forward strand.
GACTACATTCATATCCATTAATGACATCAGTTTTGCTGGTAATAGGACTCCTTCAAAAACTTTCCGAATGTTACTATCTCCGTTTCTGTCGTTCTTGACGTATTGAGAAAAAAAAATATCATCCAATGGAGCCCCCTCCGTCAAGAAAATATAAAAAATAAAAAATGAAAAAAAAATATACATATTTATACACTCAGCAAAAAAGAAAGTAAACACTTTTTCAAGTTCATAATTTTCATAGAAGATTTTTATGAAAATGAGGACCTGAATATAAGAACGACCCAAATCCAATTTTTGGCCAAATTCAGTTTGACATGGGAAATTGTAGCTTATGCATGGACTCATCTTGTGTATAAATGATAAATCCTAATTGCCCCCGGAAGGGCCTGAAATGAATGAGTTAAATCTTATATCAATGTAAGAATGAAGGACTTGGGTCATTCTTACATTCATATTATAGCGCCCTCTCTCATCCTTCTCTCATCTCTATAGCAGAATATCATGTATATGAATCAAAGAACGACCCAAGTCCACCACACAAAATGGGCTCTCCACAATTAATTTAAATGTTAATTGTTATAATAATATATGTTCTAATTTGTAAATACAATGTTGCCTTCCCATCACAATTAAATAGAATATTATTGGACAAATAAAAAAGATATGAAGTTTTTTTTTTGTAGTTTACTCGAAATGGTCTTCCATGGACTTCCATGGTCGTTCTTATATTCATATACTCAAATGAATGTATCACATACCATATTAAAGGTGATTTAATTGGCTATCACCTTGGTGGGTCAATATAAAGAGAAACCTTACTCGTGAGTGAACAAGTTTGTTTTTGTCCTCCAAGTCACAAAAACAAAAATTGCAAAAATCGACACATTGTCCTTAATTTGCAAATGCCTTTTAAGATAACAGTGATAACAAAAGACCAATTTAACATAATGAAAGACATGAATGAAATAGCAAAAATAGTTTTTTTCTTCTCTTTATCCCTTTGTAGCCTCAAACAATATCAAAGTGTGAAACTTGAGGGGGAAAATAAGAATTTTCTGTCGACTCAAACTTCAAATGACATAGAGTGTAAGAGCAAAAAGATGATTAAATGAACAAATATCTTTATTTCATTCATTCAATTTTGTAATTTAAGAACTCATGTGATAAATGGAAGAACTAAATATAATTTACAACTTTCCTAATTTGAGAAATCAATTCAAAATCCTACAATTTGTGTCGATATTGCTTGTTTTTTCATTTCATTTGAATTTGGATTTGACAGAAAGGTCTTTATTTTCCTTATTTTTAGCCTTTATTGATTTTTTGGGCTCAAAAGATATAACAGAGATCATGGGTATAATAAAAAATGTTTGCAACTGAATACATTATTTTTTATTGTCATAAATTTGTCTTTTGTTCTTATTGTTACAGGGAAAAACATTTCTGCATGAATGACAACTTGTTCATTCTTGCAATTTTTACTTTTGTACCTTGGGAGAGAAAAACAAAGGTATTCACTCATGCGTAAAGTTTCATTTTTTTTATCGACTTAGTCAGTTGAGAGCCCATTAAATTACCTTTCATATGGTATATGTGACTGTGCACCTCAAAACGAACATAAAGTCGCACACACTGATTTTGCGTGAGGACTGAAAATAAGTGAAATGGGTCAACCTAGCCGAACTTGACTTTTTCATATTTTCTGAAAGAGCGGGTCTTCTTTTACATTACGCTAAAATTTGGTATTATAAAACGGGCAGGAAAGTGTGTTTTTTTAGCAGTTTATCTCGAACATTTCTGGTAGAATAGTGTGATTAGGTGTGTCTTTAGAATCCCTTTTTCATTTCTGAAAAACCTTGTCCACACTCTTCACTTTCAACTCTAATAAGTTTTGAATGGATAGTGCTACCGCTTTGACAGTTGGCATTGATTATGGACAGAATGTGTTAATGAGGCATGCTTAATTTCAGTTTAATCTGATAATCCCTTCATTGTTGTTTACTCTGGTGGTTTACTTCCTGTTTTTTGTCCCATTCATCACACAGCCAGCACGGTTTGGTAAAGATTAAGCGCTTGAATAGACATTGTACTTCAGAGCCTCTTTTCTCAGTTCACACTTTTCCTGAGTTGTGCTTTCTTTCCAATATTTAGATAGGTTAGGAGAGTCCATTTGATTTGAGTTATACATCATTTTAAAGCTTAAAGTCTGCTCTTTCAGAACATGGTCTTAACTAAAAATTCATGTCTGGCGACTTTTTGTTTGTTTTGAGGTGCAGGGTCACATATAATACATTAACATTCAGCCAAAAATTCTATGAGAAATATAAACTTGAAAAAGTGTTCACTTTCTTCCCTGAGTGTATATATGGAAGCGCCTATATTGAACTGAATCTAACTGTATTGAATTCAATTGAATTGAATATCTACAAACTGTTTCTTTAATGTCCTTGAAGTTGATGGTCACACCCATAGACAGCATCAGCAACACCAGCGAAATGGTGCTTAAGATCTGTGACGCCAAGGTTAGATTCACGCCACCGCTGGGAGGACCAATGCTGGTGCCATTACTAGTAATATCAGGCGTTGATGTAGACGACACAGTCGGCTCGGTGAAATCCATATTGCATACGAGGGAAGACGCAGCAATGTTATATCCCAAGCACTGTTCACCTGTAAAATACGAGGAGTTTTAACACAGAGAGACACAACACTAAACATCGAAGCAGCCTTATCATTTCCTAGTGAAAAAAAAGGTGGTAATCAACAACTCAACAACATAAACAGGGCCGGGATTTGTGCAAAGTACGTAAAAAAATCCCATTAAGGGGGAATGAAACACAAAAATATAATCGTGGACTGAATGTTAACTCCCCAACCTCTTCCCTTGACTTCCTCTCAGTGAGAACCGTTTTCATATATGATTTCTTCTCGTGATGTGCCAAAAAATCGGCACTTTTGGCTATCCCTTACATATGACTAGAATTGAGCAATAAGCATTGGGCTTCACTAGTACTTTAGGCCTATGCCTCATCATTTGTCTTATAATCGTCCAATGTCATTATTAGGAATTTCAAACTTCAAAAACTTCAAAATGCATCTATATTCTTATAATCAGCCGGTTTCGCGAAATCTGACATTTCATATGTTGCGATAGGAATTGCAATGGCCTGTAAAATTCTAGTTGTGGGCTGACGTATTTGCTACTCCGAATGGTTTTCATTTTTTTTTTTTGACTGAGCCCGTTTTAATACCATACTCTCACCCTGTTGCTGGTGGGCTCATTGTTTATCCTTGGCCACAAGAGGACACAGTCCTGTACTTCGTCTATTTTCCCCCACCTGTTCATTAAATTCTCTGCTTTCACTCCAGACTGTTAATTCCCATGATTTTTTTAAATCATGTTTAAGACTTGTACAACTTTCTCCTTTTACAACGATGCCAAGTGACTGAAAGACGAGTTTTCTGGAATCTTGCCAAAAAACACAGTAAAACATTTTTTTTTTCGTGAAGAGAAATTCTTCTTATGTAATGATTACGCGAGGTTTTTTTTTTACTAGCCACTCGACACCAAATATGCACAATTACCTCTCATAGTTTTGAATATATATATATATATATATATATATATATATATATCATTAGACACATGTACGACGTATTTCATCGATTTTTTTCTAAGCATTTTCTAACTAATACGTTCATTAGAGTAGCTTGTGTGTTTAAATTCAATATAGGCCTATTGAATATAGCGATACTCATCTTCGCAATTGCTACAAATATTTACAAGTGAGGGACTCTAACAAAACTATTACAACTTTTATTGAATATTTTGGAAGAGATTAGTACGGACAAAAGGGAAAGAAACAGTTTGTTTGCCATCCCACAATGTCTGACAACATAGACAGAATAGACTTTAAATGGTCTAATGCGAATCAGTATTGCTATATTTCACAGATACGCTTCACGAATGTAAAACATTCATAACGACTGCCTTATCTGTCGTTTCTATATGATCATGGGTATTTACTCTTACATTCACCCTAGGAACCTTTAGAAAAGTTATGTATATATCATTATTTACCAAGTTATTTCACTCATTGTTATTTGCAATAAAAGCGTGTTATCTTGACACATTTGGTAATTTTGATGCATTACTTTATTTAGTTAGTTATCAGCCTTCATTAAATAAGATTGAAAGATAATGTAAAGATGTATCTTACCTGTAATAACAGGAAAAAAGACGAGATATAGGTCTCCTCTCGCTAATTGTAGCACACTCTGGTTTCCCCTCTGGCCGCTTGGGTTAGCACAATGGAGGGATCGTGATCAACCAAAGGTCTAAATTATATTTGGGGTATTATATGGATCTACTCGAATTTGATGGGTATATACATAAATATGATTAACGATCTTTATAGTTTATAGTTTATATGTGTATCGCAAAACCAACAAAAAAGTCGCACCCCTTGATTTACGTAAGGACTCACAAAAGGAAAAACTGGTCAACCTCGTCTTACCTAGTCAGTTTTTCGTATTTTCTGAAAGAGCTGCTCTTAGGATCATAGATCCTAATGAATGGAAAAGTGTGTTTTCAGCACTTTTTCTATTATCCCAACTTTACTCTTTTTTTTTTTTTTGGATCAGGTGAAATTAGGAAATTAGCATTAATCATGGACAGCATGCATCAAAGGACTTCTAAATTTGAACAACTACAAATTAGTTATACTAGGTACAGAGTTCCAGAATTTATAATGGTTTGGATGAGGAATAAAAATGTTTTCAAAATTTACAACAATTGAAATGAACAAGCATGATGACATGGCAGCCTCACCGGCATAAGAATTCATGAGTTGAGGCTCAAGGAAACAGAACAATAGCAGATAGAATGTGTACATTCTACAAAGGTGAACTTTGCATTGCAATGGAATTACACTGCTACATATATGAAATATGTGAGGCTACTGTTAGAGCAACACTGTTCAGTGTAATTTGTTTAAGATTTGTCAGAGTAGGCCTATTGTTCCTCTGCTCAAAGACCGCAATAACTTCCACAAATCTATACATTGAGCTGTCGATTTATGTGCTACATGATGTGGAATTAAGAAAATCGTCTGGAATACTCCTTTAATAGAGAATGCTACATTTCAGCTTAATCTGATAATCCTTTCATCTTTGTTGATCCATTGGGTTACTGTTTTTGTCCCTTTCATCGCACAGCTTGCGAGGTTTGGAAAAGATTAATAGCTTGAAATCAGAAGACCCTATATATTTCACAGCATCTTTTCTCATCTCACACTTTTCCAGAGTGTGCGTTCTTTCTGAACTTTAGGTAGATGAGAATTCGTTTGAATTGAGTTGTTAATTATTTAAAGTTTTTAGAGTCTGCTCTTTCAGAAGATGCCCTTAGCTAAAACTCCATGTCTGGCGACTTTTTGTTGGTTTTGTGATGCAGGGTCACATTATATTCATTCATTCATTCATTCATTCATTCATTCATTTGTACAGAGTTTTGGCCAACGCTTTTTGCATTTCTCTCCCTTTTCGAGTTTGCAGTGGCGCCATCGAGAAGATTTTATCTCGTGATATCACAAGACAACATTATAAAAAGAAACAAGGAGAATTCCACAGATTTTAATCTAATGGTGGATGAAAAGGACACATTCCTTCCACTTGTTACTGGAATATGTTGAGGGTAATATTATTATTGTGCCTTCTCAAAGAGGTATTCCAAAAGCAGGTGCGCTTTTGCTTTGGAATAGAATAATTCATGTTGAATTCTCTATACGTTTTACATGTTGTTTTCCATTATAATATCATAAAATTATTGTAGCCTTCTCTAATATTCAGCTATGGCTGAACCAAAATAGCAAAAGTCCATATCTTTTGATCGGATTGTCCGACATCAATAAAACCTTAGTGCCGTACGTGTTCTCTCAATATTTCTGTGTATACATTTATCCACCTATATATTTGAGTTTTACTCCTCTTTGCTTCTTTCTGTACCAGGGACTTTGGACAGTCTGTACAGTAATAAAAAGGTTTTCGGTGCCAATTCGCACTCAATGCATAGGAAAGTTTAAGTATTGCCCTTGCTATCATTGGCGGTATTATGTCACTAAAAAAAAAATCATAACTTCCAATTGATTTGTTTGACATACGATGCATTACATGAAGAGAAATATTTTTTTTTTCCACTAGATATTTCTTAGTATATCGCCTCATGTAAAGTTTCTTGAAATATGAAAATAGTGCAATTTTACTAGCTATCTACGAGCAGCTGGATGCGGTGTAAAGGCTTACTATCGCGTGATATATATAGCACATTTGGGAATCCACGATCTGCACGCAGTCGTGATTGTGTGATCGATATCTAAATTTCTCACATTAGAATGTACGCAGTGCGCGTAGTAGCGATACTACAAACTGAGCCCTACTACATATCGACCGACCGCGTATTAATTGGCGCACTGAACGCTTAGTACGTACTTCACTGCGCGCAAAGCACATGAAAATGGATTGGCTTTGACTGTTGATGAGGATGGTGTGGGAAAACGCGAAAATTCACTGTTCATTGATGATTTTAATCAAGGACAAAATTTCGAATGAATTTTTCACCGAATCGTAATGTAATGTCTAAATGGAAGTTTCTAAAAAGCTTCTTACAACACGGTGTTCAATACAGCTCGGTTTGCGTGCATTGTCAATGCAAAAACAGCGGTTGATCTCAATAAGGAGAGTTGCCGCTGGGAGCTGAAACGAGGCCACACAAGTTCGACGGCGATATTTTTGCACTGAAACTTCGAATCGAAAAGGTACAACGGCATTTGATAGAGCTGGATTTTCTCAATCACGTAGGTCAAGTTTTTTACGTAATTTTCAGTGTCAAATATTCTTATCAAGCAAATAAACATTAGGCGGTCGATGAGTAGTACACGTAGGTCCAACCATACTAGCCAGCGACAGTGGCTAGGCTAGCGCGGTGCCGATGGCATACTACAGAAATCTGTGGTGCGATGGCGTGTGTGTGTGTGTGTGTGATCAGTGCAGTTCAGCTCAATTGACAAAGTGACTGCTTCAAGTGACGGAGGAATTTAGTAAATTGCAGCAAAAGTACAACATATCAGGTAGGGCCTACTGTTTAGGAATTATTTTCATAAAGTAAAACCGATTTTGAAGATGATCTGGATAACGAAGCCGCTTTAGGCCTACTTCTAGTACTGGACCTCCTTCTTTCGGAGTTCTACCCTGTGTAGCTCGTAGAAATCAACGGTTTAGTACACGTACTACGTGGCCTATACATTAAACGGCGGCCTGTAGGCCTTCATTAAACGGCGGAGCGGTGTCGTTCGCTATACGCGCTGCATGCACTGAGGTGAACTGCCACGGCCTAACGTTAGATTTAACGTTAAGCATGCACATTTCCAAAAGGGAAACTGATCATCACTGTAGTAAAATGCTTGAGAGGGATATAAAACAAATATCGACTGCTTTCTTTCGGTCATGATAAAACTATTTGCCCTCGGTGATTTCTCAACAGTGCCATGCCCCTCAACTTCGTCTCCGACTCTCGGGGCATAGCACTGTTGAAAAATCACCTCGGTGCAAATTGTTCTACCATCTTCCCGATCTGTAGCAGTCGATATTTTTATAAGACACCCTGCAATAGTGGTTGTTTGCTTTATCAGACAAACTTCTGAGTGACATTGATAACAACAAAAATGAACAGAATTCTTATGTTTTCATTAACTTTTTTATTTTTGTCATAAAGTCGCTCCTATCAAACTCAATGGTTGGTTGGTTGGTAAGATTTGTTTATTTCTGCATTTTGAAATACAATAACAAATGAAAACAAAGTAATAAAGGGTATGTAAAAAAAGGAGAGTATAACATACAAATCAATATATATAAGAAAAGTCAATTTGATAACAACAGCAATCTATAATCACATGAATCAAAGCAGTATATTAAGACATACCGTATTTATAGATGAACAAAGGAGAAATCAATACGGGGACCGTTATCATAAAGGAGAACTTGACGTAGATGAGGCCCTATCTTATAATATAAGATGCACACCCGTGAAATTCTTAGAAGCCTCATGTCTACGGCAAAGATTTTAAATTGCCCTTACTTCGAAACGCTTTGATCTTAAAATTATGAAAATTCAATGAAAAATAAAATTGATACTTGGTTCAGAAAAAAATTGTTGAGAGATAAGAAAAAAATTATCCAGGACTGCTTTAGAAGTCCAAACATTAATCCAAACATTTCTGGCATTATTCCAAATGTTTGTAATTCAAAAAAAAAATGAATAAAACACATGATCTTTTATACCGAAGGTTTGGTGATAGGAAAAACGAAGTAAAATTCATTATCCGTAATGTCCATTAATCCGAAATTGAAAGCAAGTCTGTTCTTTCAAACGTTTATGAATTTATTTCGGAGGTTCAGTATTATGAATATTCGTAAATTAAAAAAATATATATATTAGAACAGGGGTTTAAACGTCGACAAACGTTATTTCTTTTTCAGAATTACAAATTACAATTAACGATGAAACATTTTCTTAATGAATCATATATACATATTATATATATATGTATATGAGATTAATAATAATTATAATATTATCATTAATAGTGATAATCCTCTCTTGTTTGTATTTGTCAATTTTCACGTTTTATCAAACATATATACACCACTCACAAAAATTCCTTTGTACAATTATTATTATTGGTATTCTAGATTTTACCAGTATAACGCATAGTTATGTTGAGGTGAATATGTCATTTTCTATCTGATTTATTTTGGTGTGGTTCCAACTTCTGTGTCTACCACCTGACTGTAAACTGAGTCACCAATGTCGCTCTTCATTTCAGTGCCTTTGGCCTCCAAGCCCTTGGCCTCGATTGGAGCTATTTCATTGTTGTCTTCAGTTTCCTCTCATTTGTCTTCCCGCGTGTATACAACACATCTGTACAACCCGATCAGTATAAGGGACTCGAAAGTGATGAAAAATAGGTACAGAATGGGCAAGAAGAGCATATCCAGGAAGAGAGGCGAATCGGCGAAGGAGAGCAGTGTCACGGTCCAGGCAAGTCCCGAGTTCTGCAAGCCGGTCTCGAAGGCGATAGCACGGCACTTGGCGTGAGGCTGTCGGAGCAAGAGGGCGAACCCGTAGCCTATGGCGAAGCCCTGGGCAGGAAGAATAACGGAGCACAGCCACAGTCCCCACCCAGCTTTGTAGAAGGTCGGACTTAGAACTATGGCGACAGTCATGGATGGGATGGTTGTGAGGACCATTAAAACCAAGGGTATCTGATGTAAATGAGGAAATGTATCAGCCTAAAGCTCAATATATCATTTTTTTTCCACCAATCAATGCGTCTAGCTCGACAGCTGGATCTTTGATAATATGTTGATGATTCTGAGTGTATCGCAAAAGGACTCTGGAATTGTACCATTGTTGTGTTTTTCATTTACTATTCTCCACATGAGATTACACCTTCATCCGCGGCATTTTGTATTCTGTTTCCTACATTTTCATGTCTGGTATTCCCTGAAATTTCTTTCCTCAGCAATTTTATGTAGGATATATTTACTTACTTTTTAATATGTCCAATTTTCTTATGTCTGAATTAAAAGAGACAAACGGATAATCGTTTTATAATAAATAGAACATAGATAAGACAACACCTTAAAGATTATTTATTTCTGAAATGCCTACCGATTTCAACTCTTTAAAAAATGCCACTGAGATAACTTTATCAAAATTGTTTCTCTTTATCTGAAAGTTTCTAATGATTTTTTCCCTCTCTCTCTCCATATCTGATACTCTTTCAAGGAGAAGAACGAGTATCGCCCTTTCAATTGGGCGATTCGATGTATGGATGGTCGTTAAGTTACGTGAGAGTACTGGCAATTCAATTTCGCATAGGATCTCAATTCTACTTTCTGAGGAATACGTGGCAATATAATCACGTATCTTTAAAAAGAGCTTAGACCTATCCACTCTTTACTTGCACGTGAAATCCAAGTCGTCCAGGCCTTCTTCCACCAGTTCAAGAATACTCCGAAGGAAACGGGGATCAAAATAGTGACGAGGGTTGTAAAAATATCAAGGTAGGGAATCACCGCTGACTCACTGGTCCACACACGAGAGTAGATAAAAAGATTTAGAGGCATCATCCCTAGGGCGGCGGCTGTGGAAACCGTTGTCATGGAAACACTGGAATGCAATTGAGAGAAACATGATAATGCACCTCTATAAAGCGTAGAAACCCAGGCACACTATCCATGCATTTGTGGTCTTATCGGGTTAATGAGTCCTTTGGAACTTCAACACCCTGCCCGTTGTTTGTTTGTTTGTTTTTATTTTTTTAACGAAAGTACACGACATACGATTTACTTTGCCTATGATAGTAAGAGCATTAAGTGTAAATATTGGTTCTATAATCAATTATGTTTCAGTTTTCTTCAAAACCAAAGAAGAAAGACAGTATATTTTTGTAGAAAGTAAAGAAGATGTGAATGTGTGTACACGTAGAGGTATAAGAGTAGTTAAACGTCCTTTACGCCTTGATTTGTAAACACATTTATTTATATCTTTTATTTCACACGTACATGTACATTAACCCTTCCTTTTTTGTATTTATGTTTGTACTCTCATACCCCGAAAGGTGGTCAATAGAGACAATAAAATTTTACAAATCTTACAAATACAATTTCTTTAGCGCGATTTTCCATTCTGCCTAAATGCTCAAGGCGCTTAACAAGAAAGTATCAATAAAATCAAGTGTATAAAAAGATAAAGAGAGGAAAGGAAAGCCCCTTTCAGAGACAAATATTACCTCAGACATACGTCTCCGTTCGTAAAGTATGTAAAGACATTAGAAAGAGCTCCGCCTGGGCAGCATGAAAGTACGAGGACCGATAAGGCACCGGCCGCTTCAAGTTTTAAGACCAGGCCGAGGCAGAACCCGATGAGAGGCATCAGTATAAACTGTGACGCCATGCCGATGAAAAATCCAGCAGGATGACGAAACTGTGCACGAAAAGAAATGGCGCATGTTTGTGATAATGGAGACAGCCTTCATGTGGGCGATTAGATCCTCCATAATCATTTTCTCTTGTCTGATTCAAATCGTTGCTTCGAGTTGAAACGCAGATGTCATTATCATCTTTTAAAAGTCAGAGAAGAACGCCCTATGGTACATCAGAGAATTTAAAACGTTCCAGTAGCATCTCTAGCTGAAAATACGGTACATTGATTTACATGTGCTTTAATGGTAAAACTTCAGCCTTTAAAATATATTCAAGCTTGATCTTTTCTCAAAAATAGTGCGATATACACAGCATACTCTGCCAATCATAAGGAAGCCAGAAATGAGAATGCAATGTCGACTCCAATCAACAAAATAAATTAATGATAATGTCAACAAACCGTTTCTTTAATGTCTTTAAAATCAATGGTCACGCCCATGGACAGCATCGCCATCACCAGTGAAGAAGTGGCCAATATCTGTGACACCAGGGTGAGATTCCCGCCCCCATTTGGACCCATAGTGGTACCATTAGTGGTAATGTTTGGCGTTGTTGTAGAGTAGACTCGGTGACCAAGATCTCAGTCACACCCGTAGCATGCCCTTCAAAATCCATATTGCACACCCATACGGGAGAAGACGCAACGGGGTTCGTATATCCCAAGCACTGAACCTTATAAGGAAGGACAGACGCGTGACAGAGCTGAAGGCCACACAAACGTAAGTATTTTCGATTGATTCAAAGAATATATTATGGCAAATACCAAGCTCCTATCAACGTAAGGGGAGCGTGATTTTTATGAACTGCTTAAAAAAACAAAAAATCCCCTTAAAGGGATATAAAACCAAAGTAAATATGGAAATTTAGTGAGTGCAGCAACATGTGTGGCAAAACACAGCAGTGAAGTTTGAGGAAAATCTTACAGTTCTTCAAAAGTTTATAAAGTTGTAAAGTTTTGACTCAGCAATTGAGAAGACTACAACACTTCTGACGTCATGTATGAAAAAAAAAATGTGGAGAATTGGTATAAAGAGAATAACACTAGATTTCATTCGTTATGAAGATGAAACATTCCGTCGAATTGTTTGGGACATAAGCCTATATATGTTAAGGGAAGTATTAGTCACCCTGCTTTTTAAAAGAGGCAATTATCCAGTGGTCTGTCATTCTGCTGGAAAAGTGAAAATGAAAATGCACCGAGCATGAAAATCCCTTTGTTCACTCTATCATTGTCACTTAAATTGATTTATTTTTTATTTCTTCATGTTTAGAAATAGATTCTAATTCTTGCTGGTTGCCTTGATTCTCTTCAAAATATCATTATGAGTGTTGTGTATTCAGCAAGACTTTTGATAAACGTGTAAACCTTTCTCCATTTACAACGATCTGATTTCAAGATGTAGATTCAACGAAGCTTGCTAATACACACTAAAATTTTCAAGCAAATGATATACGTATTACTGTACTTTGGAAAAGAGATGCCTTTACCCCGAGTTGCTGGATAGATTTTAAGATTTGTGCAAGCATTGACAAGGCATTTAATCTGCTGCGTGAGTTATTCTGAATAGTATTTTTCTTCAGTGTCTCAAACCGTTGCCACACACTGGATTGCACTGTTCCAATCCTTATGCATGCAGCGAGTAATTTATACGTATTCAAACAGGGGGATGAGATCCTTGTCTCACATCCTTGATTCAAACTGATTTATTCGTTGGTCGACATGTTCAAACTTTTTTTTTTATTGCAACTGATTATTATTACGTGCATATCTACTTAAAAAGCACAAATCAATGTGTTTATGTAGTACCCGTCATAAAAAAAAAGAAAGAAAAAGAATATTATTAGGCATAGACATAATCGGGCTGGATTCGAACCAACGATCTCTTGGTCACCGCTGATCAATTCAATTCAGAAGAGTAGGAAATCGTTGGTTCGAATCCAGCCCGTGTATGATCATCTATCAGGTCATTTCTCTCCTGGTAAAAAGCACGCTTTCCCGACATTTCTGCTGATTTGAGAGAAGAGTGTTTTAATAAGTCATCGATCTTTAATCAATTGGATTGAAAGAGTATGCAAGACGGATCTCGCCTTTAAAAGAAGAACAAAAGAGAGGAGGGAATTTCCCGGATTGCTTGATGTAGCACACTCTGTTTCACCTGTGGTCGTTGAGCTGGTACAGCCAGTTGACAGTAGGATCCTGATCTACTACATGGCGAAATCAGATTGTTCCACTTTTATATTGGGGCTATTATATAACTTTTTTTTTATCACTAAATTGGGTGGAAATAGAGTTCAAAGTGTATGTTGATATAATTTCTAGAAACAACAACAACAACAAAACACAGACACGCACACTTTCTTTGCAATTGGTCTTTATTCATTACCATTCTTATAATACAAATGCAACATTTTAACCTGGTACCTCTGTAAATGGCAATTAAATAATTACAGATTAAAATTTGGGACACAATTAACAACAGTAACTATACCCTTCTTATTTGTGATAATTGAAACACCTAATATTTGTGACCCTGCACCACAAAATTTCGCCAGATATTGATTTTTAGTCAAGGTAAGATTCTGAAAGACCAGACTCTAAGTTTTAAAATGATACATAATTCAATCCAAATGGACTCTCCTAACGTATCTGAATGTTGGAAAGAAAATACACACTCTGGATAAGTGTGAACTGAGAAAAAGAGGCTCTGAAGAACAGGGTCCATTCAAGCGCTTAATCTTTACCAAGCATGCCAGCTGTGCGATGAATGGGAAAAAAAAGAAGAAGAAAAAAAAAAACAGGATGCCAACCACCGGAGCAACAACAATGAGGGATTATCAGATTAAGCTGAAATTGTGCATGCTTTATGAACACACTGTGTAGATGATCAACGCCAACTGCAAAGCAGTAGCATCATTCTTTTCAAAGTGAGTGGAGTTGAAAGTGATAAGCATGAACAGGGTTTTTAAGAAATGAAAAGAGGACTCTTTCAGAAACACCTAACCACACTATTCTACACTGCAAAAAGTCCGGTGTTAAATAGTGAACACCGAGCTGGTGTTAAATTTTCGGTGCTCATTTATGGTGTTAAATTAACACCTCCGGGTGTCATTTCCAAATTTTAAACTGTTTTTTTGAAGAGTTTCTTAGTAACTGCACTTCTTGTTGATTTTTAATTCAAACAAGACGATCAAGAATTTTACATTAAAATACTAGATTTTTGAAAAAATGTGAAAATAAATTTACACCAAAGTAACACCAGCTGGTGTGGTCTCTTATTGAAGCTGGACGGGTGTTAAACCATTGATATTAACACCAACAAATATCAAATCAACACCATGTGGTGTCATTTTTGAATCAACACCAGTACAGTGTCAAAATAACACCAGGTACAGTGTCAAATTAACACCACGAAGTGTCAAGTGAACACTATTCAACACCATCACAGTGCATTTTTAACACCTGTGGGTGTGGTCCTTTATTGAAGTTTGATCGGTGTTAGATTTAACACGCGTGGTGTTAAATCTAACACCGATGTTTTTACAGTGTACCAAAAGGTGTTCCAGAAAAACTGATGAAAACCCTTATTTCCTTTTCGTTTTATAATCCCAAACTTTGTGACTTTAGTATAATGTAGAAGAGGACTTGGTCTTTCAGAAAATATGAAAAAGTCAAGATTCCGTAGGTTGACCTATTTCACCTATTTTCAGCTCTCACACAAAATCAGTGCATGCGACTCTTTGCTCGTTTTGTGATGCACGGTCACATTTATCCGTCAAATGGAAAAAACAATTAGAGTGAAGATGAAAACAGACACAAAAACAGTAGGTATCATTATCATAATAATTATTATAAAAACCAAAACAAGCTCACTAAACCTTCCGGCCAGCTCTCCGCAACTGCCCCTTCTTAGCCATGTTAGCCCTGTATACTCTTATATTTTGTCCAATCCCTTCACCTTCTCCTTTTTCTCCCTTGCGCCTGTCAACCTCCCCTCTCCGCACACACCGCGAGCGCACACACACATTCTACTTAAAAAACAAACAAAACACGAAGGCATACACCCACAAACACACACACATACACACATAGATGGGCCATTTTCACACAGGTGAGGAAACGAAATTGCAATACTGAATGACAATAACTACGATTACAATTTCGATTACAGTTATCGTCTGTGCATACGACCAAGCCATGCTTCGCGGATTCTGCTGTTAAAAATTTCAGAGCGAAGAGAGGAGGTGTGGCTTCTTTCCGAGTCCCCACAAAATAATACCTTTCCCTTGAGCGCGCTTCGACTGCAGCGCGAAAATTTGAGGAGCGCGGAAATGGTTAATTGGTCACCATAAACTCTGCCTCCCCCCCCCCCCAAAAAAAAAAACCAACAACAAAAACAATTAAAAAAACCAAAACGATTTAGAGCTCGACAAGGACACACGCCTGTTTCAGTTCAGTTCGATTGAAATAATTAACGGAATTGTAATGAATTGCTTTACTTCAGAGTGGCATTTCAATGTTTAACCCCTAACAGATAATAATGATAATAATGATAGTGATAATAATAATAATAATTATTATTATTGTCATCATTATTATCATTGTTATTATAACTATGACAATGGTAATTATCATTACTATTATAATCATGATGACAATAAATATCATTTATAAATCGCTCATTACAACGTTTCTAAGCGCTAAGCGTCTCGGAAAAAGTTAGAAAGGAAAAATTCAGTCATGGCGTAAATAGTAAGATGAAACACAATACAACATACATAAAATACACATTGTAAATCATAACTTATGGAACGACCGTAACATATCATATATAACATATAAATAAAAATTACATGTCATGAGAGAACAGGTAATACCCACGAAAATCTACCATGTCATGAGCAATCAGCTATGAGTATGGACAACTAAGATTATTGTTAGTATGGGAACTCCAAATTTTTGGCATGTTTAAGACTTGGAACCATCTTTCTTAAATGGTTCCTAGTCTACTTACCAAAGGCATCGTTGCTGTGCTCTAAGGTTCGGATAAACGAATCCGTTTTCATTGTCGGATTAACGAGCATTTACGTATTCAAAATGTGTGTGTTTCGGAATAACGAATCTTTGGAATAACGCACCTCTTATCGACTGTCAGATTATTCAACCTTTGTTATCTGGTCAAACACTACGAATGTGAGAAATCAATAAATACTACATTACAAAATGACTTGCGACACATTTCAACAGACAGAAGGACTTATTAGCAACAGAGATATACAAATCAAACGATAACGAAATTACCAACTAAACGAAGTAAACTTTATATTCCTTCCATAAATCTGCCAATTGAGAAAATAAACAATACTCAAAAGTACATTTCGATAATTTGCTTTTCTCAATAGTGTACTAACAGTCTTTCCAGTAACCCTTTAGTCTTGTAGAAATAAACACTTTCAAGCGTACAGAAGTCAATCAAAGTCAAACCTTGACAACTGACCAATATCACACAAAAGCGGTAACTCAAGCGCTAGACAAGATGAATATTTAAAAAGACGTTAGACCTTTAAAATTGTTTCACCGGAAAGAATATGAAATCCATAATGGTTAGCCGTAATCCAATTCTTCATGTATCTAGCTATCAAAGGACTATATAAAAGCTAACACGGCAATGACCAAACGATCACATGATGTGAATATCTTTTTGTTGATTTCGAAAAAATAAGGGATAAATTTCATTCCAAGATATATGTAAATAATTTTTAATGAATATTAATTTTCAAATCAAACAAACCAAGACCAAAGATATTATTGTCTATGTACACAATATATTCTCAAATGCTGACGCGCAGAAATATCTAATCGAAAAAATTATTGCTGTTTTTTTTTTCTTTTGGTGGTGGTGTTTCTTTTTTTCTTTTTTTTTCTTTTTTTTTGGGGGGGAGCTTTTTTAGTGTCATACACAAACATCTTCTTAAAGTAAACGTGTGTGTTGTTCTTCCCCTAATTCATTTTGAAATGGTTCTAACTTCTGTTCCACCTTCTGACTGTAAACTGAGTCACCAATGTCGCTCTTCACTTCAATGCCACAGGTCTCCAAGCCGTTGGACTCGACTCGAACTAAACATTATTTCGATGTTGTCTCCAGTATCCTCCTCTTTGCCTCCCCGCATATATACAACCTGTACAAGGCATCTGTACAACCCGACCAGTATAAAGGGTTCGATATAGATGAAAAATGAGTAGAGAATCGGATAGAAAAGTATATCAAGGATGAGTGGCGAATCGGCGAAGGAGAGAAGGGTTAAGGTCCAACCAAGTCTCACGTTCTGAGAGCCGTCTCGAAGGCAATAGCACGACACTTGGCATGAGACTGTCGGAGCAAGAGGGCGAACCCGTAGCCTATGGCGAAGCCCAGGGCTGGAAGAATCATGATGGAGCACAGCCACAGTGCCCACCCGGCTTTGTAGAAAGAGGGATTCAGAACTATGGCGACGGAAACGGACGAGATGCTTGTAAGGGCCATTAAACTCAAGGATATCTGATGCAAATGAGGAAACGTATCAGCGTAAAGCTCAGATCGTTTCTTCCATTAATATTAATCAATTCGTCTATTTCTATAGCAGGATCTTTAGTAGGCTTTTGATGATTATGTTTTCGTCAAAAGGACTCTGGACTACATCTTATTTTTGTTACTGTTTGTTTACTATTCTACTCTCTACCATCATAGGTGAGTTAGAACCTAATGTTCTAATGGTCACATCTTCTTCCTCAACACTTTTGTTGTGTTTCCTACATTCTTATGTCTGGTAGGCTTATTATACCTCCTGAAATTTCTACCATGAAAAATTACCTCGGTTATATATCATTTATCAAACATTTTATTACATCCAATATTTTTCATGCCTTGATTAATAAAGGACTAACATATAATTGATTTACTTTAAATTTGAAAATACACCTACACATAAGACAACTTTTCAAAGGTTCTTAATTCCTTAAAAGCTTACTGATTCAAAGTCTTAGAAAACAATAACACTGCCATGCCTTGTCAATATAAAGCAATAGTTCATTTTATCGCACAGTTTCTAATGAAACTTTGCTTTTTCTCTCTCACTCTCTCTGTCCATCTCTCTCTCTGATGTTTTTTCATAGGTGAAGGAAGACGAGTATTGCCCTTTCAAGGTTATAAAGGTGTCCCGTATGTGATATATTTGATGCGACCTTTAATGTAGTAAATTATGTAGTTTATGTAGTTTATCAATGGACATGAACTTAGGTGAGAGTACGTACAATTCAATTTTGCATAGGATCCAAATTATTCTTGACAGTGAATACTGTGCTATAGAATCACAATTTTTTTTAAAGAAGTCTAGACATATCCCATCTAACTTAGGCGTGAAATCCGTGTCGTCCAGGCCTTCTTCCACCAGTGCAAGAATATTCCGAAGGAAACGGGGATCAAAATAGTGATGAGGGTTGTAAAAATATCAAGGCAAGGAATCACCGCTGACTCACTGGTCCACACCTGAGAGTAGATAAAAAGATTTAGAGGCATCATCCCTAGGGCGGCGACTGTGGAAACTGTTGTCATGGAAACACTGGAATGAGAGGGAGAGACACAAATTCACCTCTATATGGGTAGAAATTCAGGCACACTATTTCATACATTTGTGGGCTTATCGTGTGCCCTTTTTCACTTCTCCTCTCTGCTTGGTTTTTTTTTTTAAAGAATACTTTAGGTATAAGAGCCTTCCTCAAGAGAAATATTATTTTCTTGATGAGCAATTGACTATTTTTTTTCGTTTCGTTTCTTTCAGTGAAAATAAACAGAGTAGAAAAAAGTGGTGCTGAACACAAAAAAAAAAATGCTGATGAATGAAATTATGTATATCAAAATAAGAGAGAAAATGAAAGCACCTCAAAGACAGAATTATTACCTCAGACACACGTCACCGTTCGTCCAGTATATATAGATATTAGAAAGGGCTCCACCAGGACAGCATGCAAGTACGAGGACCGATATGGCGCCGGCTACTTCAAGTTTCGAGGCCAGGCCGAGGCAAAAGCCGATGAGAGGCAAGAGTATAAACTGTGACGCCATGCCGATGAAAAATCCGGCAGGATGACGAAACTGGACGAAAAGAAAGTGGACCAATGAGACTGGAAAAGAAGTTACTTCATCATGAAATGCAGATTTCATTATCTTAAAAGTCAGAAAAGATAAAATTCTCCTCACTTTCGAAAATTTAAATACGTTCTTCTATACCATCCTTTGTTGAAAATACGGTTATTATTCTACCGGTACTTTTACACTTAGTGATGGTACGCCAGACGTTACCACTTCTTCAGGCTTGATCTTTCCTCAAAAATTGTGTGATGTACACAGCAAAGCTGCTAGACATGGAGAAGCCAGAAATGAGAATGCGATTTTGACTCCAATCAACATATTATATAAATGATATATTACGTCAACAATCCGTTTCTTTAATGTCTTTAAAATCAATGGTCACGCCCATGGACAGCATCGCCATCACTGATCACAAATGCGGAAGTGGCCAAAATCTGTGACACCAGGCTGAGATTTACGCCACCATTCGGAGAACCAATAGCGGTACCATTACCGGTAATGTTTGGCGTTGTTGTAGACGGCAGAGTCGACTCGGTGACTAAGATCACTGTCACACCCGTAGCATGTCCTCCGAAATCCACATCACTGCATACCAGAGAAGCCTAACTAGGAAGGACATACACATAACAGAGCTTGAAGTCTTTATCAACGCCGTTATTATCAATTGAAGAATATGATGATTATTATCAATGTGATCCTATCAACGTCAGGGGGCGCGTTTTGTGAAATGCTTAAACTAAACTAAAGCAAAGTGAAGAAAACTAAACTAAACTAAACTTAACAGAAATAGAGTAGACTAAACTAAACTAAACCAAAATAAGATAAAGTAAGATTCCACCAAAGGGATATAAAACCAAAATGTATGTGTGAATTGAGTGAGTGCAGCAACATTTATAGCAAAACACAGCAGTGAATTTTGAAGAAAAAAAAATCTTACAGTTCTTTCAAAAGTTTATAAAGTTTGAAAGATTTTGACGCAGCAATTGCTAGATGAGAAGACTGCAACACTTCTGACGTCGTTTATGAAAAAGAAAACTTGTGGACAATTAATATAAAGAGAATATAACTACATTTGATTTGTGATGAAGATGATACATTCCGTCGACTTGTCTGGGACTTAAGCCTATGTTAAGGGAAGTATATGTTCGCCTTATTACCGTGAATGATTTCTTTTTTTTTTTTGCTGTTTAGTCTCATTTGCTCAACAACTTTATAGAGGCGATGTATAACTACTGTATAAATCGGCTCTCGTCACTCTAGCATTAGTGGTATCTTTTTTTAATCTAAGCCACTCGGCATCAAACCGTGCACAGTATTGCTTCTCATAGTTTCAGGATTTATGATTATATCTTGATAGACGCATAATAGGAAGGCTTAAATAGAATTTTCTTTTTTTTTCTTAAAACGGTCCTTAAGTTCACTTGCGTGTTTAAATTTCAGTGTATTAAAATGTAGTTTTACCAGTAAACGCGAGTTCAAATTATTTATCAGGTACTGAACTGTGACAAGAAGATAAAAGAAAAAAATACAGATGAATATAATATTTATGTCAAGAAATAAGTACAGACAAAGGAAAAGTAAGCTGTTTGCCCATCATCGCACAATGTTTCACAAGACTGACAAGATTGATTTCAAGTGATGTAATACGAATTTGCATTGCTGCTATTCACTTTAGAGTTCAGAGACGTTTTACCAAGGTAAAGAATGAAGGCTGTGTTAACTGGCGTCTCTCTTGTCGTGGATTTTTTTTTATCCTTTACATACATCCCCGGGGCACCTTCAGAGAACTCACGTAGATCATTATTTATCCTGTCATTTCACTTCTGGTAACAAGCACGGGGCTATTCTGATATGTTTTCGATCATAAGTTATCGATCTTTAATCAATATTGGATTGAAAGATGATGCAAGATAAAACTTACCATTACCAGCTGGAAGTTGCCTTGGAGAGGAGCCAGAGGAAGCTCAGTGAGCTTATTGAGCGCAATGTGTCAACTCTCCATGACATCCAGGTAACCATTGACACCAAGTTTGCTGAGCTACAACATTTGCAGTCAACAATAGATGCTCATGAGGAGAAAATCAACGGGATGGAAGCCAGCCTCAACAACCTGGAACAATGTTCAAGGCGCAACAACATCCGTGTCCTTGGGATCACAGAGAAGGATGGCGAGGATACTGATCAGATCATGTGCGGACTCGCCCAGGAGTTGGGTCTACAGCTGTCAGCACACGATATCGATCGCTCTCACAGAGTTGGGAAACCACCTGCTCTACAAAACCGGTATGCTGACGCCCTACGCTCAGGTGCTTCAAGGTCGCAGCCTCCTCATGCCCAACCCCCTCACCGACCCATTATTGTCAAGTTCACTTCATACAAGCCGAAAAAAGCCTTGATAAAGGAAAGACGGAAACTGAAGGGCACAGGAAAGGTCATCATCGAGGATCTGACATCAACAAACGCTGCACTGCTCAACACGGCACACAAACACCCCAAAACAGTAAACGCTTGGTCTGTGGATGGTAGGATCTTTGTGTCAGTAAGGGACTCCAGGAACAAGGAAAGGAAAAAGCTAATTTCTTGCCTTAACGACCTCCAAAATCTAACATAATTGTACATACTTTTTTCCCCACATATGAGCTGCATGATGTAAAAAGTAACTCCGTCATTTTTTTATATTTTGTTATCATGGTTCCCTGACCGATTTACGAAGGTTTTCTTTTGTGAACATTCTTTTTTCCTCAAGTTATTTTTATTGTATTTCTGTTCCCTCCTTGACAGGTGTGTGTGTGTGTGTGTGTGTGTGTTTGTCTGCTGTGTGGGTTTGTCGTTTGTGTGTTATACAATTGTATGATGCCTAGTCGTGCTACCAATATAGAAATATTAAGCAGTACTGATTGTCATAGTCTCTCTGAATATTTGTTACCTTCTCATAGAGAAATGCAGAGTGTGATAATGGGCCTGTTCATTTTTACTTTACTCCAGATGAATACAATAAGTTTGATAGTCAATGTAAGGTCAACAGTTCTTCTGCTCAGGAATTTTCTTGTGTACATATAAATTGCAGAAGTATAAATAGCAATTTTGATAATATTAATATGTTTTTGGATGGTATTGAAAGAAAATTCACTGTTATTGGTGTAACTGAGACATGGTTATCCACACACAATCAAATGTACGATATAGATGGTTATAATTTCATTGTAAATGGAAGAGCTGAAGGTAGGAGAGGTGGTGGAGTAGGCATGTACATAAAAGATGGTGTTGATTTTCAAAGAAGATGTGAATTTGATATCAGTACAAATGTTATAGAATCTATTTTTATTGAGATCGTACATTCATCAAAAAATATTATATTAGGAGTTATATATCGCCCTCCTGCTTATTCTGTGCAATCATTTTTTGATGTATTTGTGCCAATTTTAGATGCTGTAAATGGAGAAAATAAGATTTTATATCTGGTTGGTGATTATAACATAAATTCATTGAATGCTCAGTCTTGCCATCATGTCAATGATCTTTTGGATGTATTAGTGACATACTCATTGTCTCCTTTGATTTACGGTCCCACTCGCATTACAGAAACGACACAAACTCTTATAGATAATGTTTTCACAAATGATATTAATGATATTTATTCTGGAATATTATTAACGGATATTCGTGATCATCCCCCAATATTTTTCGTACCAAATATTATGTTGTAAAGAAAAATAAAGGGAAGTTATGTTTCAGTGTGCGGGAGTATAATGAAAGAAATGTGTTGAAATTTGCAAATGATGTTAGTGTTGCAGATTGGACAATGACAAATCAGGATGCAAATATTGCTTATGAATTATTTTTAAGAAAGTTTCTCGGTATTTATACTTCATGTTTCCCTAAAAAGAAAATGGAATGTAATAGTGTCAATAAGAATAAACGATGGTTTACAAAGGAATTAAAGAGAATGTGCAAAATGAAACATATATTGTATAGGAAATATTTACAAAACAGAACTCAGTACAGACTGAGTGTATGTAAAACATACCGTAACATTGTTAATAATAAGGTAAAGATTGTTAAGAGGAATTATCATATGAATAAATATACCTCTGCAAATGGAAATATGAAAAAAATGTGGAACGTTATAAACGAATTATTACACAAAAAGGATTGTCATTGTACCTATCCTACCAAGATAATGTGGAATGATCATCCAGTGCAATCAACTGATGATATTTGCAATGTTTTTAATGATTATTTCAGCGATTCCGGTTTTACTCTTTCGTCACAGTTTGAGCAATCGAATGATTTAAAAAAAATATCTGTTAATGAATGATCGCACTGCTTTCTTTCCTCCCATTGCTCCAAAAGAAATCATTGAGTTTGAAAAATGGTAAAAGTTCTGGGTTTGATGAAATACAAGCTGATATGATTAAAAAAGTAATACATGTAATCTGTTATCCATTGAGTGAAATATTCAACTTGTCTATATCTACTGGTGTTGTTCCAGACAAATTAAAAGTTGCTAGGTTAGTGCCTGTTTATAAGAAAGGGAAGAAAGATGATATTTCCAATTATCGACCCATTTCAATATTGCCTGTTTTCTCCAAGGTTTTGGAGAAATGTGTCTACAACAGATTGTATAAATGTTTAAATGAATGCAATACAATATCACCACATCAGCATGGTTTTAGAAGTGGGCATTCCACGTCCCATGCTTTATTGGAATTCATACTTAAATCTGTTGATGTTTTTGATAGAAAAGAAATAATGGTTGGCCTATTTATTGATTTAAGTAAGGCCTTTGACACAATGGACCATACCATATTGATGCAAAAATTATCTAACTATGGAATTCGTGGTGTTTTATTACAGTGGTTTACAAGTTACCTAACAAACAGAGAGCAATGTGTGCAATTAAATGATACACAATCTCAGCAGAAAACCGTAATGTGTGGAGTGCCCCAGGGTTCTATCCTTGGCCCATTATTATTTATATTATATGTAAATGATATGTGCAATATTTCAGACAAGCTTGAATTTATTCAGTTTGCTGATGACACAAGTGTGTTCCTGTCGAACTGTAATTCTGATGTTTTACAATATACATCTAATTTTGAGATAAGGGAACTTATAGAATGGTTGCAAGTAAATAAGTTGGCATTGAATATAAATAAAACTAATTATATGGTGTATTCAAATAAGCTTATAAATAAAGATGATATTGTGATTCATATTAATGAAATAGAATATCACGTGCCTCTCATGTAAAATTTCTTGGGGTTGAAATTGATGACTGTTTATCATGGAAGGAACACACTGGTGTCATTTGCAAAAAAATATCACAAAGTATCGGGATCTTAAACCGACTACGGTCCTACTCCAGATCTTTGCTGTTATTATTGTATAACACCCTTATTTCGCCACATTTGAATTATTGTATTTTAGCATGGGGGAAATCTAGTGAGCATAATATGCAGAGACTGTTTAAATTACAAAAGCGAGCTATTAGAATAGTCTCGCATTCATCGTATAGGGCGCCCTCTTTGCCAATTTTTTCTTCCTTGTCTATTTTAACTGTGTATGATATCAACGGCGTAGCCAGGATTTGATCTTTTAGGGGGGGGGGGGGCGGTTAGTCTGCGAGGGAGCGAAGCGACCGAGCCCGAGCGAGCGGAGCGAGCGAGGGGGGGGGGGGAGGGTGTGGGAGGGGGTGTCTTCCCTCCCACGGTGAGAACTTTTTGCATTTTGATGTTGTAAATGGTGCAATTTGATGCATGTTTTTGCGCGTTTAATCGACGTGAAACAGTCCCACTTGTTTAAGGTAGCAGTATATTTTAGTCTAGATTATTATTCAACAATTTGCCTATAAAATGGTATCATTTAAATACACTTCTTGTGTTAATTCTTTTCACTGAATATCATGAACGCGACTGAACCCGAGCGAGCGGAGCGAGCGAGGGGGAGGGGAGGGTGTGGGAGGGGCGTGTCCCCCCTCCCACGGTAAGAACTTTTTGCATTTTGATGTTGTAAATGGTGCAATTTGATGCATGTTTTTGCGCGTTTTATCGACGTGAAACAGTCCCACTCTTGTTTAAGGTAGCAATATATTTTGATGTAGTATATTATTGAACAATTTGCCTATAAAATGGTATCATTTAAATACACTTCTTGTGTTAATTCTTTTCACTGAATATCATGAACGCGACTGAACCCGAGCGAGCGGAGCGAGCGAGGGGGAGGGGAGGGTGTGGGAGGGGGGTGTCCCCCTCCCACGGTAAGAACTTTTTGCATTTTGATGTTGTAAATGGTGCAATTTGATGCATGTTTTTGCGCGTTTTATCGACGTGAAACAGTCCCACTCTTGTTTAAGGTAGCAATATATTTTGATGTAGATTATTATTGAACAATTTGCCTATAAAATGGTATCATTTAAATACACTTCTTGTGTTAATTCTTTTCACTGAATATCATGAACGCGACTGAACCCGAGCGAGCGGAGCGAGCGAGGGGGAGGGGAGGGTGTGGGAGGGGGTTGTCCCCCCTCCCACGGTGAGAACTTTTTGCATTTTGATGTTGCAAATGGTGCAATTTGATGCATGTTTTTGTGAGTTTTATCGACGTGAAACAGTCCCACTTGTTTAAGGTAGCAATATATTTTGATGTAGATTATTATTGAACAATTTGCCTATAAAATGGTATCATTTAAATACACTTCTTGTGTTAATTCTTTTCACTGAATATCATGAACGCGACTGAACCCGAGCGAGCGGAGCGAGCGAGGGGGAGGGGAGGGTGTGGGAGGGGGTTGTCCCCCCTCCCACGGTGAGAACTTTTTGCATTTTGATGTTGTAAATGGTGCAATTTGATGCATGTTTTTGCGCGTTTTATCGACGTGAAACAGTCCCACTCTTGTTTAAGGTAGCAATATATTTTGATGTAGATTATTATTGAACAATTTGCCTATAAAATGATATCATTTAAATACACTTCTTGTGTTAATTCTTTTCACTGATTATCATGAACGCGACTGAACCCGAGCGAGCGGAGCGAGCGAGGGGAGGGGAGGGTGTGGGAGGGGGTTGTCCCCCCTCCCACGGTGAGAACTTTTTGCATTTTGATGTTGCAAATGGTGCAATTTGATGCATGTTTTTGCGCGTTTTAACGAGTTGAAACAGTCCCACTTGTTTAAGGTTGCAGTATATTTTAGTGTAGATCATTATTGAACAATTTGCCTATAAAATGGTATCATTTAATCTTCTTGTGCTAATTCTTACACTGAATATCATGAACGCTGTCTGCAGTTCAGCAATCAAACAGAAAAAGCATGCACACGAGGGTGTAGATAGGGGCATATCCCATCCCACACGAAGGTGATTTTGCGTTTTCAGACCTGAAATTCAGCGATCTGGTGCAATTTTTGCTGCAATACTTTTTCATCGAAGTGTTAAAATCACGGAATTTAGCTCTTATTCCGAATGAGCACCATCTGTGTGTATGTGTAAAGTCTAGTGAGGTAGAGCTTAGGGGAAGGGGGATTCCCCCTCCCGCTCGCGGAGCTTTTGTGTTTTTAAAATTGAAATAAAGCGATCTGGGTGTAGCCACAGTCTACTTCTATGCATGGTGGAAGGGGGGGGGGAGGGGTGGGCGACCAGGGAGAAGGCGTGGGCGAGTGTTATCTCCACCCTTCCCTTCCGATGGAGCTTTTGCCTTTTTCAGGTTGAAATTGAGATATCTCGTATACGCATATTTGATGGAATCAACATTTGGGAAATCACAACAACAACAACAACAACAAAAACTGATGGGGGGGGGGACTGAGGGAGGAAAGGGTCGATTAAAAGGGGAATTCCCCTTATACATGAGGGAACCTTGAGTTTTCGGAATTTAAGTGATAAGTCTTGTGCACTCAGATTTATTCATATTTTGTTTGTAAATCTAAAAAGTGTACTAAGCTAGGGAAAGAGGCACAGAGGGGGAGGGTTTGGGAGGGGGGTACCCCCTCCCAAGCACGAGAGATTTTGCATATTTTGAATTGAAATTCAACGATCTGGTGCACACTTTGAGTGAAATATTCAAAAAAATATCTTATCTGATGAAAGGTTGCAAAGGAGACCCGCTTCATGTGCATGCATACAGTAAACACGCATTTTTTTTTCCGCCTCCCAAATCCCCGGTCCAAATCTTAGGGTATGATATGTATTTATTACAGAGTGCAATGTATATGTTCTTATGCTATAATGATATTTTACCTGTATCACTACTTGGGTATTTTAAATTAAACAAAGGTAATCATAATTATGGCACAAGAAATTGTACAAATTTTTACTTGCCTCTGATTCGTACATCCTCTTACAAAAAGTCAATATTTTTTCAAGGCCCGCAAATCTGGAATTCTATACACTCTGATGTGAAATGTAAGAAGACAGTAAAAAGTTTTCAGAAAGCTTTTAGGCGTTTTTTACTTGAAAATTATTCTGGAATTACTCAATATCATTCTGAATTAATAGTAGAGTAGCATGACAGGGGTGTGTTTGTGTAAATGGCATCTTGTGTATTGTTAATGTGCTTGTGTATGTTTTGTTTGTGTATGTGTATGTATGCGAATGTGCGCGCGTGTGCCGACTTTTTTTGTCAGTTACTGGTTATAGTTTGTTGAAAGAAGAGACAATACACTGTATTTACTTTCCCGGGGTTAGTTTTTAAATAAGGCCCAGCGCCTTCTCATTAAGCCCTTCACTTGATAATTCTGGTTGTTTGTTTTCTTGTTTGTTTGTTTGTTTTGTCACTTTTTCATGTTATACTTGTCATACTATTGTCACATTTTTATGCATGCATGTTTTATTAAGTGAAAATAAATGAAATGAAATGAAATACCATTAAAAAAGTCGAACAAAAGAGAGGATTTAATTTCTCAGCTAATTACTTGATGTAGTTGTAAGTACACTATCATGTGATAGCACTGGTCGTTGAGATGGTACAGCAGGTTCCTGATCTATTGCAGCTCGTAATCAGATTGTATACCATTTTTATATTCGGGTTATGACATGTATTTTTTTTTTTATTACTAAACTGAGTAGAAGTAGAGTTTAAAGAGTTCAAACAATACACGCACACGCCCGCGCGCGCGCACACACACACACACACACACACGCAAGCACTCTTTTTTTTTGTCGATTTACGCCAGTGAAATGCATCGTACCCATAGTGACGTCATCAAGTGAGTGGCTGAATTCTAGACGAATTCCGAAACCGTGAGTGAGGGAAAATCGACACATTTTGCAGCCTTTCTAGAACAATTTCCTTTTTTTTTTTTCAAAATGCTAGACTAAAAAAAAAAAAAAAAAAAATTGTATTCATTAAAACTTCTTCTCTTGATTTACAACAAAAGTAGCCTGGTAAAAAGTCAATGAATAGGAGCTTTAAAAGACCTGATAACATATACTGATACCCACGATAACTTTATTAGATGTCCCTACCATTTAACGACCAATCAGCTGTGCGTATGGACGATTGTTACCATGGGAACTTCAAATTCTTGCAATGCTTAAGACTTGGAACCATCTTTCTGAAGTGGATCCTAGGCTACTTTGCTATCTTACCAAAACCATCATTGCTGTGCTTAAAGGACAAGTTCACCTTCATAAACACAAGGATTGAGAGAATGTAGCAATATTAGTAGAACACATCATTGAAAGTTTGAGGAAAATCGGACAATCCGTTCAAAAGTTATGAATTTTTGAAGTTTTTGTGCAGTAACCGCTGGATGAGAAGGCTACTGCAGTGTGTACTGTGACATGCGTACAACAATATAAGGACAATATAAAGAGAATTTCACAAAATATCATCTTTTGAAAAAAGTACACATTCCCTTGACTCGTTACCGACATATGTTATGGGTAATATTATTCCCCCTGCCTTTAGAAAGCGGCAAGTCAAGTGCTCTTTTATTATGCGAAAAAAGTGAAAATATGTTGAATTTTCTTTACATTTTCTTTATACGGTTGTACGCATATGACATTACAAGCTGTAGTAGTCTCCTCACCCAGCGGCTCCAACACAAAAATTTTAAAAATTCATAACTTTTGCATCGATTGTTCAATTTTCCTCAAACTTTCACTGATGTGTTCTACTAATATTGCTGCATTCTCTCAATCCTTATGTTTATGAAGGTGAACTTGTCCTTTAAAGGAGAGGTTCAACTTGTCCACACTTGTCCAGCATACATCTTGATTATTTGGGTTTGATATGTTTTGGAGACTAGAGCAAATCTCAGCCTAGCCAGAATCATTATTATACAACGTCATCGGCATGCATCGACTTATAAACCTTTGGTCACCAGGGAAGTGGCGGGTCAAACATCAAACAAAATATTAATCTTATCGCCGCTGTTTTTCATAGAGTATATCGGTTTATTGCTGTCAGAATATGCATGTATAATGTGACACCCACTGTGTGGCATGCATCACTTACATCTGGAATTTAGTAATAGGGCAACACTACCCATACGTATATTTGTAGACTGAGTGAATGCAAATAAACAAGTTGATAAAATAACGATATAAAAGTTTAAAGAGATTTCCACAAAATCTACTATTCTGTGAAAAGTACACGGTCCTTCCACGTGTTGCCGACATGATTATGTTGAGGGTCATTTCTCTGCCGTATCCAAGATGTGTAGCGAAGCCAAGTGCTCTTTCATTTAGCTAGAAAGTACTTTATGTTGAGTTCTTTTCCACGTTTGCAATCACGAATTGTTGTAGTCTTTTCAATGTCCAGTGATAACTGCACTGAAACTTGAAAAGTCCATAACTTTTTAATTTATTTTCTGTTATTCATCAAACTTCACTTCCAAAGCTCCTGTATTCACTCAATTCGATATTTAGAATGTATTCCTTTTTAACTCTTTCTGTGCCAGGGACTTTAGATAGTCTGTACAACTATATATATATATATATATATATATATATATATATATATATATATATTCTCTCTGTGTCAAAAGCAAAGGGTCATACAGGGCTCTCAATGTGGGGGGGGGGGATGGGTCAGATGCAGGGAAGAAACATGTAATTTTGCCCCCTCCCCGATAATTCAAGAGGTGTGCAAAATTTCTTTGCTTTTTGATAGAAAAATTTCCCTATATTTCACCCGAAGTGTACGTAAACCAAATCGTTGAATTTCAATCGAAAAAATGCGAAATCTCCTTTGCTTGGGAGGGGCTTACCCCTCCCACAGTACCCCCTCCCACAATACCCCCTCCGCCACTATCCCCCACTCTCTATCTTCCAGGTTTTGCCAACTTTTTGTTTCGTCGACACCACTGCGAAGGGTTAAAGGTCCAGTTTACCCTCTGAAGCAGTGACTTGAAATCTTTAAGATATCACATTTGATGCATATGTGTAGGACTGTTTTATCACAAAACATCCCACCATATGGAATTTTCGCAGTAAAGCCTAAAACATAAGGAGATATCTGTATAGCCATAATTGTAGACGGTTTAGTCCGGAAACATTTTTATTATAACTATTGTTTACATTTTGTGTATCTAACACTGCTTAACCTCGATCATACGGCTTCAATTTTTTACAGTGGTTGTTTCTATTCCTAACTCACATTTTAGAACTATTCTAAAGCACTAATGCTGGCTTTTTATTTCATCTCCAAATGGTGAATTATGCCTGAAGTATATCAAACTCTCTTCCCGGCATTGAACGTTATGTCATTAAAATTCATAACCGCCATTTGATTCACTTGATGTAAATTCTTCGGTTTTCATATGCTATAAAAATGCGCCTACCACAGTCAATGCATACCAGTGAAATACGTTATGGAGTGTCATATACATGGCTAAGGTGTAAAACCGATTCATTCTACTCAGAACTGTCTAATCACTCACCAGATGTATCATGTTACTGCATTCGAGTCGAAAGTCACATGTGACTGTAAAAAGCATCGACAATAGTTCACCACATGAAAGTTGATGCGAATACTTCGAAACTCTTTATGATCGTAGAATGATGAAACTTAAACCAAAACTGCACCCGATGGTAAAGAAACATTAGATTTTTTTTTCATTCAAAGATTAATCAAGGAGCACACAGAAATGTTCTAGGATTACATAAGAAATTTCTACTTTGAAGGGAAAAAAATGTGCGTATAAACCGTTTCCAAATATGGTAAAAAAAAAATATAACGGTTCTAATAAGGGTCTTTTGTTTGAATATTTGTTAATCCAAAATTGAAAACAAGGTCATAATTACGAGGGTTCGTTACTACCAACATTCGTATATAATCCGAAAATAAAAACACGTTCGTTATTCCTAAGCTTCGTAAGTTCGAAACTTGAATGGATTCCTTAATCAGAAAAATGAAAAGAAGATGCGTTGCGTCGAACCTTCGGGTTACGACCTTCTGAATAACGAACTTTCTGAATACCGCCCTTCGGAATAACGCCAATAACCTTCGGCTAAACGAACCTGTTTTCATTTTGGGATTAACGAATATCTAACGTACATGAAATTTGTGTGTCTCGGATTGAACGAGTCTTTTCCTGATGACGCACCCCCTTTTTTTCTGGTTAACCAACCTTTACAGGCATTACAAACAGCACCAATAAAAAAGTTATCTGGTCAAACACTACAAATGTGAGAAATCAGTAAACACTACATCATGAAATGACATGCAAACCATTGAACTATTACAGACAGAAGAAGTTATTTGCAATAGAAAATGCAATTTCAAGGATAACAAGATTATCAACTAAACAAAAATAACTTTATGTACCTTCCTAATATCTGCCAATTAAGAGGATAAACAATACATATCAATGATTTGTTTTTCTGAGAAATGCAATAACAGTCTTCCCAGGGCCATCAGTCTTGTTAAAATAAACATTTTTTTTTTTCAAGCAGTCAAGCGTTGAACTATACAGTCAAACTCAAAACGTGAAAATTGACCAATATTTACAAAAGAGGTAACTCTCTAGACAAGATACGATATAAGACGCTAACTACAAACATGTGTCTCTGGAAACAATAATTAAGATAATATATATATATTTGTATGGTTAACATTAACCCAATTCTTCATGTATCTAACTATAAAAGCATTACAGGTAAAAGCTATATCAGGGCAATGGCCAAACGACAACAATGATGTGAATAACATTTTCTTGACTTCGAAAAACTGATGGATGAATGTTATTCCAAAATATATGTAACAATTTTAAATGACGACCATTTTTTCAAATCAGAGCCAGCCAAGACCCAATACATATTGTATATCTACGCAATATATTTTTGGATGCTATTAAAAAGAGATATTTTATTCTATTGATTGTTGCTGTGTCTTTTTTATTGAATGTCAACCGTAAACATTGTTGATGTTAAGTGCATGTTATTTTCACTTCAGTCATTCGGCGTGGTTCCAACTTCTGTATCCACTTCTTGACTGTAAACTGAGTCATCAATGTTGCTCTTTATTTCAGTGTCACTGGCCTCCACACAATTGGACTCGACTCGAACTATTTCGATGTTGTCTCCGGCATCCTCTCCTTTGGCTCCCGGCTTATGTATAACCCACCTGTATAACCCGACCAGCAAAATTGGCTCGAAAGTGACGAAAAATAGGTAGAGAACTGGGTAGAAGAGCATATCTAGGAAGAGAGGCGAATCGGCGAAGGAGAGAAGTGTCACGGTCCAGGCAAGTCCCACGTTCTGGGAGCCGGTCTCGAAGGCGATAGCACGGCATTTGGCGTGAGGCTGTCGGAGCAAGAGGGCGAACCCGTAGCCTATAGCGAAGCCCAGGGCAGGAAGAAGGATGGAACACAGCCACAGTCCCCATCCGGCTTTGTAGAAAGAGGAATTCAGGATTATGCTCACGGCAACGGACCCGATGGTTGAAATGACAGCTAGAGTCAAGGATATCTGTTGTATTAAAGTGAGAAACGTATGAGCTCATAGATCAACAGATCGTTTCTTCCAACACTCTATTTGTATACCTCTATCTCGAAAGCGGATTTGTTAACTATATTTTGATGATTATGCATTCGCCAATAGTGACTCTGCGATTGCGTCTGTTTCCCCATCTGATTCATTTTTTTTTATTGCAATTATATGAGTCACAATAAAGATGTTCAAATTACAATGGTCATAGCTTTATTTCCAACATTAATGTTTTTGGACATACTTCCGATATTTTTTTAATGATTGGTGTTTTCATTTATTGTAGGCCTATGTGTATACCCCTGTCATTTTCACCATTAACAATTTTAGGAAAATTTTATAGAATTCTAACTCCGCTAAATATTCTGATGTTCAAATAACAGAAAACCTGACAAAGCGTGATGATATTCATATATTGCGTGTATTATGTGTGTGTTTGTGTGTGTGTGTGTGTGTGTGTGTGTGTGTGTGTGTGTGTGTGTGTGGATGCACGATTACGATGTGGCTCGTATGAATACTCGAATACGCGGAGAAATAACTTTTAATTACATACGTATTTTCTTTACGTGCAAGACTTGAGCGTGGGAACAAGTGATATTTTAATTGATATATTTCTTCGCTATTTTTCAATGTATGGAAACAAAATATCACGTGAAAGTGCTACGAAAACAAAAAACAAAAAGTAAGCGTCTTTTCGTTGCTCGGTACACGGCCTAGTGTGTGTAAAAAGAAGCCTAAATCTATGCCCTCTTAACTTACACGTGAAATCCAAGTCGTCCAGGCCTCTTTCCACCAGTGCAGGAACATTCCGAAGGACACCGGGATCAAAATAGTGATGAGGGTTGTAAAAATATCAAGGTAAGGAATCACCGTAGACTCACTGGTCCACACCCGAGTGTAGATAAACAGGTTTAAAGGCATCATCCCTATGGCGGCGGCTGTGGAAACTGTTGTCATGGCAACACTGAAATGGAAGGGAACAAACAAAATAATTCAACTGTATGCGTCACTATTTCATGTATAGTGGCCTCATTCTGTGCCCTTTTATACTCCTCCTTTTTTCTGGTTCTTGTTTTTCTTTTTTACATGCAAGAAAATATGAAATGATCGTAAGCTTCTCATACTATATATCAGAACTTTCTGCAAGAGATTTATTCTTTCATGATCAGTGACTGGGATAATTTCTTACGCTTCTTCAATGATGATTAAGAGATTAGGACAAGGTGGTGCTGAACAGAAGAATTCAAGGAGAACACGTGCATCAAGATAAGAGAGGAGAGGAAAGCCCATCTTAGATAGAAATATTACCTCAGACACACGTCCCCATTCGTCCAATATGTAAAGATATTAGAAAGAGTTCCACCAGGGCAGCATGCAAGTATGAGGACCGATATGGCGCCGGCCGCTTCAAGTTTCAAGGCCAGGCCGAGGCAGAACCCGATGAGAGGCATCAATATAAACTGTGACGCCATGCCGATGAAAAATCCGGCGGGATGACGAAACTGGGCAGGAAAAGAAGGTCGACCGATAGGACTGGAAAAGTCTTGATTGTGATGATAAAAACGTGACAGCAGCCTTTTTGCCAGGCTTTCAGATTTACCGCCAGGGCAATCATCGTTGCTTCGACTGTAAAATGCAGATGTTATTATCACTTTCTAAAAGTCAGAAAAGCAAACGTGCTCCGAAATTTCGGCAGTATTAATGTTCTTGGATCATCCTAAGGTTAAATACGGATTTGTTTTAATATTCATTTAGGTTTATATGGGCATGGCTGTCTTTAAAGCATCTTAATGCTTTGATCTTTCTTTCTATAGAAAGTGTAAGCTATAGAAGTGAAAAATGAAAATGCGATGTCGAATCTAAAGAAAAGACAGAATGATATGTCGACAAACCGTTTCCTTAATGTCCTTAACATCAATGGTCACGCCCATGGACAGCATCGACAACACCACAGAGGAAGTGGCCAAGATCTGTGACACCAGAGTTAGACTCACGCCACCGTTTGGAGGACCCATAGTGGTACCATTGCTAGTAATATTTGGCGTTGCTGTAGACGGCAGAGTCGACTCGGTGACCAAGATCTCTGTCACAGCCGTGGCATGTCCTCTGATATCCATACTGCATACCATAGAAGACGAGAAAATGATATATCTCAAGCACTGTTAACCTATATAGAAAGGATAGACACACATACACATGATGGTAACTGATATCATACTAGTGCCATTATCAGCCTCATGAAGTAAATGATAATTATCAAGAAGCCATCAACGTACAATTTTTTTTTAACTGCATAAATAAATAAAATTAAATAAATAAATTAATCCGATTGTGACGTCAGGTATGGAAACCATATTTCAAAAAGGAGTTCGCAATGATGGAAAGTTGTTGTTATTGCACTCATCATGTTAATCACCTGAGTACTCATATCTGATTCGCTAAGATAGCTGTCGTAGAAACGACTATCAAAACTTGCAATTGTTTCAAGAGTTTACAAAATGTACGACCACAGTCACTGTTCATTTTCTCCCTGAAAATATCCCTAAAGACTTTAATCCTTTAATTCTATACATAGCAAGACAAGTTTGCATATTAATTGTCTACTTTAATACCTCATAGGTATATCATAATCAGTTTGTTGGTTTTTTTTTTTTTTTGGTACAGTGCATGTATCAAACTTGCCTGTTGTCTCTTAAGCGTTTTTTTTAATCCACTCAGCATCTTTATAGAAGGCACGCAGTCAATTCGTCACATGTTATTTCAGGGTAAGTACTCTGTGTTTTAAGCGAGCCATTTACCCTCAAACCATGCACAATTGTGCCTAATGATTTTGGAATATGATTTTTGTTTTCATTAGACACATTATAGGAACATCGATTTTTCTCTGTTTTTCCTTTATGACGGGCATTTAAGTAACTTGATGTGTAACTTCCAGGGTATTGAAATATCACAGCAATACGCATCTGCGATGTTTCAAAGCAAATACGAATGATTGAAATGAGACAAAAAAGATTAAAGGCAAAATTGTCACTGAATATATTGAAAGAAATAAATACAAAGGGAAGGAAACTGTTTCTCTGCCATCGTACAACGTCTGACATGATTGGCAAGATTAATTTAAAGTGTATAGTAACCCGAATCTGTATTGCCACATTTTACAGCTCAGCGACGTTTTCCAAAGGTAAAGCATGACAGCGTTGTCTGTCGTCTATACGAATTTTTATCATGACAAACACCCCAGGACTCCTTTCGATTTTTTTTTAGATCATTATTCATCCCATCATTTCTCTCTTGTTTCACGCACAAAAATCATGTTATTTTGGCATGCTTGCTAATTTCGAAGAAGAGATGGTCATTTATCAATCTTTAATGAATTTTATTCAAAATTTTGTAGTAAGTACCTTACCTCATCAGAGCAAGTGAAGCAGGTTTCCTCTTACGCGATGTACACACCCTGTATTTCAGTTCGGGCCACTGGGTGGATACAGCTAATCGTATGAAATCCCAGGGCAAAATTATATTGTTTTATCTTCATACTGCGGGCTATTATATGGATCTATTCAGCACAGAATTGGGTGGGAGTGTATAGAGTTCAAAGTGTAAGTAAATATATAATTTCTGCAAGAAACGACAAAACACTGACACACATTTTATACACACACTTTTTTGTCATCGGTTTTATTGGTGTGTACCATTATTAATGCATGCAATATTTTTAACTGGTACCAAAATAATCCACATATTTGGGACAAAATTAACAAATATAACCATACCTTTCCTATGGACTTCTTAGATATAATATATATATATATATATATATATATATATATATATATATTCCCCGCGTTTTTAACACGCAAATCCTATAGGCGTATGCCAAAGAAGGAGATATGAGAAAAGACGCCCCTCTTTCCCTGCTGGTACGTAAAAACGAGGGGAATACAACTTTGTAGAACCACAGCTTCGATGTCTGATACAGCCATTTCAATGAAAAAAAAAATCTTTCCACTTTTGACGTACAGTGTTACAAATGTTAATTCGGAGCCATTACCACGAGACCGACAACCACGAGTCATACAGCCCATAAGTTCGGCATTGAAGAAAAGTCCATGAGTTATTCAGCCCACGAGTCGTACAACCTATTAGTTGGACACTAGGTAAAAACAACCCATGAGGTCGACATTACAACATGGGGGCTTATAGGGTGGTATTCCGAAATCCTTCCCAGGAAGAAATTTCTTTCTATCCAAAGTCAGGACTTTTTCCCATATATAAGTATTATTCTGAAAATCTTCTTCCTAAATTCTTTCTATGTGTCTTCCTAACTTTTTTTTTTCCTAAACTTAGTAAGAAACTTAGGAAGATATGCAAATGAGGATGAGATATACACATTTCTGACTTAGGAAGAAATTGGTATTCTAGAATGCATTTAGGAAAGAATTTCATGAAGGTATTTACGAAAGCCCCGCCCCTGTCCTAATTACGTTGTTAAGATATAGCAAGGTGCATCACATCGTGATAGGGGCTTGTCATTCACTGCGCGCACCATGTACTTTGATGCGCGAAATGGGCATGAGAAAGGGGTCATGCCGCGCACACGTGTATATAACACACTACGTCATAATAATACGCAATTGTCATTGGTTGGTTCCTTATGATACGGCATTTCTTATTGGCTTGAGAAAGGACGTGGGCGGTGATAAGGATGGCTTAATTTGCATTAAGAAGTTCCTTGGAAAAAAATTTCAGAATACCAATTCTGTCTCTCCTATATAGGCACTATCTAACTTTGTGACTCTAAGAAGAAACTTAGGAAGATTTTCAGAATACCACCCTTAGTGTGTCAGTCTCATGGGCCCATAGGCTGTATTACTCGTGGGCTGTATAACTTATAGTCTGTATAAATCATGGGCTGTATATGGGCTTTATGCATGGGTCGTGGGTGTCGAACTCGTGACATGCAGCCGGTAATTCTAGGCAGTTTATTCATCTGAAAAAAAAAAACAGATTACAATACAATTTCCAGCCAACATCTTGTTTCTTCCCCATACGAAGTCGTTTTAGCTACATGATCCGTGGTAGCTTGACCAATTTTGTCTTTTTAATAACGTCTCTTGCCTATTGCAATTCCTTGAGGAATATGGAAAATCTCTCCATTGTGTCGAAAAAACACATTGTAAACGTCTTAATAGCGTGATGCTGGTTGTCCATACGAATCATGATAGTGACAACGTATTTATGGGGAAATTTGTTTGTTCGATGGTTCAGTGTGTCATCATCCTTTTAGAACACCATCGTCAAAATCAGCTACAGTTCGGTTAGGAAAACTCGACAACACGCCTTCATAACAATGATTAAAATCTCACTTATGAATGTGTCTAATTAATGAACTTCTATTTATTTCTATTCTTTTTTTTTATTGGGCAAATCTCAGAGGGCCCTCCTAATATGATTTCTACAAGCCTATCGGCATGCATTCACTTATAAATCTTAGTCAGAAGTGTCGTGGATGGTCAAACATCAAACAAAATGATATACATTTCTAACCTTAATTGTATTCCTCAGAGTTTCCGTTCTATCACTGCTTTCAGAATATGCAAGGATGGGTACAAATAATGTCTGTGACACTGACTATGGTAAGAGTTACACTTGGAATTTATTAAGAAGGGAATTCTGTGTGGACTGATTCAATGCAGGAATATAAACATCATGGAAGGTCGAGGAGAATCACAAGTTTCAATACCGATCGAGAAGACTATAATTTGTTGCATCACAGCAGGACAAGACAATTTACAAAGGAAATTCTATACTCTAAAAAAAAAAAAAAAAAAAAAAAAAAAGATCTGGGTTAGAACTGACCCGGAACTGGGTCCGTTGGGGTCACACACCGTTCCGGGTCAGAAATGACAAGGAATGGGGTCAGATAAGACCCCATCCAGAGTCATGAGTTGGGTCAGGGTGACCCCATTCCGGGTCTTCATGACCAAATTCCAAGTCATTTTTTACCCGGAACGGTGTGTGACCCCAACGGAACCAGTTCCGGGTCAGTTCTGCCCCGGAATTTTTTAGAGTGTACAAGGTCTAATGTTCTACAAAACATGGCATTCATCTCACTTCTTACAGAAGCCAAGTGCTCTTTCGTTGCTGGATAGTTATCTATGGTGAATTCCTCTATACATCTTCTCAATATTGTTGTCTATTGTGAGATATCACAATGGACTGTTGTAATCCTTTTAACACCAAGCGATGGCTGCATACCGAAGTGATAAAAGTCCATATCTTTTGAAATTTAACTGTCGTACTCTCCAAATATTACTGCATTCAGTTTATATACGTATTGGATTATATTCTTCTTTAAATCTTTCTGTGCCATGGACTTTGGACAGTCTGTACACCGCCAAAAGTTTTGTCTGTGCCAATTCCAACTCAAAGCAAACGAAGGTTTAAGTATTTCTCTTGCCGATATTGACCATATTGTCATTAAAAAAAAATCTGTAACCGCCATTTGATTTGTTTGATGTTTGTTACGATGCAGGACGAGAAATCGTAATGTTTCCTCTCTTTTTTTTTTCGTGTATGCCTTCCATTGTGGTTGTTTGCATACCAAACAAACTTCTGCCTGACATTGATAACGACAAAGATAATAAGTTATTATCCTTTCAAGTGTCATAAAATCACACCTAGCAAATTAAATGCACAGCCGTATTCAAAATTAATATCCGTAACATGTTACATGGCATGTAAAACAGATTCATTTTACTCAAAATTTGTAATCATTCACTAGATGTTGTTGCATGCCAGTCGCAAAATACACCTGTCTGTAGAAGTGTCTACACAAGTTCAACACAAGAAAATGAATACGCATATATGTGACCCTGCACCTCAAAACAAACAAAAAGTCGCCAGACATGAATTTTTAGTGAAGACCATATTCTGAAAGAACAGACTTTAAGCTTTAAAATGATGTATAACTCAAATCAAATGGACTCTCCTAATCTATTTGAATATTGGAAAGAAAGCACAAACTCAGGAAAAGTGTGAACTGAGAAAAGAGGCTCTGAAGTACAGTGTCTATTCAAGCGCTTAATCTTTACCAAACCGTGCTGGCTGTGCGATGAATGGGACAAAGAACAGGAAGTAAACCACCAGAGTAACAACAATGAAGGGATTATTAGATTAAACTGAAATTAAGCATGCCTCATTAACACATTCTGTCCATAATTAATGCCAATTTTCGAAGCAGTAGCACTATCCTTTCAAAAGTTATTAGAGTTGAAAGTGAAGAGTGTGGACCAGGTTTTTCAGAAATGAAAAAGGGATTCTAAAGACACACCTAATCACACTATTCTACCAAAAATGTTCGAGATAAACTGGTAAAAAACACACTTTCCTGCCCGTTTTATGATACCAAATTTTTGCATAATGTAAAAGAAGACCCGCTCTTTCAGAAAATATGAAAAAGTCAAGTTCGGTTAGGTTGACCCATTTCACTTATTTTCAGTCCTCACGCAAAATCAGTGTGTGCGACTTTATGTTCGTTTTGAGGTGCACGGTCACATACATTTAGAAGTTCTTTATAATCGTAGAATGATGAAATTTCAACCCAAATCTATGTTGCCAATAACGAAACAGGGAAAAGAGGTCACAGCTGCTAAGAATCTACGGAATAAAGCACCTCAGTCCATTTTCGCGTTAATGAACCTTCGGAATAACAAATATCACTGGTAAATACAGCAATATGGTCTACCAATACAAAAGTGGGGAAAACAAGTCAACATTACACTGCATGGCACACCGACATGCCAGAATGATATTTTAAAAGACAGAAGTTACCAGCAACAAAAAGTACATTTTAATTTGTAATAGAATTACCAACTGCACAAAGTTAACTCTATGTACACTTCATAAATCTGCCCATTACGAATACAATCAATCCTCCAAAGTACGTTTGAATTATTCTTTCTTCAATAGTGTAGCAATAGTCTTACTAGCGACCCTTCGTCTTGTCATAATCATTTCCAAGATTTGACTTCAATGAAACTCAAACTCACAAGAATGTGAAACATGTTGACTCTGCATGAAGGCGTGAAAGCTGACAATATACACGCATATGAAAAAATATGTTTGCTTTGAAACAGTGATAAAGATCAATAAGGTTGATGGTGATCAAAATTATTCTTATATCTGACTAAGCGTCATATAAAATCTATCAGGGCATGGGCTAAAATAACCATATGGTGTAAATTCAATTTTTTTAACTTCGAGTAGAAGAGGAATGATCTCAATCGAAATAATATTATGTTAGAACGATCATTGAAGATTGATTTTCAAATCAAACAAACCAAGACAGGTATAATGTTGTATATGTATAAGATATAATTATTCTTGTATACTGACAGGAATATTTCATCCAAAGAATTATTGTCGGGTGTTCATTACTAAGTATCACGATCAAACATATTCCTATTTTTGAAGTGTATCTTATTTTTCAACTGATTTATTTGGCGTGTTTCCAACTTCTGTGTCCACCTCCTGACTGTAAGCTGAGTCACTAATGTCGCCCTTTATTTCACTGCCATTGGCCTCCAAGCCCTTGGACTGGACTCGAACTATTTCAATGTTGTCTCCAGTATCCTCTTCTTTGCCTCTCCGCATATATACAACGCATCTGTACAACCCGACCAGTACAAGGGGTTCGAGATGGATAAAAAATGTGTAGAGAATTGGGTAGAAGAGCATATCTAGGAAGAGTGGTGAATCGACAAAGGAGAGTAGTGTCAAGGTCCAGGCAAGTCCCACGTTCTGCGAGCCAGTCTCGAAGGCGATAGCACGGCACTTGGCATGAGGCTGTCGGAGCAAGAGGGCGAACCCGTAGCCTATGGCGAAGCCCAGGGCTGGAAGAACGATGGAGCACAACCACAGTCCCCACCCGGCTTTGTGGAAAGAAGGATTCAGAAGTATGCTGACGGCAACGGATCCGATAGTTGCAATAACCGCTAGAGTCAAGGATATCTGATGTAAGTGAGAAAACGTATGAACAAACAGATCAATTGATATTGATATCTTTTTTAGCCAGTCGAGCCCGGGCAATCGTTGCTGCCAATTAGATAGCAGAATTATCAATAACCATTTAATGATTATGCATTCGTCAAGATGATACTGCAAATTGATTTTTCCCATTTTCTTTGATATTTTGGCCTACCATTATCAACGAGTCGCAATCGAACGTTCACATGATCATCACGGTCATAAATCAATCCCAAGCATTTATGCTGTAGGACCTGGCGCTTCTGACATTTTTATATTTGGATTTTCACCTCTGGCATGTTTATATACCCCTGACATTTCTGTCGTTAACCTAACATGGGATATTTCCACTGAATTCTAACAATGTCCAATATTTGATGCCTGATTTAAAAATGTACAAAATGTGATAATTTTCTTATGATTAAAGTAAAGATAGATAAAACAAATGAAGACTGGAAATCATTTTGCCCGAGAGTTTTTGTAATTAAATTTTGTATAGGATGTAGTTTTCTATTAAGCAAATACTAAAAAAGAAAATTGGACCTATACACTCTCACTCACTCGTGAAATCCAAGTCGTCCAGGCCTCTTTCCACCAGTGCAGGAACATTCCAAAGGAAACTGGGATCAAGATAGTGATGAGGGTTGTAAAAATATCAAGGTAAGGAACAACCGCTGACTCACTGGTCCACACACGAGAGTAGATAAAGAGATTAAGAGGCATCATCCCTATAGCGGCAGCTGTGGAAACCGTTGTCATGGAAACACTGAAATGAGAAGGAGAGGAACAAATGCAACTGTTATTCGTTCATTCAGTTTTAAATGATAATAGTGTGTCGTACTTTACGCGTGAGAGCATGCCGCAAGAGTTAAAATTGTGTCCATAATAAGTGGTTAAGATCATTTTCTTTTCTTTACGTTTGTTTCAGTGATGATTGATTTATCTGTTGCAAAAGGGGTGCTGAAGAAGGTATCAATGATAATGAAAGTTGAACTTAAAATTGCAGCCTGGAAATTAAACAGCGATAGAGAAAGAAAACAAATATTATATCAGACAGGGATTTAACTACAACAGGTGTCTTCAGAAAGACATTTTAGAAAACATGTGCAGCAACATATTAGAGGAAAGGGGAAGGAAAAAAAAATGTTACCTAAGACACACGTCCCCATTCGTCCAGTACGTAAAAACATTAGAAAGGGTACCACCTGGGCAGCATGCCAGTATGAGGACCGATAGGGCGCCGGCCACTTCAAGTTTCAAGGCCAGGCTGAGGCAGAACCCGATGAGAGGCATCAGTATAAACTGTGACGCCATGCCGATGAAAAATCCGGCGGGATGACGAAACTGTGCACGAAAAGAAAAAGAGAAAAAGGTGTTAATAAAGCGAGACCGCAGCCCTCATGTCAGGCTTTCAGTTCAGCCCTTATAGGGCAATTAAATTTTTCATAATTGTCTTTGACTTGTCTGATACATATCTTTCCTTCGACCATGAAAATAGATGTCATGATCATCTTTAAAATGTCAGCCGTCCCATTATTCCACATACTTTCAAAGTTTCTAAATTTCTGTTAATGTCGAAAGTTGAAAATATGGAATTGATTTGCTTTTTGTGTGTTTTTCATCTTAAACTGATAAATTATATTTTGAATTCATAATGGTATGCCTCCCTTTAAAACTTCCACAGTCTTTTGTTCATCATCCTGCATGTAGGTTTTGTTCCCTTCATGAATTATTTAGAAGTGAATAGAAGATAT
The DNA here is from genome assembly GCF_040938485.1 of Diadema antillarum. Taxonomy (NCBI): domain Eukaryota; kingdom Metazoa; phylum Echinodermata; class Echinoidea; order Diadematoida; family Diadematidae; genus Diadema; species Diadema antillarum. Next base: position 2,212,883 of record NW_027270895.1, read on the forward strand.
CAATTTAAAAAAAAAGGCAAACGAATGTTACATAATGTCCACAAACCGTTTCTTTAAGGTGCTTAAAGTCAATGGTCACGCCCATTGACAGCATCATCAGCACCAATGCTGAAGTGGCCAAAATCTGTGACGCCAATGTTAGATTCACTCCACCATCATTTGGAGGGTTAGCAGTGGTGTCATTTCCAGTAATATTTGGCATTGTCGTAGACGGCACAGTCGACCCGGTGATCCAGATAACAGTCACGTCCGTAGCATACTGCCCGTATTCCATATTGTGCAGGAGGAAAGACGCAGCAGTGAGAATTTCCCAAGCTCTGATTGCCTAAATAGGAAGAGTATCTAAAAGACACAGCGCACAGGATCATAGCAGCCTCATCATTTTCTAACAAACGAAATGGAAATTGTCAAGAATCCATCAGCGTAAAGGGGCAGGATTACAATGAACTGCACAAATAAAAAAGGTCACCATTCAAAGTCATCACACTAATAAACCATACTAGCTGAGATTATTTTCTTTACTTAATATTATATATGTTATTTTTTCTCATAACCGGGAAAGGCAAGGCTCATAAAAGACTTTCATACACACATTGGAAACTTACGGAATTTCAAAACAAATAATGAAGGTGTTACTTTGGACACATCACATCTGCTTTGTTGGATGGAGTTCAAGAATCGTGACAAAACAGATGAGACTGCTGCCTGCCTTATTTTCAACGCTATTAGCATTTTTCCCCCTGTCTTACACACTCTGGATTGAGTTATTTTGTGTTTTTGTTTCAGTAGCTATTCATCGCTGAGCATTTTTTTTATGAGGTATCCGCTCAATGTCAGATGTCAGACAATGCTAACAAGATAAGCTGATAAGATAGAATAATAAAAAAGTAATAATTCGTGAGACTGTATTTCAATCTAGTCGTAACAAAAAAAAATCGCCTTCTTAAAGGGATGCCGTTCGTTTCATGAATCAGGGCACCTGAAAGTACCCCATCAACCAACAGGACTATAATACAAATATTCCCATGTTCCCCATATTTTGGCAATAATTGTAACTACGAGGTTTCATTTCTCGCTATGTCACATTCCATAACATCCATCTTTTGTGAACACTTTCCTCCCTAACGCTAACCTAAACTGTATGTATGTATAAAGTTTCATTTCCTTTGACTCGTTTTACCAGTTTCGTAACTATACAAGCTCTGCTTTTAACAGTGTCATCCATTTCCATGTAGCCTACTTGTCTTGATATTTGTATAAAATTGTATAATGTATCATTTTTTATCGCATTGTTGTATCATTTGTAAAGTGTAATCAAAAGTTGTAATTGTATATTTTGGGAATGAAATAAACGGAACCTTTCACCAGTTCTCATAGTGTCATTGGATTGCCGTAGGCTCCCAAAAGATTAACAGCTACCTAATACTCCTTTGTTTCATAACGTTGTAAGGGGGCTAGGAGAGGACGAACGGCAGCTGATTATACCAGGTGACCTTTACAAAAAGTAGTTTGCCATGATTGCAATTTGCAATTTGCATCTGATTCGTTCGGTTGGATGTTGTGACTTGCAGTTGTCTTTGAAGAGCTTTATAAAATGGTGCCCAAGAGCTAGCTGTACGAAATCAATCTCATCTTTATCTTTGTTGAGAAAACGTGGGACCTGACGGTATTAGAACTTTCTCCTTTATCGTATTAACTGGCAGCTAACATTATAAGTTGCCTCTGGAGCGCACACACATAATTCAAGTCATGTTAAAAGTTAGGTCTATGTTCATACAATGAATGTTTTTTTAACTTCTAAGCTAACTTCAATGATAAGTTCTTGCCCCCTAAACTACGAACAAGAATCTAACTTGATAATTAAACCACGGAACGTGATGTTTTCACGATGACCACCAGCACGAGGGGCACTGTATTTACATTCAGAAAGATGACCCGAAAGCTAAAGGGACTGGGCAATCACGGAGAGGTCACGCTTACTTCGAGTTCGTTTATCTTGTCCACACAATGCTTTCCAATGCGGCTCGTGGATAGAGCAGGTACCCGCATGATTCAGGCCCCTGTTTTATGAAGAGCAATAATTGATTATATACTTGATTTTTATGGTAAGTTTATTGCAGCCTGTGTGGTCAGCACGTTTTAATAGATTATATATTTTGATGAAACGGGACCCTGGAATACTGTTTTGCCAAGGATCACATGCTGTCTCCAAGGTGCAGATTTACAATCTTGTGTGCCAGGTCACGATCGGTTACATGGTTATGCGTATAAATGTAAAATATCTAGTGCGACAATATTTACACGAAGGAATTCTTTTTACAGTACATGCATGCATTGCCGTTTTGAAACTTCGGATCATTGATATTCAGAGAGCATGCATCATCATTTACTGCTTTCTTAAGAAAATAAACACGCTTTATATTTCTAATTTCACAAGAAAAAGAGTTCCACCTATTGGGTCCGATGACTCTGATAGATTTCAGAGCCGTCTCCGTTTTAGGATTATGTAAATGAAATTTATCAGATTGTCTTGTTGGATAAGAATGTTTGTTCTTGTTCAATTACCGAAATGATGATAAGAAGACAACAACAACAACAAAAAAGAAGGAAGAAGTTACCAATCGACAGTCATGTATGCAAAACATAAAGAGTAAACTTTGTTTAAAAATGATATCATTCGCAATAAGTGATTTTAATTTTGGGAATAAAGGATCTGAATAATCCTGAAAATCCTAAGTTATTGCACACACGAACATTTTTCTTTTGTAAAAGAAATATATTGCCATTTCAAAAGAAAACTCTTGTTGAAATCCAGTTAAAATTGGATGGAGAAATGTAAGGATGATCTAATGCACAAGGTCATCGAGTTGAGCGAGGAGCACAATTTGTAGGTTCGATATTTCTTATCATCTTAGCAACTAAAGTTTAATCATACACTTGCAAAATCATCTGGTAAATTTGAGCCATAAATATAGATCCCTGTTCACTGTAACCCGAAGTATGTAGATAATCAGAGAAAATCTGTTGCATGCGGTTGGTGATGTCAAAGTGAACTCTATAAAAACAATCGTCGAGCACCATGGCCCGATACAGAACTCTCCTCCAGTTGACCCACTTCTTCATCTGCTGCAGGATAACCCCCCATCTGCCCTCGTTTTTTTTGTTTTTTGTTTTGTTTTTTGTCTGGACGATAAGCTAATTGCACCATTACCTCTGCACGTTAAGCAAACCTGGAAGATCTGGATTACACAGGTTTAGACTGAGGTGGATAACACAGTATGACATGACCTTACTGCACAGTGTGGAGACATCAGTTTGTCACACTGTGTTATCTACCACAGTTTGTCACACTGTTGTATTCATGTGATGATGACACTCATTTGTCACAGTACAACGCTCTATTTTACCACAGTATGACAATAACACAGCGTAACCACACGTCCCAATTTCATAGGTTACCATAGACTGGCATACCACACTGTGTTCCACACTGTGGATCAGAGTGTGATCGACTATGTGGCAACACTATGACTGTTCCATAAGGGTTTCAGCAGCTGAAATGAATGGCATGTTGCAGGACATATAATACAGATCTTTACAGCTGAAAATAAGGCTGCAGGATATTCACACTGCCAAATAGCCTGGTCTACAAGATCCCTCCCCTCCCCCCCCCCCCCCCTTCGCTGGAAAGAGCACAGTGTCACCACAGTGACTAGTAAAATTAGCATGACTCACCAAGTGAGCACAGTGTGAACACACTGTAAATCACACTGTGAAGAACACTAGGAATTGTGATTCTTGTTGTGAACAAACTAATAAAATCTAGAGTTTTAATGTGTAATCACAATATGTTGACATTGTTAGCAATCACATTGTGAACTACTAGTTCTCATAATGTGAAATATAATGTGAAATCCCCACGACATGGTGATACGTCTTCAAACTATGACATATTCACCACGTTGTTAAGCGCAAACTACATTATGAAAGTCTCACCATGCTGTTGAGATACACACCATATTGTGAAATATCCACCACGTAGTGAGATATAATACACCTCATTGTGAAAAACCCACCAAGCTCTGAAACATTTCACAGAGTTGATCAACCACACTTTGAGTGCCCTATGTGAACAAACAAAACTAATATGAAATCACAATATTACTTTGAAGACACGTATTTACAAATTTGATATGATTTGATTTGATTTATTTACTATTTGCCATTTTCAAGTACATCAAAACTCCGCAAATTTCATTCACATTATGCAAGATAAGAGTAAAATGGCTTCCTTTCACAAATATCATTTCATCAATTAATAAGTTCATCTGCGATATATTACATGACTTACATCTTAATTTGTATACAGAACGATTGCCAAGAATAAGTACAAAGCCTGACTGACAATTCCGATAAGTAATGATCAGACTCGGTCTGAAAATACAAGTTGTAGCATTCCGTACGCTTTATGAGGCCTTTTGTCGGTAATGAATCTACTAAACATTCTATGGATATAATTATACAGTTAGAGCCTTCTGCAGAAAGCCGGATGTCTCGGGTTCAAATCCCGATAGAAAAACCATTTTCTTCGCTCAAAGTTGTCACTTTATACATCATAAGTTTCTGGTTACTTTTTCTTATGTTTGTCATATATACATATATATATATATATATATATATATATATATAATTTATAGAGGTTTTTGTTCAATATTCTTTATTATATGAATAAACATTGTGACATAAAGGGCATAGGTTGCCTCCTGGATTAAACAGGAGACACAAGGCAAAGACAAAGGACAATACAGAATAACATGTAAATACATCTTACCTAATAAAAGACACACTCAGTGGTTACACATACAAAATCGTAAACAAATTGACAATATACTGTATATATAAGTCTTTTCGCAGTTGTAACTGCGCATGCGCGAGAAAATCGGGTTTGGAGATAAATTAACCAAACAGTCAATGCGTGCGCGGCTCGGGCAGGGCGATCGAATCGACAGGTGATTCGTGAATGCATTGTGGATGTTGGCGGACCAACGAACGGTAATTTTTGCCGACATTCTGTGAATCTTGACTCTAGGCCTTTGATAATCTGTTTATCTATATATTCCTATATTAATGAATCATGTATTTTTTTTTTTTTATTTTATTTTTTTTTTTGCGTTGTGAGATTTTAGACGATCTTCAATCATAGTCAGTTTTAGACTAGGTCCAGGCTAACTGCGACAGCCGTCGCACGAAGCGGCGCGGTCCCCGGGGCTAGGTCCAGGCTAGGACAGGTAGGCCGGATAACGTGGCTTTCAGACAAAACATCACATATTAAAGATAATGGATGGGACTGTTAGTGTTGTTAAGAATGAGGTTCTAACTTCTATAAATGGCATAGATTTCTAGGCCTAATGTTGAATATGTTTTCAGGTGCAATATTTATTCATGGTTACGTACAGGCCAGGAACTGATGTTTGAGATTGCATTAATTGGATTTTTGACAAAAATACTCTTATGTTTGAATTCTGAATTCTGTCGATTTGATTGTTATGTAGACTGTTAGGTCTAGAGCACTCATAGAGCACTTACTATACCCAGTAATGGTAAATGACACCACCTTTTCTTCATGAATATTTGCTTCAAATATTTACTCTTTTAAATTACTTTTTGCAAATTCAAATTCATTGTTAGTTTACATCAATATCAAACATCCAGAAAGTGCTGAAAACATAAGCTAACAGTAACATCCAAATGTTAAAAGAAAAAAAAATTATACCTACTTTAATTCCATAGTCACCAAAATGATCCCGTACGGTTTTGGGACTTTTGTACACGAGTGTGCACTCAAACAAATGCCACTGTATTTTACGTTCGTGCCCGTATAAGGTCATATTACTTGTAATTTGACCTTGTACTTGTAGAAGTGGTCTAGAGAAGACTATAGATCTACGTGTAAACTCAGCCTATAGTATGAGTATGACATGTTATTGTAAAACCTTAATTAAATGGGAGTCTTTGGATGAGAGAGCACATTTTTTTGTCACTGTGAGAAAGATGTTGAAGGTGTGAGTGTAAAGTTGTTATGTTTAATATTGTGTACGGTGTGCGTGTATGTCTTAGCATCTTGTTTACATTTGTGGAGAGTGAGTCATCAGATCTATGTCTAGCGTCAGAGCATGAAAGAGGCTTGCAAGTAATATTGCATAACCATGCACAGTGCCTGATTCCCCCATTCTGCGGGGAGCAGTCGATTTGGTTCACAATTCCAATTGTTCTAACTTCTCCGCAGGATGGTGGTGGTGGATTTGACAAGCACCGGCATGGTACTGTGCACTGTTTCTTTATGCAACCTACTTTTTGGTCTTTGCTTCCTTCATTTTTTTTTTAATTGACAGAACCCTTTCCGGTGTAACTATCGAAAATCCTTACATGTTGGTCTATATTGCTATATATTTTTTTGTGTATCGTTATATTTCTTTCATGTTCAATGCCCAACTAGCTATGCATTAATTCAGTTGGGCCTAGAAGATGATTAATTATGCCTACTTTTGTGTGCTGGGCAGTAGAGCCAGCACATTTTAGTTTTTACACATAAAGATGGTTTGGATAGATAGTATCGTAAATTATTTTGTTTCCTTTTCTTCCACTTCAGCTCGAATCACCATGAAGCTGTGTGCAGTTGTCGGCTGTAGCAATGGATCTTATCAGCTGGATAAGTGGAAGCAGGGAAAATGCTCCAAGCATCAAACTTTCAATGGACTAGGGTGTTGTGATTGTGATCCTCCATTTCATCTCTTCCCATTTCCCACTGAGAAGCAAGATCAAGATGGCAGAAGGCGATGGAATAAGCTTATGAACCAAAAGGATCAATCAACTGGTAAAAACTGGATAAACAAACCTCATGATAGAGTGTGTTCGAAACATTTCCCGGATGGGAAACCAACCTTGGCGCATCCTGATCCTGTACTTCATCTTGGATACAAACTTTCACCGCAAATAGCACCAAAGCGTGCACCACCAAGAGATCGTGAAGAGCCAACCAAATCTAGGAAAAGAGTTTGCCGTACTCCCACTACATCTTCAACACCAAGTCCATCTATTGGCATGGCTGCTTCAGTGAAGGTTGAAGAGGATCACAGGTACACTTACAAGTGTGATTGCAAGCCTAGTTGTGATTGTGTAGGCTGCATCCAAAAACAGGCAAAAATTATTTCTCTTGAACACAGAGTCAAGGAGTTACAACACAAATTAATTTCAAGACAAACTGAAAACAAAGGACCAAAGAGCTGCAGAAAGAAACTTATATGTGCAGAGAACATAAGTACTGACAAAGATGTTAACCATTGTACAGGTATCAGCTCCAAACAAGCATTTGAGGACATGTACAAATTTGTAGAGCCTCATGCAAAGACAATGAGCTACTGGAAGAGTGCTAAATGTAGCAGGAAAGGCCGTCCATTCAAGGGTACCCCAAAGAAATCTGGTCCAAGGAGAAAATTGCAACTCAAGGATGAATTTCTACTTGTTCTGATGCGTCTTCGATTAGACTTGACTGTCCAGTTTCTAGCATTGCTGTTTGGAATTGTATCCAGCACATGCTCCCAGATAATTACAACTTGGTTAAGGTTCCTTGCAATGACCCTAAAACCTCTGATTGTGTGGCCAAACAGATCATCCATCTCTCTTAATATGCCCATACAATTTAGGAAGCACTGCCGGAACATTAGATCCATAATTGACTGCACGGAAATATTCATTGAGAGGCCACGATCACTTGACCTGCAGGCATCAACTTGGTCAGATTATAAGAAACATAATACCATTAAAGTATTAGTTGGGATCACGCCAAATGGGCATATTTCCTTCTTGTCAAAAGCCTACGGAGGAAGAGCATCTGATGTTGCAATCTTCAGAGAAAGTGGGTTTCTAAGCCTCCTAGACCCAAATGATGTTGTAATGGCCGATAGGGGATTTCCAATACAGGAAGAATTACTCTTGCACCATGCTACGCTTGAAATACCACCAGCTGCACAAGGCAAGCGTCAGATGACAAGGAGTAAAGTGCAAAAGACAAAAGTTATTGCCAATCTTAGAATTCATGTGGAGAGAGCAATTAATCGTTTGAAAGATTTTAAAATCTTAAACAACACAATGCCTCTCACACTTGTACCCAGCGCAGATGATATATTGATTGTATGTGCAGCTCTAGTTAATCTGCAACCAGATCTTATTAAGTGATGTTCAGGTGGACTACAAACTTTTGTGGTAGTTTTATGTCATGACTATGATTCAAAATATTTTTGTGAGGTCAAATAACTGAAAAAAAATTGTAATGGAAAAGATGTACATATATATCCAAAACAGAGTAAAGTTTCAATTCTTCAAAGTGATGTCTTACTGCTTTTGTACTTAAAAAAAAAAATTACATATACTACAAAGTATTTCTTCGAAAATATTTTCTTTCATATCCTTTTCCCCCCTCTCGTGCTTTGAAAGAGACAGCAAAACAACACAGTGGTGGATCCAGGCAGGGGACAAAGTTGATGCGCGCTCCCTCTGTAATTTTAAGCCACAAGATAGTTATGGTAAATTGCAAAAATTGAATGAAATCAAATTTTTTTATAAATGTGCTATTTTGTGGTGCTGGGTGAATAATTTTAATGCTTTGTTAAATCATTTTCAAAAGAAAATACCGAAAACTTTGGAAATATTGAATTGTTCCCATATAGGTATTGTATGTACTACATGTAGGGTCCTATAGTGATATTTTGCCATTTGTCATAATTATAAATGAAAATATGTTGTACAAAATGATTGCAAGTACTAGTAGGTTTAATTGTGTTTTGGGACAAAATCCAGCACTTTCTGTAGATCAAGTAAAAAATTTTTGAATTCACCAAAACATTGAATGTGTACACTAATATAGCTAAATCTAATTGTCATTTTGTGCCAATTTTATATTTGCTCTTTGTGCCCCCACTCATTCCAAATCCTGGCTTGTGTAATAGAATCAATGCTCAATCCATTCTAAATTTCATCTCACATTGTCTTAGGTGCTGTTGATGTAATGCACCTAACATTGCTTTTAGGTGCTAAATGGTTTCTAATGTGTTTATCATTTAACTTTGACCAATTGTTATACAGGGTGGCCCAGAAAAAATGGCCTAACCTATTTCCCACGGATTGTTTTTGCAATGAATGGTATCAGTGGATGAGGTAACGTCTTCTGAGAAAAATGACACCAAGATCAGAAAATTTGGTTCAGCAGTTTTCATTTAATAGTACATTGTGTGGGGCAAAGTCACGCCTTAGAATTGTTCTCTTGTCGGCTACCCCTGAACTGAAAATGGTGGAAATCCGGGCGTACCACAGCTAGAAAGAGTAATCAGATTAAGTTGATCAATTCTTACGAGTAGTCTCTAGTCAATACAATTTATCAACTGAATCAGATTACCCTAAACAACTGTGGTACGCTCAAATATCCACTATTTTCAGTTTAGGGTTAGCCGACGAGAAAATTTTTAGGGCTCGACATTACCTGACAAAATGTACTAGAAAATGAAAACTACTCAACCAAATTTGCTCATCTTGGTGTCACTTTTCTAATCAGATGTTACCTTATCCACTGATACCATTCATTGCAAAAACAATCCGTGGAAAATAGGTTAGGCCGTTTTTTTCTGGGCCGCCCTGTATAGTAAATAAAGAAGCTTTAATAGGAGTGAACTGTAATTTGTTAAACAAATTTCGGCATTACTCTCATGTGGTGAAGGTCGCATGTTCGATCTGTAATGAATATCGCAAGTCACCAAGTCACAAAAAAACTGGAAGTGGGATTCAAACCTGCCATCTACTGCATGCAGGGCAGGAACTTGCCCACCAGGCTGTTCTGGTTCAAGGCCAAGTCACAATCTTCGGCACGTGGGAGTAATGCTGAACACTTGTTTGAAAATTATTGTAATATTCAGGCGCGGTTCTACGGGGAAGAGGGGGGCTTAATTGTACATTATATGTCAGTATACAGGGAAACCCCGTTATAACGAGCTCGGATATAGCGAGATATCGCTTTCAACGAGGAGATTTTACTGGTCCCATTTTCATTTGCACATATCAAAATGGTACAAAAATGCATACGTTTATAACGAGGTACCGGTTATAACGAGGAAAAATTGGCGGTCCCTTGGACCTCGTTATAACGGGGTTTCCCTGTATAATGATTATAATCTTTGGCTCTAGGTCCGCACTTGGTAATACATGTATGTATCTTGTGATTCCATGACTACTGAGAGTCTGTACAGAAATTTATACAAATGAAACAAAATGTAATTCAGTTACATGTTCAGGTGTTTTGTTTTATTAGAAGTGAGCCAGTCTTCAATGCATTGAAGCTCAGACATTGAGGAGGTAGATCTTTTTCTGTATACATAAGTACACCCGATAAAATTTAGTAAAACACATAACCTTAATGCCCGCTGAACACTACACGATGGTCTTCAGCCATGAAGTAACATGAAATTGCATACATTTTCTGCACAGTGGGTCAATGGCCAGTCTTAAAAAATTTGACATGTCAAATCCTTAAGACTGGTCTTAAGACCGAGTCTTAAGACTGGAGACTGACAAGGTTGTGACGTCACACTTCTGGTCTTAAGACCGGTGAATCTTGGCAATAGTACGCGGTGGGCTTTAGTTACAATTTGATGAAAAACCTGATAACCTTTACCATCATTTTAAAGGTTTTAAACTTTGTTACAGGCTACTAGTCTTGTACATTAAAGTTTGTTGCTTTAATTATATCTAGGGAGCACACAGGTCTAGTACTGATACTGGATGGAAATAAATTAAGAATGAAGAATACACACACATTTACCTACATGTACATGTAGGTGTAATACTGACATTGTATTGAAACAGCTATCAAGAATGCAGAGAAATTACATGTACATGTAACCTCATAGATCACTCATGATTTTCCCAGTCTACTTGTTTTGTCACGTTTATCCCACCATCACTTGTGCTTGCACATTGAGTAATTCCCTTTAAAAATGGTTACATGAATGATGAATTTGAATGTAAAGAACTATTTGAAAGATGTTTTTTTTAATATGGCCATGTCATTAAAAGAGAAAGATGCATGTAATGAATATGCACCTGTATTTGAGTCTTCAAATTCTTATGTGCTGTACTTACACAAGTTATCTTTTAAAGTCATAAGTAGCTGCCTGCAGTAATAGAGTGAAAGGGTTGAGAGGGTGAAGAATGCATGAGAGAGATTGAGAGAGCACTAAAAAAAAGTGAGAAAAGGGGGAGGTGGGGGGGGGGGGAGAGGTAGAACAGTACACGAATACGTGCAGTCAACCTCGCTGAAATTGAATACAAATGAACAAGAAAAAAATCCTTTCACAAATGTTGCTTTACACAATAAAATAAATACTGGTTTACACCTATCTGAACCAGAATTTTTCTTTGACTTATACGATTATTCGAGTTGTGTGAAGATTCGGAGTAGCATCTCTTAAATTCCATATCTCAGACTAGCGTCTATTAAATTCCATATTAAAGCAAATACATCGTTCTCATCAGGGTCATTGTGAATAACTCTTGAAGCATAAAAAATGGCAAGCATAATTGCATTTTGATATTAATAATCTATGAGAAAAGAGTGTGAATCTGTATGCAGTCATTTAGGCAAGGCACAGGTATTTCCCAGTGATGTACATGTACATGTATGTAAGTACATGTACATGTAGTAGCAGGTATAGCAATGACGATTTTTGTTTCCTTGAACAGTGCAAACTCACAATATGCTTACGACCAATAAAATTACCTCGATATTTCAAGTTCACGTATCTTTTCATTTCATCTATGAATAAAATCAGAAAATTAATGATACTAGCAAAAATATCTTAAAGATAGAGACATTTGCAGCCTAAAACCTGATATGTTCATACACCTTGAAAAGTCACAAAACTTTGCATGAATAAATGTTAACTCTTCTCAAAATGTGTGTGAAATCTTAGAATCATACCTTTAATACAATATTTGTAAAGTATGAAAACTAATCAACTAGTGTCGCCTGATATCGCAATATACATTTTAACCAGATAAAATTTAAAATGATGAGACTTTGTCATGTCCCCTTGAACTAGCTCAGACAAAATATTACAAAGTACTAATTCAAGGTTCTAGATTGATAACTGCTTTATGTGAAAGACATAAATAACCGAAGAAATCTCACATTTTAGGCTGCAAATGTCTCTGTCTGCCATTAACCCTTTATGCGTTACGTTCGCAATTTTGCACAATTGTCATGAAATTCAAAGGCAGGAAGTACTGCTCATTGTTCTGGGAATGAACAATCGAAAAAATCAATACCTTTCTCCCAAGGTGCTGGGTCTGTTGGGGGACCAATTCAATGCACTATTAACCCTCTCATTACCATAGGCATGTAGATGTCTAGTAAGTCAATGGAGTTTGCAAGGTCTGGTACTGAGAGGGTTAATGTGCTCAGAAAAGTATTTAAGTTCATTTTCTTGGATATCACTCTTTAAGTAATCTTAAAGTAACGCATAAAGAGTTAAGGGGTAAAAGGTAGTGTGAATGATAAATATTTTCCAGATATTTTAAGTTATATTCCATTCATAGTACTGTCAATATTCAATACAGTTGCTGCACACACTATGCTACGGTTCATGGCTTTTACTGACAAGTTCAGGGGCAATGTGTTGGCAGAAGAATTTCTCGGCCACATCCATCGCTTTGTTCCACATTTCTCTATTAAAAAAAATGCGCTCTAGATGGAATCCTGATTGGGTGTATACAAAGAAGTCACACCACGTGCGTCCAGTGATCCCCATTTGGCACTGAACTTGATAATAGTACTGGTGATTGTTTTTCAGTTTTGTTTCTCCATCTACCATGGTGAGATAGTCGAGATTCTCAGCTGTTGGTTCCTCAAAGGCAATGGTCCGAGGACACTTTATCTCTAGGACTCCAGGCTCATCACAGCACTTACAAGAAACCAATCCATCAGGTGAAGCTCCAAGAAACACCTTGATTGGATGGACGAATAGACCACACTCCTTTACCTGTACACTTTGGTGGCCATTTTCTTTTTGGATTGTTTCATATGCATTCCTTGCGATTGGCTCCATTATCCGTCCATACTTCAGATTCGGTAAATTTCGATCAATAGTAGAACGACCCATCAGTCTTTCTATGATAGGTTTTGTGTCCTGACTTTTGGAAGAACATGGATCATCGAGCGTAGCTTGCCTTGTAATGGCTGATTTCAAGTTAGATGCTGTTATCATTCCTGCACGAAATTTTGCCCACTGTATATTTTCTGCTTGGCCTCTTGTATGTTCTTCCACGACATTAACTTCCTCCTGTGTATACGTAGGCAAACCATTCAGGAACGACTCTACAGTCTCATACCTGCCACCTAAAGTTGTCAGACAGTCGGGATCGACTGAATTCTTTGTTTCAACTTCTACCTCTTGTCCCAGATTGAAGTCTACTTCAGGAGAGTAGTTCACAGATGGTGACACATTGTGGCTTTCTTCATCCTGTAAATACTTAAATACTGTTGATCTCTCACAAGTTGGGTACATGGCATTCGCAAGTTGTCTTGCTGGTGGTATTGCCTTGCTTCCCATTGGGTTGAATAGCCTCTTTACTGCTGTGTTGACTGGCTGTTTGCGTTTCCCTGTATTAGAGAAAAAAAAATGGAATCAACATTGAACCCCAAAATACATAATAAATAATTTTGATAATTTCCTTCAGAGGCCTTTCAACCTAAATATACTTTTTTAAAGTTCATTAAATATCAGAAGTTATTAAACAAGTAGTAAAAATTTACATCCTAGATTCATACTTTATTGTAGTTTTTTGTTTTCCAATTCTTTTGATAAAACACACGGCTTAAAGCCACTGTTTAACATCGTAACTGATCGATTTAAAAAATTCTAAAACTGTGTAGCCTGACCTCTCTAATCATGTTCAGATGGATGAAAAAACAGCCAAGAATGCAAAAATAATGAAAGAAAACCAGTCATTATCAAGATATCTATGAAAGTTGTAGTTATTATCGCTAGCTATAATAACTCCAGTACTGTAGTCTATGGGGTGATCTTTTAGGTTTTCACTCTTTTGAAGCACTAAATAATAACATTGAAGCCTAATTTTTTCACAGGTGCATTTTTACACCCCATCACATACTCTGATAGCATGTAGGACCATGCAGCTCAGATTTTTTAAATCTAGAAACTGTTAAACTATGCCTTTAATATACATGTACAATAACAAAATATTGGCCTATTTATCGAGGGAGAAAGATAATTCAATTCTAAACAAAAAAGTTACCTTCTATTACTCCTCTCCTTTATCATAAATTTGGGGTCTAAATCAATTCTTGATCATGCTAACCATCAGGCATCAGGCACTGGCATATTTTCCACTTTTGGTCATATTTCCCGAACCCTGTCCAAACAATAGAAAGTCAATGGGAGAAATTTATATTTCCCGGACAATTAGGTGGGAAATAAGATTCTGATCGGGAAATATGCCATCCCTCCTAACCATTACTCATAATCCATGGATGAATTAATGTAATGATTAAAAAAAAAGAAAAAAAAGGGGGGGGGGGGGGTATTGAAAATAGGAAGTAAAGTATGCTTACTTTTGTTTCCATAGCTTGGTTTCACCCACTGCATCTCACACACTGGCTTGCCATGAAGAACTGCAGCTGCACCCCCACTGTACACATTCCAACTGCAGACTTTCGATGTGCATGGTAGATGTCGATTTTGCGACACTCCAGTCATGAAGGCATGATCCAACTTGAAAACCAGTGCAGCAACATGGTTGCATGAAGATCCCAGACTGTAGAAAGTAGAATACAAATCATAATGTAATTAACATATATAGACAACAATATAATAATAGTTTTAAACTTCAAAACGGAGGTATCATCCTACTCTTACCCAGTCGGGGAGCCATTGGTATGAGCTGTGCAAATTTACGTGTCATGCAGTTTCTATAGTTGGAGACAGAAATGAACATTATCGAACTTGTGGAAAATATTGTCCTGTACACCCTAGTGATAAAATATCCTTTTTTTTCATCCCACTCCTTCAATTGGATACATGTTACATGTAGACTCTATATCTTGATGATGTGCTTCACATCATGCTGATCACTGATCTTGTTCATATTTTATTAAAATATACTAGATCTCGACTCGAGGGATTAGCACTGGCGGACCCCCCCCCCCCCCCAAATTAAATAAATCAATCTGTCAGATAGAGGGCAGTGCTGAAATTTGTGTTGGCCATAGAGTTACATGGTGTTTGCAGGAGTGTGTGTAAGTTGCTTATTCAATTGGATAGGAGAAAAAAATACAGTGCGCTCATCAAAACCTAAATTTTCCACAACTGGACGCAAGAAGAGACAAGGTAAGTATTTTGGGTTTTTAAATCAAACGGTTCATTTAGATGCCCATTTGTACGGCACATAGATCTAGACCTAAGTCACCTAGTCCCAAACAATATAGTCTACCTTCGTATTAACTATTATTCAGCAATTTACTAGAGTCTAAGTGCAAGTTTATCTGGCAACAACATCATTGCATAATTTGTGTGATTCTTACCCAGCAAAGCAACTACAGTAGGCACTGTAGATTTTTCCGGAGGACTTGTCAATGGCAACCCACACGCTGTGAGGTATGTTTTTTACTGCCAATGAGGGAGTACATTGTGCTTTCAACACAGAAACTTCACTTTCCGCTGAAATTGGGTGGTAGAATATTTCGTGGAGCCACTTGCTGTTGAAGTAAGAGAAGGCCTTTCCCTCTTTGTAGTCTGAGAGTAATCTTTCTTGCAACGTTTTTGGTCTAGTACCACGCGATTTCCGTTCCATCTTACTTGCTTCACTGCCTGGGGCAGGGCGCCTCGCTTAACAACCACTCGGCTATTTCAAAATAACTAACGGGTGGCCAAAACTTCACTCCTTCTTTTTCTGGCAACCAGTCATCTTTCAGGTCCGCCAACGGATCTGGAATTTGTTTTCCGTTTATGAACAACAATTCTGCATACTGTTTTGACCGCGATCGTTCTTCTTCAACTTCGCTTGGTTTCACACTGTATCCAAATCGCACTGCGCTGTAGACTAACGCTTGCAGCTCCGCTTTCAAACCCGTCGTTTTTAGTCCTCTTATGCGAAGAAAATCCTTTAAAGCGTCCACTTTCCAAAATTTGATTTCTTCCAAGGTTAGCTGACGTTCATTTTCCGTCCCATTTGCCTCCATTTTCGATAAATAGTTAAATATTCATTTCTGAATTCTAATCGTCACTGTACACACGTACGATTCAAGTGCAGACTACGATTATTATAAGTTTGTTTATCTCCAATGACCTTTGACATAAACCCACAATGCAATGCGCGCCGAGATTGCGAATCGGCTTATATACCCCCTTCAAACTTCGTTTGGCGGGGGTATAAAAAAAACAAAACATATTGGATGTTATCAACGCAACTAGAAATGTCGCGACTGGTATGCCTCCGCCATAATGCATGGTTCTCCTAATAGGTCTATAGTACAATGTCTTGACAATGTGTGATGACAGTTTCACACAATTGGCAAAATATTAAAATGACAGGTTTGCCACAAATGTGCTGAATGTTCACTTTCCTAGAACCAGGTTCAATTGGATGAATGATTAAAACGTCAGAGTGCAGGTATTTAGGGGAACTGATGATTTTTACTGACTTTTGACCCTTTCATAAGTTTATGCATTGAGTAATTTTCAAGGTATTGAGAAAAAGTATAATCTCAGTATCAAATGGTAAAATAGCATTATCAAAACCTGGCCTTTGAACTTTGACCTCACAGTTCCAAAGAGAATCACTGTCAGGTAGAACATGCCTAAATATGTAAGTTTCATGATGATACCTTGAGTTACTTTCGAGATATGGAGGAAAAAGTGCAATTTAGCACTTTTACTTGACCTTTGACCTTTTGACCGTTGACAAGAAACTTCCCACAGAATAAATATTGGGTAATACATGCACACATCAAGTAACAAAAAAAATCCTTCAGGCATTGCATAAATATACGGAAAGTAGTGATATTTTGAGGAGTTAACCTTGACCTTTGACCCCTGACCTTCGACCCATGACCCCCAACTTCCCTAGATAATCACTGCCGATCGGTACATGCATATATACTAAGTTCCATGAAGATACCTTGAACCATTTGCGAGATATGGAGAAAGACATGACATTTCAACCTTTTTTTTTCACAAAATAACTTGTGACCTTTGACCCCGTGACCCTAAAATTCAAACAAAGTATTATCCCCCCAGGATATACCCTCATACCAAGTTTGATGTAAAACCACCACACGGTTCTTGAGATATCGACAAAAACAAAACGGGACGGACGGACGGACGGACGGACGGACGACCCGAAAACATAATACCTCCGGCCACTTCGTTGGCGGAGGCATAAAAATATGATTGTAATTTTTGTGTGACATACTGCAGTATGTCCCCCCAAAATTACAATTTTGGGACCCACGGCAGGGAGGGGAGTGGGGAGGGGTCCCAATGAGGTCCAAACTGTACATTTTCATCTTTTTCTTGAAAATGCCATGATGAATATTCACCAAAGTTGGCAGGTAGCATCCCTAGGGGGGGGGGGGGGGGGGGTTTGGTCCCCATAGGGCCCCAGGGAAAACATGGTGCCCGTTCAAACAATTTGAGATCCTATCTCCATAGGAATGCTACTTGCCAAGTTTGGCGAAAATCCAAACTTGGGGGGGGGGGGGGTGTGGATAGAGAACCTTAGGGCCCCCAGGTTGGGCATGGTGCCCATTTGATGGAATTGAGATTCTGTTGCCCCCCCCCCCCCCCCCCCCCCCCCAAGTTTGGATTTAAACCAAACTTGGCAAGTAGCATTCCTATGGAGATAGGATCTCAAAGTGTTTGAACGGGCACCATGTTTTCCCTGAGGCCCTATGGGGACCAACCCCCCCCCCCCCCCCAGGGATGCTACCTGCCAACTTTGGTGAATATTCATCATGGCATTTTCAAGACTATAAATGTCGCTATGGCGACTGGTATGCCTCCGCCATAATGCATGACTCTCCTAATAGGTCTAGATAGTACATGTGGACAATGTGTGATTACATTTTCACAAAACTGGCAAAATATTGAAATGACAAGTTTGTCAGAAATGTGTTGAATGTTCACCTTCCTTGAACTTGGTTTAATTGGATGAATAGGAGAGCATGTATTTGGGGATTTAAGGACTTTAACTTGACTTTGACCCATTCATATATTTATGCATTGAGTAATTTTCATGGTACCGGTATGGAGAAAAAGTGCAATTTCTGTACTGAATAGTAAATTGTTACCATGTTCATCTGGCCTTAGACCCTAAAATTCATAAGATAATCACTTTCAGGTAGAACATGCATAGATATGCAGTAAGTTTCACGATAAATTGAGCCACTTCCGAGATATGGAGGAAAAAGTTAGTTCAGCACTTTCACTTGATCTTTGACCTTTTGACCTTTGAGGCAATAAAAAAAGAAAAAGAAAAAAAAAACTCTCCAGAGAATTTCTATTAGGTTACACATGCATACACCAAGTGTAAAAAAAAACTAGAAATGTCGCTACGGCGACTGATGCCTCCGCCATAATGCATGATTCTCCCAATAGGTGTATAGTACAATGTCTTCACAATGTGTGATGACAGTTTCACATAACTGGCAAAATATCGAAATAACAGGTTTATCAGAAATATCTTGAATGTTCACTTTCCACGAACTGGGTTTGCTATAATTGTCTATTAAAGAGTACAGGTACACATATTTTGGGAATTGAAAATTTTTACTTGACTTCTGACCGACCTTATTATAAGTTTATGCATTGAGTATAATTTTCAAGGTATGAAGAAAGAGTGTAATTACAGTACAAAATATATCTTTTTTTTCATTTAAACCTAACCTTTGACCCTTAACCTTTGATTTTTGACCTTCTGGCTGGAAACTTCCAAGAGAATCTCCATTAAGTAATACATGTACATGTATATTAAATTTTAAAACTAATAATGCAATTATTGCATATACTAGTATATGAGGGAAATAGTAACATTTTGAGGAGTTGACCTTGACCTTTGACCCCTGAATATTGACCCATGACCCCTAAATTCCCTAGATAATCCCTGCCAGTCAGTACATGCATATGTACCAAGTTCCATGAAGATACATTAAACCATTTGTGAGAAATGTGATATTGCAACATTTTCACCTAACCTTTGACCTTTTGACCTTTGACCTTATGACATGAAACTCTCTCTGGAGAATCTTTATGCAGTAGTACATGTCTACACTAAGTTTCAAGAAAATAACTGCGGGCATTGCATAGATATGAGGGAAATAGCAACATTTTTAGCATTTGACCTTGACCTTTTGACCTTTGACCTCTTGTCAATGTCACTAAAATCTATTCAACTAATTGTCCCATCATACATCATCCTTGGACCAAGTTTGGTGAAAGCTGTTTCATCCAGTTTTGAGTTATCACGTAAATAGATAAATTTTAGGATTTGACCTTGATCTTTGACCTTTGACCTCTGTCCGATTTCACTGAAAAACTAATCAAGTAATTGTCCCATCATACATCATCCTCCAACAAAGTTTGGTGAAATTTGCTCCATACAGTCTTGAGTTATCGCGTAAACGGAAAAATTTCATGATTTGACCTTGACCTTTGACCTTTTGCCGATTTCACCTAAAATCTAATCAAATCATTGCCCCATCATACTTCATACTTGGACCAAGTTTGGTAAAATTCCAGTAAATATTACTCAAGTTATCGCGTAAACGAAAGCGGACGGACGTACGTACGGACGTACGGACGGACGGACGGACAACCCGAAAACATAATGCCTCCGGCACCACTACGTGGCGGAGGCATAAAAATACTAATCCTGCTGGCATTGCATGAACATGAGGGAAATAGTAAAATTTTGAAGTGTTGCACTTGACCTTTGACCCCTGACCTTTGACCCCATGAACCCTACATTCTCTAGATAATCACTGCCAGTCAGTAAATGTATATATACTATGTTCCATGAAGATACCTTGAACAATTTTCCAATTTACAGATAAAAAAAGAAGCTTTAATACTTTTACTCGACCTTTTGACCTTTGACCTTTGACCTCATGACCCAAACTTTCACCAGAGAATCTAAATTGGGTAATACATGTATACACTAAGTTTCAAGAAAATATCTTCAGGCATTGCATAGATATGGTGGAAATAGTGAAATTTTATGTATTTGACCTTGACCTTTTGACCTTTGACCTTGAGCACGTGCACCCAAAAGTTGATAGGCACAACTTCACCCCCTAATACACATACATGCCAAGTTTCATTAGGATACCTCAACAGCTTTTGATAGTTACCTTGTCCACAAAATTCATTACGGACGGACGGAAAGACGGACGGACGGACGGAAGGACGGACGGACGGACGGACGGACGGAAGGACGGACGGACGGACGGACGGACGGAAGGACGGACGGACGGACGGACAACCCGAAAACATAATGCCTCCGGCACCACTTCGTGGCGGAGGCATAAAAAAGATGAAAATGTACAATTTGGACCTCATTGGGACCCCTCCCTACTCCCCTCCCTGCCGTGGGTCCCAAGGGGGCACCCCTGATTCCCCCATGAACAAACTTGAAACTACAGTCATCAATGCAGGCCTACTAACTCTTAGTATTATATCTGCTCTATCACTTCTGGTTGTAGAGAGAGGATTTTTTAAGATTCCTTGTTTTGGGGGGTTGGGCCCCTCTTGTGCCCCTCAAGTGGGGTATGGTGCCCACTTGAAGAAATTGAGATCCTACCCCGTAGGGATGCTACCTGTCAAGTCTAGCGAAAATCAGTCACGGGGTTCTCAACAAGAAGATGAAGATGTACAAATTTTACGCACGATGAATGACAGACACCGGACGAAGAGCAATCGCAATAGCTCACTTGAGCCTTCAGCTCATGTGAGCTACAAAAACTTGCACTCCTTGATTTTAAGTCAGGACTCAATAAATCTCTTTTATTACAATCTTTTTGTTTCATATCTCGGCCATTTCAAAACTGATTTTCATCAAATAAACTTTTGATACCCCTTAGAATTGCATGCTTTTTGACATCTCATAGAGTGGTTTTTGAATATCTCGCAAAACATTAAAAGCTAAGTCCTCATCTCAACCAGAAGTGTACACACCCTTCAATGCTTTATTAACAGGGCACGTGGGGACATTTTCGCATGATGTTAAACTCGCGATCCAACTGTGATTCGTGAAATTTGCAAAAGTAACAGTTCATACAGTATACATATATATTTTTTTTTTTTGCTAATACACAAAAAAGTCACAAAGTTTCATTTTCAAGCATGCAAATAGGCCTTTAATTCAATGCATTGTGGATTAACTTAGACCCCGTTTACATTGAGTGAAAAGTCTGGGCTTGGCCGTTCCTTGCCGTACCAAAATTGACCGCCCATTTGGCCAAGCTCCAGAGGTACTCTTGGCCATGGCCGAGCTGTGGCAGAGCCCAGCCTCTTCTCACCGTAAAACAAACTGTGCTTTAATAATGTGGTTCCAAATTTAGTCTGGCTTCCAGACCCTCTGTCCATACTACATGTATTTCGCTATTCAAGGATATCAATGCTCTCAACATCAAAAACTAGTATAGTTTAAGGTGGTTTTGTCCTGCAGAGGAATTTGCCTTCTGCAAAGACAGTGACACCGCTGCGGGGCGCGATTTTGTGGCCGCGGAATCCAGTTGGAAATGGGTCTGGAAACCAGTCTATACCACATTGTGACCAGCGCCCTCTCAATAAATAGTGTTTGTTTGAACCTGGACGATTGTCTCAGTGGCATCTAATCTACCAGTCCAACAAAGACTGTTAAACCATCAGCTTGGTAAGTTGCAAGTTGCTACCTTTGGACCAGAACCACTTCATCATCAAATGCCACTTTTATGGTTTGAGAATAATGCATGTTGGTTACATTCCTATCACCATCATTACCTGGTGGGGCGGGGCTCTCTTGGGTGTGTCTGGATCCATGTCTTGTTAGGTGCTGTCTAAAATCTTCATTGCTTGTGAATGCTTCTCCACACTCCTCACACAGAGGTAGCTTGTAAGTCCTGACCACAACTTTTCTTTCCTTCTCCAGTTTTGGAATGGATGAAGTTGAACATGGGTTGGCATCATACTCTTCAGCAACTGAGCATTGAAAGACATACGTACATTGTATAGAATTAAAAGGTACTGGCATCATTCATGAAGATGTTCATCATTAAGTCCATTCATTTCAGTAAAATGGAAGACTCTGTTGGGGAGTGAAAAGGTGAACTGTCCTTGGCAATAATTGCTTCACTCACTATCAATTACAAACTGTACCACAACTTTAAATCCGAGCATCTTGAATTAGAAGTTACTGGCACCATTCATGAAGATTAAAAGTACAATGCAGATCACAAAGCCTATACATTTTAGTATTGGAATGAATGAATGCATTGTGGATGAACTTAGGGCTTGTTTTCTTATATCATAATTCTTCCCATTGAAAAAAAAAGAAATGTAGGCTTTCATCTTCACCAAAAATAAAGGTCTCCAGCTCAAGGTGATAAGGGAAACAAGAGACCCAGGGGTCACGCGCTCACCTGAGTACCACAAGTTCACCTTCCATGCATTCTTGCTGACTCTTACCTGAGAACAATTGGAAACTTGTGGTGGGGGTAGCTTTGGGAATGGGGGCATGGTGTCCATTAATACATAATTATTCCATCACACTGGTAAAGACACCTTGACAAGTTTGGTGAAAATCCTTCACGTTGTTTTGAGCAAGAAGATGACAATTAAGGACCGCATTTGGAACCCCCACCCCCATCCCCTCCCGCTTCCTTGGGTCCAAAGGGGGTGGGGGGGGGGGGGGAGGGACACCCCTGATTCTCCCATGACAAACTTGAAACAATAGTCATCTATATACTGACTCATTGTATTAAAGGACAAGTTCACCTTCATAGACATGTGGGTTGAGTGAATGCAGCAATATTAGTAGAACACATCAATGAGAGCTTGAGGAAAATCCGACAATTCGTTCAAAGGTTCTGAATTTTTAAAGTTTCTGCTCAGTCATGGCTGGATGACAAGACTACTATAGCTTGTGATGTCACATGAGTACAACGGTATAAAGAAAGTATAAAGAAAATTCACCTTATTTTCACTTTTCTCACATAACAAAAGAACACTCGACTTCTCTCTTTCAGAAGGCAAGGGGAATAATATTATCCTTAACATACATCAGTAACAAGTTCAAGAAATGCGAACTTTATTCAAAAAGTAAAGTTTTGTGAAATTCTCTTTTTATTTTCATTATATCGTTGTACGCATGTGACATAGCACACTGTAGTAGTCTTCTCATCCAGCAGTAATTGCCCAGATACTTAAAAAATTCATAACTTTTGAACAGATTGTCGGATTTTCCTCAAACTTTCACTGATGTGTTCTGCTAAAATTGTTGCATTCACTCAATCCACATGTACATGAAAGTGAACTTGTCCTTTAACTTAGCTCAATCACTTCCAGGGGCCCGTTGCATAAAAGTTACAATTATGGTAACTTTGCCATCCAATGGTAACTTCCATGGAATTCTTGATTTTGATTGGCTGTTGAGCATTGTTACCATGGTAGTTACCATTGGATGGCAAAGTTACCATAATTGTAACTTTTATGCAACGGGCCCCTGTTCTAGAGAAAATCTGTACAGATTCCTTACGGGGGGGCGAGACCCCTGGGGATCCCAAGATGGGGTATGGTGCCCATTTGATGGAATTGAAATTCTATCCCCCTAATTTTGTAGGGATGCTACCTGCCACGTTTGGTGAAAATTAGTGATATGGTTTTCAAGGAAAAGATGAAAATGTACAATTTCGGTCCAAATTTAGGCCCCCTGGGGCCCCCCAGGTGGGGCATGGTGCCCATTTGATGGGAATTAGATTCTTTCCCTCTAGGGATGCTACCTGCCTACTTTGGTAAAAATTCCTAATGGCATTTTCAAGAAAAAGATGAAAATGTACAATTTGGGCCCCATTAGGACCCCTCCCCACCCCCCCTCCCCTGGGTCCCAAAGGGGGCACCCCTGATTCCGCCATGAACAAACGTGAAACTATAGGCAGCAATGTACTAATTTATGGTATTAACTTAGCTCTATCACTTCTGGTTCTAGAGAAGAAGATTTTTTAAGATTCCTTAAGTTTGGGGGGTTGGGCCCCTCAAGGGGACCCCCAGGTGGGGTATGGTGCCCACTTGAACAAATTGAGATCCTATCCCCCTAGGGATGCTACCTGCCAAGTTTGGTGAAAATCGGTTAAGGGGTTCTCAAGAAGAAGATGAAAATGTAAAAGTTTACGCACGACGGACGACGGACGAAGAGCGATTGCAATAGCTCACTTCAGGTGAGCTAAAAATGTAGGGTATTCTTTTTTCCTTTAGAAAAGCAAGATTTCTCACTCTCCCAACTAATTTCAAATATCTTTAAACGCATCTTCACTATTAAAATGCAGATATCCTTGGTAAAAATATCTATCTGCCACAAGTCTAAACAGCTCTTCACATAATGCACAATATGTTAATCGTTAACTTGACATATCGTATATTTCTTGCCAGGTTTGCATTGCTAAAAATTCAAACTTCATTACCATCACAGTCATGGCAGTTGTCATGGTTGCTTGCTTGTATCTGGAGGTCTCCTGGCAGTGAAGATTCAACCTTGACAATTGTATCAGTGGTATACATGGAATCTACCGGTCCATCAAAGACTGTCAAACCATCAACTTGGTAAGTTGTAAGTTGCTGCCTTTGGACCAGACCCACTTTGTCACTAGATGCCACTTTTATGGTTTGAGAATAATGCATGTTGGTTACATTCCTATCACCATCATCACTTGGTGGGGTAGGGCTCTCTTGGGTGTGTCTGGATCCATGTCTTGTTAGGTGCTGTCTCAAATCTTCACTGCTTGTGAATTCTCCTCCACACTCCTCATACAGAGGAAGCTTGTAAGCCTTCACCACGACTTCTCTTTCCTTCTCCAGTTTTGGAATTGAGGAAGTTGAGCATGGGTTGGTATCACGTTCTCCTGCAAGTGGGTATTGAAAGACATACATTGCACGGAATTAGAAGTTGCTGGCACCATTCATGAAGATGGTCATCATAAAGTCCATTTATTTAATATCGTAATGGAATACCCCTGTGGGGAGTGACAAGGTGAACTATCCATGGCAATAGATGCTTTACTATTAATCATATACAGTACTACAACTTTAACCCTATTCCCATGTGTACAAAACCAATGTAAATTGTGTTTTTACAATTAATTCACTTGTATATTTTTACTTTCAATGGCTGGTAATGACTTATTTTAGCATGATTACACTTTAAAAAGTTTCTGCAACAAATTTTGACCAAAACATACAGCAACAAAAACAAAAAGTTAAAAAAAACAAAAACAGAAAAATTAAGAAATTCTTAAAACAGTAAAATACATATAATTATGGAGCCAAATTTTTCCTTCAATATTATTAATGAGGATATTGAGAAGAATACGTTCAACAAAAATTAGAAGTCTTGGATCTTATTTTTTTTTTGTTTATAGGCAATTTTTTTTTTTTTTGCATAAATTAGCATACATCATTTGATACAAAATACATCAACTAAAATTTGAACGAGAAATGTCGCTATGGCGACTGGTATTCCTCCGCCATAATGTATGATTCTCCTAATAGTTCTATAGTATGCCATGACAATGTGTGATGACAATTTCATCTCAATGGCAAAATATTAAGTTGACATGTATATAATGTGTTGAATGTTCACTTTCCCTGAACTAGACTTAATTGGATGAATGGCTACATTTTCTATGAAAGCATGTATTTGGGGGATTTGTGGACTTTTACTTGACTTTAGACCCTTATAAGTCTCTATGCATTGAGTAATTTTCAAGCTACAGAGAAAAACTGTAATTTCTGCGTTAAATACTAAATTGTTAGCATCTTGACCTGGCCTTTGACCCTATGACCTGAAGAGAATCACTGTCTGGCACAACATGCATATATTTGTTTCATGATGATACCTTGAACCACTTTCGAGATATGAAGGAAGAAGTAAAATCTAGCACTTTCACTTGACCTTCAACTTTTTGGCCAAAAAAAAATTCCCAGAGAATCTTAGTTTGGTAATACATGTACAAATGTACAACCTATACACAAAGTTTCAAGAAAAATCCGGCGGGCATTGCAAAAATATGATAGAAAAATGAACTTTAATGAGTTGACCTTGACCTTTGACCCCTATCTTTGAGCTCATGACCCCAAAATTCCGTAGATAATCACTGCCAGTCAGTACATGCATATGTACTGTGCTCCATGAAGATACCTTGAACCATTGCCAAAATATGGAGAAGAAAGTGAATTTAAACGTTTTCACATTTTCACCTTTGACCTTTGAACTTTGAACTTTGACCTCATGACCCCAAACTCTCACTAGAGAATCTTCATTTGGTGATACATGTTTACACTAAGTTTCAAGAAAATGCCATCAGGCATTGCATAGATATGGGGGAAAGAGTGAAATTTCGAACATTTGACCTTGACCTCTGACCTTTAACCTTGAGCATCTGCACCCAAAAGTTGACAGGCACAAATTCACCCCCTCATGCATATACCTACTAAGTTTTATTATGATACCTCAAACGGTTTTCAGTTATGCTGTCCACAAAATTGATTACGGACGGACGGACGGAGGGACGGAAGGACAGACAACCTGAAAACATAATGCCTCCGGCGACACTTCGTGGCGGAGGCATAAAAATCAACCAATGCACTCTTGTAGATTACACTGGCGTCTACCTTAGTGCAAATTTTTGCGAGGTCGCATGATCCATGACCAAGATGTGAAAGGTGGGCCAAAAAGTCCCCCACCCCCCGGTAGTTTCAAGTCCCTCAAAAAACCCGGTGAGATTAGGGTTAAATCCAAGCATCTGGAATTAGAAGTTACTGGCAGTGAGTAAAAGAAGATACATGTATGAACTGTCCCTGGGAATAGTTGACATAATGTACACACATGAGAATGAAATAAAAACAAGTTGCTAAATTGCATTAAACAAAGATGAAAGTTGTGAAACTCATATGAAATAAAATGGCAACTCATATTGAGATAGAATAGCGACTGCATGGAAGCGAAAATGTGCTATCGTATTCGCGATAGCGAAGGTTTTTTTTCTTTTAATCTCTAGGGTCAACAATATTTCACAGTCTGTCGGGATATGCCAATACATTTTTTTTTTCTTGGCCTTTAATATATTTCATCATACAGGCTGCATTCATAATCATATTCTTGGGAAATGATTTGACAAAAACTGCGTCAGTTTGACAGAGATCACTTTACATACATGTACACTGTACCTGCTTCAGTGATGTCTTCCATATAGACCACCTTCCACTGGGATGCATATTCTGCTGCTTCATTTTCTTCATCATCTACTTCCTCAATCTTAATCCATGAGACGGCCATGTCCATTAGTTGTATACTGGAAGGGAGTCTGTAACAAAAAAACAAAACAAAACAAATCAAAGGGACTGAATCTGTGATCACATGAGATGAATGAGAGATTTTACTGCACAGGACATGAGACCGCATGTGACAAGCATCACAAAACCAACAAAAAGCTGCACACCCCAATTTCGTGCAAGGACTAAAAATGGTGAAACAGGTCAACATAGTCTAGACTCTTTGACATTACTTTTTGATATGCTGAGAGTATTTCTATAATTATTATTTTTCAATTTCCTGGGAATGTAAAACAATTGGGAGATGACATTTCTAACTGTTTTATGTAAAATATTTTCTGTAGAATATTCTTATTAGGTATCTTAATTTTTTTTAACCCTGTACACACTTTTCACTTCTAACCAAATCACTTTTGCAAGAATACACTAAATGCTATTGACAGTGTTAAAAGTTGGTGTCAGTCTTATGATAGAATATGTGACCTGTCACTTGAAAATCAGCCACATGTCACTGGCATCGAACTTAGAATAATTAGACTTTAGTTGAGGTACCAATAAAAAATTTAAAATTTGACTTCTAGGCAGATTATGGAAATCATTTATGGTTTTATCCATCGTGAGCTAAAATTTCACTATACATCATGCTTACCAGAAAAGAGAGAAATATTCTTGAAACTATTTGTAACGATTTTTTTTTCGGCTTCCCAATTTTTGCAGAACAGCTTGAGCAAGGTCTATGCTCAGCAAATTTCCTAAGTTTTGCCCCCCAGCAATTGCTAAAAGCTGACTGGTTGGTGATGACATATTTCAATGAAGTTGTTCATTACTCAAGTGCAAATTTCAAACCTTGATTGATATTATAACTCACAGACTCCAACTCTCCCGTTTTCCACGAGAGATCTCCCGCCGAAAACCCATTTTTGCAAAAACTCCCGTTCTCCCGCTTGAGATTTAATTTCTCCTGCCCTGGCTCTGTGTCTCCCCTTGGAAAGGATTTCTTACTTATTGATATTGTATGTCGAAAAAAATAAGCCTTAGATAACACCAGATAGCATCTACACTGTAGAACCCTAGGAATTTCGCGCTTCGCACACATCAACTTGGAGTCTCCCGTTTGCTTGGGGTTACTTTCAGGCGGGAGAATCTCCAGATCAGAAGGTGCTTTGGGTTGGAGTCTCTGAACTCAGAGCATTATTGTTCTATTGAAGAGATGCAGACTTCAGTGTAATAGTTGAAGCAAACAAAAATGACAGTGTGCTCCCTGTCGGGTGATCGGACATAATCCCGTAATCAGTTGTGGTCCTCACTCTTGATTTACAGGTGCATGTCCCTTGCTTGGCAAATATTTCTGAACGGGATATGGGCCGCATGGCTTTTGTGCTTTTACTACTCTGCCTCCTTGTCCAGTGCACGGGAGATTGAGTCAGGTACTCGCAAGCAAAGAAAAACAAAAACAAAAACAAAAACAAAAATGATCCACCAGCTGCTTGAGATGGTCCTTTTTTTTTTTAATGGTAATTGAAAACATAATTGGCAAAATTTCAAAATGACAGGTTTGTCACAAATGTGTTGAATGTTCACTTTCCTTGACCTACATGTAGGTTTAATGGGATGGCTGGTTATACTGCCTAAAAGCGCAGGTATTTGGGGATTTGAGAATTTTAACTTCACTTTTGAACCTTTTTTTTAAAAGTCTATGTATCAATCAAACTTTTAAGGTATGGAAAAAAAGTTCAATTTCACGATCAAATTGTAACATTTTCGCATCTTAACTTGGCCTTGACCCTGGAACTTTGACCTTATGACCCTAAAATTCCCAAGAGAATCACTGCCAGGTAGAACAGATATTAAGTTTCATGATATAATCTTGAGTAACTTTTGAGATATGGACCAAAAAATGAAATTTAGCATTTTCACTTGACCTTCAACCTTTGGGCAAGAAACTTCCAAGAGAATCTCTATTGGGTTATCGTATATACATGTACAGTATCAAGTTTCAAGAAAAATCTGTCTACAGATAGTATTGCATTAAATGAGGGAAAAATTAAAATTATGAAAATTTGACCTTGACCTTTGATCCATGACCTTTGACCCATGACCCCCATATTCCCTAGATAATCACTGCTAATCAGTACATGCATAAATACTAAGTTCCGTGAAGATAGCTTGTAACCATTTCTAAGAAATATTGAAAAAAGTGAAATTCTAACATTTTCACTTGCCCTCTGACCTTTGAACTCATGACTTGAAACTCTCTCTGGAGAATCTTTATTTGGTATTACATGTATGCACGTGGTACCAAGTTTCCAGAAAAACAAAACAAAAACTCCTGGCATATTGCATAAATATGGGGAAAATAGTGAAATTTTGAGCATTTGACCTTGACCTTTGACCTTGAGGATGTGCCCCCAAAAGCTGGTAGGCACAACTTCGCTCACTCATGCATAAGTATACCAAGTCTCATTAGGATACCTTAAGCGGTATAGTTACGCTGTCCATAAAATTAATTACGGACAGACGGAAGGATGGATGCTGGGACAGACAACCCGAAAACATAATGCCTCACAAGTATCAGGTGTATTATCAATGTCATGATATGTCCACAATCTCCAAATTGTACAAAGCCAAGGACTACAGCTGTACATGTAGTCTGTGGAGTACGGTAATGGCTAATGCCATGGCAATGCAGTCTGGTCTCCCCGCTTACGCTTCAGACATCAAGGCAGTATAGTAGAGAGAGTGCAAAAGAGGGCAACCAGGACGATCCCCTCTTCGAGATACCTGCCTAGCCTTACACATAAAGGCTCTACATTGTAACTCCTCAACCTACCATCCCTTGCATGAAATTGCTACAAGTACAATTGTACAATGACAAAAAAAAAAAGAGAACAAAAGAAAAGAAATGCCACGACTGCGCAGTGTGTGGCTAAATCGTTTTTGTGTGCATCTTTTCACGATGTTGTTAAGTGCAAAGTCTATGGAGGTTGAAAGCAGTTACCGGTTACTTGTTATATGACAAAATGAATGGAGTGATAATAATGCTGACTGTGTTCAGTAGGCCTACACACACAGACAGTAGTCACTGCAGTAAAATTCCATAATTTTAATGCTTCAAACTTGGCAGGTTACCATTGTTACCATGAAAACCAAAGTTTTTCTTAAACCCTCACGAAAATGATGATAAATAAGGGCTACAAGGTTCCCACAGAAATTTGAAAACAAAATTTCATGACTTTTCCTAGACAGAAAGATCCGACTGTCTGGAGGAGTCTTTCATTTTTTTGACGTTATCGCTCTCCTCCGTAGACAGACGGAAGGTATATTACCCATCGCTGTGTGGATGTTCTTAACCACTGTCTCTATGGAAAATTGGGTGAGGTACCTCACCCTTCTCGATTGCGTCTAATTCATGGCCCTAGGTCAGCAAATTGAAGCTTGTAGAGCAAAATCAACATTTCACGAATGCAAGTACGGTACCACTCACCAGATTAATGAATAATCAAACCTCCCGATCTAGACAGAAAGATCCGTCTGTCCGGAGGACTCTTTTATATTTTGCCATTGACGCTGTCCTCCGTGGATCCGTGAAGCCAGACGTAGTCTCCGCGGAACATTCCCCGACGGACAGATAGACAGACCGATCTTTCGGTCAACTCCCGATCCTACTACCACTAAAATAACAAATAAGTAGAAATTACATTTAGTCATAAAACACATTAATATCTAGATTCTATCTAACAGAAGTTTGAGAACTATATTGCTCGCTATAAATTATGGCAGCCATAAATTATTGCCTAATAGTAATGACCAACAATACAATGAAAAAGTTACTCACCAACTTTATTTCATGTAGGTGGGACTAACATTACGTTGAAAGCGATTAATCCTAAATTTTGTGCGCATTTTACAGCCAATTGATTGTAGTGATCAAGTTAAAGCGATAATGCCACGTCATTTCCTTCAGAATTAAGCTCCTGGTGGACAGTAGTTGTAAAAAAAAGATGAATTCTGATGATAAGATAACTCAGATTCTAATCCTTCTTGCTAGCGAAGACACCACCAAAACTATGGCTGGCCATCGCTGCCATTAACGCCATCTAGTGTACGTACCACAGAACTCTCTTTAAGAGTACAAAGAGTATAGCAGCTACGCTAAGAGGGCGTACTCTCGCGATTTCGCACGCAATATAGTCACTGTAACCGTTAGCTGTATTTTATGGAAGTCCTAGCCCCACGCCTCTTGCGCCCCCCTCTGGATCCGCCACTGCAATCTGCAGTCCCACAAAGTTTGAGCCATAAAAAGGAGCCCAAACTATGTTTCGGGAGGGAGACAGAAAAGGATAGACGCGTTTGTCAGCTCAAACACAATCTTTGAGGGACTAGGATTGAAAAGTAATGATATTACTTCAAGTATTTTTGACGTATCGACAGAAAATATTTTTCTTGTGATATTTTGAGGTCTGAAACAATTCTACCGCCGTGTGCCTCCTTAAAATGAAGAGAATGAAAGGAAGGTAGGGTTTGCTCGATAGGCTCACGTGTTAAGAAGATCTTGGTATTACATGTATTAATAAAATAGCCGCCGTTGGGCTCCATGTGGGACTCACAGAAAATACTCTGTGGTGGGGCTCCATGTCATAACGGGAGTGCAATGTGTAGTGATTCCATTTCCGGGCCACCCAGAGATGTCGGAACTGGGGTTGGGTATTGATATAGGAGAGAGTAGATTGGTGGAAGAGATGTACTTATGGGATCTCGTTTTGTCGTACAGAAGTATATCCTAAAATGCATAAAAATTTGAAGAAATGTCCTTTATTTGCCAATCCCACAGTTCACAGTCATGGAAAATCCTGGAAAAATTTGTGGTCATGGAAAGTCAGGGAAAAGTCGGGCAATTCGGAAAATTTGTGAAAAGTCTTTGAAAAGTCATGGAATTGCATTTACCTCTTGGCTATGGCAGCTTTTCAGTTTGTCGTGTCTTGCAACTCTCATGAGTCATACTCTGTCTCTGATCATACTCGTACTCTGCTATTAAGGTGTTCATTATCATTATTTCCATTTTCCCCAGTTTTGTGGCATCCCAGATTCTACATAACTCCCAGGACATACTGTAAAACATAGTGTAATTGTTACGTGTAAAACGAGGAATTTTCATGTGCACTTTAATGTCGCGAAATTCGCGAGCGCCAAGATTCGCAAAATCTAAATGCAGCGAAAGTCCTTGTTTACACTATATATAAGTAATGCATTGAACGCCAGTGGCACTTCGCGAAAATTTCATTGTCTGCTCCAATTCGCGAAAAATTCATGTCGCAAATATATCATGTTTTACAGTATACTAATGATAATAGATACATGTCATAAGTGGGTGGAACGGATGGCTTTGAGGGGAGGTGGAGGCCATCATAACGTGTCTGATTTTGGAAACCGTGCCAGAAAGGAAGTCATGGAAAGCAGCAATTTAGTCATGGAAAAGTCTTGACCGAAAGATCGGTCTGTATCTGGTCGTTGTGGAAATGTTTTGCAGAGACTGCGTCTGGCTTCACGGATCCCCTCCGTATACAGACCGAAGTCAATGATTGCGGCTACTGTGTGGATGCGCAGCAAGCGATCGCGCACAGATCAAATGATACGTCAAACCAATTTCAGGTCCAGCTATTTTACATTCAAACAAGTTTGACATGACATGACACATTATGCGGCAATATTTGGGGTAAATTTCTCACATTGTGCAGTCGAAAATACAGTTAAACTCGCCTAAGTCAACATCGCATATGTCGAATAATCGCGCAAGTCAATTTTTAAAAGTCCTGATTTTCCCCATTGACTTACGTGTATTAATTCACTCACAAGTCGAATTTTGTAAGTCGAATACTCGCCTAAGTCGATGAAATTCCAAGAACACTTTCACGGAAAAACCATTAAATTCACTGTGCCTAAGTCGAATAAGATTTTATTGTGCAATGAATCACTGTCAAAATCAAGAGACGCCAGTTTTTGTTTACATAAGAACTAGCCCGACCAGACAGGTGACAAAAAATTATCTAAAGTATCAAAATTCAAAGCGATCACATGCGATTGTTGAACTCTCTTCGTGTTTGGAGGTCCGCTGGTACAGCCCTGTCGCGCTAGCGCTACGTACGTACAGCGAATGGGCTGTGTATAGTGTGTGTATGTTTGCAGTCTGGGCTGTGCAGTGGATGGATGAAGCTGCTGAGTTTCAAAGCGGAAAGTAGGGGGAAAGTTACGGGCACGGGTAAATCAGAATTACACCTCTACACGCATTTCAAGCCACGGTATGGTAAACTGGAATCAATCACTGCTCAAATATCGTTCATATTCACTTCCCCAAGGTTTAGCAAGGGTGTAAAGTAATCGGACCTGTGCCAATACTAATGCACTGTCCATGCAAAATAAGCCGCGGCCCTGCCGGGCGACCCGTGCTGCAGCACACCTCTCCAGCTCTCGGCTCCAGAGTAGACAACATACATGTACATTTATACATAATGCACGCCCCTTTTATTTATCGTCAAAAAACAAAAGAAAAAAAAAAGAAAAAAAGAAAAAAAAAAAGGAAACGAAACCCGGAAGTTGCACCAAAAACAATAGTCACGCCCCCCTCCCCCCCCCCCCCCCCCCTTTACGGAATTCCTGGATCCGCCCCTGGATTGGCAAATAAAGGACATTTCTTCAAATTTTTATGCATTTTAGGATATACTTCTGTACGACAAAACGAGATCCCATAAGTACATCTCTTCCACCAATCTACTCTCTCCTATATCAATACCCAACCCCAGTTCCGACATCTCTGGGTGGCCCGGAAATGGAATCACTACACATTGCACTCCCGTTATGACGAAATGCTCGGGTCCGGCAGTTTTTTTTTTTCGTTATCGTTATAACGAAATTTCGTTTTAACCGAACAAATGCGACATATTACAGAAACAAGGAAGCCACGCATATGTCATATTGTTTGTTGAGTACTCGATCGTCTTTTTTATTGAAATCATTTTTTATTGAAATTTTACAACATCCAACAGAGTTAGTTTCCCTTTATCATCTCAGTCAAGCCATCATTCTTTTTTACATAAGTCCTCCTAACAATGTCCCTGTCTGTGTTCTAAATATAACGATGTGGTTTTTGTTTTTCTCCTGCATTCTTACCAACATAACTACGTATTAAAAAATGTTTTGCATTACATTCAATCCAGCTCGTATTTTATCACTTATTTTACATTATGAAATCTAGATTGCTTGCGTCCACGATGGCACATGCTGTAGTTCCCTCTTTTTTCTCCTTTTTTCCCTTTTTTTTCCTCTTTTTTTTCCTTTCCTTTTCTCTTTTTTCCTCTTCCCAATCATTTTGATGTCAGTTGACATCGGTTCGTTTATTGTGTTTTATATTGATGTTTTGTGTATTTTCTGAGGGTCCCATATCGTACAAGCTTTGCTTCTTAGTGGGACCCTCTACTTCCATCCTCATCCTTAGTTGACTTGTATTATACGCTTTATGTATTTAACAAAGATGTAATCGCATCTACTTTTCATTTTCATAATTTTCTTATGTACCTTTTCAAATTTTGTTCTGTATCACAAATATCCCGTGTATATGCAATGTACATAATTTCTTTGTTCATTTTGATGGAGGTGAAAAATAAAGTTGAAAGTTGAAAGTTGAAAGTCATATGCTGAAAATCTATGTGAACATTAAAACAAATTAATGAAGTGAACGATCAGGGGCGCTCCCTCCATTTACATCCATTTTATACTTGAGATCTAAGGCTTTTTTTTTAAAGAAATTAGTTGCAATGCACACACGATTATTATTATTACTATTATTATCATTATTATTATTATTACTATTATCACTATTCATTCGGCATTTGCAAAACAATACAAGTGACAACAGAGAAATAAATGAAACAAGCAAAACACAAGGAAACAAAGTGTCAGGCTTTCCCTGTTGAGCTTCCCTAAGGAGCCGGGTTGGAAAAAAGTCATTAAAATCACTATAGCCCTTGGGCCTCTCCCACCAACTTAAGAAAGCACATCAGGGAGTATAATAGTTGAATATAAAAGAAAAGAAATAATACAATTTCAAAATGAGCGTGTACCCCAGGTGGATTATTGCACATACAAACAAGAAATATTATTGTGGAGAATGGGTATCACTTCCACCCCCATGAAAAAAAAATCCAGTGTACACAAAAAGTGTTATCAGAGTAGGCCTACATCTCTAAAACAACAGACATAAAAATATCCCCTTTAACTGCACTGCTAATGAAAATGTATTCCTTGCACCCCAACCCTATCCCATGGCCCAAAACCTCCGCCCCCACGACAACAACAACAACAAAATCACTGTCAGACAGCAAGTGTATAATACCAGCAGGTATCATCGACATACCTGTTACGACCAAAATCACTCTGAGAATGATCGCACAAAAGAAACAATCAACTAATGTTCAGGCGGTTTATTAACAGTGATATTGTGGGTACAGACTCGTAAACAGTTTTCACGTCAGTACAATAATGATCAATAGAACAATTATAAATCATTAACAGGGCCGGCGCAGTGTTTTTAAAAGTGTGGGGGCCCACTTCCGGGTTTCATGAGCAACAAGCAAAACCAAAACAAAACAAAACAAAAAGGTCCTCAGCTCATTCTCTCCCCTCCCATTTCCGGGTGTTATAAAAAAGGTCTTCTTTCGTAGGCCTACTTCCGGGTTGAAAAAAAGTGTGGGGGCCCAAAGTGAGGACATGCACCTAATATGTATTCCTTTGTATGGTGCACAAAAAGTGTGGGGGCCCGAGCCCCCACAGCCCCACGGCTGCGCCGGCCCTGAGTAATGGAATAGCTTACACGCACTACAGCCAAATCTGTAATCACAAGGTCCACAATCCCCTGGAAATGTCCAAATACGATGCTCGATGCACAAATGAATGGTCAGCAATGCATTGAGGCGCAGCTTACGCCCGTCTACGATAACTCACGGAATAGATCCAGGTTATAATGTACACAGCGAAATGTGCAGAATCCAATGTTATGACGATCGCGTCCAGTCGATGCGTTCAATAAGGATCCACACAACAATGTCCAGCTAGGAATCCAGCCCGTCGCAGCTTTGCCGTAACAATGTCCATTGACATAAGAATAGAGTCTATCTGCAATGTAGGCAAATTAACTCTCTGCATGCAGGCAAAATGTCTCCCATCCTTATCTCCACAAACATAACGGGTCAGCACGGTAACGCAGGACTGACTAGTATAACAAGTCGCTTCCGAGCCAGAAGTGACGCAACTCTCAGAGCAGAGGTGTTGTGTAGGGGAGAGCGGGAAGAAGTGGGACATTATTTCAAGTTCGCTTATTTTCTTCTTATCTTTTTATAGAAAAGATTATTACATTTCCTTTCGGGTTCGCATGAAGGTTCATATGGTAGGTTACATAAAGAGCTATAAGTTTGGAGTGGTCCTGTTCTCAATTTTCTGCAGTTAATGAAAAGAAAAAAACATTATTTTGGGGGAGAAGTTGACCCACCCGTGGGTGAAGTGGACAACAGCAAGGGAGAAATGGGACTGTGGGAGTAAAGTGTGACATCCTAGATGGTCTATAGAAATGTCAAAGTTGGAAGGCGTAATGAAACATTGGTAATGAAAACAGTCAAACATGCTTTAAAATGATCTTTATTTCAACAAAACAAGTTTGAACAACGTGTTTGAAAATCTGAACTGCTTTACATGTAATGCTATTATGAGGGACAAGTGGGACACGTTGTCCCAACTGTCCCTCACATGACATAATTATTATATAAATATGTACGACTGCTCAGTAACCATGCAGGCATTTGTCAAAAAACAACTTATATTATTTGCATAATGAAAAGGCTCACCACCAGCTTCAATTGTGCCCTTGAAATCATGAATACAAAGACAAAAAGGTTAGTAAACTTGATTTCAAAAAATTGGAGGAAATTTTTCAATAGAAATTTATACATACTTAGAATTTGCCGAACTGCTTGGCTTTCTTAGTGTGATGTATATGGTTGCTAGGGGCTTATTGTAGATATAAGCCATTCGCTGATTTGTTAAAAAGTTTTTGCTTCAGAGAACGTGTCCCACTGGACCGGCGTCCCAACTCACCCCACTCTCCCCTACTCTGCCTACTGCAGAATTTCTCCGGCTTTTATATCCATTAACCCCTTTCTAGTACATTCTGTAATTTTCTCCAACCTGGGGTCCACACACTTGAACACGCTAGCAAGCCCAAGACTGTTCCAGAAATCCAGGATTAAGCACTTCCTAGAACATTCTAGATTGGGTGAGATATCATTCTAAATTAAGTGAGCTATAATGTAAATTTCCTGTCACATGCATGTACTGTAGCTACATTGCATACCACCTAGAAAATTCTCCACTAATCTGGTCAGCCTGTATGTACTATAGGCCCTATACCAAATAGAATGTTCTCCATTAATCTGGCAACCTGCGTACATACACATTAAACAACCATGCATACAGTACATCATACATCATACTGTTTCTTTCGCGTACAGAAACTTTCGCGGTTTCCATTGGTGCCGACTTTTTCGCGTGTGTTTAAATTCAGGTCGGTAATGATAGCGTTGTAACAAGCGACGCGAGTTCAAAACATTTTCGCGTGATGTTGAATTCGCGGTTCAACCTCGAAGCGCGAAAAGCGCGAAAATAAAACCATCGCGAAAGAAACGTACATATAGCTACTATAGTGTGTACATTTGTGACATACCCAAAACCATCTTCGATACACAGTAAAAATAACAATGATTTCAAAACTTTAACTTCATCATTACCCTGAGATTCCATGACATAGCGCATTCTCTGAGAAGTCCTTGTGTGGTACTACATACACCACTGTGCAATGTACATATAT
This sequence comes from Diadema antillarum, assembly GCF_040938485.1. NCBI lineage: Eukaryota > Metazoa > Echinodermata > Echinoidea > Diadematoida > Diadematidae > Diadema > Diadema antillarum. The sequence continues at coordinate 2,251,433 of NW_027270895.1, forward strand.
CAGGCGACAAGACTCATAAATAGTATTAAATAATGTGAAGCGCGAATTAAAGAAAAAAAATTCCAAAACAAAAACAAACACTGTAAGATTACTAACCAGTAAATGTTTAATAATTATGTCTTACACATAGCATCTGAAACCTATAGACAAAAATATAACTGGGTGACAAACAAAACTTAATATCAATCGATATTCTGCGCTTTATGACAACCAGGAGCACCCATAATAAGAATAACAGCAAAACCAAAATCACGATTATCTGGTAAAATCAATCATAATCCTCTGTAAGACATGTCCTGCATCTTCTAGGGATTGGAATCAGTTGAGTTGCAATATACTGATGACACACAAACCTGGAAAAAAAAAATTTCGGCAAAATCCTCTCCAAATGAGAACAGAAATCAGAGCGCCCGAACTGAGATAACACGCCCATACAGTTAACTCATAAACATCGTACTAAAAAGTAAGTATAAGTCCGTTACCTTTATGACCATTATTTTTTCATGAAGACGATTTTCTGTCACTTTTATTTCATTCATTGGGTGCGGAGGGAAGTGTTTTTGATACTGGGCAATTCCGTATGGGAGGGGCAAAAACAGCCAAATTAAAAGTAAAGTAAATGCTCAGAAATTTACTAGTTTCCCATACAGACGGATTGTTGTATTTACGGAAACAAACAAAAAAAAACCTTTTCCAATAACTTTGGTCATTTTTGTTGTACATACTTTTAAAGTTGGAAGACTTTTAATTGTATTTGTTTAAGAAAAATTAATATCAAAAGAAAATTTTAAATGAAACAACTTAGATATCTCTGTACTTTATCCACACTTTCAAATTTTTCTTGTTATGCTTCAACAATCACATTTTTTGTAGCATTCAGTCACTGTCATTATGGTATCTTTTTGAGATAAAAATCTACTGACAAATTGACGTAAATCCGTTACCATGATATCGAAAAAAGTTTTCTCTTGAACAAAATAATCACGATTATTTCTCCACTTTCATATCTTTTTCTCTACATGTGACTCCCCAAAAACTCACAAAACATTTTATGAAATATCTCCTTTATAGTTCTGATGTAATTGTGGTAACGGAATTACCGCACATCTTATATGGAAAAGAATCATGTTAGTAAAGGTCCGAGTGAAATTAATCTTAATGCCCCGGTCACACAGTACTCCATGTCTAAATCACGTACAAAAAGTTATGAAAATCTGGTGGACGTGGTCGTAAGTGGTAATTCTTTGGTCAACTTTGGTTTGGCCGTGCTTTGTACGGAGTATGGCCGTTGGCGGCTGTTCCACTGCTGAAGCGCTGCCTAAGCACGGCTAACCACGTCAAGCCACGTGTATGTACGCGGAAAAATCCACTTGTTAGTGATAAGCCGCTAAACACACGCTATTTCCCGTACGGTGATACCAACGTGTTTACACGCGTCAGATGACCGTGCTCTGCCCATGACAGACCGCTAAACTTTCGCGTCTTACCGCTTCTCCCCAAGTTTTAATCACTACCGGAACACTGAGTATCACGTGTGTTTCACGTATGTTGCACGTCTTTACCACGTGTGCCGCCCGTGGTTGTCCGCGGAATAAAATTTTGAGCAGTTCAAAAATTTTACCGCGTCCGACGCCGTTCCGATTTTCCCCGCGTCCTGCTACGTCTATAAATCGACCGTAGCTCGTCTTAAACTCGACATCAACGCGAACAACATCATCTGCTACGGGATACACTTTTTGACGTGTTTTGGCCGTGATTAAGCCATAGAGCGCTGTGTGACCGGGCTTACGTCCTTGTATGCCGTACATACATTTATGTATAATGCGTTTGGTATCATGCACTATTCACGCTAATTAACAACGAATATTGATTGATTGATTGATTTTATTGTTCCACATTTCAAAACATCAAACATGATACGATCGATTGAACATAAGATTGAACATAGCGTCGTAAATTACAAAAAATACAAGAGAAGACAATTTAACAAACATGAAATGTGGGGACCTACTAAAAAGCAAAGCTTGTAATGTATAGGTCCCTGTATATATGAAAGTGTTGGTCTTCTTAAACAACCTAGAAACGAAAACTATGAAAGGAAGGAAAGGGACGTAAAAGAAAAGAGAGCAAAAAGAGCAAAGGAAAGGAATAAAATATACGAAAGCATAGCGAAATACAAAGTAGCCACCTGTAACGCGTTAACAAGACTCCTTGTCACCCGAGCAACACAGTTACGTAACTGTAAGAATGCGCAAAAACGCACATGATACATAAAGATTCATTAATTCAGGAATAGCCTTGACATAAATGACTCAGTAAAAAAAAAAACCAAAAGGCAACCATGGAATACATATGATAAACAACGAATCTGATAAAGAAGAGGGAGTTCAAATAAAATTGCATGTTGTATTATTAGATATAAGCCTGCACAAGGGATTTTTTTAGTTTACGTTTAAAACAGTTCAATGACAACGATTCAATAATGTCGGAGTCAAGGCTATTCCAGAATGTTGGACCTGTATGTACTATTGTTTTAAGAGCAAATGCAGTTCTCACGGGAGAAAAGTGAAATGAATTTTCCTGTCTTGTAGGGTAGGAATGTATAACTTTATTTTTTACAAACATGGGAGTGAAAGCATAAGGTAATTCGTCTTTAGTTAACTGGTACATAAATATCCCAAGGGAGTAAGAATGTATATCAAAAATCTTTAAGAGGTTATTACTTTTGAACAGAGGGCTTGTCGGTGCTAAATAATTGGTACAATTGATAATCCTTACAGCTCGCTTTTGTATTCTAAAGATAGACTCCAGGCGTATTTTGGAACAATTCCCCCAGGCCAGTATGCTATAATGAAGATACGGCAATAACAAAGTCGAATATAAGGTACGTAATATATATGTGGGGAAAACATGCTTAAGCTTCTGTATAACACCCAAATTTCTTGATAATAACTTACATAAATGATTTGTTTGTTCCTGCCAAGATAATTTACAATCAATTAAAAGACCAAGAAATTTAACTGAATTTGTCTGTTGTAAGTTTACTCCTGTGATTGAAATTGAGCCAGGTAAACAAGTGATTGTATTACTAAACACCATAAAATTAGTTTTGTTTAGATTTAGAGATAGTTTGTTACTTTGAATCCAATCATTGACGTGATTCAACTCAGAGTTAAGCATATCAAGTAACTCAGTAGGATTTTTGTGCGTCAAAAAAAGACTTGAATCATCCGCAAACAAGAGGAAAGAAAGGAGTGCTGACGACCTGGGCAAATCATTTATGTACACAATAAAAAGAAGTGGTCCCAAAAGGGAGCCTTGTGGAACACCACACGTTATATTTGCTGTGCTTGAATCAGAATCATTAATGTGTACAAATTGTGACCGATTTGTGAGGTAATCTCTGAACCACTCCAAGGCGCTGCCACGAATCCCGTAATGAGACAGTTTGTACAGTAATATTTCATGGTCAATTGTGTCGAACGCCTTGGAGTGGTCCAGAAAAACTCCAACAGTGTGAGATTTAGCTTCGATAGCTTGAACAACTTTATCTATTAACAACAAAACAGCGTGAGTAGTCGAATGTTTTTTGCGAAAACCAAATTGAGTGTCTACTAAAATATCATGGTCATTTAAAAACTTGATAGTTCGGGAGTAGACAACTTTTTCAAGTACTTTGGAGAATGATGATAAAAGAGATATAGGTCTATAATTGCCCAGGTCGTCCTGTCTGCCTTTCTTAAAAACAGGAATAATCTTGGCAACTTTCATTTTACTAGGAAAAACACCAGTCATTAAAGACAAATTGAATACATGGGTCAAAGGTGCGGCTACTTCATAAATGATTTGTTTAAGAAGAAACATTGAAATACCATCATAGCCTGAGCTTTGTTTAGCTTTAAAATTATTTACAATATCTATGACATCCAATGCATCTACGGGCGTGAAAAATATAGAACTAGGATTGGGATTCACAAGAAATGAATGAAATGTTTTTTCCGTTAAAGGAATATTTCTGGCCAAATTTGACCCAATATTTACAAAATACGTGTTGAATGCTTCAGCAATACCACGGGAGTCATCAATTATCGTTCCATTTTGTATTATTTTATCAATTCCCAGTTTCTTTCCATCATTCTTTTTTAATACATCATTTATAACTTTCCAAGTAGACTTGATATCATTTTTATGGATTTGAAATTGTGCAGAAAAATAATCTTTTTTTGCTTTACGTAGCACAGAAGTCAAAGTATTTCGGTAAGCTGAGTATTTACGTTTTGCTTCTTCTGTACCACTAGACTTATATCTATAAAATAAATTGTTTTTACGATTTATAGATCTCAAAATTGATTTGGTGATCCAAGGACTTCTTGGGATTTTTTTATAATTCAATTTGATCGATGAAACTGGGAAATGAGCATCATATAAACGCAAAACAATTTCATTGAATATATCAAACGCTATATCAGCGTCATTCATATTATAAACAGCAGACCAGTCGGTATGATCAAGACTCATTTTAAAACTTTCTATACGTTGTTGTGACATTACTCGAAATCCCTTTTTATTATAATTTGTTTTACCTTTTTCAAAAATATCGTGTAACGTCACAAATATAGGGAAGTGATCCGATATATCAGAAACAATGATTCCTTGATCAGCAACGTGAGATAAATTTGTAAATATGTTGTCAATTAGTGACGAAGTTGTATCAGAAACCCTTGTTGGTTTCGTGATACAAGGTATAAATGAATTGTACATCATTGTATCTAAGAATTCCTGACACTGGGGCTTTTCATTATAACAAAATAAATTAACATTAAAGTCTCCCATCAATATACAATGCTTGTTCATAAGAGAGGGAGAGTCAAGTATAGTTTGCAGTACACCGACAAAATCGTTAAAATTACTATTTGGTGGCCTGTAAATTTCTCCAACTATAAGGTTTTTCGCATTCGGTATAACAATTTCTATAAAGACACATTCAATCATATCAGAAACTTGGCAAAATGTTTCCATAACATTAAACTTGACATCATCTTTAACAAACAAGGCCACACCACCACCATGCTTACGTGTTCTATCCTTTGAAACTAAAGTGTAACCGTCAATACATACCAGCGAATGAAGCGGATCATGCAACCAAGTTTCGCAAAGACCAATAACTGAAAAAGTAACTGATGAAAGATTTAAAAGTAATTTTAATTGATCAAAATTTTTACTTAAACTTCTCACATTATGATGCATTACAGAAAAACTATTACGTGAAGAAAAAGTTTCGCGGTGTACCAGTTGTTGTGGTAAAACATATTCAGTGGTTATATGAATTGCCATTGGAAGACACCAATTCCCATCTCAAAGGTGAATGAAACCCAAGTGTGCATGGGAATTGAGTGAATGCAACCTTATTAGCACAAACATCAGCGAAATTTCGGGGAAAATTGGACAATTTTGTAAAAAAGATGGGTTTTTGAAGTTTTGATGCAGCCATCGTTATTTGGGAAAAATGCAATTTGTGACGTCTCATATGAGCAAAGATATAAGGAAACGTAAATAAAATTCAGTATATCATTTTCACATTTGTATAATAATGATATAATGAATGATCATTTAACTTGCCTCTTTCAGTAAACAGGGGGAATACCGTGTAAAAGTTTTCACGAAAAAAAAGCACATTATAACGAGATTAAACAGTCGCTGCATTGGCACTCATTGAATGAGAATGTTTCCCCATGACAATTACTGCCGTACTCTCTTTTCTGTTATTCTTAACCGATGCTATCTTGTTGATACTTTGCATGCTCTCAGACGTATACATCTTCACTTCTTTGTTCTTCACGTGAGTTCTTTATCACTGGAGTAGTCTCAATGACCACAGTTGCTCATTAAATTCAGGCATTACGGGTTTTGGTGATGTACAACAATTTATAAGTCATTTGTCAATAGAATAGTCTCATTGACTACAGTTGCTCGCAGTTGGTAAATGTACCTTCAGGATGGGCAACTATTTTCTCATCCTGTCGCTCATATTCACTTAGTCTTTGAAGTGACTGATTTATCATTGGAGTAGTCTCATGGGTTATAGTGTCACTCTCTCGTATAGCAAGTTCAACTGCTGTTCCTTTGTCTGACATATTTCCCACCAAAATATTCTCATAGGCGCGTAACTTGATGTTAGGAAGTGACGTGCTGTCGGGCTCTGTAGATTGTCGGTCTTCTGTAGTAGGCCTATTTGATCTAAAGTTCTGGTGACATCTGTACTTTAATACACATAATACACACATCAACGTTATCGCTAAAGTAATCGTGACTGGAACAATAACTTTTACAAAGCTTTTACCAGGCGAGTTTGGTTTACTTACGCTGGGTGATGTGAAATTGTTCATTTCATCAGATGATCCTTCTGTATTCTTAGGTGAGTCAGTGCTATAAGAGCTAAAGTTCAAATTTGGGCAAAATCCCTCACGCACTCCATTTATTGGCTGCTTTGCGAGAGATGGAGGCTTATAACAGGTGGGGCTATCAACATATGCTCGGGAATCTCCCTGCGAGAGTAGCCTGGAGTACCAAGTACGAAGGATTTCTAGCTGACAGTTACAGTTCCAAGGATTGCCTTCGAGTAATAATACTTGCAGACGACCAAGGGTCTCTTCCGTTAGATTCCCAAGACTCGTCAAGTTGTTATTGCGCATGTCCAGAGTCGTGATTCGCGGAAGGAGGAGAATTCTTCCACTAGAAATCAATTGGTTGTCAGAAAGGATGATCGTTTGAAGTCGATTCAAACACGTAAAAATGTCACTTGATAATGTCTTCAGTTTGTTAGACCCGAGGTCAAGAACTTCTAGATACATCAACTTATCAAAAACGCCAGGGTTAAGTCTTGCCAAGTTGTTGTTGTAAAGGGCAATGAACTTCGATTTGATTACAAACTGAAATGTGCCTGAGTCAATGTCTTCGATGTTATTGTTGCTCAAGTTTATGTCTTGAAGATCATCCGAGCCATTTAGGGCAAGACGGTCGAGTATCTCGAGATTGTTACTTTGAAGGTCAATCTGTTTCAGCTTCAGTACACCAGTGAAGGCGTTGGCGTTGACCTGTATGATAAAGGAATATGAACAATGATTATTTTTCTTGGTGCTTTCAGATACGATATGCTCACATTATGTCAAACATGAGGTGTAAACAAGTCAAGTGCCAAAATGCGTCTCGCCCATTCGGGTAGAACTTGTAAGTCCCGGAAGTTCATTAACCCCGCCTGTGACCTTTGACCTTGTGGTTACCTTCAAACCCCAAAGAGACATTTACCAGCCAAGTTTAGTCACAAACGGACATAGGGATCAAAAGTCATGAGCCATAATCAAAATGCGCCATAAAAACTTAACATTGAGGGCTAAAAGTTCGTTGACCCCTTTTCGTGACCTTTGACCATGTGATGAACTTCAACTCCCAAAGGGACATCTACCATCTAAGTTTGGTCACAAACGGATAGGGATCAAAAGTTATGAGCCTTAATAAAAATGCACCGAAAAAATTACATTGGTCCCTAAAAGTTCGTTGACCCTGTCTGTGAACTTTGACCTTGTGGTGACCTTATTTTCCAAGCGACATCTACCACCCAAGTTAGGTCACAAAAAGACGTGTACATCAAAAGTTATGAGACATAATCGAAACGCGCCATAAAAACTTAACATTGGGCCCTAAAGTTCATTGACCCCTGCCTGTGACCTTTGACCTTGGAGTGACCTTCATGTTTTTTGTAAAATGTGTAATTTTGAATAGCCAGTCTTTCTCCAAGTTTGATTGAAATTGAAGTCCTCAGTAGAGAGTTATTCAAGTTTTTGTAGCGTTACGGACGGACGACGGAAGGACGGACAAACGCCGTAGGCGATCCCCTAGTCTCCCCGCACTTCCGGTGGGCTCGACAAAAGTAAACCTTATCCTAGTGAGTCTAGCTGGCAAAAAAAACAAAAAAAAAACATATCACTTAATAGTTTGGGAGTTAGGAAACGTTTCCACGTGGATGATTGGCAACATTGTATCTTGTTAAACAATTGACCCCAAATACTTTCCTCTAATAAAAGCAGGTCAAACCAATTTCATGACTTCTCGCTTTGTTAGTTTGTTTGTGTTTTTTGACATGCTGTTTGTTTGCCATTAATCATTTCTTCGTTTTCCATTTTCTTTTGGTTTCATTATGATTAAAAATGTAATTACTCTTGCAGCAATTGTAATCCCTTTATAGAACGAATCTATACTTCCGTTCCTTAAATATGTACATGTATCATTTAGTTGAAACCTATGTGTGTAACTAATATCTGATCCATTTATCACTTTGAGATAAATACAACTATCATTTCCAAAACAGACTTATTGTTTTTCAAATCGACCTTACCATAAATCAGAACTATGCTACTGACCCATCCTTCATGTCATAATGATTCATTCTGTGTTCCTACTCAGGGTGTAGACTCTTCAGTATAGGCCTACATAAAAACTGCTTTGCATGAGTGCACTGTATGGAAACTGTAATTAGAATATAGTTTACATTTCAAAACAGCTGTTGAACATTGAAATATTACAAGCTATATCATAGTATGATATTAAAGTATGATATAAAAGTAAGAATAGAGAATATTCATTACAATATAGAACATAAAGCATCTACTATACAAAAAGGTATACGTAATATAAAACTGACATGTCGCTATACATATAGCAACTGCTATGCCGCCATATTGCATGGTTCTCCCAATAGAGCAACAGTATACACATCTTGACAATGTGAGAAGACAGTTTCACATTACCGGCAAAAAAACTGAAATGAAATGCTTGTCACAAGTGTGTTGGGTATTTGATTAGGTTTCATTTGGATATACATCTATATTGTTTAGGTCTATTGTTGTTATTAGAGCAATTAAGTAATTCAGAAATTTGAGCATTTCAACACGACCTTAATTGACCTTTGCTGTTTGACCACATAAGGTCCACAATAAAATTCGTATAATCACTTTTAACTTCTATATTCAAAACAATAACAGTTCCCAAGAAAATCATTGTCAGACATAGCTGCATACTGTGATACGTTTTAATGAAGATACCCTGAGCGATTCCGAGTTATGGAGGAAAAATTGAAATTTTAGCAAATGTCACTTGACCTTTGACCTTTGACACCATGGCTCCAAACTATCTCTCAAAAATCATTATTAGGTACACGTATATCCTTCTTCATATACAATGACGATTTATAACAACATGTTGTTGCCATACATTGTCATTGTAGATTCTAAAGAAGGGCAATTAGCCCTAAAGCTCAATCAAAAGTCAAGGTTGCAACTCAACATCATAGCCATCTATTAAGTGCAAGTTTTGCTGACATTTCATATACATGTATATATATATATATATATATATATATATATAATATACACACACATATTTTTTTTGAATGGAAATGAATCCCCCCCCCCCTTGGGGTATAGGGGGACTGGAACACAATGCCCGAAGTGTAAGTGTGTGTGTGCGTGTGTGTGTGTGTGTGTAGGGGGGGGGCAGACAACACCCCAAATTAAGGAATCTTTTCATATCTTTTTTTTTTCAAATAATTGTTAGCAATATTAAAGCTACAGTAGTTTACTCAGGTGAGCGCGAGACCCTGTTGAATCCACAATGAAACACCCACTAATATAGAAGTATACATCAACGGTCAACCACTAATGTAGAAATTTCAACCATAAATGTAGAACTGGCAGCACCTACTGATGTCGAAACGTCAAATAATGTAGTAACGAAGTTGAACACATCAACCACATGCAAGTGTAGTAATTATGTAGACCGAATTCTGTGTAATTATTTGGGCTGTAGTATACGTGTATACGGCAGGTGTTCATTTTTCTTAAAATTTTCAGAAGAGTTTTTTGTTTTGTTTGTTTGTTTGTTTTGTTTTGTTCAGCTTTTTTAAATGACGTCTTCAGCAATTGCCATGGCAGCAAATTATTTGCTTTAAAAGAATGTATTCTTCATTAAACATCATAAAAGCATGCTGTAAATACCAAAACATCTCAAAATAAACAAATCTCTTCAATTAAAAAATATCTAATGTCATGGTTACATCATGATAACAATGATGGTTGCCATAGTAGCACCTAGTTTGATGTTTTTAGAAAATGATATTTTTATGAAAAAGCATGAAAAAATGACAAAATGGAGTAGCACATTTTTACAACTTCATGACTATCAACTTTTTTGTTATTTCGTTCTTCACACATCATTTTGCTGAGGCAACAACATGAAAAAACTGTTTTTATAGAAAAAAAAATAAAATAAGGAAAAATGTCAAAATAAACAAAACATTAAATATGTAAAACTACACGAGTTTAGTCAGCTTTGTGAAGTTCTGATCACAACGTACCTTTTGAAAGCCTGTGATAATCAAACCCTTGATTATTCGTAATCACTGTTAAAATTTAGCACAACGGTTGCCGTAATGAAATTGCCTTGATTTTGTGAATATAGTACAGTGTATATTCAAGAAAAGGCTTGAAATTGTTTTATTCCAAATTGGCAAGAGTATCAGCAATGCATAATTCTCTTTAGTGGAATATCATTTTGGTTGCTATGTAGCATAGAAACAAATACCTGAGGGACAAAAGAGAAAAGATACAAATGTGTCAGCCCCCACCCCCCCCCCCTTCACACACAAACAACACAAATAGTTTCAGGTTTCTGATCATCTTATTTGAAAGCTTGATTACAATCAAATTCTCAAGTAAGAACTTAATGCCACCAGGCTCCTTACTGGCCAGGGGAGGGGGGGGGGGTTCAGGGGTTCTGCGCTCCCCGCTTCCCCCCCCCCCTGTTTGGCAGCAGCAATAAATAGATGAACAAATTAGTAAAATAAAAAAAAAAATGAAAGGGGCGCACACATTCGCAAGCCCCCTTTTTGTTTTTGTGTTTTTACATGTTCTTTGTTTTGTTTTGTTTTGTTCTTTGCTTGTCAGCCGATGAAACTCGGAAGTGGCGCCAGAAATAAAAATAAAAAATAACGGAACTGAACATTACATGTACTTAAACTAAAAGGTAAACTTTTTCTAATATATTCTGAACCCTCCCATAAAAATCCTACTTACAGGCCTGGAAACGGACACGTGTACCTTCAGTGTAGTCTTCAAAGAGCTCGAGACGATCTCCTGCCCTTGTGCCCATTCACCATATAGGTACTATAATTATTATAATTCACGTTGGTGGAACCCACAGAAGCTTGCGGGGGGGGGGGGGGAGAACAATATGTTACTGTAATCACGCGTATGTAGTTTACAAGTATCTTCTTCATCAGTGCAAATTGCATAAAATTGTGTACCATCATATTTCACACACACACACACGCACACACACACATACACACACATACACAACATTACGCAGTCATACAGCACATCAACAACACACACGCACACACACACACACACATCTACCCATCTCCACCCACACGCGCGCGCACTCGTACACAGCATATTTTACGCTAGTATTTATGTCTATCAACAAAAATCCAAAAAACAATTTACCGTTTGTACATTATTTTGTGGGCTACGTCTGCTAATTATTTCTACATTATTGTGGGTTCACGGACCCCATCCCCGTCTCTTGTTTATGAATATGATTCGGATACTTGTTCCAATACACATGGTCAGCGACGGTGACACGTTCACTGTCGATAGTATTCTCACGTGCAAGATACCTAGAAATACTGTAAGTATGATGGCGTCTCACCTGTCTGATTTTATTGTTGGACAAGACGAGAACCTCGAGGTTGGAGAAGCTCTCGAAGGTTCCCGGTTCGATTCTCTCGATCTGATTGTGACATAACGAGAGGTGGGAAGCATCATTACACTCCATAGGTATTTGACTCAGCTGTCTGTAATCACAGTCTGCACGTCGTGTTGTCTCTGAATAGGTACATTTGGCGTCGCACGAAGCACGGGTCGGAGGCCGCTGACTTGGGACGCATTGCCCGCTGTGGCCGTTTAGCAGCAGAGCAACGAGACACATGATAACATTTCTCCCCATTGCCGCCATTGACTTTGAACTCAAACGTTACTCGAAAGGCGAAAATATAGTTCAGCTTCATTCATCCGTTCTTAAAGCTGATACAAATTTAATTCCCTGACCATATTATTCGGTTCAACAGACTCATATTCGAGAGAAGGTTGAAGATGTTGTCCATTGACATTGATCGTGAATTTTCACGTGGCGGGAAATATTGGTGTTATTTCGCGCCATGTCGAGCACCAGCCAATCAGATTCACGTAGGCGGAGCCTATCATAGCAATTTTCACACGCTATTGAATATGGTGAAATGCACTGTGCGTGTCAACTGAAAATCAATTCAATTCAATTCAATCAACAGGTCTATAAAAAAACGTAATCGAAAATAGAATACCTGAAGTATTCGAAAATGTAAAAATTATGTATTGGGCGAGAGAGAAAGAGAGGGAGGGAGAGGGAACGGGGGCCATTAACATAGACTGATCGATGGTGCTTTGACCTGAAATATCTGCATGATAACTAACATATTTTTGCATTATTTTCCGAACATAACCCCCTAAGTTTTCTTCTGCTATTCTCTCATACGGACTGTAATGGCTTTAGCGACATTCTCCCTCTACACTTACTTTACTTGGTACAGGCATAATCAAAGACTATAGTCGTACCAGGCTGTGAGACAAGTACTAGTAGCTCATAAGACTCAGCCTGTGAGACTACGGTATACTAGCAAAGAGAGAGAGAGAGAGAGAGAGAGAGAGAGAGACGTGCTGCCTGTAACTGTGTTATAATCCGTGTGTTTGATTTTAGTTTACGTGATGAATGGTACGGTAATGTTGCAGGAGAGATTTCCCGCCGTGGCGATCACACGTCACAAAATGAGTCGATCTACATGTATCAACCAATTTTCCGAAGTGCCTGGGAATTCCCCGCACAACGCGTCGCACGACTACGTCGCGACGTAGCGACCGTGAATGCAGTTTGCTGACTGGATCTAGGAATTTCAATAGATATTGTAGGTTTTTAAGTAAAAAAAAACCCGATATGAATGCCAAAATTAAATGCCTTAAGTAATCGAAATGATTACATTTTATTATGCTTCACTGCCTGTCCTTATCACGAATTATGAATAGCTTACCGTAAAGAATGAGAGAAAGATGAGGGAGAGAGGTCGAGCTTTCGGCCAGTTATCAGGCCTTCCTCAGGATTTACTTACAGAATAGTTATTATCTGGCTAACTATTAACTATTCTGTCGATAGATCCTGAGGAAGGCTTGATGACTGGCCGAAAGCTCGACTGAATAAAAGGGAGACTCAAGATCGAGAGCAACGTTCGCCTCAGTCTAATTTCTTTCAGTATTATTATGCTACACACAATGAGTCACCGCGCACGTTTGGGAAGGGAACTATCTCTCGCACTATATGTATGTATATATATATATATATATATATATATATTATACATTGAAGAGTTTGTTTGCAAAAACCGGTAAGTCCATATTTGCCAAATGGAGATATTTGCGATTAAAGGTCAAGAAAAATAAAGAGAATAATAAGAAAATTTTTGCTTCTTTTGACCATAACTTCAAAAATATACTTTTATATGTAGTGACCAATATATCATTTAAAAGGTATCATTTTGTACATTATGACAGAGATCGTACTTCAAAATCTTCAAAAATGGACTTATCGGTTTTTACAAACAAACCCTTATATATTATATATATATATATACATATATATATATATATATATATACATATATATATATATATAGGTACACTGCAAAAAATGCGGTGTTAAAAGTGTAACACCAACCGGGTGTCAAACTGTGGGTGTTAAATTTGGTGTTAAATTGACACAATTTGACACCCTTCGGTGTTAATTTAACACCAACATTCTCTCATTCATTGGGTGTTAGATTCTCGGTGTTAAAATGACACCCAAGTGGTGTTATAGTTTTGTCATGAAAAGGGGGTTTTCACTAATAACACCGTATCGGTGTTAGTTGTCCACCAGAGAAAGTCACGTGTTCGCAGTCCGATGATCTCATTGGTTGCACATGCCAATACCTGAAATTTGTTGCTGTGGCGCGGAGTCGTCAACGTCTGTCATCGCGATAGTCAGGTTTTCGATGTCGTCTGGGGCTAAAAATGACATTGAATCTATGATGGTGACTTTGCTAAGTCTGTCAGCGGGGATAAGTATCTTTTAAGGTAATTATTTCCTGTACCAGTTATTTTCTATCATAAACGATGTGCATGATTTTCACGGATTTCATCGCATATTATAGACAGCTTTGTCTTTGCACGCACGTAATACTATAGTATACTATGTAGCGCAGCATGTACATGTAGCCTATAGTGTTTGCCATACATAATAGGCCATAACACCAACGCGCTGCAGCGGTGCATTAAGTCCGAATTTCGCTGAGGGTTCCTTTGTCCAATAATTGCATTATGAAAATATCATCAAATTTTAAATATAAAAGGTTCCGTGGCATTTTGTATTGTTATTGATGTAGTTTTCTTACCTCTGAGGCTCTGGTGCGGATCTTTGTTAGCGCGCAAATCATTACCCGCTACTGACGTGCACGAAGACGAAGTTCGAACAATGTTTGTGTGTACATGTTCGTAGGTTTGTACATGTTCGTAGGTATACTGGTAGGCCCCTAGGCCTACTATATTTTTTGTAGGGCCTACTGTAACTGTTCTAGGTCCAAACTGTTAGGTTTAAATTAGTACTAGGTACTAGTAGCAAATATCGCTCTAAAAAGAGCGTAAATACCCGATTAAAGGGGCTGGGTGGGGGGTTCTCCCGACCCGATTTTTGTTTATCACAACAGGTTACGTGATGTTTTCAGTAGCTACAGTGTACACGTAGGAACGTAGGGGCCTATATAGGACGCTAGTGTTTGCGCATGGATCTTACGTTAGAATCTACTAACTAGTTTCTAATATGAGTACTACTATTTATGAGTTTGCTAACCGCTTACAAATTTACATTATATAAGAATATGCTCTTATAAAGTTGATGACGTCACATGCATGTAAAACCGGTATTTCCACCGAGTCCATGTTAAGACTTTAGACTCTAGATCTAATTGTAAGGTGCGAGTTCAAGGGTAGCGAGAAACAGAATCACAGCCCATATTAATAACTGGCAGTTGTTCTCTGTCTGAGAACTGATCCTAAATTTCACAAATGAGTCAAAATGGAATACATGTATCATCGCTTTTTTCATGATTCAGGTGAGGGAATATACGTCTACTTTGATGGTAGTATTTGTTGAAATAATCTCTTGAAAAAAAAAAATCCCTTCTGGAATATGCCTCTTCCCCATACTTATGTTATTGCCACACTTAATGATATTGGCAATAGTGCACTTGAGAATCTTGAAAATGACAGAATTGCAAAAAGACCTTTTATTATCTATCTAAAAAACCTTGAAAATGAGAGTAGATCAATTGCAAAATGGCATTTGATTTTTCCATTTCTCCTCAAATAATATTTGCATAAATGTACACTGCATAAAGATGATGAATACCTGGAAGCAGGATATTATTTCCCCCCCCCCCCCCTGGTGGCTAATTAAAACGAACTTGAAATTATGAGCATATCTCAAGTAGGTATATATAATAGAATCACCGACTGAATTAATCTGAAGCCACCTGAACAAAACCCTTTGTTTTCTGCAGTTCTGATCAAATCTTTCATGCACACAAGATAAATCTGTTTCATGCACTTGTATACAGCAAATACACTAGTGCAGTTATGTGGATGTTCAGTACTTTGAATCCTAAGCCAGTGCATCACACCTTGCGCACCAGTTTGACAGTTTGTGGACTTGTAGCCACTTGATAATTATGTATGTTCATGGTCCTTACACTTGCAGGTTGAACAGTACTTCTCACTCCTTCTCCCAGGCAACGATGCCAAGCTTTTTTGAGCAGTGGCCAGTTTTTGGTGGAAGGTCTTGTCAAGCTAGCAAGAGGAAAGCCTTCAGAAACCACAGTCAAGCTGTTGAGATTGCTGGGAGAACACATGCGGAAAACTGATGTGGATTCATGAGACTTGGAGCAATCATCAAATAGTGTACCACCAGACCTGGTAGCAGTCAGGGTATGCACAATACTATAGGTTTTGAAAGCCCCTTTTTTATGTTCTAGATGTCTATCCATCCAATATCGTTTCTTGTGTATCATGCCGCAAGTTGAAAACAATCATCTGTGAATGAAACTTGGTAAGGCTATGTAAATCCAGGGGGCGTTCCACAAAACTTGTCATTGGTGACAACTGTTATAAGTAGCTGAAATCTTTGCATCTGACAATACATTTTATCAAACGTTTCCCTGGAGTCGATAAGGGTCATGAGGTCAATAATCAAGGGTCAGGAGCCCTTCATTATGAAAAAAAAAATGCAGGAAATATCTTGTGACTTTGATTTTTCAAAGGCAGATGAATGGATTTCACCAAACTCAATTGTAATATAAAAGTTCACAGTCACAAATCAATATGTAATGTAATTTTGTTATTTTGGAGATGCTGATGAAATAAAGAAGAGTTTTTTTTTCTTGTTTTTTTTTAAAAAGAAGTCACACAACAACCCATGGGTTCATCCTACATGAAGGATCATATGCTTTACTTAATGCTCCCTGATTATGCAGTGCAATTCACTGATAATTTCTGTTGATACCTGGATACTTTGTTAATGAGTCGTAGAATATATTGTATATAACATGCATTTCTTACAACACAGCATAGAATGTAAGTAACCTGCAAATCCTTCTTGTACTCTATCTGCTTCCACCTGTGAACCAGGGCGCAAGGATTGTGCATGATTGCTGTGGCTTTGGCTATAGACTACCTTATCCGATTTCAAAAGGTAAGTCTACATGACTATAAGGTTTGTTCAAATATGATGCGACAAACCCCCTGACATTTTTAGTGTTCAGATATGGTGCGCCGAACCACGCCACTTTCATTATGTTAATGAATGCACATGACTCAAAAAAAAAAAATAAGATAAAGATAAACTCATGACATTGTATCTTCACTTACTTTTGAGCTTGATTGCACCATAACTTCTTGCCACTGTGTGGCAAAATATATTCCTCTTGCCTCAGTGTTTTTGTTTTGTTTTGTTGCATTTTGATCTGTTTATTTGTTTGTTTTTTACCATCTCATATCGCATTGATTTGTGCACTAAAATGTTGCAGGGGTTTGACTTGTCATATCTGAACAAGCCTTTATGAGTCATTTTGGACAGGCAATTAGAACTCACAGTACTTTGGTATTCTGAAAATGAAATTGATTTTTACGAGTTTAATTGATTTTGCATTTTCTACTTTCTATGATCTGTTTTTGTATTAGAAAAGAAATTAGAGGTCAAGGGAAACTTTCTGGTTTTTTTTTTGTGTTGTTGGACTATGTAATTCGTTAAGATCACTTGCTTTTCAATGTTTCACAGGTTAACTTTTGCGCACTTGCCTTTGTCAGGGTTATGTCCTGATGTCGACAAGAACTTTACTCATGAATGCTTCAAAGTCGATCCTTGAACTTTAAAGATTGTCTTCCCCATATGTAGGCTGAAATTTTGAAGTTGCTTTTTGATCAGTCATGAATAAGAGAAAAGTGATAAATTTCAAAGCTTCTTTAAGAAAAAATAGGTATAAGTGAGTTTTAATTGTGAAATTATAGTGATCTTTAAGTAAAATGGAATAAGATCCATTTATTATCCTCTGCCAAGAAGTGGTGCCTGAATTGTTATGGTTTTGAGTAGTCCATCCCTCCGTGTGTGTGATAGCTTGAAATCTGTTAAAATAATCATAAATGTGAAAAAAAATGTGTTAAGCCTATGTATGACTGAATCTATCAAATTGCATTATGGAATCGAAATAAAGGTCACAGTCAAATTTGTCTAGTTTTTATTTGTAATAGATTCATACAATGTCTGTTTGTTTTTCATTGTTTCCTTACATTTTCAGCCTGATGCTAGTTTTGATCACCACTTGAAGAGGGAAAGCAGGAGAAGATGCAGCTCTTGATGCAGCTTGCTTGCTTGAAGATCAGAAGATGCAGCTTGCTTGACAGAGGACGTCAGAAGGATAACATACATGTGTACCAATATTACTTCATTGTTGACCACTTGGTACTACCCTGCCCTGGTGATATCATTCAGAGTGCCTTCGACACATTGTTCAAAGCACATTAAATATGTGTTTTGTCTACGGTATGCAAAACCTCTCATCAACCTTTGGACATTTGGAATTACCCCGAGTTCGTGAACCGAGATCTAAACTTTCAAATAGATAATGAAGTGATGCATTCTTTAGGAGTTCCCACTGAAACTGCTTTTTTTTTCACTGTTTGCCATACGAACATGGACTGAGTGATGGACAAACGATAAATTGCGCCCAGGGGGCCTGTGTACGGACATAATTTGATTCGTTCAATGGTTTTAGAAGACACTTGAAGAATCATCATTGTGACAATGAAACTGTGAAGATACTCCAAGTCCAGTTCTATGGAGGAACCGAGATAGAGACTGATGATACAAGTTGTATACAGTTGATGAAGCAGTACTCCATTAGTCGATGACAGTTTTTGATGAGGAGGTGATTACCTTTAGTCCAGAGGACATTGAACAACGACCTTGTAATTTTTACATGTCCTAGCTTACATGTGTCAGTATGGAGTAATGCATTACCATGGTAACATCAAATTTTCATAAAGATCACAAATACAGAATGTGGATCAAGCTACTCAGTTTTAAATCAATTCTGTTGAAATTCGATTGTCCAGAAATCTGTTGCCATGGCAATTGCAGTTTTTAAACAAATCATACAAAATTGTGTGGATCACGCTGCTCTCTTAGTTTCTTTTTTTTAGCATTTAAATTTGAATTTGATACATATGGTCACTATGATAATATGTTATCGTGCAAGACACTTTTTGTGGGGGTCATAAATCCGTTTCCATGGCAACAGCATCTTCATACAAATCATCCACAAGTACGATGTGGATTCAGCTAACTTCCTCAGATTTTGAGCATTTGACTTTAAATTTGGCACATGTGACCACTGTATTATGTACCTGTGCAAATTTTATTTTTCGTCATTGTCAAATAGGATGTTGTCAAGTTAATGGTATTTTGTAATGAGAATCGTATAAACTACAAGTGGATTGAGCTTACTCTCTCAATTTTTAGAAATAACCTTGAGATATGACACCTATATATTGTGACAAGATAAATTCTAGATGTGCAAAACACTTTTCTCGTCAATGTTAAACAATGCGTTGCCATGCTAACTTATTTTTTTTTTAATACAAAGCAATCGAAGATATTGTGAATGACTCATAACTCCCTCATGTTTTAGGCATTTGACTTGGAATTTGGCACGTGACCACTGTAGTGCGCTAATGTGCAAATGTCATCTTTTGTATCGGTCAAAGAAAGTGTTATCATGGCAGTGACATTTTCAAATTAAAAACTTACACAACAGTTGATTATGCAATCTCCCTCAGTTTCTGAGCATCTGGCCTGAAATATTGAACAGAGTGCTAATGTAATGGCAACCATCTTTTAAAATGAAAATCAAACAAAAAATACTGTGAATTGGGTGAGCTCCCTCAGTTTTGTAGCATTTGACTTGAGGTTTCGCTCATGTAACCAGTGTAATCTTAAAATGAGTCGCACACTGATCTTACTGTTGAGTAATCTTGCTATGGTAACAACTTTTGTTACATTGTACTTTTTTTTTCAACAAAAGGCATACAAGAATATCATGAATTGAGCTAACTCTCTAAGTTTTAGGTGGGGGTATCAATTACATCCAGTTCGAGTTGAAAATATTGGCCCAAGAAGGCCTTATGTGTGTCATTTGAATATTTAAATGATCCGAATTTCACATGCTTGTATCATCACTTGCAATAGCATTGATCAAAAGAAAGAGTATAATTTTTTTTATGTTAACATTTTACAACCAGACTGGATGATCTATGTTGAATATTTGAATTATATAGCTGAGTAGGCAATTCAATTTGAACATTTGAATGATAGAGCCAAGAAGATATAATACTAGTATCAATTTCATTTGAAAATTCAACTTGATAGTGCCAAGAAGGCCAAAGGTATTCAGAGTGAGTATTTAAATTTGATATTTTAGCCTACAATAGCCATAATGTATCTCATTTGCATAGATAATCAAAGAACCAACTGACAGGGTCAAAGGTATTCCATTTTGATACTTATATTGTAGAGATGAGGCTTTCATTACATGTAATAGAATTATTGTGTTTTGTTGTGACAGACAGAATTTATTAAATATTTTGATCAACCTAGTAGCACGTGACTGTCTTTCACCTACTTACATTACTGTGTTATTTTGTGCGATTGAATGTGGAGAGTGTGAAATGATGTCGAGGTATCGACACTTAAAATTGTTGATAAGTTGGCATCACTTGGAATTTATTTCTCACTCTGAAGCGTTGAATCAACACTTCTGTGGTGTCAAATAAACACCAAATAATGCAAACTTATAACACTTTGAAGTGTTAGAATAACACCATGACAGGTGTTGGGGTATAGATTCTAACAACAAACAGTGTTGAAGTTACACCGTCATTGGTGTTAAATGGTGTCAAAAGAACACCAAAGTGGTGTCAAATTATCAATAATCTAAGCAACACCAAAGCTGGTGTTGGTATATTTTAACACCACGGGTGTTGAACTTACACCATAACTGGTGTTGGGATGTCAAATGAACACCATTATGGTGTCAACTTCGTAACACTCTCTTAAGTGTTGAAAAAACACCGAGGCTGGTGTTGGTATATTTTTACACCCTTTAACACCCATGGGTGTTGGATATTTTAACACCAGAGACGGTGTTACTTCAACACCAGATGGTGTGGTCCTTTATTGAAGTTCGGCCGGTGTTAGATTCAACACCAGTGGTGTTAAATCTAACACCACTGTTTTTGCAGTGTATACACCCATCAGGCCCTACAAACAGACAGGTTAAGAGACCAGTATCAAATAAGGCGTGTAGAATGGTGTGCATTTATCTTGTGTGAGTTTCATTTTACTTGAAGTGACTGAAGCGGAGAGATGATTTCGCGCGGTAACGATCATTATGTCACAAAAATGATCATTAGCAAATAGTCGGCCGATCATATTCAAGAAGTGCCTTGGAGTTACCCGTATACGCTGTAACGTCTGTAAAAAATGTGTGATTTGAGGAATGTAGGGATTTTTTTAATTTTGTGAATTTAGATTGAAGAAAAATGAAAATTGAAGCTGGAAAAAAGATCACCAGTAGTATTCGAAATTTTTCAATCTTTCACATCCTTTATTATACAAGTATAATGACAAACATAATTATAGGTGTGTAGGCAAGCATCATTTATATGCACATATACATATTAAAACAACAAAAATGTTGAAGATAAATACAATTTCAATTAAAAATATGTCGTGATAGCAATTCATAGTGAATTAGCAATTAGTAGAGACATAACTGATACAAAGAATTGCAATCTTGAGACGAAACTATAGTATAGTTTTACTGCCATTCGTAATATGAAAACTTGCATTGTTATCCTCTGCCTTGCAATATACATAATTTTGCACTTGATTTAAGATTGCGGTGTCCTGTCGGAAACGAATGTAAGGGGGAAAACACATCTCAATGATGTGATAATGTACTTTCCTTTTTTTCTACATGATGAAGATTCAATGTATTCACGTAAAGCCTTGTAGATGGCATACCATGTTATACAAAAATCATAAGCGATCGCAGAAATTTACAAATACCATAGTGAAATGTGCTTAAGAGGTAACTCAGTCTGCACTGTAGCACATGCCTTTCAATGGAATTGCTCGGGTTCGGGCACTTGATCGTATAATATGTGACAGCAACAACAAGGCCCCTTGGTAAGGCAGAGTGGGTGCTAAAGAAGAATCACAATGAAAATTATTTTCATACTAATTTCAGTGATATAATTATCAACATCAATATTATCAAATAATGATATATGACTTCTTTGATTAGTAGCATCACTATATATTCATGGTTTTACTCTTGGCTAAAATTACGCCAAGGAACATGATGAACGTGAAACTTGAATTATGCACATTTGCCAAAGAGATCACAAATTACCCTCTATCAAACTGTCACATAGCCTAGAAATGCCATTTTGGGTCAACTCTCCTGACTTGGAATTATAGGTGTTTTCTCACAGAATTACCTTTTTTTATTCCCAGATAAGAAGTTTGAAAGCAAATCACTGCCAGTCAGCACACGGTGTCAAAGAGGCACATTGTATCCATGTACTTGAATGAATGAATAGATGAATTTCATGGACTACTGCAAGAAGTTTCCCATGAATGTGCAGTTATGCAGTGTTCTTTATGTACTCCATGCACCACCACCGCCTCATGTCCTCGAAACTTGTGTAAACAAAGGGCCAGGTTAAAAAAAAAAAACAATTGTGGCCTTTTCCGATATCATGTTGCTGTATAATGCGTTTGATATCATGCACCATTCATAACAGTGAACAATGAACTGCATGCAATTTTGAAGACAGTGAATCTTTATGAATACTTGCTCTTGATCTTGAATCAATCATTGATTCATAATTATACTAAATCAATCTTGGCCTATCTCATTTTAAACACTCCCTTTTCTTTGAAGGAAGCATCTTCTCTTCCATGTTTACTTCGTTCTCAAAAACTTGTATGTGAAAGGTATGTTCAACGTTTGGTCTCCAAGATTTTATCGAGGGATCCGCACAGCCACAAACAATATCATTCGTCAGATCAAATTGATATACATGTACATTAAGAGATTCATTCATTCATCAGCTTTCATTGCTGCATTACCGGAAAGAAGCAGAGAAAAATGTTTGATGTTATGTTCTGTTAACATAATTATGAGACTCAAAGTGATAACTGCTCTCGGGCTTTCTCTATCTCTTCTGATGTATAGCAGAACGACACAGGTGATGTTTTCCCGCCCTCTACGGCCGTATTGTCATCAACTATGTTAGTCTTTTTTGGTGTAGTTTCATTGGTTCGTTGTTCTCTACACGTTAGAGCTTCATCTTGTGCTCCTTCCACTGAGTAACTTATCATTGGAGTAGTCTCAATGGTTATTGGATCACTTTCGCACATATCAAGTTCAACTATTCTTCCTTCATTTACTGACCCATTTCTCATTAATATATTCTCACTGGCGATTCGTTGCTCTCTCTGAGAAAATGACTCACTGTCGGGGCCAGTAGATTTTCGACCGACTGCTGCGTTGGTTTTTGATCGCAAATTACGCTTAGAACTCCGGCATTTGTGTTTCATTGCACATATCATCACACATACTAATATCATCATCGTTAAAATTATCAACGTCACTGGAACAATTATTTTCAGGTTACTTTTACCAGGAAACTTTGGTTTGCTTGTATCTAGTGATGTGAAGCTGTTGATTTCATCAGATGATAATTTTGTGGTCTTTGGTGAGACAGTGGTAAAGTTAAAATTAGAATTCGGGCAAAATCCCTGAACTCCATTTAATGGTTCCTTGGCGAGAAAAGGCGGCTCATAACAGATGGGACTATCAACGTATGCTCTGTGATCTCCCTGCGAGTTTAGCGTAGAGTACCATAGACGAAGGGTCTCTAGTTGACAGTTACAGTTCCAAGGATTGCCTTCGAGTAAGAATACTTGAAGGCGATCTAGTGTGTCCTCCGTTAGATTCTCAAGTCTCATCAATCTGTTATTCCGCATGTCCAGAGTCGTGATTCGCGGGAGAAGGAGAACTGTTCCAGTAGAAATTAACTGGTTGTCAGAAAGAATGATCGTTTGAAGTCGAATCAAAGGCGTAAAAATGTCACTTGGTAATGTCTTCAGTTTGTTAGACCCGAGGTCGAGAACTACTAGATGTCTCAAATTATCGAAGATGCCAGGATTAAGTCTTGACAAGCTATTGCTGTACAGAGCAATGAACTTCAATCTGGTCACTAACTGAAATGTGCTTGTTTCAATGTCGTTGATGTTATTGTTGCTCAAGTATACGTCTCGAAGATCACCGGAGCCATTCAGAGCAAGACGGTCAAATATCTCGATATTGTTATTTTGAAGGTTAATCTCTCTCAGCTTCGGCGCACCAGTGAAGGTGTTGGCTTCCACCTGTATGATAAAGGAATATAAACATCGATCATTATAGTGTTCAAAGATTTATGTCACACATGGGGTGTGAAAATGATTTCTTTCCTACTGAGATTTTAATCTGGCACAAAAACAATATAATCACTTTAAAATAGTTCGGGAGTTACGATACGTTTTAACGCGTCCTTCAAAATATATTGACCTGTGATAATAATAGAATAATTATAATAATAATAATAATAATAATAATAATAATAACAATAAGGTATTATTTACCCTAGGGTAGCCTCTTTAGTGTTGCCACTGCTCTACCAGAGGGCCCTGCCATTATCATCACCCTGGCGTTGTCACGTACCCATTCATACACCTGGGTCGAGAGGGACATTGTGGGTAAAACATCTTGTCCAAGGACGTAAGCACTGGACGGGAATCGAACTCGGGTCCTCCGATCGGGAGTCGAGAGTCTTATCCACTATGCCAAAACGCCCCCACCTGTACACTTTCCTCTATAGAAATCATCCCAACCATTTTATGACTGCTTTTCAGGACCACATTGCTCATTTGCCATTGCACATTCCTGTGTTTTTCACTCTTTGTGTAGATTGGGTAAGAGTGCAGTTACTACTCTGGCATTTACATACCACGTCTTAGCATAACCTATTTTTTCCACTCCTCGTTTATCATTCAGTTCTAGGCAATTTGTAACTGCGTGCATTCATTTCATACAAGTACTAATATCTAATTCTTTAACCGCCTAACATAGAGCAACTGTTACTTCCAAAAATAAACTCACTGTTTCTCAAGTCGATTTTATCAGAAATCATAACTATGTAGGGCCTAAACAGAAATAAACAAAATGATGATCAATGCAAAATGTCACTCGTGTCAAATTACTGTAGTATCGCAATATTCTAGCAGTTCCTATCACTTTTCAAAGAACTGGATGTTGCTTCAATAAATCTTTTTTTTTTAAAACTTCGAAAGCACAACATTTCATCAAAAGATGCCATCATTATTTATTGTTTTATTCGATATTACTCTTTTAATCAAAGCCAATTTGAAGATATGGAGATAATGACTCCTTTTGTGAAAAGTATTTGTTTCAAGTGAGATTTAGTAGAAATTTATGGCGAAGAGTGTGCTCTGATATTTTGTACTGCTTGCAGAAAATGAATTTTGTCACAGGCATTCAGGACAAGAAGTCATATTCATGGGACACATTTTTGTGGATTAATCACCTGTCGTTTTGTATGTCGTTTTTAATTTAAAGAAACACTGGTTTTTAACCATGTCTTACCTGTCCGATTTTATTGTTGGACAAGATGAGAACCTCGAGATCATAAAAGCCCTGTAAGGTTCTAGGTTCGATCCTCTCAATCTGGTTGTGATTCAAGAAGAGATAGGTAGCAGCATTACACTCCGTGGGTACCTCACTCAGCTGTCTGTATTCACAGTTTGCTTCTCGCGTGGCCTCTGAATAGGTGCACTTGGCGTCGCATGAAGCACGGGTCGGAGTAGTCACAGTTGGCATACATCGCCCGCTATGCTGGCCTACTAGCAGTAGAGCAACCAGACACGTTTTCATTCGCGTAATATTTTTGCCCATCGCTGTTTTTGGCGTTGATCCGAGCAATACTGGAGAGTAGAAAATCGAGTCTGAGTTTATGTATATGAAACAGATTTCCACATGATTACAGACATGCGTTAAAACTGACGCGGGATCCAGAGGAAATTGAAGATATAGCGGTCACTGAGGCTTGATCCAACAGGTGCCTAATATTTAGCGGGAATT
Source organism: Diadema antillarum (assembly GCF_040938485.1). NCBI lineage: Eukaryota > Metazoa > Echinodermata > Echinoidea > Diadematoida > Diadematidae > Diadema > Diadema antillarum. The sequence continues at coordinate 2,277,429 of NW_027270895.1, forward strand.
TTCATTATTGAATATGGCGCGATACTCGCGAACGTGATCACGTGTCACATAACGAGCCCCCCCCCCCCCCCAAAAAAAAAAGCAACCAATCAGATTCTACAAATTGAAGCGCAGCAGGGTATCCCCGAACACTGTTTTTACTGTATAGTCTCTCACCTCCCTGGTATTATAATGCACTATGGCGATTTCGAATTCTCATACAACTTGTACAATAGATAAGAAATGAAAAAAAAAAGCAAACCTAAAATTGAATACCCCAGTACATGAATTACCCAGGGGATCCAGTTGTTCATGGCCTTTATCAAAGTTAGAGAGAGGAAGAGGGAGAGGGAGAGAGAACGATCCCGAGAAGTGGAAATGAAAGATTTGAATTGAATGAGAGGTATTTGTAATGTCTTCTATACATATTTATACAAGCAAACAAGAACCCAGTCGCTCCCAGAATGTATTTCATATGGTCGTAGGTTTCATCATTCACAGGTAGCAATTAACGAAATTGCACACCGATAAATTACTACTCTGTATCCGAATTCCACTCCCTATTGCTCTTTCTCTTACGTCACTGTGCACAGATACGCTGGCTGACAGGAAAAAGGTCACATTGTGTGTGCGAGATTTGCTATAGTAATCAGATCGCGCTTATTTTTTCTTGCTTGTGTGTACGGAGGCGGGACGAGAGGGGAGTAAATGGAGATAAAAAAGAATAAATACGCAGATAGAGGAACGCAGAAAAAGAGGCAAAGAGAGGAAGTGCGTGAGTGAGGGGAGAGAGAGAAGGAGAGAGAGAGAGAGAGGAAGAGAAGTGTATGATTATGACTTAACTACGATGACAAACACGATTAACATAATGTATGTATGGTGTGAATGTGTGGACTTTGACTTAATCGACCTCTCACACGTGATGGCGCGAATTACAGCGCTGGGCCCCCTCGACTCAGCATAACTTCCATGATCCATGTCTTTTGAAAGGCCGCGTTTATAAGATTTTGCGTTCCGAGAAGCACTGTTTTGAAACACTGATTCGGAAGTTCGGAATACTGATCTGATCCACGGTTTTGTCGGGAGAGCGTTTATAAGATTTTTTCCCCGAGCGTGTTGGGGCTCTCGCTCAGACTGCCATTGCGCAACTCACTCTGCGCAGTTTGTTCCTCAGCAAGAGGTCAAACAGGGTGCACGCAAGGCATTGTGACGTCATTTAAACAGTGTTTGAGATCACGGTTGCGTACGCGTTTATAAGATTTTTGAAAATCTGTTTCAAAACACTATTTCAAATCACGTCTAGCGTTCGTAAGAACAAACTGGTCAGAAGAAAAATCTTAAAAACGCATCCTTAGTCACATTGATATCACAGAAACATGCAAGTTGTGCTGAGTCGAAGGAAGGTGCATTCCAATGCCTTTGGTTAAACATTTCACTACTTTAGCAGTGATTGACAGATGAGGTCATCTGAGGAATATCGGTTTGGAACGATTCCCTTACGAAAAAGTCCTGTGGTACTCCTGTGGTAATTACCACAGGACGGTACCACAGGACAGTACCACAGGACAGTACCACAGGAAAGTACCACAGGACAGTACCACAGGAATTGTCCTGTGGTATTTTGGGACATACCACAGGACAGTACCACAGGAATTCCTGTGGTATTTTGGGACATACCACAGGGCAGTACCACAGGAAAGTACCACAGGACCGGTACCACAGAACAGTACCACAGGACAGTACCACAGGAATTCCTGTGGTATTTTGGGACGTACCACAGGGCAGTACCACAGGAATTCCTGTGGTATTTTGGGACGTACCACAGGGCAGTACCACAGGACTAGTACCACAGAACAGTACCACAGGAACTGTCCTGTGGTATGGGACAGTACCACAGTACCACAGGTCGATCATTACCACACAGCATTACCACAGGGCAGTACCACACAGCATTTCCATGGTACCACAGGAGAGTACCACACAGGATAGATCGAAAAAAAAATCTGGGAGAATTTTAGCCACATATCAAGGAATATTCCTGATAGGTGAGTGATGGATTTCAGGACAAACATGGCCCTACTTAATAACCTGTCCTACTCCTAACATATAACCTCAAACGAGAGTCTAATGGCCAAGTGCCAATCTAGTCCTATAATAGATCTATATAGTCATATTCTATCTAGGTAACCATCGACCGTATCAGTACATATATATATGGCCGTCTATCCGTAAAGCATTAAGGCATGGTTACTAACTCGATTATACTTTATTATCAAGATATGAAATTACACTTTCATAACAATATCTATGATATTGGGAATAACATAACATAATCAGACAATCTTTCATAAAGTTCAAAGTAAGTTCCATCATTAATACTTTGACTTTTTAAGTCATATATGTATTTTCTAAAATCTAGAGTGCTTTTTATGAATATTCATGAGCTATGTAAAAATTTGTACCACAGGAGTACCACAGGAGTACCACAGAAGTCCTTATGAAATTTATCATGCTTTACATCAGCACTTTTCACTAAATAGGTAATACTGTAGGAGTATAGGACAGGATAAGTAATGGCAAATCAATTGTTATAATTCACAGCATAACTCATCTATCAATTAATTGAGGAATATTAATATGTGCTTTTTTGTTTGTATTTTTGTTATAAATTTCAGTTGATTCTGCTGCTTACAATTTTCCTGTGTGGTACTCCTGTGTGGTACTGCTGTTTGATATTCTCCTGATGTGATAGTCCTCTGGTATAAAATGTTAAGAAAAAAAATATCCTGTAGCATTTTTCTGTGGTACTTACGAATTTAATTTGCTGTGTGGTACTTCTGTGTGGAATAGCACCATATTATGATTTTCGTTTGGGATTTTGGACACTTCCTGTGGTACTCTCCAGTGGTATACATCGAAAATTACCACAGGAATTCCTGTCGTACTGTCCTGTGGTACGTCCCAAAATTCCACAGGACAATTCGTGTGGTACTGTCCTGTGGTACGTCTCAAATTACCACAGGACAAGTCATGTGGTACTGTCCTGTGGTACTATCCTGTGGTACTTTCCTGTGGTACTGTCCTGTGGTACTACCCTGTGGTACTGCCCTGTGGTACTGTCCTGTGGTACGTCCCAAAATACCACAGGACAAGTCGTGTGGTACTGTCCTGTGGTACTATCCTGTGGTACGTCCCAAAATACCACAGGACAATTCCTGTGGTACTGTCCTGTGGTATGTCCCAAAATACCACAGGACAAGTCGTGTGGTACTGTCCTGTGGTACTATCCTGTGGTACTGTCCTGTGGTACTGCCCTGTGGTACGTCCCAAAATACCACAGGACAAGTCGTGTGGTACTGTCCTGTGGTACTATCCTGTGGTACTGTCCTGTGGTATTGCCCTGTGGTACTGTCCTGTGGTACATCCCAAAATACCACAGGACAAGTCGTGAGGTACTGTCCTGTGGTAATATCCTGTGGTACGTCCCAAAATACCACAGGACAATTCCTGTGGTACTGTCCTGTGGTATGTCCCAAAATACCACAGGACAAGTCGTGTGGTACTGTCCTGTGGTACTTTCCTGTGGTACTGCCCTGTGGTACTCTCCTGTGGTACGTCCCAAAATACCACAGGACAAGTCGTGTGGTACTGTCCTGTGGTACTATCCTGTGGTACTTTCCTGTGGTACTGTCCTGTGGTACTGTCTTGTGGTACGTCCCAAACCCTTACGAAAAAGTCCTGTGGTACCCCTGTGGTAATTACCACAGGACGGTACCACAGGACAGTACCACAGGAAAGTACCACAGGACAGTACCACAGACAGTACCACAGGAATTGTCCTGTGGTATTTTGGGACATACCACAGGACAGTACCACAGGAATTCCTGTGGTATTTTGGGACGTACCACAGGGCAGTACCACAGGAAAGTACCACAGGACCGGTACCACAGAACAGTACCACAGGACAGTACCACAGGAATTCCTGTGGTATTTTGGGACGTACCACAGGGCAGTACCACAGGAAATCCTGTGGTATTTTGGGACGTACCACAGGGCAGTACCACAGGACTAGTACCACAGAACAGTACCACAGGAACTGTCCTGTGGTATTTTGGGACAGTACCACAGGACAGTACCACAGGTCGATCATTACCACACAGCATTACCACAGGGCAGTACCACACAGCATTTCCATGGTACCACAGGAGAGTACCACCCAGGATAGATCGAAAAAAAAAAACTGGGAGAATTTTAGTCTCATATCATGGAATATTCCTGATGGGTGAGTGATGGATTTCAGGACAAACATGGCCCTACTTAATAACCTGTCCTACTCCTAACATATAACCTCAAACGAGAGTCTAATGGCCAAGTGCCAATCTAGTCCTATAATAGATCTATATAGTCATATTCTATTCCTAGGTAGCCATCGACCGTATCAGTACATATATATATGGCCGTCTATCCGTAAAGCATTAAGGCATGGTTACTAACTCGATTATACTTTATTATCAAGATATGAAATTACACTTTCATAACAATATCTGTGATATTGGAAATAACATAACATAATTAGACAATCTTTCATAAAGTTCAAAGTAAGTTCCATCATTAATACTTTGACTTTTTAAGTCATATATGTATTTTCTAAAATCTAGAGTGCTTTTTATGAATATTCATGAGCTATGTAAAAATTTGTACCACAGGAGTACCACAGGAGTACCACAGGAGTACCACAGGAGTACCACAGGAGTACCGTACCACAGAAGTCCTTATGAAATTTCTCGTGCTTTACATCAGCACTTTCACTAAATAGGTAATACTGTAGGAGTATAGAACAGGATAAGTAATGGCAAATCAATTGCTATAATTCACAGCATAACTCATCTATCAATTAATTGAGGAATATTAATATGTGCTTTTCTGTTTGTATTTTTATAACAAATTTCAGTAGATTCTGCCTTACAATTTTCCTGTGTGGTACTCCTGTGTGGTACTGCTGTTTGATATTCTGATGTGATAGTCCTCTGTTATAAAATGTTAAGAAAAAAAAAAGAATATCCTGTAGCATTTTTCTGTGGTACTTACGAATTTAATTTGCTGTGTGGTCACTTCTGTGTGGAATAGCACCATATTATGATTTTCCTGTGGGATTTTGGACAGTTCCTGTGGTACTCTCCTGTGGTATACATCGAAAATTACCACAGGAATTCCTGTCGTACTGTCCTGTGGCACGTCCCAAAATTCCACAGGACAATTCGTGTGGTACTGTCCTGTGGTACGTCCCAAAATACCACAGGACAAGTCATGTGGTACTGTCCTGTGGTACTATCCTGTGGTACTTTCCTGTGGTACTGTCCTGTGGTACTGCCCTGTGGTACTGTCCTGTGGTACTTCCCAAAATACCACAGGACAAGTCGTGTGGTACTGTCCTGTGGTACTATCCTGTGGTACTTTCCTGTGGTACTGCCCTGCGGTACTGTCCTGTGGTACGTCCCAAAATACCACAGGACAATTCCTGTGGTACTGTCCTGTGGTATGTCCCAAAATACCACAGGACAAGTCGTGTGGTACTGTCCTGTGGTACTATCCTGTGGTACTATCCTGCGGTACTGCCCTGTGGTACGTCCCAAAATACCACAGGACAAGTCGTGTGGTACTGTCGTGTGGTACTGTCCTGTGGTACGTCCCAAAATACCACAGGACAAGTCGTGAGGTACTGTCCTGTGGTAATATCCTGTGGTACTGTCCTGTGGTACTGTCCTGTGGTACGTCCCAAAATACCACAGGACAATTCCTGTGGTACTCTCCTGTGGTATGTCCCAAAATACCACAGGACAAGTCGTGTCGTACTGTCCTGTGGTACTATCCTGTGGTACTGTCCTGTGGTACTGTCCTGTGGTACTATCCTGTGGTACTGTCCTGTGGTACTGTCCAGTGGTACGTCCCAAAATACCACAGGACAAGTCGTGTGGTACTATCCTGTGGGACTTTCCTGTGGTACTGCCCTGTGGTATGTCCCAAAATACCACAGGACAATTCCTGTGGTACTGTCCTGTGGTATGTCCCAAAATACCACAGGACAAGTCTTGTGGTACTGTCCTGTGGTACTATCCTGTGGTACTTTCCTGTGGTACTGCCCTGTGGTACTGTCCTGTGGTACGTCCCAAAATACCACAGGACAAGTCGTGTGGTACTGTCCTGTGGAACTATCCTGTGGTACTTTCCTGTGGTACTGTCCTGTGGTACTGCCCTGTGGTACGTCCCAAAATACCACAGGACAAGTCGTGTGGTACTGTCCTGTGGTACTATCCTGTGGTACTTTCATGTGGTACTGTCCTGTGGTACTGCTCTGTGGTACTGTCCTGTGGTACTGCCCTGTGGTACTGTTCTGTGGTACGTCCCAAAATACCACAGGACAAGTCATGAGGTACTGTCCTGTGGTACTATCCTGTGGTACTTTCCTGTGGTACTGTCCTGTGGAACTGCCCTGTGGTACTGTCCTGTGGTTCATCCTAAAATACCACAGAACAAGTTGTGTGGTACTGTCCTGTGGTACTAACCTGTGGTACTTTCCTGTTGTCCTCTCCTGTGGTACTTTCCTGTGGTAGTCCCAAAATACCAAAGGACAATTCATGCGGTACTGTCCTGTGGTACTGTCGTGTGGTATACGTCCCAAAATACCACAGGACAATTTGTGTGTATACTGTCTTGTGGTACTGTCCTGTGGTACTTTCCTGTGGTAATGTCCTGTGGTACTGCCCTGTGGTACATCCCAGAGTACCACACAGTTCCTGTGTTAACATATATTTGTGTGGTACATTGTGTGGTACCAACCAGTACCACAGGGAGTACCACATGAGCCTGTAAAACAGTACCACACAGTTCCTGTGGTGACATTTATTTATGTGGTACATTGTGTGGTACTGACAAGTACTACAGGGAGTACCCTACAAGCCTGTGGTACAGTACCACACAGTTCCTGTGGTAACATTACAAGTGTGTGGTACATTGTGTGGTACCGACAAGTACCACAGGGAGTACCACAGGACTTTTTTGTTAGGGAGACGCCGGGCTGCTTGTTGGTCGGGATCTTGTCCTTGTGAGAGTGGAGGATTGAGTGTAGTTTGTGAGAGGAGCGATGTCTGACTTTGATGTCGGCTGTTCTGAGGATGCGTTGTAGCTGGTTAGATGTCTTTCCGATGTAGGGTAGTACGACAGTAGTAGGTGGTTTGGTGAGGAGAGTTTGGTCGTTGAGGGCGCTGTTGTTTGTCTTCTTGGTTGGTGGTTAGTGCGGATCTTTCGACGAGGGTACTTGTTGATGGTGGTGAGGGCGTGTGTGACATGTTTGAGTTCCTTGTGTAGATGTTCCTGGTCGCTGAGTTGGTAGGCTCGTCTGATGAGGGCGTTGGGTACTGATTGCTGAACCGAAGGATGGTGGTGGGAGCGGTAGTGCAGGTAGCGGTCAGTATGTGTGGGCTTGCTGGACACTCGGTGGGAAGGGAAGCCGGAGGGAGTCTTCTTGACGAGGACATCTAGGAAGGGGATAGAGTTGTCTTGTTCTATCTCCATGGTGAACTGGATGTTGGGATGTCGTTGGTTGAGATCGCCGAGGAAAATGTCGAGTTCGGATCCAGTTAGGCCAGATGACGAAGGTGTCGTCGACGTAGAGGAACCACAGAGAAGGGCGGGTGGGAGAGGATTGGAGAACTTGGAATTCGAAGTGTTCCATGAAGATGTTGGCGATGATTGGAGAGAGGGGGATCCCATGGCAGCTCCTTGTAGTTGTTCGTAGAAGCCAGTGTGCCACTTAGAGTTAAGGCATGTGAGTAGGAGATCGTGGATTTGGTCTGGGGTGAGTTTGGTTCTGGCTGGGAGGTTAGGATCGGAGATGAGTCGTTGCTTGATGATGTCGCAGGCTTCGTTGACAGGAACACTAGTGAAGAGGGAGACAACATCAAAGCTGACGAGAATGTCGGATGGTTGAATTTGTGTTGTGCATTGGTCACGTAGTGGGTGGAGAGTCCCACTAGAAGTCGCGGTAGGGTGGCGAGGTGTCTTGCTGTATTGTAGCATGGAGAACCTCGGGTGGCTATGATGGGGCGGAGAGGAGTGAGTGGCTTGTGAATCTTGGGTTAGCCGAAGAGGATAGGACAGGAGGCGGAGGAAGAGCGAAGCTGGAAGTAGAGAGGTTAGGGTAGTAAGTTGGATCGGTGAAGGGATAGGAATTTCTGGTTGATTCTTCTTTCGGCAACGGCGGTGGGGTCCCTCTTTAGTTTGGAGTAGGTGTTGGGGTCATCACTATAACATATATTCATGTATATGGTTTGGAAGGATTTTTTTTGTGGGCGTTCTGAAGTAATCTGAAGAAAAATAGAAGGAAAAAATCGTTAAAAATATGGAATGTTTCTAGATATTCGTTTCACCGCAAAAGTAATGTTGAGGGTATCATAAATCCACACAAATCAACATGCATTTGGATTTCAGGGGCCCTTTAAACGGCGCCGCGGCCGATGCAAGAAGTGTAGTGCCAATTTTAAAAGCCCTAGGTGGTGGAGACATTATATAGGTGTAAGAAGGCTATACATCGAGATGTTTTCATTGCAACTGATTGACAAATGAAAACATCTCGACGGAAGAAATTCATGAATTTGAATAACAAAGCAGTATCCGCTGCATGCTATAAGGATTAGAACCAACACTTGCTTTCGGGCGAAAGCTCGGTGGTCTAGTGGAGATGACGCTTGTCCGGTGATCAGGAGGTCGTAGGTTCGAATCCTGCTCGAGTATGTACGCCCATGATTTTTTATCACGGCTACTACTAAAACACTGATCAATTCAGTGCTTATTTACGTCGATGTAGGGCAATTTGTCAACTTATTTTTTGTTTAGCGTTTACATCACATAATCGCTATTGAATGGTTTTGAACTTATATACATCAGTATCAATGATATTACACTCCAAGTCTTGCTGAACCTTTACAAAACTGCAGTCTGTCTAATTTACACCGAAACCAATAATATGTACGACAGAGTTTACAATGATTATTTGCAGACCCTAGAATGAAGATGAATTAATTAATTAAATCAAGTTGGTTTTGGTTGTCTGTGAAGAGTTCTGTGGCAGTGCTTTTAAGAACAATAGGAAAATTGTGAAAATTAGAACACTTGATATATTCAAACAAAATAATGCTACTTAAAAAAGTGCCTTTTATACATAACCACAACCGACCTGTAGCAAGTGTAATTTTTCGATGAAATCATCCTCATTTTAGCTAAGAATAAAATAATTCATTCATTTTTTTTATTATACACCGCAGTGGCTAAACAAAGTAAGGCAAGATTTCTTACGAAAGGTGAAATGATACATTACTCCAAAATCGCAAGTTATGTGTCATGTAATCTATTATAAAATCCCATGCATGACAAGATTTGGGCCTACTTTGGCAAAAGGGAGCAAGTCACAAATCATCAAAATCTGTACCAGGTATCGATGTCTTAACAAATTTTGTTTGGGCGTCAAATTTCAACTATACAACACCCAGCGTTCCGAGAGCTATTTGAGTCAAGATATCTGAGCATTACACCAATGTCACAATAAATTTGAAAACTGAAATTATATTAGTTTGGCAGACTATAAATATTAGGAGCACTAGCTGTCGTTATTTGCCTCATGTCTTGTGTCGTGTAGATTTTTTTTTAAAGGCTGCCAAAGTATATGGAGAAAAAAGGCAACACACAAACTGCATACATGGTATGTACAGAGATAACGTAGAAAGTTAAGAATCTCAGTGGCTCTAACTTCATCCTTGTATTTGTTCGTTTGTTTGTTTGTTTGTTTTTTTGTTTGTTTGTTTGTTTTTGTAATCACAGTGCAATCTCCAAAACACATAGATTTAATGTCTCTTCTAAACAAAATCCAAGTCTTCACCTCATCACAGCCTCTACCTAGCACTGAAATAGTGTCTGTATTGATCTGCAAATTAATGGCGCCACTTGACATTGCTACCTTTATATGGCAAGGCAGGACCGGCGGAACACTTTTTTTTTTCTGGATGATGCATGGAAATACATAGGGTCTAACCACTTGGGGTCCCTACTTTTTTTATCCCGGGAAGTGGCACTAGAAAAAACAAAACAAAACCGTGGTTAAACTGTTTTGTTTATGTTGTACCAGAGGCCTGACAATTTTTGTTTTCTTGTCAGCTGATGAAACTCGGATGTGGCGCCAGAAATATAGTAACAACTGCCCCCTTCCCTACTTTTAAAAACGTGGCGCCGGTCGTGCACGGTCACTGTAATCATAAATTAATTCTACTTCTAAAACTCATGTATACAAACTATAATAGCAGGCTCATATTCAAGTTCAAGTTCAAATTTATTTCGTTTTCCGCATTGAAATAAACGTAAATCTCACTTTCTTTAGTGATAGACGTAATGCTTGTAATTTGTACAGAGAAAACAATTATTGAAAACTTACAGTAGGGATACATTGCAATTGTTGCTGAGGTAACCCGGAGGTTTCATACATATACTCGTCATGTCAGTCTACTGCAAGAAGTTCCACATGAGCAATTATGTACTGCTTAGGTTATATTCATTATGTACTAAATGTTTATCATAACCCGTCATGTTCTCAAAAAACATGTGCACATTAATTTAGGTGCAAAATATGAAGAAATTTGTCCTTGTACTTACAAATACATTTTGATATCATGCACCTTTCATTTCAACTACCACTGAAAAACACTATACTTCCCACATTAAGTAATGCTTACTGATTGAAGTCAATATCCTGGTATAAAAGATAAATGCAGGCCCTATTCTTATTCTGATTTTAATCGTTTGCAAACTAATTTTTGCCTTACCTAATTTCCAGCAATATTCTTCTTGTTGAATGAGGTGTAACCACTCCCATGTACACTTCTTACTTAGAACTGATATGTGGAATTCTTGTTTAAAGTTTCGTTTGTTATGTATTGTCCAGTGATTTCAGCACATCAAACCATACTGCACATAAATAACTATTGCTTATCCACAAGTAAATGTCATTCAACAATAGATCAAACTGGCACATAATTATGAGATTCAACGCAGTCGCTATATGCAATCGACTTGTATCAATACCGGCGAGCTGAGCAAAAGTTATATTTTCTTTAAACCTCTTATGGAAGGGAATTAAACACAGACACTTTCGAGGTCTCTTTCTGCCTTGTGATTTATCATGAGAGGACATAACTAAAGTTTTACTGCCATTAGATGCCGTACGTTTTTTTTTCTTTTATTCTTTGTTGGTGTCTTGCATGTTGCCAGATGTTGTATCTTCGCTTCTTTGTCCTTCTACAGGGTATTTATGATTGCAGTCTCATTTTGCAGGTTGTCCACTTTCATGCGCGGCAAGTTCATCTGCTCTGACTTTAACTAACTTATATTCAACTGACATATTCTCTTTGGTTCGTTGTTGTATATTTGTTGTCTCGAAGTTTGATCGAGAATTCCGCACACAGGTTCGGATACATTTGTACTTCAATGCAAATGCAATACACACTACCGTCACTGCTAAAAGAATTAACGTAACTATAACTATAAACAAATCCTCGCAAAACAGTGTAAAATGATTAAAATCGGATAGGAAATAAAGAAGTTGATTACATTCTGAAATTTCAACATTTTTCCGAAGACACTATGTCTTCTTGACCATTCTTTATGAATATTCAAATCAGCAAGTTGATGATGTCATGCTCACAATTTCTTGTTCATTTCATATACAGAATTAAAAGAAATCCGGAAATCTCATATTTCAGCTATAGAGATCCATAATTGAATGGAATAAATGTTAACTCTTTATATTTTGGTAATTTAAACATGAACATCATACTACCTAAAGACACACATTCATCAAAGGGTAACAACTTCATCTTAAGAAATAATGGCTGACTATAAAGTTCCCCGAAACTGGAGTCGGTAACAAACCGAATAACTTTATTTTGTAATACTTTGAGTTTATCAATATAAGTCTTAAAACTGTTACCCCATGCAACATTACAATAGGTAAGGGAGAATAATACAGTTATAAAGCATAACTAAGACCTTCCTAGGTAGGATAAATCTCAGTCTATTTGAGACATTGATTGGACTTCATATAGATCTGTCTTCTTTATTGATCTTTTTGCTCCCTTGTTGACTTTGCTATCGCCGATCTTGAAAAAACCCTTTATGTTTACTGTTGTTGTTTTATTATCATGGAAGTAGATGGGCGGGGGGCGGGGTATCCTTGAAACATACCTACAATAGGCTACATACGTAGATGCAACAAGACTGTGTTGTGCCAAGTTTAAAATTCCTAGGTGGTGAAAACGTTGTATAGGCGTAAGACTGTATCAACATATACATACGTATACCTAGGAAAAAATTATATATATATACATACATACATACACATATGTATATATAAATATGTATATATATATATATATATATTTATATATATAAGTATATATATATATACAAGTATATATATATATATATATATATATATATTGCAAAGTCACGTATTGGCTCCAATATAAGAAGAATCAAGAAATAAACTAGTAAAATGCATTATTTTGCCAATAAAGAATGAGTTTATTGTACCCAAATTTTCGGTGGCCTCCACCTTCTTCAGGAGTCTCGAAGGGGAATTCGAGACTCCCCGTTGCAATTATAATTGCACTTATACATTGTATATTAGCTTTACAGAACATAATAATGAAAGACTGATATTAACGTATATACACTGTACACGCCAAACCTCAAGAAATACTCTGCCTGCCGAGAGCTATCTACAATTGCATGTCAAAATATCTGAAAATTCAAGATTCAAAATTGTAATACAGTAATGCCAATGTGAATTATAAATTCATATTATTCATTAATTTGAAACTTAGCATTTTTGCCAATTGCATGTGCAGAGAGTTTGTTTCATAGAAATATTGGATTCCTCTTCAATAAAACTGAATGAAACCATTTCAACTCAGAAAATGAATACAATGGGATGATGATGGTATAATCGACGGCTCTCTGAACCCTTCTGTGTCAGTGCCTACATTAATGCATTTACAAGATGTTATAATATCAACTCCCTTCTGGACAAAGGTGTAGAAATGGCAATATCTGCCTAGTTTTTCAGACATTGTTATGCATGAAGAGTATACAAGTATGGTAACAATTGCAGAGCCCTCTAGGAAAAACAGTGTGATCACCAAAGAGGCTAGCCTTGGATAATACATGTACCATGACTGCAATGGTGATGATAATTTTCAGAAGTTGAGTTGAGTTGAGTTGAGTTGAATTAAGTCGATCTTATCAGAAATCATAACTATGTAGGGCCTAAACAGAAATAAACAAAATGATGATCAATGCAAAATGTCACTCGTGTCAAATTACTGTAGTATCGCAATATTCTCAGCAGTTCCTATCACTTTTCAAAGAACTGGATGTTGCTTCAATAGATCTTTTTTTTTTTTTACTTCGAAAGCACAACATTTCACCAAAAGATGGCACGTATCATTATTTCCTGTTTTTATTCGATATTACTCTTTTAATCAAAGTCAATTTGAAGATATGGAGATAATGACTCCTTTTGTGAAAAGTATTTGTTTCAAGTGAAATTTAGTAGAAATCTATGGCGAAGAGTGTGCTCTGATATTACTTGTACTGCTTACAGAAAATGAATTTTGTCACAGGCATTCAGGACAAGAAGTCATATTCATGGGACACATTTTTGTGGATTAATCACCTGTCGTTTTGTATGTCGTTTTTAATTTAAAGAAACACTGGTTTTTAACGATGTCTTACCTGTCCGATTTTATTGTTGGACAAGATGAGAACCTCGAGATCATAAAAGCCCTGGAAGGTTCTAGGTTCGATCCTCTCAATCTGATTGTGATTCAAGGAGAGATAGGTAGCAGCATTACACTCCGTGGGTACCTCACTCAGCTGTCTGTATTCACAGTTTGTTTCTCGCGTGGCCTCTGAATAGGTGCACTTGGCGTCGCATGAAGCACGGGTCGGAGTAGTCACAGTTGGCATACATCGCCCGCTGTGATAATCCTGATCTAACAACGGTACAACCAAACAAATTCTAATCATATTCTTCTCCGTCACTGCTATCAACTTTGATCCCAACATCTCTCTAGAGCGAAAACTGATTTCGTTGAATTAATGAAGGATATATAATTGATTTTCAGCTAGTGTCACACGTTGAAACTAGGTAGCTCACAATGCTAAGAAAGTTATATCGATGTGATCCACTTCCATGGCTTTGATCGCGACGTGTAACTGAAACTGTAATGCGGCGAGATCTTTAAACACTTCAAAATTTCGCGCAGTGTGATCACATGACATTGAGCATGAGCCAGCCAATCAGATCATTTGGGGATCCCCATTCTGCCGTAGTGGAAGTGTCCTGGTAGAACAATGCATAATATAGCGTCTGTATTGCCTTGTTCAGGACTTTAGAGAAAATAGACAACTGAAATACAATACAATGCTATGATGTTTATCAACATCATAGTGAGATAATCATATTACACAGTCATGTAGAAAAACAGAGACGGAGGGAGAAAGAGGGGGAGAGAGAGCGAGAGAGAGAGGGGATAGAAGGAAGGTAGGTTATCGTAGTTATGATCAATCTAACATTGACGAATCGTGCACTTTATGCTGCTCACATCCAGACATGCAGTGAGGCCAGTGGTAGTCTAGGTAGCTGGTCTTTCCTAGTTATGATTACGATTTTATAATAGAATCATATATAATAAATGCATTATGCCTGTCAGAGTTGTAGGCACTCCACACTGACACGTTTAATTCTACGCGTTGTATTCCATGCTTTGAAGGAAAATAATCATATTTGGCCGAGGGAGGCGGAATGAAAATAACGATTATGTACGTTTCACCTCCCTATATCTCGATAGTAAAATATAGTGATTGCAGCTACGCACAGGCAGAGGGACAGCATTCTATTCAATTGTGGTGTTGTGCTTTGGTTTGGTTCACCATTGGACAAAGCTTTGACATGACTTCCCAAATTGTTAAGATTGCAACGAATAATCAGTTTTGTTTAATAACAATAGAAACTATAGGTATTCTCTGTTAAAATCCGTATCAGATGTGAATGATTGAACGGGCTCTCGAAGTATTATAAAATATACATTATACTACTGTCAGAAATAGGAACGGACAAACATTTTATCCCGATGGTTGCACCTGTATGTCAAGGGGAGGGGTGCAAGCTTGTAGAAAAACAACCCACAGACTGGAAAAAGGCCAACTGTGCCATTCAGAAAGAGTGCCATTAACAACAACAACAGAGCTCTTTCCGTTTGCGAATCAATGTTTCACCTAAACAAAACCAGTACTGGAGGCAAAGGGTGCAAAGGTCGCTAACGGCTCTGTCTGTCTGGAAACATGAACGCTATGTGAAAGCTAGGTCATCATTCAGTTCGTATATGAGATAATGGATTTCGGTCTGTCCTCTACCATACTATAATGTCAAATATAAAGAATGGAAAAACGTTGTTCACTGAAATAGAATTGGTTTGCCACACACTGTCCCAGTACCCGCATTGCTGACTCACTTATTGTGGTTTTTCTAAAACCAAATTTAGAACGTTTCAAAAATGTTCGATTCTCAGAAGCACAAAAAATAAATGTTACTAGAAGCTTATTACAGAATTTACAATCTGTCGCAGAATCTTAAAGGCATATATGAGTAAATAATACTCCTGTAATATGTTCTCTTCTTCGTGTGACCATTTCAGCTGCTAATATAGTCTTTATATATTCTTCTGGTCTCCGTTTAATATTTCCGAATTGAAGATTGTTGGAGTTTTCATAAATATTTGAAACGTTCTCCTTCTGAGAGGTCGTGCCAGGGAATGATGTCTGCTATGTTCATGAATATAATGCAATATTCCTGTAAAAGTGTGTGTACCGGTATGTATGTTAGCATCTGTACGTGTGTAAAATGTGTGTGAGGGATGCATGGTTGTATGTTCGTGCCTTTGACTGTGTTTGCTAACTTGAGAACTTGCCATAAAAAAGTGCGACATGAATTGTATTGTGTATCAATTCTTGCGAATATGAGTTCTGATGCTATTTCATTTGTGAGATTTGTTCCATTTTTCCTTTACAGTCTTTTTGATTGTTAAAAGATTTGCAAATATGTGACTATTAATTGATTTGTATTCATTTGGCAAATTTTGTTTGCTTTGTTGTTTCTGTAACTACAGCTGACCTTGATTTGAATGCTGATAATTTTTGCCAAGATTGGACCATTTTCATGTTTTCTTGTGTTTAATTTTAGGACTTTGATGAAAAACAGCTCATGCTGATCAAGACATCCTGTATTGACATGTTGTGATGAACAGATACTAAATTAATAGTAAATAGGTACATAAAATCGATGGTTTCAAACTTTGGGAGAACGGATACGAATATGTCATTGTTTATTTTCCCCATCTCTTTTAAGATTACATTGAAAACAATATTTTGCGATTTATATTTACAACGTTGCAGTAACTATCTAAAAATCGTAAAACATTGATTGGTTTTTATCCTTGTGCCTTGCAGTGTTTTTCAATGGTTTACTTACGTTTTAAAGCCCATTATAATAACTGTCTGATTGTGCCGTATGAGCTGACCAATGAGAAGTGAGATAATGTCATTGATGTTTCTTAACTCACTGTCATTTAGATCCCGGTGTAGCAGTCGAACGCTCCGACCCCTGAAAGGGAAACTTATTTTCTACCCGCACACCCATGTCCCACCTTCTGCGCGCGTATGGACACACACACACACACACACACACACACACACACACACACACACACACACACACATACACACTCCCTCGCACTAACGCCTGGGTGCTGTGTAATGTAATTTCTCCTCATTACAGGTTCTATGATTTGAAAAAAAAAACAATACAAGAAATGGCAATGATGAAATGCTAAGTTTTGTATATATGTGACCGTGCACCTCAAAACGAACATGGTATCATAAAACGGGCAGGAAAGTGTGTTTTTTTAGCAGTTTATCTCGAACATTTTTGGTAGAATAGTGTGATTAGGTGTGTCTTTAGAATCCCTTTTTCATTTCTGAAAAACCTTGTCCACACTCTTCAATTTCAACTCTAATAACTTTTGAAAGGATAGTGCTACTGCTTTGAAAGTTGGCTTTAATTATGGACAGAATGTGTTAATGAGGCATGTTTAATTTCAGTTTAATCTGATAATCCTTTCATTGTTGTTACTCTGGTGGTTTACTTCCTGTTTTTTGTCAAATTCATTGCACAGCCAGCACGGTTTGGTAAAGATTAAATACTTGAATAGACACTGTACTTCAGAGCCTCTTTTCTCAGTTCACTCTTTTCCTGAGTTTGTGCTTTCTTTCCAATATTTAGATAGGTTAGGAGAGTCCATTTGATTTGAGTTATACATCATTTTAAAGCTTAAAGTCTGCTCTTTCAGAATATGGTCTTAACTAAAAATTCACACACACACACACACACACACACACACATATATATATATATATATATATATACAGTATATATACAGTATATATATATATATATATATATATATATAGTTTGGTTGTTGTCTTTTCAAATATGCACACAAAATATATATTATAGTACTTAACTTTTTGACTGGTACTCTCTAAATTCCTAATACATTGAGCTGAGGAACAACTCTAAAATTAGACTGAAAATCTCGATATAATAGAGTTAGAATTCAATGTACTGTCTCAGTCTATAATTTTTAGATTTGTCTCTAACCACAGTATCATAGATTGATTTCAAATCTAAGGAAGTTAGAGAATACTTAGTAACCTTCCGGTTTCATTTTCTGAATTCTCCCTACATCTCCAATCACTGACATTGGCAGACCGTTTTTTATTAGCAATGCGGAGATCCTTGGTGGGGACACAGATGAGATTGAATATAATTATTAGAAAAATATAATCGGCCCTGAAAAAAGAATATATGTTGTATGTAAAACAATGATATGTACCACGTACACATGCACCATCCGACAAATACGAAACATACTCCAATAATACTGTGTGTCAATATTTCTTTGATAAATGTATTTCCATGATGAAATTATATCTCTATATAGGCCATACGCATGTGCATAGTTATGATGTATACATGATAATGTACATAAGAATCTGGTTTTAAATCGAAGACAAGTACATATTTTTGCACTCCATGTATCTTGCTCAAACGGCAAGATCGCCGATATTACATCAATCTGCAACCAAGACGTCACGAGTACACAATTGGACGTGTATGCCATACCATCAACATAGCCTAGTCACCTAAGACACTTGCATTACATTACACAAATTGAACTTGCTCTAAAAAAAAAGTTCCGTGATAATCTTTAAAGCATCCCTCAAACTAATCAAAAAGAAGAGTTTACATTAAACACCTGCAAAAAATAAAGTGTGATACAAATAGTACTTTCAGAATCATCTGTACGTTAAAAAAAGTGCAGTCTTGAAATATATCTCTCTAAAAAAATCGAGTGAAAAAAAATCATTCTTGAAGGAGTGAATACAAAACAAAAGAGTGAATTAGAGCGAAATTAGAGTGAATTTTTAGTGAAAATGTTCATTTTCACTCGTTTTAGAGTGACCTCAGGGATTACTCGAAGATTTTGGAGTGATCCCTGAGGTCACTCAAAATTCACTCTAATTTCGCTCTAATTCACTCTTATTTTTTGTATTCACTCGTTCAAGAGTGATTTTTTTCACTCGATTTTAAAAAAAATAAAGTAATTAATTGCTTTATTTTTGTTTCTGTGTGTAATGCACTTGGTCTAATGGCCGTCAAGCTACTTGGTAAATACGATAGTATCTCTTTGTGGCAAAAGGGACAAACAGAAATGTTGATATAATAAAATTCATCCCCTATATCTGCAGATGAACATATAATACAATGCAATTTATCCGTCAGGCTTGCATCAAACCTGCCCTTATTAACGGGTAGTCCATTAGATCGACATCTGAATTTACCTAATGTAATATAATCGTTCTTACACAAGACCTGCGAATACTTCTGTTTTCTCACAGAGTTACCTTTTTTTTTTAAATTTCCAGATTAGAAGTTTGAATGCAAATTACTAGCACATAACGAACACGCACATTG
Source organism: Diadema antillarum (assembly GCF_040938485.1). Classification (NCBI taxonomy): domain Eukaryota; kingdom Metazoa; phylum Echinodermata; class Echinoidea; order Diadematoida; family Diadematidae; genus Diadema; species Diadema antillarum. The sequence continues at coordinate 2,296,606 of NW_027270895.1, forward strand.
TGCCCATGCACTTGAATGAATGAATGAATGAATAGATGGATTCATGGTCTGCTGCAAGAAGTTTCCCATGAATGTGTAGTTATACACTGTTCTTTATGCACTCCATGTGCACCACCTCCGCTCATGTCCACGAAACTTGTGTACCACCACCCCTCATGTCCACGAAACCTCTGTATACAAAGGGCAAGTGAAAGAAAAAACAACATCTGGCCTTTTCAGATATTATTGTTGTATAATGTGTTTGATATCATGCGCCATTCATAACAGTGGACAATGAACTGCAATTGGGAGGACACTATCTATATTTGCTCTTAATCATTTGTAAACTTGAATCAGTCATTGATTCATAATTTTGATAAATCAATCTTGTTTGATCTCATTCAAAACACTTGGGATCTACGCACTTTAAACATGGCCACAAGCAATATCATTCGTCAGTTCATATCAATATACATGTACACGAAAATATACATTCCTTCATCAGCTTTCATCGCCGCATTACTGGAAAGAAGCAGAGACAAATGTTTGATTTTATGTTCTATTGAAAGGGAATGAGTCTCAAAATGATAACTGCTTTCGGGCTTTCTCTTTCTCATAACAGAACGACACAGGTAGCGTTTTTCTTCCCTTTACGGCCGTATTACCCTTAAATCCATTAATCTTTTTTGGTGTAGTCTCGTTGGTTCGTCGCTCTCTCTCATGCGTTGGAGCTTCTTGTGCTCCTTGCACTGAGGAATTTATCATTGGAGTAGTCTCATTCGTTATTGGCTCACTCTCGCACCTGTCATGTTTAACTGCTCTTCCTTCATTTACTGACCCATTTCCCATTAATATATTCTCACTGGCGATTTGGTGCTCGCTCTGAGGAAATGACGTGCTGTCGGGCTGTTGTTGATCGTTTGTTGTCTTGGTTTTTGATTGCAAATTACGCTTAGAAGTCCGGCATTTGTGTTTCAATACACATAACATCATACACACTAACAACATCGTTAAAATAATCAACGTCACTGCAACGATCAAGTTACTTCTACCAGGAGACTTTGGTTTGTTTGTATCCGGTGATGTGATATTGTTGATTTCGTCAGATGATAATTTCGTGGTCATTGGTGAGTCAGTGGTAGAGTTAAAATTTAAATTCGCGCAAAATCCCTCAAGAACTCCATTTATTGGTTGATTGGCGAGAATATGCGGCTCATAACAAGTGGGACTATCAACGTATGCTCTGTGATCTCCCTGAGAGTTACGCCTAGAGTACCATAGACGGAGGGTCTCTAGTTGACAGTTACAGTTCCAAGGATTGCCTTCGAGTAATAATACTTGCAGACGACCCAGTGTCTCCTCCGTTATATTCGCAAGTCTCGTCAAGTTGTTATTGCGCATGTCCAGAGTCGTGATTCGCGGGAGAAGGAGAACTCTTCCAGTAGACATCAACTGGTTTTCAGAAAGGATGATCGTTTGAAGTCGAATCAAATGCATAAAAATGTCGCTTGGTAATGTCTTCAGTTTGTTAGACCCGAGGTCGAGAACTTCTAGATGTCTCAAATTATCGAAGACACCAGGATTAAGTCTTGACAAGCTATTGTTGTACAGGGCAATGAACTTTAGTTTGACAACAAACTGAAAGGTGCCTGATTCAATGTATTTGATGCAATTGTTGCTTAAGTCTATGAGTTGAAGACCACCGTTAGTGCCATCCAGGGCAAGACTGTCGAATATCTCGACATTGTTATCGTAAAGGTAAATCTCTTTCAGCTTTGGTGCACCAGTGAAGGCGTTGGCTCCCAACTGTATGATAAAGGAATATGAACATGGATTATTATGATGTTCTCAGATATGATGTGTTCAGATTATGTCACACATGAGATGTTTAAATAAACTCTACTGTAATGAGTTTAAGCCTACATAGATAACACAGAACGCCATCACTTGGTAGTTTGGAAGTTAGGATATGCTTCCATGAGATTGGTAACAGTTTATCCTCCTTCACAGTCGACCTAAGCACTTCCGCTATAGAACCCAGTCAAACGATTTCATGAATAATCGTTTATAGGACAAGCATTTTGTTTGCCATTACACATTTCATTGTTTTCCATTCTTTTCTTGTTCTAAATTAGATAAGAATGCAATCACTATTGTGATACTATTATACAACTTTATTTAATCATTATCTTCTTTCACTCCTCACTTATTATTTAGTTTTAAGCAGTTTACACTTGTTTATATACAAGTACATGTACTAATATCCAATCCTTTGACCTTCTAGAAACTGCTACTTCCAAAATACTGTTTCTGAAATCTACCTTATCAGAAATCATAACCATGTAGGACTTAAACTGAAATAAACAAAATGATGATGAATATCACTCTTGTCAAATCACTGTAGTATCGTAATATTCTAGCAGTGATCTCTTTTCATATACAGAACTGGGTATTGCTTCTATAAATTATTTTTCACGTCGAAAACACTGCATTAGAAGAAGCCGCTTTATCATCGCAATTCCATATCTTTCTCACTAAATGGCCTAATTCTAAAATTATTTTCTGGTTTTGTTCAACATTACTCTTTTAATCAATTTGAAGTCAATTTGAAGATGGAGGTAATGCTTCCCTTATTGTGAAAAGCGTTTGTTTCAAATGAAATTTGGCAGAAATCTATGGCGAAGAATGTGCTCTGATATTTTGTACTGCTTACCGAAAAATAAATTTGTCAAAGGCATTCAGGACAAGAAGTCATATCCACGGGACACATTTTGTGGATCCTTCACCTGGCGTTTTGTTAATGTATTTAACGAGCAATTATATAGGAACACTGCCCGTTGACGATGTCTTACCTGTTTGATTTTATTGTTGGACAAGATGAGAACCTCCAGATCATAAAAGCCCTGGAAGGTTCTAGGTTCGATCCTCTCAATCTGATTGTGATTCAAGGAGAGATAGGTAGCAGCATTACATTCCGTGGGTACCTCACTTAGTTGTCTGTATTCACAGTTTGCTTCTCGCGTGGCCTCTGAATAGGTGCACTTGGCGTCGCATGAAGCACGGGTCGGAGTAGACACAATTGGCATACATCGCCCGCTGTGGTAATCCTGATCTAACAACAGTACAACCAAACAAATTCTAATCATATTCTTTTCCGTCACTGCTATCAACTTTGATCCGAACATCTCTGTAGAGCGAAAACTGATTTCGTTGAATTAATGAAGGATATATAATTGATTTTCAGCTAGTGTCACACGTTGAAGCTAGGTAGCTCACAATGCTAAGACAGTTATATCGATGTGATTCACTTCCATGGCTTTGATCGCGACGTGTAACTGAAACTGTAATGCGGCGAGATCTTTACACATTTCAAAATTTCGCGCAGTGTGATCACATGACATTGAGCATGAGCCAGCCAATCAGATCATTTGGGGATCCCCATTCTGCCGTAGTGGAAGTGTCCTGGTAGAACAATGCATAATATAGCGTCTGTATTGCCTTGTTCAGGACTTTAGAGAAAAAAAGACAACTGAAATATAATACAATGCTATTATGTTTATCAACATCACAGTGAGATAATCATACTACACATGTAGAAAAGGAGAGATGGAGGGAGAAAGAGTGGTAGAGAGAGCGAGAGAGGGAGGGATAGAAGGAAGGTAGGTTATCGTGGTTATGATCAATCTAACACTGACGAATCGTGCACTTTATGCTGCTCACATCCAGACATGCAGTGAGGTCAGTGGTAGTCTACGTAGCTGGTCTTTATATATAGTTATGATTACGAGTTTATGATCGAATCATTATATAATGAATGCATTATGCCTGTCAGAGTTGTAGGCACTCCACACTGACACGTTTAATTCTACGCGTTGTATTCCATGCTTTAAAGGAAAATAATCATATTTGGCCGAGGGAGGCGGAATAAAAATAACGATTATGTACGTTTCACCTCCCTATATCTCGATAGTAAAATATAATGATTGCAGCTACGCACAGGCAGAGGGACAGCATTCTATTCAATTGTGGTGTTGTGCTTTGGTTTGGCTCACCATTGGACAAAGCTTTGACATGACTTCCCAAATTGTTAAAATTGCAACGAATAATCTGTTTTGTTTAATAACAGTAGAAACTATAGGTATCCTCTGCTAAAAATCCGTATCAGATGTGAATGATTGAACGGGCTCTCGAAGTATTATAAAATATACATTATATTACTGTCAGAAATAGGAACGAACAAACATTTTATCCCGATGGTTGCACCTGTATGTCAAGGGGAGGGGTGCAAGCTTGTAGAAAAACAACCCACAGACTGGAAAAAGGCCAACTGTGCCATTCAGAAAGAGTGCCATTCACAACAACAACAGAGCTCTTTCCGTTTGCGAATCAATGTTTCACCTAAACAAAACCAGTACTGGAGGCAAAGGATGCAAAGGTCGCTAACGGCTCTGTCTGTCTGGGAGCATGAACGCTATGTGAAAGCTAGGTCATCATTCAGTTCGTATATGAGATAATGGATTTCGGTCTGTCCTCTACCATACTATAATGTCAAATATAAAAAATGGAAAAAGATATAAACGTTGTTCACTGAAATAGAATTGGTTTGCCACACACGGTCACAGTACCCGTATTGCTGACTCACTTATTGTGGTTTTTCTAAAACCTAATTTAGAACGTTTCATAAATGTTCGATTCTCAGAAGCACAAAAAATAAATGTTACTAGAAGCTTATTACAAAATTTACAATCTGTCGCAGAATCTTAAAGGCATATATAAGTAAATAATATCTTCTGTAATTATATTCTCTTCTTCGTGTGACCATTTCAGCTGCTAATATAGTCTTTATATATTCTTCTGGTCTCCGTTTAATATTTCCGAATTGAAGATTGTTGGAGTTTTCATAAATATTTGAAACGTTCTCCTTCTGAGAGGTCGTGCCAGGGAATGATGTCTGCTATGTTCATGAATCTAATGCAATATTCCTGTAAAAGTGTGTGTACCGGTATGTATGTTAGCATCTATACGCGTGTAAAATGTGTGTGAGGGATGCATGGTTGTATGTTCGTGCCTTTGACTGTGTTTGCTAACTTGAGAACTTGCCATAGAAAAGTGCGACATGAATTGTATTGTGTATCAATTCTTGCGAATATGAGTTCTGATGCTATTTCATTTGTGAGATTTGTTCCATTTTTTCTTTACAGTCTTTTTGATTGTTAAAAGATTTGCAAATATGTGACTATTAATTGATTTGTATTCATTTGGCAATTTTTGTTTGCTTTGTTGTTTCTGTAACTACAGCTGACCTTGATTTGAATGCTGATAATTTTTGCCAAGATTGGACCATTTTCATGTTTTCTTGTGTTTAATTTTAGGACTTTGATGAAAAACAGCTCATGCTGATCAAGACATCCTGTATTGACATGTTGTGATGAACAGATACTAAATTAATAGTAAATAGGTACATAAAATCGATGGTTTCAAACTTTGGGAGAACGGATACGAATATGTCATTGTTTATTTTCCCCATCTCTTTTAAGATTACATTGAAAACAATATTTTGCGATTTATATTTACAACGTTGCAGTAACTATCTAAAAATCGTAAAACATTGATTGGTTTTTATCCTTGTGCCTTGCAGTGTTTTTCAATGGTTTACTTACGTTTTAAAGCCCATTATAATAACTGTCTGATTGTGCCGTATGAGCTGACCAATGAGAAGTGAGATAATGTCATTGATGTTTCTTATCTCACTGTCATTTAGATCCCGGTGTAGCAGTCGAACGCTCCGACCCCTGAAAGGGAAACTTATTTTCTACCCGCACACCCATGTCCCACCTTCTGCGCGCGTATGGACACACACACACACACACACATACACACTCCCCCGCACTAACGCCTGGGTGCTGTGTAATGTAATTTCTCCTCATTACAGGTTCTATGATTTGAAAAAAAAAAACAATACAAGAAATGGCAATGATGAAATGCTAAGTTTTGTATATAATCAACACACACACACACACACACACACACACACACACACATATATATATATATATATATATATATACAGTATATATATGTATATATATATATATAGTTTGGTTGTTGTCTTTTCAAATATGCACACAAAATATATATTATAGTACTTAACTTTTTGACTGGTACTCTCTAAATTCCTAATACATTGAGCTGAGGAACAACTCTAAAATTAGACTGAAAATCTCGATATAATAGAGTTAGAATTCAATGTACTGTCTCAGTCTATAATTTTTAGATTTGTCTCTAACCACAGTATCATAGATTGATTTCAAATCTAAGGAAGTTAGAGAATACTTAGTAACCTTCCGGTTTCATTTTCTGAATTCTCCCTACATCTCCAATCACTGACATTGGCAGACCGTTTTTTATTAGCAATGCGGAGATCCTTGGTGGGGACACAGATGAGATTGAGATATAATTATTAGAAAAATATAATCGGCCCTGAAAAAGAATATGATATGTATGTATGTAAAACAAGGATATGTACCACGTACACATGCACCATCCGACAAATACGAAACATACTCCAATAATACTGTGTGTCAATATTTCTTTGATAAATGTATTTCCATGATGAAATTATATCTCTATATAGGCCATACGCATGTGCATAGTTATGATGTATACATGATAATGTACATAAGAATCTGGTTTTAAATCGAAGACAAGTACATATTTTTGCACTCCATGTATCTTGCTCAAACGGCAAGATCGCCGATATTACATCAATCTGCAACCAAGACGTCACGAGTACACAATTGGACGTGTATGCTATACCATCAACATAGCCTAGTCACCTAAGACACTTGCATTACATTACACAAATTGAACTTGCTCTAAAAAAAAGTTCCGTGATAATCTTTAAAGCATCCCTCAAACTAATCAAAAAGAAGAGTTTACATTAAACACCTGCAAAAAATAAAGTGTGATACAAATAGTACTTTCAGAATCATCTGTACGTTAAAAAAAGTGCAGTCTTGAAATATATCTCTCTAAAAAAATCGAGTGAAAAAAATCATTCTTGAAGGAGTGAATACAAAACAAAAGAGTGAATTAGAGCGAAATTAGAGTGAATTTTTAGTGAAAATGTTCATTTTCACTCGTTTTAGAGTGACCTCAGGGATTACTCGAAGATTTTGGAGTGATCCCTGAGGTCACTCAAAATTCACTCTAATTTCGCTCTAATTCACTCTTATTTTTTGTATTCACTCGTTCAAGAGTGATTTTTTTCACTCGATTTTTAAAACAAATAAAGTAATTAATTGCTTTATTTTTGTTTCTGTGTGTAATGCACTTGGTCTAATGGCCGTCAAGCTACTTGGTAAATACGATAGTATCTCTTTGTGGCAAAAGGGACAAACAGAAATGTTGATATAATAAAATTCATCCCCTATATCTGCAGATGAACATATAATACAATGCAATTTATCCGTCAGGCTTGCATCAAACCTGCCCTTATTAACGGGTAGTCCATTAGATCGACATCTGAATTTACCTAATGTAATATAATCGTTCTTACACAAGACCTGCGAATACTTCTGTTTTCTCACAGAGTTACCTTTTTTTTTAAATTTCCAGATTAGAAGTTTGAATGCAAATTACTAGCACATAACGAACACGCACATTGTGCCCATGCACTTGAACGAATGAATGAATGAATAGATGGATTCATGGTCTGCTGCAAGAAGTTTCCCATGAATGTGTAGTTATACACTGTTCTTTATGCACTCCATGTGCACCACCTCCGCTCATGTCCACGAAACTTGTGTACCACCACCCCTCATGTCCACGAAACCTCTGTATACAAAGGGCAAGTGAAAGAAAAAACAACATCTGGCCTTTTCAGATATTATTGTTGTATAATGTGTTTGATATCATGCGCCATTCATAACAGTGGACAATGAACTGCAATTGGGAGGACACTATCTATATTTGCTCTTAATCATTTGTAAACTTGAATCAGTCATTGATTCATAATTTTGATAAATCAATCTTGTTTGATCTCATTCAAAACACTTGGGATCTACGCACTTTAAACATGGCCACAAGCAATATCATTCGTCAGTTCATATCAATATACATGTACACGAAAATATACATTCCTTCATCAGCTTTCATCGCCGCATTACTGGAAAGAAGCAGAGACAAATGTTTGATTTTATGTTCTATTGAAAGGGAATGAGTCTCAAAATGATAACTGCTTTCGGGCTTTCTCTTTCTCATAACAGAACGACACAGGTAGCGTTTTTCTTCCCTTTACGGCCGTATTACCCTTAAATCCATTAATCTTTTTTGGTGTAGTCTCGTTGGTTCGTCGCTCTCTCTCATGCGTTGGAGCTTCTTGTGCTCCTTGCACTGAGGAATTTATCATTGGAGTAGACTCATTCGTTATTGGCTCACTCTCGCACCTGTCATGTTTAACTGCTCTTCCTTCATTTACTGACCCATTTCCCATTAATATATTCTCACTGGCGATTTGGTGCTCGCTCTGAGGAAATGACGTGCTGTCGGGCTGTTGTTGATCGTTTGTTGTCTTGGTTTTTGATTGCAAATTACGCTTAGAAGTCCGGCATTTGTGTTTCAATACACATAACATCATACACACTAACAACATCGTTAAAATAATCAACGTCACTGCAACGATCAAGTTACTTCTACCAGGAGACTTTGGTTTGTTTGTATCCGGTGATGTGATATTGTTGATTTCGTCAGATGATAATTTCGTGGTCATTGGTGAGTCAGTGGTAGAGTTAAAATTTAAATTCGGGCAAAATCCCTCAAGAACTCCATTTATTGGTTGATTGGCGAGAATATGCGGCTCATAACAAGTGGGACTATCAACGTATGCTCTGTGATCTCCCTGAGAGTTACGCCTAGAGTACCATAGACGGAGGGTCTCTAGTTGACAGTTACAGTTCCAAGGATTGCCTTCGAGTAATAATACTTGCAGACGACCCAGTGTCTCCTCCGTTATATTCGCAAGTCTCGTCAAGTTGTTATTGCGCATGTCCAGAGTCGTGATTCGCGGGAGAAGGAGAACTCTTCCAGTAGACATCAACTGGTTTTCAGAAAGGATGATCGTTTGAAGTCGAATCAAATGCATAAAAATGTTGCTTGGTAATGTCTTCAGTTTGTTAGACCCGAGGTCGAGAACTTCTAGATGTCTCAAATTATCGAAGACACCAGGATTAAGTCTTGACAAGCTATTGTTGTACAGGGCAATGAACTTTAGTTTGACAACAAACTGAAAGGTGCCTGATTCAATGTATTTGATGCAATTGTTGCTTAAATCTATGAGTTGAAGACCACCGTTAGTGCCATCCAGGGCAAGACTGTCGAATATCTCGATATTGTTATCGTAAAGGTAAATCTCTTTCAGCTTTGGTGCACCAGCGAAGACGTTAGATTCCACCTGTACGACAAAATAGATGAAATGATAATTTTCGTTGTATTAAGAATTTTCAGATTCTGTCTGACATGTTGCGTGAAATTGAGATTTAGCTTCAATTTACCTCTGTCTACAGTAATCATGCTCATGACATAGCAGAGAGTTTTCGAAATACACCTGAAGGGATCCGAATTGGCAACTCTTTAATCCCTATCATAATATCTTTAACATCCATTTATATAGAAACCAATCAGACAATTTCATGTCTGTCTTGGTCCAAGCACAAACCTCTTGATGGGTACTAGGCACCCTAAACATTTTCCCATTCTTTCTTCCTGTTCTAATGTGGATATGTCAGTAATCACTCTTGCATCTATTTTGTAACCACTTAATTTGTAGAAGTAATGTACTTCCGTTCCTCGTGATTATTTTGTTCGGTTTGAGGTATAGTTAACAGCTAGGCCTACATGCACCTCTGTCTGAAGTACTAATATCTAATGTTCTTAACCGCTACATATGGCAATATTTGCCAACTTGTACTACTTCTAATTGTTCAAGTTCAAGTTGATTTATTTCACTTCCAACAAACAAATAAGAAATGCAAAGAAACGCTCATATACACAGACGTCATGAAATCAGTACCACAATGCGATGAACAGAATAACATTGTAAGAAAAATATAGGTAAATTATCAACAGAGATACAAATAACTGTTACGTCACTGTGGCAAATGCACAAACGATATTGCTGGAAATGGAGGGGACTGCTAAAAAGCAGAGCTTGTAGAATTGCAATCCCCTCATAGAGAAAAAAAAATTGCAAAAAGACAACAACAACAACAAATTTCCCTAAGCGGTAGCAAAAAAAAAAAAAACACAAACAAACCAAAAAAAACCCCAAAAAAGACAGACAGAGTAATACACACATACATGCACACATACGCACGCACATTAACAATCACATGGCGGCTCTCTTGTAAGGAAAAAAATGACGAGAGGATAGAAAGATATAAAGATATAGTAGTGAAGAAGGTAGTAAGTCCGAGGTGGACAAGGGGGGGGGGGGGGGAGGGGAGAGGAGAGGAAAATGGTGGGTCATAGCCAGGGCACTGGAGGCACAGAAGCACGGGCTCGCTGATGAAGAAAGGGTAGTGAGAATAACGAAGCAACAACAACTGTGATAATCAAAAGTAAAAAAAAAAAAAAAAATGAATTATGCTGCGTACGAAGTTTTTGAATGATTCTTTAACTTTAAAGAAAATGTATAAAAACTTAAAGCTTCTTTTATATTATTATCCAGAGAATTCCAGAATTTTGGTCCAGAAAAGGAGAATAAAGATTTTGCGAAAACCGTCCTAGTCAAAGGCAAATGATATTCATGGATTGACGGGTAGTATATGCATGAACAGTTTCATTCTTTAAAAACATGGAATCAAACACAAGGGGGAGAGAATGGTTGGTGAGTTTATACATGAATTGTCCTAGTTGCAAACGATAAAAATCATGAATTTTCAAAATATTATTTTCGTGGAATAAATTATTAGTATGACTTCTCCACGATTCGTGACAAATGATACGAAGAGCTTTTTTCCTGTAATAATAATATTCTTTCTGTATAGTCTATAAGTAGAAAAAGTGTTTCCCCATGCGAGTATCCCATAATTTAAGTAAGGTAGTATCAAAGAAGAATAATTATAACATAAAAAGTACATTTTTGGGAAGATAAAATTTAACTTTGTTTATAACACCTATATTCCTTGAAATAACACGACATACAGAATTATGCGAACCCCAGGTAAGTTTATTGTCCAGGATCAAACCTAAGAATTTGATGGAGGAAACTTCTTCTATGACCGTGTCTTCCAAGAAAATATTTCTCGGTAAATTTTCGAGCGAATTACTGAACAACATGCATTTTGTTTTTTGCAAATTCATTGATAATTTGTTCGCTCTTATCCACTGAAGTAACTTCATTAATTCACTATTTAGAATATCAATTAATCGATCAGAATCAGAATCGGATAAAAACACATTGGTATCATCCGCAAATAATAAGAAAGAGAGGATGTTTGAAGAATTTGACATATCATTAACATAGAGAATAAATAAAAGGGGACCAAGTAAGCTTCCTTGAGGAACACCACAGTTAACATTTTGTGTAGTCGATGCATGTCCGTTGATAAATACAAACTGTTTTCGATTAGTAAGGTAACTCCTGAACCACTCCAAGGCCTTTCCTCTGATACCATAATGTGATAATTTGTGAAGTAGTATGCTGTGGTCTATGGTGTCAAAGGCCTTGGAGAGGTCCAGGAAAACTCCAATAGTATGGTGAAATGTGTCTATCGCTTTTGAAACCCTATCAAGGAAGGTAAGGGTTGCATGAGATGTGCAATACTTTTGCCGAAATCCGAATTGATAATCAGAAATAATTTTATGGGTGTCTAAGAACTTCAAAGGCCTGGTGTAAACAACCCTTTCTAATATTTTCGAAACAGAGGTTAGCAGGGATATTGGTCTATAATTGGAGACATCTTCCCTTTCCCCTTTTTTATGGACGGGAATTACTTTGGAGACTTTCATAGCCTCAGGGACAACACCATTACTTACAGACAAATTAAATACATATACAAGTGGATCAATAATATAATCAATGATACTTTTTAAAAGGACATTATCAATGCCGTCATATCCAGAGCTTTTTTTATTTTTCAAATTCTGAACTATATCTAATAATTCATTTCTATGCAAAGGCACGAAAAACAATGAGCTTGGATTAGGGACTTCTAAATAATCTTGAAAATTCAGATGACTATGTGGAATATTTTGGGCAAGATTACCTCCTATTTGTGAAAAATACTGGTTGAAAATATCAACTATTGAGGAAACATCATCAACAAATACATCACCATGTTTGATTGATGTAATACGGGGTTTGTCCTTATTTTTGTTGATAGCCTTATTGATAACTTTCCAAGTATTTTGGATATCATGTTTAAACAAACTTATCTGAGTGGTGAAATATTTCCGTTTCTCATAACGTAATATTTGTGTGAGGACGTATTTATATGAAGTGTATTTATCATGAGATTGCTGGGTACGTTTAATTTTGTCAGCATAATACAAATTATTCTTTCGATTGATTGATCGCAGTAAGGACTTCTAATAGATACCCATGGAAGTCTAGGGGATCTTTTATAATTTCTGGATTTCTTTTTAACAACAGGAACATGCTTATCCATAACCGAAATTAAAGTACTCATAAACAAGTCATAAGCTTCATTTGTATTTTCGGTATAATATACAAAAGACCAATCCCCATTACCGAGGTCATTTTGCAACCTCTCTATATTTCCAGGTGTCACCTTCCGGAAAGTTGACACCGGGTCGTTTATGGTGATTTTTTTCTGAAGGGGTATGTGAGTGAAAATAGGATAATGATCTGATAAATCTGAAAGGATGATACCGGAGACCGGTAAGGGGTTAATATTACAAAATATATTATCAATAAGAGTTGCCGAGTGATTGGTTACTCGAGTTGGTTTGGTTATAAGGGGTAAAAAAGATGTGGACATAATAATATCAAGAAAAGATTGAGCAGTATTCATTGTTTGAAACTTAGATAAATCTATATTGAAATCTCCCATGATATAACAGTCTTTATTATGAAATATTGGATTATGGAATAGAAATTGCAAATAATCCAAAAAATCTTGGGTGTTACAATTAGGAGGTCTATACATCATAAATACAAGTTTGTTTTTAGCATGGGCGACCTTAATTTCAACACATAATGATTCAACGATTCCGTTCATACAAATTAAATCTTTTTGTATAACGTAATCAAGGTTTTGTTTAACGTATAAACCAACACCTCCGCCCATTCTACTATTCTCTATAAAATCATAGCCTGGAAGAGAATATGCGGAAGCAGAATCCTGAGTAATATATGTTTCAGTAAGACCTATTATAGAAAAAGATATATCATGAGTATTATTCAGAAAACAACAGAACTTATCAAAATTCTTGTTCAAACTCCTTATGTTCAAATGCAATAATGAAAAACAATCGGTGAGTCCGGTTAAAGATTTGAATTGATTCATAGTATAACACTTGGAGCTTAAATATCGTTCATTATTATCCTCATCAAATTCTACATCTGTTTCACAGAAATCGAAATCATAAACAGCAGGATACTCATCATTTTGGGAGTCATTGATTGTGTTTGATACTGGATCTGGATGAAACATTTCAAAAAATTCGTCGTCATTTAGTGAACTGAAAGCGAAGTTTTCAATTCGCATCATCTAAGATATAAAGGATGAATGGCAAGACCGAACTCGAGTTTCAGCGAGAACCATGCAGAGTGTGTTCGAGTGCACAAGGCAATGACCCAAGGAACAGAAGAAAAGGGATAACTGAAGAATGCGAGCAACGATGCGAAAAGAATGGAATAGTAGAAGGGGGAGAGAGAAGCAGGAGAAGACAAGGTGCGAGGGTTACAAGAGAGCAGAGTACCGACGATAAACAAGGACAGCACAAGGACAAGAGAAAAATACAGCCTGTTACACATGATTCTATAGCTCATATTCATGAGTAGTGAACAACATACAAAAAAGAGAGCCCTTCCCACCCCATTAAGGTTTGCCGAACCCAAACTATAAATTCAATAAAAATCAAATTATTCGCCAACTCAGAGTTGAACAAGAATTCTCCTAACAAAGGAGAAGGGACGAACTAAGCCTATCCTTGGAAAAAAAAGCAACAAAATAGCAGTCAATATATTTATATTTATCAATTATATTTATCATGCCATAATTGGTCATACCAATATGGCAATTCCAGTGAATAAAAAACCCCCACATATATCCTACGTGTGAAATGTTATATATTCATGATCGTTCCTAGGGGGCAACGATCATACCGTTATGTTCAATATTTGGGGAACACAAGCAGGCGAGGGAGCGCGCTCGGTAACCGAGGGAGGGGGTGGGATGGGGTAGAGGACCCTCTTCAATACGAGGGAGGCATGACATTCATAGTGTTAAAAACTGAACTTCAACGTTGTGATGTATAATATAATTTTAGGTTATAGAAATATTTGATTTTTTTTTCCAATAAAAAAGAACATTCAGGGAAATGTGATGTGTGCCACCTCTTGTTCCGCGTGTTCGTCTCCATTGTGTATTAAAGTGTGTATGGAGCGTGAAAAGGTGTAGAAGATTCTGCATAGAACTGTATTTAAATGACCAATCAAAAGAAAAAAAGAAAAAAGAAAGAGTTGTGAGATGACGGCACAGCCCTGGCTATAATGTACTTTGAGTCGATTGCTCAGATTCACTGCAAGTTTTATATTTTCCTCATTGCTTGGCCGAACTTATTTAAACATTGAGGCCTACTGATTTTGTTCACCTTATAACTTTTTACAGAATTTAATTTCTAAACGGAATAATATTTATCTTCATAATTATGGTGAAAAGTCTTGTCTTCAAAAATTAGGGCATAAATTTGATAGACATTGGTGGCGAGGGATAAGCTTGGGTATGTTGGACTGTTACTACAGATGAAGTGTGTCATAGATATTCAGGAAAAGAGGCCAGATTCATGAATGAGGTTTTTTTTTATGATTCGTCATCAACTGGTGTTTTGTATGTCTGATATAACACAGGGAACTTCAGTTTTGTGCGACGCGGACATTCTAACGGGATGGTAAAGTTTTGGTTGACATGGGGATTTAGGTTTGAACTTTTCGCAAGATGATTAGAAAACCACTTTTAACGTGTAAACGAAATATCAAGGAACATTCTGAAAAGAATAAAAATCTTATTTGATGGAAAATCGGTTTGAAATGGCTGCGATATTAAAAAAGAAAATCCAAAGTAAAACAAGTTTGTACTAATAAAAGGTGGGACCCACAGTTATACGGACCACTATTTTTTTTTTTCGATAGCTAAGCCAATTCAAACCCGGTTTTCATCAAATGACCATTTAATTTCACTTGGAATTGTACGCACTTTAATCTTTCATATAGGGTCTACTAGCTAGTGATTCCTAACTGTCTTGCAAAGAGTTAAAAATTACTCCAATCTCAACTAACACTATTGAACTGCTCTGCTCATGCGCAAGACCGCTTGTCAAAATCAATCTCGCGACGTCTGAGTTTTCATGAAAGTTTCTGTGCCTTTTTAGCGTCCGCTCAAATTCACGCCGCAGAGAGCTAATTGATGCATACCACTATTCAAGTTTCAAATTTTATTTTCCACTTTTCATAAAATACAAAAAGAATCAAGTAAACATTGCAAACTGTACATACAGCAAAACAACTGTTAACAATGCACATAAATATGTGACTCGGGATGAGTGGCGAGTAACGTGTGGAGGGGATCAGATAGGTCATTGACTTTCCGAGGCCGAACCCCATAGACAAAAGAATAGTGAGCTGTTGAGAATGATATTATGGTAATAACCACTTATCAATCAAAACATTACAGAATAATCAACAACAAACACAGTTCACAATAACAAGGGCTAAATGCACTTGCAGGGTACCAAACGAAACAATTACAAAACAAAACAAAAAAATCTACAAAACGAACGTTATGTACAGTGTAACATACAGCCATATAAGACTACACATTTACACAATAGTTTGAAATAAGCTGTAACTTACATTTTCTTCTGAATGATGGAAGTAATGGGCTCTCTGTTCCACAATTTTGGACACGCCAATCTTATGCTACTTATATAATATGTTATATTGATAAAATGGAACATACATATTGCACGGATTTCGAGTTTCATATAAATTTACAGATGTATTAAAAACAAAAACAACATCATAATCAATGAACTAGTATCCATTTTAACATTTATACTTGGTGTAAACACCATTATAAATAGTTTTTTTTTCATAGTTTATTGTGATGAACGAGAGAGGGAGAGAGAAGAACGCCCGAGAAGAACGGCCAACGTAACTGTCGTGTCGCAAATCTAAAGCTCCCCAATAATCGCTAGCCACGGGCAATATAAACTAGAAACACTGCTAATATAACTCATACAGCATCTATAGCTTACCTGTCTGATGTTATTGTTGGATAAGGTAAGAACTTGGAGGTCAGAAAATCCCTCGAAGGTTCCAGGTTCGATTTTCTCGATCTGATTGTGACTCAAGGAGAGGAAGAAAGCAGCACTACACTCCATTGGTACCTCACTCAGCTGTCTGTTTTCGCAGTCAGCCTCTCTCGTTGTCTCTGAGTAGGTACATTTGGCGTTGCACGAAGCAGGGCCCGGAGTTCTCCGGGTTGGCATACATTGCCCACTACGGTGATCTACTAACAGTACAAGAGCAACCAGACACATGACATTAATATCTCTTCGCTGTTATTGTCGTTGATCCGATCAATACACTAGAGATTGCATATAGAATTTGAAATCATGTATACATGAAATGATTCCAGAATAATCTAATGCGCCAACACTGACTCATGATGCATAGGAACTTGATGATGTAGCGATCACTGAGGTTAGATCCAAAAGGTGCCTAGTATTTTTTGTTATAATTTCGTTATAATTGAAAACGGCGTGATACTCGTGGTGGTGATCACGTGTCACATAACGAGCCCACAAATCAACCAATCAAATTCTAAAAATGAAGCGCAATTTACATTACAGGGTAATCCCCAGCTCTGTCGCCACTGTATGGTGTCATCCGCGCCTTTATGAATCGTGCAGTTAAATGAAAAAAAAAGGAGCAAACCTAAATTTGAATGCATGAAGTTGTAGAGAGGGAGAGGGAGAGAGAGACAGAGAGAGAGAGAGAGACAGAGAGAGGGGGAACAAGGAAGAGAAATTTTTAAAAAATGAATTGAACGGGAGATATTATTTGTAATGTGTTCTTTACATACAGGCAAACAAACTCAGTCCCTCTATAGATATCAGAATGTATTTCGTAGGCTTCATCATTCACAGGTAACGACATTGCACACTCAAATTTCGGAACTATCCGAATTCCACTTCCTATTATTATTGCTCTGTCTCTTACTTCACTGTGCATAGACAAGTTCTTATTCAAGTACATGTATAATGCTCTGCTGGCTGACAGAAAAACGGCACATTGGCGGCGTGTCAAAAAAATGCAGACTTGCTGGTAATCAGATCGCGCTATTTTTTATTGCTTGGTTGTACGGAGACGGGAGTAAAATTAATGGAGATAGATGAAAAAGAATAAATACGCAGAGAGACGCAGAAAGAAAGACAAAGACAGGAATTGTGTGAGTGAGGGAGAGAGAGAAAGAGTGAGAGAGGGAGAGAGGAAGAGACATATGACATACTACTACGATGGTAAACATTGTGTTTGTGCATGTGTGGTGTGAATGTGTGATGGACTTTGACTTACTCGACCTCTCACACGTGTTGGCGCGAATTGCAGAGCTTGAAGTAACGGACATAATAAATTCATACATTAAGATATATATTATATATATAAATATATATATATATATATACATATATATATATATAATTATATACATATATTATATATATATATATATATATATATATATATATATATAGACCTATACATATGAAATATTATGTAATAATATGTATACTGGTGTAAATTCGATTGATTATTTTGATTGTGAATGATAGAAAGAAACTCCCTAACAACAGGTTCTGGCTCTGGGGAAAGTGAAAGGAAGCCTTATTTTGAATGCAAAAAAAAAAAATCAAAACCATTTCCCTCTTGGCAACACCAATAGGCCATATGACAAGGGTAAGGGCTCAAGCTCACAGAGAAACAGCTCATAGACATGATAGAGAACAGCTCACAGACTTCAGAAAGGCCAAAGGTACCCTCAATAGAGTAAGCTTTTATTGTTTTTTTTTTTCGCGTCGGGTAGTCGACGTCACCCCGACAAAGATCTGTGTATGCAAGGAAACGGGTTCAAAGGGTGCAAACGTCGATAACGCCTCGCCCTAAATCGGAAGGCTGAAAATTGTCACTGACTTTGTGGTTATGATCGAGTGCATTGATTGGACTTCATATTATAGATCGGTCTCCTTTATTTATCTTTTTGCTCCCTTGCGGACATTCCTATCACCGATCTTTATTAACCCTTTAGATCTTTATTAGATTATTATCAATCATGGAAACATATCAGGGGCAGGTATATCCTTGAAACTCTTTGGCCAAAAAAAAAATAGAAAAAAAGAGCAAATCAAACGCACAAATAATGACGAAAGTATCCAATCATACATGCACAAGTTATAATGGAGACATTTCATTTCCATTTCATTTATTTTCATTTCTCAATGAATAATAGAAATGCATCAAATGTAACAAAATTGAATACATGATATCCAGCTGCCAGAGACATACATAGAATACTGTAAACATATAACACATGTGGTCGATCTATAAAAGTTGGAGGATGGGAAAGAATGCTGAAGAAATATGAAGGAACCTACTAAAAAGCAAGCTTGTGGAGCGTAGGTCCCAAATACGTTCGAGTAACAGATTGAGATGAGGAGCACGGGTACAACAGATGACCGAAACAAATAGAAATATATATATATATATATATATATATATATATATATATATATATATAATGTATATATTTATATTTCAGATATCTATCATAAATATGTATATATATGTATAATGTATACATTTATATTTTAGATATCTATCATGAACATATATATATATATATATATATATATACGTTGCTTCTGCTTTCTGTTGCCGCTATCTAATTCGAGCTTTGAGCCCTAAAGGCATTCATTCAGAGGCAGGATCTATACAAAAATAATGTTTCTACAGGATCTGACAATGCATTTAGATCCTGATGGCCATCACAGCAGAAAGCTCGAACTAAAATAGAGAAAACAGAAATACAAAGCTACGTCTGGATTGGTTGAAAACTATTTGACCATATATATGCATGAGTAACGTATATGCACATAATCTTAGTAGCGCGTAGGTGAGAGAAAGGATGACACGATAGACGTAGCTTGAATCCTCACAGTTTGATTTTTATTCTCAAGCATTCAGGCCCTGCCTTTTATGAGACTGAGGATCAAAGAAATCGGTCAAAATAATGATGATGGATACAGAACATGATAAAGATATTGTATACAAAAAATGATAATGATCAAGATTATATTGAAAATGATAACGATAATGATAGAGGTAAAAATAGCAGAAAATAATATATACATATATATACATATATATATATATATCATTATATATATATATATATATATATATATATATATATATAATATATATATATGTATAATATATATATATATATATATATATAATGATATATATATATATATATGTATATATGTATATATATATATATATATATATATATAATGATATATATACATATAATGATGTCTGGGCTGTAATGATGTCTGTAAATAACATGTACTGATTTGCAATTTGATTGCGCCACTTGACATTGTTACTTTCATAATAGTAGAGCAGATAAGCCCTCAAAATCACGTGAATTGTGCAAAATTTGACTAAAGCATGAAACTTTCACCAGTGTTAGTACATACCATAAGATTTATTTTAAGATCGGGAGGTAAGTCTGGTTTGACCTCTGATGACCTCCAGAGGTCAATGTACTTTAGATATCAGAAAATCGATGTTTTTAGACATTTGCGAATGATATATGTGGTTATGTTGCACTAAACATGCATTTATACCACACTGAAATCATTTCCAGATTCAACAGAGCACTAACAGGTTTTTACCTTTGACCTCTGATGACCTCCAGAGGTCAATGAACTTTAAATATCAAAATATCGATGTTTTTAGACATTTGTGAATGATAAAATGTGGTTATGATTCACTAAACATGCATCTATACTTCAGGGAAACCATTTTCTGATTCCACAGAGCATTGACAGGTTTCTACCTTTGACCTCTGATGACCTTGAGAGGTCAATGACCTCAGAATATCAGAATATTGAAGTATGACATCATTGGTGAAAGGTCAAACATGGTAAAGATGTACAAAACAAGCATATCTGTGTACAATGACATCGTCTTCATATTCCAAGGCACACAGACGAGTTTCTGCCTTTGACCTCTGATGATCTAGAGCGGTCAATGACCTCAAAATATCAGAATAGTTTGCCATCATCAATGGTAAACATGATGATGTTCTAGAGAGCATTCGTAGGCCCTGCTTTATTATTTGTATTAACGAGCCATTACCGTTCACCTATGAAAATCACACAAGGTCAAATACCTCGAATGAAATGTGAGGATGTTAATATTGATATTGCGATAGTTAATAGTTAATAATTGTTTATAATGTAGGGCTTTACAAACCATGCATTTCTGTTACCAAAAAAGTGGCTACTCATTCCGCAGAACTTTTCAGGTAATTATCTAAGTCGGGTATGTGCACAGAGCAAGGGGTGTCGATCTGTTTTCACGTGGGGGGGGGGGGATTGGAAAATATGTAAAGGCATAACTTCATGGTGCAAAGGAATGAAGCGGAGGGGGAGGGGGAGGATGTGGGTGGGGGATTGGATTTTTGCAGATTTAGACCTGAAATCAGTGATTCAGTGTAGCTCTTGTTTAATGTGTGCGTCATCACTTATACGGAAGTTGATGGGGTGTGGGCGCATCTCACCTACCCTCCTCCCAAAGACGAATTCTTTTTTTTTTTTTTTTTTTTTTTAAGAATCTGATGCATACGTTTTGGGGAATATTTAGAACATTATGGATCACCAAGGTGTACTAAGTCTATATGGATGGGAACCCAGCAAGCGCAGCATTGGCGAGGGTAGGGTATTCCACTCCCATTCGAGAGAGCTCTTGTATTTTGAGAAATGAGATTCAACGACCTGGCACACAGGCACATTTGAAGGAATACCTCGAAATTTGTATCAAAAAGGTGTAGTAAGTCAGCCATCTATGGAGGGAGACCAATCGACAGAAGGATGTGGGTGGAGGTATCCCCCTCCCACATTATGGAGCTTTTGCATTCTTTTGTTTGCAATTCAATGATTTCGTGCCACTCTTGGTTGAACTACCATTTTGAAAAAAAAAAGTCCATACCCAAATGTTTAGCCATAATCAATGCATGGAGGAGAGGTTGATACAGCGAGAGGAGGGTATGAAAGGGGCTGTCCCCCAATCCTTCCCATGCGAGGGAGCCTTTGCAGTAAGAATAGAAATGTAAAAAAAAATCTAGTATACACATTTATAATGGAATATTTGGGAAATTATCAGTAAAAGGAGTGTACCAAATCTAAGGGAAGAAACCGAGGAGGGATTGTTAGTTGAAAGATACACTATACCCCCTCTAACAAGAGGGATTTTCTTTAATATGTCGGAACTGAAATTAAAGATCTAGTACATACTTTGTGATGATATAGAACAAAAATGGGACAAAAGCACTGAGCGTATATGGAAGGGGACATAACGAAAGATAGTGTGGGGGAGGGGGTATGCAAAGGTGATTCTGCCTTTTAATCTGGTGCATACTATAGCTGAAATGTTCAGTGACAATTCATTTTCTGTCAAAAAAAAAATATCCATCTCAGGAAATACTTGGAGGCAAAGTTTTATGTCCCCACCATTCCCCCTCCCATATCTTCTCGGGAGGCGGGGCAAATGCCTCTTGCCCTCCAAAATGAACAATCGTGCATATAAAGGAAAGCCTTTTCATCTTTGGAATTCAAATAAAAATATCTCTTAAAAAACATTTTTCATAGAATAAGGGAAATCATCATTCCCCAAAGTATGTTATATCTGTGGAAGGAACCAAACAGGGGGAAGGAGTCTATCGAGAGGAGATATCCCCTCTCACAGAAGGGAGATTTTGCATTTCAGAATTAAATTTTAACAATCCGATGCACACTTAAAGTGAAAAACTTGGGCAGTTTTCTGTCTAAAAAGCAAAAAGCAAAAAACAACAACAAAAAACTAACAACAACAAAACATAGTCCACATCTCAGAATTTAATGGGGTGAGGGTCAACTATCCCTGCCACCACCCCACCCCTCCTCCAAACTGATGCCCCGGTATGTGCATGTGTTTTATTCCACTTGTTGAAAAGAAGAGAGAGTTTTAAGAAACAATATTGTTCAGTGGTCGCTATCCCAGTCAAGTAAATTGTTTATCAATAAGATGATTTCCTTCACCTGTATACCTTAAGATGATGTAGGCCTGGTATTTGCCTTGCACGTTATTACATCTATTTCTTTTTTAGTATTCTCGTTTATATTTTGATGTGAAAGTTGTTTACTTTGCCAAGATTTTATTTGTACATAGAAAAAATAATCCAAGACTGAAAATGAAACTGATACAATATTTAATGATTGACATGATGCACATATTGTGTATTTCTATAGCAATAAAAGTGAGCAATTCAAAAGGCGTGTACTCATTTCACATGAACATTAGCGATGATCCTCTGACCTCTGGAGGATATTGAAAGATATGCATCAAAATGTAAGAATATTGATGTCTGGTCTCATTGGTTTGTAATGGCCAGCTGCTTATGAAATAATGATTATATTTAAAAGAAATGCATTTTGTGTGTGTGTGTGTGTGTGTGTGTGTGTGTGTGTGTGTGTGTGTCCAAAATTGTATGCAGAGTATTCCACACACAGTTCAAGTTTGACTTCCATCTAGGACAATGAGCGGTTACTTTTTTCTCAACTACACTGTAATATCAAAATCTATTGAAAAACACGGTGGTGGCTGGGTCTAACACATTATCATTCCTTTTCGTTGGAGATCCATGCGGGATGGTCAAAACAAACATAAAAAACAGATATCTCAGACCTAATTGTTATAACAAAGCATCATATCCTCATATACCCAACCCAACCCTCTATGCCCAGACAATGTAAACTACCCCATGGACTTACTTGGAGCTTTAGAATATCCTTTGTCAACAGAGAGAGAGACATCCAAACCTTTGCAGTGCCGACTAAGATCTGCCATGGAACTGATTGGTATTGGCTCTGCATCATTGACAGCAGATCTCATTTACTATTCTCTTTCTCCTTCTCCTTCTTCTTCTTCTTCTTCTTCTTCTTCTTCTTCTTCTTCATTATACTGTGTAATCTTGTAATATTCTGCTATGGAGCCTATTCTTAATTGGTTAAAGAAGGTATCCAAAGAGCTATATGAAGCAAAAAACAACAAACAAATGCAAAAACAAAAAGAGAGACATATGTATCTTTAATAACAGAGCTGAATATTGAGTATCTATCTCCTGAAGTGTTTCAAAGAGATACAAGAGACAGTGGCCGAGAGTAGCCGCCACCTTTTTTCGGAGTAGGCCTACTTTGTGTTCTTGCAAATGATGCCTGACATTTTTGGTCATTTGCCCTTTTTGAAGAATGCAGCAATAGAGCCACAACTTCCTGCGGAGTGGATATTGTGGGGTTCTTGATGCAAAACATCATCGCTGAATTTGCCTGTGCTGTACTTTCTTACAGGGATTGCCATTGTAGTTTTGTTTTGTTTTGGATGGTTTTGTTTTTCAAGTGTGGCGGTAACACTGCTTGTTTTGCATATGATGGTCATTGCAGCTGCTAAAGAGTGCGTATCTTCTCTGGATCATTCCAAACTTCATGATGTTTCACCTGGGTGAATGGATCCCAGATGATGCATGCATATTCCAGGACAGTCCTGAGCGGCATGGAGTAGCAAAACACCTGAACTTTATGATACTCGTATCTTCGTCTGGAGAGAGTCTTTGGTTGAAGTATAACCTTTTTAAGCTGCTGTGGCGATTTGATTCCAGCTGAGCCTCCTATTGGAACTCCAAAATATTTTGCACAATCCGCTTTCTCCATGGTTTGCCATGAAGGCTTATCTATTCCCTGGGTAGGTCTCGGATGGCGATAGCTAGTTGCAATACACAGGATTACTTCATGTGGAATGCATGTTGGGCCTCACAGTATGTCGAAGTTTTCAGGATGGTCCATAATGTCGCAGCTGTGGACTGTATACTCCAGGACCATGAGTCATTCATCGCAGTCATACTGTAACAACCCACCAGCTTTACACTGGCCAATACAGGCCCACCAGCTGGAAACTATGCAAATATTGCCCATGAGCTTGACACTTAGGCAAACCAGTCCCATAATGAGTCCGACAAATGGGGGGAAAATCTATGAGACTTACACTGAATAGATTAAACACTCTGTATATCAGTCTCGTGGGCCTTGTTTTCCTCGAGTGTCGAGATAATGACCATATTTGCCTATATTTGCTAGTCTTCATAACTAACCCAAACATAACAGTTATATTTGAGGTCACTGCCATCACTCAAGAAACTTAAGCTTTATTTCTGAAGTAATTGACCTCTCACAATCCAGAGACCTGTTACTACATGTATAAACCAATGCTCTGTGGAATATGCATACATATACTTTGATCAAAACGTCAATGCGTGATTTGTACATGATTAAGCATTTACGATTACACCAATGAAGCCAAACATCAATATACGTAAGCCTACACATGTGACCTCAGTAACCTCTCATTGTCCTGAGAGGTCAAAGTTGGATATAATGCACAGGCTAATGACCAATGTTCCATGGAATGACAAGATTCTTCTATTATAGCATAAATGATTGTACATCGGGTATTACAAAGTTGACCATTGACTATCGATAGAATATCAATATTCTGATATTTTGAGGTCATTGACCTGTCACCTTCCTCGGAGGTCAAAGGTAGAGACACGTGAGTAATTTCTCTTGCTCTGTGGAATAGGAAAACAATTCAATTGTAATACAAATGAATATAACATCTAAATCATGTTTGTCATCAACCAATTGCACCAAATATCAATGTTCTGACATTTTGAGGTCATTGGCCTCATCATAGGTCATCTGAGGTCATCAGAGGTCAAAGGTAGAAATCTGACTCGAAAGGCTCAGTGGGACATTGAGGCAATTCCTCTTACAAAAATTAGTTTTTAGTACATAATTATCGTGTTTCAGTTATGAGTGACGCGTTAAAATATCAATTTTCTGACATTTTGAGGTCATTGACCTCTGGAGGTCATCAGAGGTCAAAGATAGAAACCTGTCAGGGCTCTGTGGAATATAAAGACAATTTCACTGTGACAAAAATTAAGTTTTAGTACATCATTACTGTTTTATCATTAACCAATGATGCAAAATATCAATTTTCTGACATTTTGAGGTCATTGACCCCTGGAGGTCATCAGAGGTCAAAGGTAGAAACCTGTCAGGGCTCTGTGGAACATAAAGACAATTTCACTGTGACAAAAATTAAGTTTTAGTACATCATTACTGTGTTTATCATTAACCAATGACGCAAAATATCAATTTTCTTAGATTTTGAGGTCATTGACCTCTAGAGGTCATCAGAGGTCAATTCAGACTTACCTCCCGATCTTAAAATTAGTCTTATAGCATGTACTAACAATGGTGAAAGTTTCATGCTTTAGTCAAATTTTGCACAATTCTTCGGCTTATCTGCTCTACTATAAGGCACGTTGACTATTATCATGACTTTTTATAACTTTCGAAGACCCCCGCGTGGTAAATGGAAACCAGCAGGTTTCATAGATATATTTTATATTCGTCATTTCATTCTAGTGCAAGAAGTTCCACGTGAACAATCGAATGTACTGTTTAAGGTCATAATTATTCACTAAATGTGTATCATAATCCCTCTTTTCCTCAAAACCTGTATACAATAGTCCCAGTGAGTCAAAATATGAACAAATCTGCCCTTGTTGTACATACCACACATTTTTATACAGCATGCAACTGTCATTGATAATGGACAATGAACTGTCATTTGAAGACACCAGTTCCGACCTTAAAAGTAATTTAGAAGACGTAATGCTTACTAGGAGAAGGGATCATCCTGGTATACAAAATGAATCTATTTGATATTTAGATTTCAGCGATTTGCAAACTTATTTTTGTCTTATTTAAGCAATCTCATTCTCGCTGAAGGAAGTGCAACCTCTCCCTTGTATGTTTATCTCTTAACATAGCACTGTCATTTGGAAGTATTGTTTAAAGTTTCGTCTGTTATGTATTTGCAGTGATGCCAGCACATCCAGCCATTCTGCACATGAACAGTCACAAGTAAGTGCCTTTCAACAGAAATTCACAGCAGTCGCTGTGTGTCATCAGCATTTAAATCGCAGAGCAGAGCAACAGTTTTGTTTCCTAAATAATGATAGATAATAATGATAATAACACAGGGTACTTATGATGCGCCAATTTCACATGACTAACTTGCTCAAGGCGCAGTAGGAAAAGTGAGTTACACTGTATGCAGTACAAAAATCATTACACACACATGCACATGAAAATGAATGAAACAATAATAAACAATAAACCACTTGTGAAAGGGGGTGAAACCTGAAAACATAGCCACTTTCTGGATCTCTTTTTCTGTTTTGATTTATCATGGAATGACACAATAAGTTGTAATACCGTATCCTCTTTTCTGTTACTCTCTTCGGTGCCTTCCATGCTGCCAGATGTTGTATCTTCATTTCCTTGTTCTGCCACTGATTTATCTATCATTGCAGTATATTCATTTGCTAGATGCCTATACTTTCGAGCGTGCTAAGTTCCTTTACTGCAATTCAACGGATCTATTTCCCGTTGTAATGCATCCTCATATGTTTGTTCCTTAGGATCTGAAGTGATGTCAGCTGGGGGCTTAGATTGGCTTTTGTCTCGTCTCTTGCAGTTTGATCGCCAATTCTGCAGACAGTTTTGGCTGCATTTGTATTTCAATACACATGAGATACACACTACCATCACTGTGAAAAAAATAAACGTAATTATAACTATAACTTTCACATTATTATTGCCAGGAGAGTTCGGTTCACCTGTATAAGGTAATGTTATATTGTTGATTTCATCAGATGATCCTTTCGTGCTCTTTGGTGAGTCAGTTGTAGAGCTAAAGTCTAACTTCGGGCAAAATCCGTCACGCCCTCCGTTTATTGGTTGCTTAGCGAGAGAAGGCGGCTCATAACAGATGGGACTATCAACGTAAACCCCGTGATCTCCCTGAGAATGTAGCCACATGTACCAAAGACGGAGGGCTTCCAAATGACAGTCACAGTTCCAAGGATTGCCCTCAAGAAACAAAACTTGAAAACGACCCAGTGTCTGTTCCATTACATTCTCAAGACTCGTCAAGTTGTTATTGTGCAAGTCCAGAGTCGTGATTCGTGGGAGGATGAGGACTCTTCCAGCAGAAACCAATTGGTTGTCAGAAAGGATGATCGTTTGAAGTCGACGCAAGTGAGTAAGAATGTCGCTTGATAATATCTTCAGTTTGTTATACGCGAGGTCGAGAACTTCTAGATGTCTCAAATTATCAAAGACACCAGGACCAAGACTTGACAGGTTATTATTATTCAGGGCAATGAACTCCAATTTCATCACAAACTGGAAGGTGTCCGTCTCGATCTTTGCGATCATATTGTGGCCTAAGTATATTTCTCGAAGATCACTGTTTGAGCCATTCAGGGCAAGTCGGTGGAAAAGTTCGAGATTGTTACTTTGAAGGTTAATCGTTCTCAGCTTTGATGCGCCTGCGAAAGTGTTGGCTTCCACCTGCATGATAAATAATCATGAACAGCAATTGATTTGTAACGGTGAGAGTGTTTGGATTTTGTTACACACATTGACTGCTAGAGATATATAGCCTTCAAGAAAAAATCCACTCTATAATTTTGTTAATTTCATAAGAAAGAGAACAAATCCTCGCAGAACAGTGTAAAATGATTAAAATCGGATAGGAAATAAAGAAGTTGATTACATTCTGAAATTTCAACATTTTTCCGAAGACACTATGTCTTCTTGACCATTCTTTATGAATATTCAAATCAGCAAGTTGATGATGTCATGCTCACAATTTCTTGTTCATTTCATATACAGAATTAACAACAATCCGAAAATCTCATATTTCAGCTGTAGAGATCCAGAATTGAATTGAACAAATGTTAAATCTTATATATTTTGGTATGGGAATGTGCTTTAAACTGTATTAGCTAAAACAATTTCCCGAATTTCATAGTGAGCAGCTGGTTTTTGAGATGGGAGGGGGGTGGTCTATAAGGTAGATAAAGCCTGTAAACATTACAAGCTATATCATAGTATGATATTAAAGTATGATATAAAAGTAAGAATAGAGAATATTCATTACAATATAGAACATAAAGCATCTACTATACAAAAAGGTACCTAATATAAAACTGACATGTCGCTATAGCAACTGGTATGCCGCCATATTGCATGGTTCTCCCAATAGAGCAACAGTATACACATCTTGACAATGTGAGAAGACAGTTTCACATTACCGGCAAAAAAACTGAAATGAAATGCTTGTCACAAGTGTGTTGGGTATTTGATTAGGTTTCATTTGGATATACATCTATATTGTTTAGGTCTATTGTTGTTATTAGAGCAATTAAGTAATTCAGAAATTTGAGCATTTCAACACGACCTTAATTGACCTTTGCTGTTTGACCACATAAGGTCCACAATAAAATTCGTATAATCACTTTTAACTTCTATATTCAAAACAATAACAGTTCCCAAGAAAATCATTGTCAGACATAGCTGCATACTGTGATACGTTTTAATGAAGATACCCTGAGCGATTCCGAGTTATGGAGGAAAAATTGAAATTTTAGCAAATGTCACTTGACCTTTGACCTTTGACACCATGGCTCCAAACTATCTCTCAAAAATCATTATTAGGTACACGTATATCCTTCTTCATATACAATGACAATTTATAACAACATGTTGTTGCCATACATTGTCATTGTAGATTCTAAAGAAGGGCAATTAGCCCTAAAGCTCAATCAAAAGTCAAGGTTGCAACTCAACATCATAGCCATCTATTAAGTGCAAGTTTTGCTGACATTTCATATACATATATATATATATATATATATATATATGTAATATACACACACATATTTTTTTTGAATGGAAATGAATTCCCCCCCCCCCCTTGGGGTATAGGGGGACTGGAACACAATGCCCGAAGTGTAAGTGTGTGTGTGCGTGTGTGTGTGTGTGTGTAGGGGGGGGGGGCAGACAACACCCCAAATTAAGGAATCTTTTCATATCTTCTTTTTTTCAAATAATTGTTAGCAATATTAAAGCTACAGTAGTTTACTCAGGTGAGCGCGAGACCCTGTTGAATCCACAATGAAACACCCACTAATATAGAAATATACATCAACGGTCAACCACTAATGTAGAAATTTCAACCATAAATGTAGAACTGGCAGCACCTACTGATGTCGAAACGTCAAATAATGTAGTAACGAAGTTGAACACATCAACCACATGCAAGTGTAGAAATTATGTAGACCGAATTCTGTGTAATTATTTGGGCTGTAGTATACGTGTATACGGCAGGTGTTCATTTTTCTTACAATTTTCAGAAGAGTTTTTTGTTTTGTTTGTTTGTTTGTTTTGTTTTGTTCAGCTTTTTTAAATGACGTCTTCAGCAATTGCCATGGCAGCAAATTATTTGCTTTAAAAGAATGTATTCTTCATTAAACATCATAAAAGCATGCTGTAAATACCAAAACATCTCAAAATAAACAAATCTCTTCAATTAAAAAATATCTAATGTCATGGTTACATCATGATAACAATGATGGTTGCCATAGTAGCACCTAGTTTGTTGTTTTTAGAAAATGATATTTTTATGAAAAAGCATGAAAAAATGACAAAATGGAGTAGCACATTTTTACAACTTCATGACTATCAACTTTTTTGTTATTTCGTTCTTCACACATCATTTTGCTGAGGCAACAACATGAAAAAAACTGTTTTTATAGAAAAAAAATAAAATAAGGAAAAATGTCAAAATAAACAAAACATTAAATATGTAAAACTACACAAGTTTAGTCAGCTTTGTGAAGTTCTGATCACAACGTACCTTTTGAAAGCCTGTGATAATCAAACCCTTGATTATTCGTAATCACTGTTAAAATTTAGCACAACGGTTGCCGTAATGAAAATGCCTTGATTTTGTGAATATAGTATATTCAAGAAAAGGCTTGAAATTGTTTTATTCCAAATTGGCAAGAGTATCAGCAATGCATAATTCTCTTTAGTGGAATATCATTTTGGTTGCTATGTAGCATAGAAACAAATACCTGAGGGACAAAAGAGAAAAGATACAAATGTGTCAGCCCCCACCCCCCCCCCTTCACACACAAACAACACAAATAGTTTCAGGTTTCTGATCATCTTATTTGAAAGCTTGATTACAATCAAATTCTCAAGTAAGAACTTAATGCCACCAGGCTCCTTACTGGCCAGGGGAGGGGGGGGGGGGGAGTTCAGGGGGTTCTGCGCTCCCCGCTCCCCCCCCCCCCCCCCTGTTTGGCAGCAGCAATAAATAGATGAACAAATTAGTAAAATAAAAAAAAAATGAAAGGGGCGCACA